>NC_063359.1:40641407-40641681 GCF_021869965.1 Rhincodon typus | reverse complement strand
GATGATGCGTGCTGGGTGGGTGATGATACATGCTGGGTGGGTGTGGATGTGTGCTGAGTGGGTGATGATGTGTGCTGCGTGGGTGATGGGTGCTGGGTGGGTGATGATGCATGCTGGTGGGTGTTGATGTGTGCTGAGTGGGTGATGGGTGCTGAGTGGGTGATGATGCGTGCTGGGTGGGTGATGGGTGCTGGGTGGGTAATGATGCATGCTGGGTGGGTGATGGGTGCTGGGTGGGTGTTGATGCATGCTGGGTGGGTGATGATGCGTACTG
>NC_063359.1:40636243-40641307 GCF_021869965.1 Rhincodon typus | reverse complement strand
TGGGTGTTGATGTGTACTGGGTGGGTGATGGGTGCTGGGTGGGTGTTGATGCATGCTGGTTGGGTGATGGGTGCTGAGTGCTGGTTGATGGGTGCAGGGTGGTGGGTGGTGGGTGCTGGTTGGGCACAGGGTCACTTGCTGTGACCCTCCTACTGCACTATAGCTAATCCCTGAGGCTGAACAGTATGCTCAGTAATCTCTCGGTTAATTAAAGCTGAACTCCAAGTTTAGATGGTGCTTATCAGCTCATGGGTTAATACTAACCAAACATCTCAAGCCAGAGATTAAGGTCAATCTTGCAGCACCAATAAAATGAGATCAATTATCCTGATTGTTTAACTCAAACGAACAGGGTGAGACTGTTCAGCCTCCAAGCCTCAGTTACACCATGATCCAAACCTTAACTCCATTCTGAGATAACAAGATGTAGAGCTGGATGAACACAGCAGGCCAAGCAGCATCATAGGAGCAGGAAGGCTGACGTTTCCGGCCTAGACCCTTCATCAGAAATGGGGGAGGGGGAGGGGAAGGGGGTTCTGAAATAAATAGGGAGAGAGGGAGAGGCGGATAGAAGATGGATAGAGGAGAAGATAGGTGGAGAGGAAACAGACAGGTCAAAGAGGCAGGGATGGAGCCAGTAAGGGTGAGTGTAGGTGGGGAGGTAGGGAGGAGATAGGTCAGTCCAGGGAGGAAGGACAGGTCAAGGGGGCGGGATGTGGGTAGTAGGTAGGAGATGGGGGTGCGGCTTGAGGTGGGAGGTGGGGATAGGTGGGAGGAAGAACAGTTTAGGGAGGCGGAGACGAGCTGGACTGGTTTTGGGATGCGATAGGGGGAGGGGAGATTTTGAAACTTGTGAAATCCACATTGATACCATTGGACTGCAGGGTTCCCAAGCAGAATATGAGTTGCTGTTCCTGCAACCTTCGGGTGGCATTGTTGTGGCACTGCAGGAGGCCCAGGATGGACATGTCATCTGAGGAATGGGAGAGGGAGTTGAAATGGTTCGCGACTGGGAGGTGCAGTTGTTTATTGCGAACCGAGAGTATGTGTTCTGCAAAACGGTCCCCAAGCCTCCATTCTCCTCGGTTGGCTCTATCTCACTTAATAACAGATAACCCTTTAATTGTCTTCATCTGAATGATATAAGTCTAGTCTATGTAAACTGTCCTCATAATTTAACCCTTTAATCTGCAGGATCAGTCAGGTGACTTGGTGCTGCTCCCCCTCCAAGGCTGACATGCCATCCCTGAGGGCAGGGGACCACAATCTGTTTCTGACCAACCCCACACCCCTGTGTGGCTGGACAGTGCCTCAGGCAGCTGATTGAATGTGTGAATGTCGATGGAGTCATAGAAGCATAGAATCCCTAAAGTGCCAGTTGGCCCATCGAGTCCACACCAACCCTCCGAAAAGCATCCTGCCCAGAATCCAAAGCCCACCCCATCCTTTTCAAGCTCACATTTACCATGGTTTATCCACCCAGCCTGCACATCCCAGGACACTAGGGGCAATTTAGCATGGCCAGTCCACCTAACCTGCACATCTTTGGACCATGGGAGGAGACCGGAGCACCTAGAGGAAACCTATGCAGACACGGGGAGAATGTGAAAACTCCACACAGACAGTCACCCAAGGGTGGAATCGAACCCAGGTCCCTGGCGCTGTGAGGCAGCAGTGCTAAATGAGCTTGGGTGGTGTTTGTGCTCTGGTCATCCACAGTCAGTTTATTGACACTTTCCTGTCCAGCTGCTGGAGCCTCTCTGAGAGTGGGTGGGGAGGATCACTTGTGTTCTGGCTTTTGTGGTTTCTGTCCTATGAGGTGAGTTCTGACAAAAAAAAAAGCACATTCTGCAAACGCACGTGCACACACACACACGTTCACATATACACGTGGACATGCACCCAGACACTCACGTGCCTGTAAAGACAGTTAAACCGATCCGCCCACACACAAATACACATGGAGTCACTCACAGGGACACTCCCATAGATGCACTCACACTCTTACATACACACAGACACTCACATACCCTCTTTCTCACACACAGACATACAAACTCACACACACACTTGAACTCTCACATACACTCACACGTTCTTTTACACACACAGACACATGCATACTCTCTCTCTCTCACTCACACTTTCACACAAAAAGACACTCTCACACATTAACAGCTAATCTTTCACTGATCAGTGTTAGAGGCAGGAATTGGATTTTGCACAGCTCCTACCACCTGCCTTAGCAGCAGTGACCATCGATCCTGGGCCTGACTTTAAACAGAGTGACACTCTGCCTGCTGCATGACCTAACACTGAACAAAGCAGATGGACTAGCTCATTAGATGAACCCCAGTGAGTGAATGTCTTCTCACACAATCTAACCTGTAAGTCGCTGTCTCTGTCAACAGTGAGTTTAATTGAATGAGAGTAAGGTGAACTCTGAATGACCTCAGCCACACATTCCCAAATTCCTAGAGTGTCTACATAGTCCCAGTTCTGGGACATTCCCAGCACGGTGTTAGGGACTGGAGTCAAATCTCAGACCAAAGGTCATCCTGGGGGCTGTCAGTTCCTTACTGACCCATCAATCAGCTCATTAACCTGCCTCAGTTTTTACTGGGGAGATCAATCTGTAGGATAACCAACTCATCCAGTAGGATGGAGTTGCCAATTTTCAAAGATCGCCCTGGACACTATAGATGTTAATCTCCAGGACAATGGGAGTGACATGCACAAGGTAAATTGTAGAGGGGACATTAAAATAAGCTGTGAACTATCTCTGGAACATTTTTATTGTGACAGTTTTGGCCATAAAGAGAAGGACCAGAGTTCCTGAAACTAAAGTTGGTAACTCAATGGTGGACTATTGATCTGGACAAGGACAGGCAGAGATAATAAAGTTGTTATTTATTTTAGAAGTCACTGTCAGGCCCCAGCTGGAGGGACAGTGACCAGTTCTGGACTCTGCACTTTAGGAAGGAGAGGGTACGGAGAGAGATTTACTAAAATGAGCCTAGGGATGAGGGACTGCAGGGAATGTGGAGACACTGGAGACTCTGGGATTGTCCTCCTTGGAGCAGGGAAGGTGATGGATGTTATTAATCCAGTTTGGAACCATAAATGGTTTTGATTGAGTCAATGAGGATAAACTGTTTCCAGGGGCAGGAGGGTCAGTGACCAGAGAGACACAGATTATAAGAACTTGATAAAAGAGCCAGAGATATGGTGGGGTGTGGATTCAGAATTATATTTGATGCAGTGAGTTGTTGTGATTTGGAACGTGCTACCCAAAAGGGGAGTGGGAGCAGATTTATCAGGAACTTACAAATTGGAGAAATACAGGAAAAGGAAGAATTTACAGGGCAATAGGGAACAAGCAGGGAACAATGGGATTAATTAGATTGTTTTCAGACGAGCCAGCACATAGGCATGATGGGCCAAATGGCTGCTTTCTGATCTGTATCAGTCTTTGTTTCTGTGGTGATTTATTGTAACGGCCTGCTCATTGAACATTCCCACTGACCAGCAACACCTGCTTTATCAGGTTGGAATCTCCAATCTGCTCATATGGACAATCCTGCGACAGGGACAGGGTGCAGACAGGACCATAGCCTGGGAGCTGTGCACAGCATTTCCCTGTCACAGATTCTCAGAAATCACATCCTGTGTGCATAGAACTACTTGCTGCTGATCTTTTCGAGGCAGTGGTGTTTTTCATAAGGTATTGCTCAGTCAGAAACGGAATCTGTTTTGAGGAGAATTTCCCCTCTTATACTGACGCTGTGAGAATGAGAGTCCAGTAAAGATCAGTGAATTCATCTCAAATCTGAAAAGCTTCTGAACAGCCCCACACTCCCCTCGCACTGGATTACTGTTGGTGACCTGTACACTGCACTGAGAAATCACCCAGGGTTCCTGCTCCTGATCACTGTCGAGTGATCCCCAGGTAAGAGGGAGAAAGAAGGGAAATCAGGCAGGGTTCCTGCTTCTTATCACTGTCCAGTGATTCCTGGCTTAGAAAGTGAGAGAATTTCTATGTCTTTATGCACCATTAGTGACCACTGACAGTTTCTGCTCCTACTTTTGGGATGAGTGTTACTCCTAAAGCTCTAATTGCTCCAGAAAGTGAGAGTGAGAGACTTTGTTGAAGAAAGCAGCTTGTTTGATGTTCTAAAGCCATGCTACATTTCTGTGGTCTGAGGCAAACAAGGTCAGACCAGGGAAAGACAATTCCTCCTCATTCTAGATGGAATTTTACTGGAATCCAGCTACCATTTGCACTGGGGTCTGCTGATCATCAGATCATTGAAGGAAGTATCCTGAACCGCAACCATTAGACTTCTGTCCCTTCACTGCAGTGGTGTATCACAGCCACAATCCTGTCGAAGGTAGCAGGAACAGTATCCCAGAGGGAAATAAAATCCACAAGCCCTGCTCCTGATTGCCCGGGCTTGGAGCTGATGGGACGGGCTGTGCACTTGGGATGGGAGCTGCCTGATGACAGAGTGTCCTGAGCTCCATGCCCAGGTCTCTACTGCTCAGCTCTTGGAATGGGGACATACTAAAAACTTCTAAATTAGACTTTCTTTGAGACATTGAAGTATCACAATCTTATCACAAATTACATCTGTACTTTGTATCTTTGGTGAACTGCAGACACACTTCCTCAGTAACTCCTTATCATGGGCAAAGCCATGTGTTCAGTATGTCTGAAGGCAGGTTGTTTGTTGTGAACTGGTGCATCAGAGGACAATGACTCACGCAGTCCACAGGGCTCGCTTACAGCTGCTAGGTCATTCCAAAGGGAGCCAAGTCCAGAAACCAATCTAGCTCCATGAACCCACTTGTGTCTCACTGTCAACACCAACCCGGAAAAGTCTACAGCATCTTAACGAGAAATATTTAGATACAGTACAACAGTTGGTCAGTGTGAGAGTCATACCTCGGTGAGAGTTAGTGTGAGAGTCATACCCCAGTGAGAGTCAGTGTGTGTGGGACTGTACCCCAGTGAGAGTCAGTGTGTGTGGGACTGTACCCCAGTGAGAGTCAGTGTGTGTGGGA
>NC_063359.1:40630237-40636233 GCF_021869965.1 Rhincodon typus | reverse complement strand
TCAGTGTGTGTGGGACTGTACCCCAGTGAGAGTCAGTGTGTGTGGGATTGTACCCCAGTCAGTGTGTGTGGGATTGTACCCCAGTGAGAGTCAGTGTGTGTGGGATTGTACCCCAGTGAGAGTCAGTGTGTGTGGGAGCCGTACCCCAGTGAGAGTCAGTGCGTGTGAACGGAAGGTGTCTGCTTCTTTGCCAACTGTTCTTTGTGTTGTAAAATGGCAGCATCAAATGTTGAGATCCCTGGATGCAGTTGAATTGTCATCACTGTCCAATGTATTTTGCTCAATCCTGTTCCCACTGAAACTCTTTATCACCGCCTGAGATTGGGCTTGTGTTAAAGCCCCACATCGTCTCAGTGTGAAGCCTGGGAATATGGAGAAGGTCATGTTGTCTGCCCTGATGCTGCATGTGACTGCTCACTGTTTGTTCAGGTGGGCCATTCCCAATTCCAAGTGGAGTTGGACTGAATCCCAACTAAAGTGTCAGTGAGATGGATTTCCGGGATCCTCTTGGAGCCATGGGGAAAACGTATCTCTCTTCATTCCCTCATCATCAACCAAAAGAAATAATCACTTTAACCTTAGCGATGGAATGTGATTATCGTGGGAATGAAGAGGTGATAGATTCCCCTCTTGCTCCATCTCCTGGACTGGGATCAGCCCCATCATAAACAGGGACCTAACCAACAAATGTACAATTAACCACCTGTTTACCATTTATCTTTTCATTAATCAATCCAGACTGGTGGCAGTTTGTTACAATTTGTTCAAAATGACAACGACACTACCATCAAACTCGCAACACCTTCAGGGTGAGGCAGAGCAGTGATGGGAAACGAAGGAAAAGGAATCGAACCCTGCACTGCAGCTTGCTCCAGCTCGTCACGTTCATCTTCCATTTGCCCAATGTCCACTGATTAAGAACCGGACTTTACACTACAACAGCACAGTCTTTCCACTCAATAATTACAAATTAATGCACTGACTCTCTCTGGGGTACGGCTCCTACACACACTGACTCTCTCTGGGGTACAGTCCCACACACACTGACTCTCACTTGGGTACGGTCCTACACACACACTGATTCTCACTGGACTTTGGCTCCCACACACGCTGACTCTCACTGGGGTACAGCTCCCACACACACTCACTCTCACTGGGGTATGACTCTCACACACACTGATTCTCACTGGGGTATAGTCCCACACACACTGACTCTCACTGGGGTACAGTCCCACACATACTGACTCTCACTGGGGTACAGCTCCCACACACACTGATTCTCACTGGGGTATGACTCTCACACACACTGACTCTCACTGGGGTATAGTCCCACACACACTGACTCTCACTGGGGTATGACTCTCACACACACTGACTCTCACTGGGGTACAGGCTCCCATACACACTGACTCTCACTGGGGTACAGCTCCCACACACACTGATTTTCAGTAGCTTCATTCTCTCTCTCTCAGCCTGCTCTGTATAATCGCTCTGATTCCCCTGAGTGTGCCTGTCTCTCTTTGATTACAGATCAGTTGAAGAATCCTGAGTAGCTTTTGCATAAAATCTCGAGCACATTCTTGCCTTAAAGTTAAATATACAATACAACCCACTGATGATGTTCTCATTAAAAGCTCTGCAGAGAACTGTAGAACAAAGCATTCAGATCACCTCAGGCAACAGTGATTTCACAGCCCAATAAGCAGCAGAATTTGTTCACAGGCTATTCAACCACAACGGTCTTCACATTCTAGCCTGATCTTGTTTGAAGCAGCAGCCCACACATACTACCCACAAGAACAAACTCATGCAGTAAAACCTCCCTTGCCAAGGGGCTTGCAGCTTTACTGTGAGAGCAGAATGATACTGTCAGGTCCACAGTGTGTTACAGCCACTCAGTGACACTGACTTGCGA
This sequence comes from Rhincodon typus, assembly GCF_021869965.1. Classification (NCBI taxonomy): domain Eukaryota; kingdom Metazoa; phylum Chordata; class Chondrichthyes; order Orectolobiformes; family Rhincodontidae; genus Rhincodon; species Rhincodon typus. Next base: position 40,634,318 of record NC_063359.1, on the reverse strand, counting down.
AGGAATTTAACGGGTCCTGCACCCAATCACAGCGCTCTTCTCTCCAAGGCAGAAAATCCCAACCATACCAACACACTGCTGGACAATCTGCCACTTGCACAATCTCCATAAAGTTTGGCTCATTTAAAACTCATAAGAGGGACAGTACTGAGGGAATGCCGTGCTGTTGGAAGGTCTGTACTGAGGGAGCGCCGCACTGTCGGAGGGTCAGTGCTGAGGGAGCGCCGCACTGTCGGAGGGTCAATGCTGGGGGAGAACTGCACTGTTGGAGGGTCAGTGCTGACGGAGCGCCGCACCGTTGGAGGGTCAGTGCTGAGGGAGCGCTGCACTGTCGGAGGGTCAGTGCTGAGGGAGCGAGCACCGTCGGAGGGTCGGTGCTGAGGGAGTGCCGCACTGTCAGAGGGTCAGTGCTGAAGGAGAGCCGCACTGTCGGAGGGTCAGTGCTGAGGGAGATTCTCAGTATTTGAAACAAAGTAATGGTGTTCTGTCTGGTGTCCTGACCAGTCTTCTCTTTTGGCAATTCGTCAGGGTCTAGGTTGACTTGATTCCACTCCATTGGTGATGGTGGTGTTGATGGCGGTGATGATGGTAACAGTGGTGACGGTATTCTGCGGTTGTGTGGTGTCTAATCCTGGAAATGCAGAGTGTACTGCTGGAAGGGCAGGTGGTGTTTGAGAAGGTTGGTGAGTGGAACAGTCTGGATTCAGTGCGTTTTGCCCACTCCCTGTGCTTGGCTGCCAAGTGCTGCACTCCGTGATGTTCAAAGTGGTTTGCACCTACATGTACGGTGCATTTGATTAGAGAGGCTTTCAGGGTGTCCTTGTAGCATTTCATCTGCACTGTGGGGAGCTTGGAGTAGAGCATTTGACTAGGGAGTCTTGTGTTGGGCATGGGGACACTGTGGTCCACCCATCACAGCTGATCATGTGTGACCAGAGCCTTGACACTGAGGATACTGGACTGGGAGAGGACACTCACATTGGCACACCTATCCTGCCAGTGGCTTGGTGCTGGGTTTGAGTTCTCGGATGCTGAATACTCTGTGTCAATACCTATTCCTGAATCAATATCACAAAAATCAATGCTCACTGCTGCCTGTGGCAGTTTGCTGTGCAAAGATTAGGTGCCACGTTTTCTTCATTACAACAGCAACCTGAGGCTATGAATGTTGCTATTGAAATGCACGTCTTTCTTTTCCTTATCGACCTTGTAAGTCCACGAGCCACACAACCCTTCAAGATCTCTGCACTCCTCTTATTCTAGGCAAAAAATCACAAAATCAGAATACCAATCAGAAGAGTCCTTTCAGCCCATTGAGTCCATACTGACAAAAAATTATTCTAAATCTACAGGAGTCCCAATTTCCAGCACCAAGCCCACACCTTTGAAAGGTATGGCACTTGAAGAACTCATCCAAGTACTTTTTAAATGTTCTTAATTTCCTGCCTCAACTACCCTCCCAAGCAGTGCTTTACAGAGCCACACCACCTCTGGGTGAAACGATTTTTCGTCAAATTCCTTCTAAACCACCTGACTTTCACCTTAAAATCATGACCCCTTTTTATTTGCCCTACAACCAAGGTTAACATCTGATTTCTATCCACCCTGCCCATTCCCCTCATAACGTTTTCAATTCTATCAGGTCCCCTCTCACATTTCCCTGCTCCAAGGAAAACAGTCTGAGCTTATCCAGCCTCTCTTCATCACCAAAAAGCCCGATCACAGGCAACGTACTGGGGAATCTTGTCTGCACCCCCTCCGGTGCAATCACATCCTTTCTGCTCCTATGATGCTGCTTGGCCTGCTGTGTTCATCCAGCCCTGCACCTTGTTGTCTCGAATTCACCAGTATCTGCAGTTCCTACTATCCCCTTCCAACAGTGTGGTGACCAGAACTGCACACTAGCTGTGGCCTAACCAAAGTCCTGTTCACTCCAACATAACCTCCCTGCTCTTGTAATCTATGCCATGACTGATGAAGGCAAGTGTCCCATATGCTGCCTTATTGGCTCTATTACCTCATTCTGCTGCCTTCAGGGATCAGTGCACACCCCTGATATAAATCGCTCCTCTACCTGCAGACATGCTTTCACATGCCAGGGTCCAGACCTCAGGAATTCCCATATAAAACCTCTCTGCCTCTCTCTCTCCTCCATAAAATCCTCCCACATTGAGCCTGGGGCAGGGGTGAGGTGTTGGTTTGGGTGGAGACCATTCTGAGGGGGAGTCTGTTACAAGCAATGACATGCAATTCCCAGAACCCAGCCATCACAGGTGGAGTAAGCCTGCCCCCTTCTGTACAGACACTGCACTTCAGCTCACAAGTCACAGGCTTCAGGAGAATGACAGAATCTCTGCAGAGTAATGTTTCCACCTCATCATTTATTTTGTCTCTTTCTACCTCCCCAGTGAGAGTCGGTGTGTGTGGGACTGTACCCCAGTGAGAGTCAGTGTGTGTGGGAGCCATACCCCAGTGAGAGCCAGTGTGTGGGAGCCGTACCCCAGTGAGAGTCAGTGTGTGTGGGACCGTACCCCAGTGAGAGTCAGTGTGTGTGGGACTGTACCCCAGTGAAAATCAGTGTGTGGGGGAGCTGTACCCCAGTGAGAGTCAGTGTGTGTGGGACCGTACCCCAGTGAGAGTCAGTGTGTGTGGGACTGTACCCCAGTGAGAGTCAGTGTGTGTGGGACAGTACCCCAGTGAGAGTCAGTGTGTGTGGCAGCCATAGTTCGGCGAGTCTCTGCAAATATTTACGTTTTAAAATGAAGTTTCATTCAATCTTTCTGTTATTGTGTCGAAATGTTCGGAAAATTTAAGTGTTAAAAGAGATAATGGTCCCAGAGTCTGTGCCAGTGGAAACAGGTGAGCGACTGGGGCCAATAACAGTGAGCCCAAGGACCAGACAATGGGGTGAGAGCTCACCAGTCTCCAAGGTAAATAGTTTCTCCAGCAGATGTAGCCAGAGGTCTGGAGTTCAGGAAATGTTATGTCTACCAGGAGCCGGCTTTATGCTGAGATAACAGCTGTGTCCTGATCCTCTCTGTTATTCCACACTCTCTATTTTACATCCCAGGACCCAGCCTAGAATTCCATAAACACAATCCGTCTCCAGCTCACACTCAAAAACATTTCCCTATGATTAGGAATCACCTTCGAAGCAGTTATTAAACTCCCAGTGCGATAGGACACAGCATGGTGCTATGACAGGTCACGTTTTTACTTTCCTTAATGAATAAACAACCAAAACCGCTCACACTTTTGTGGAAAACATTCTCATCCCACCTGTATTATAACCATGTAATACCAGACTTCTGAAAATGGGTCACTCGACCTGAAACATTAACTCTGATTTCCGTCTCATAGATATTGCCAACCTGCTGAGCTTTTCTAGCAATTTTTGTTTTTGTTTCTGAATACCATCTCGCTGTTGTCCTGGACCAACAATCACTGCCAAGTTATGCATAACAAGCTGCCAGAAATGTCACTTGACCCAGAGTCTCAGTAGATTTTCTGAAGGGGAGCCAGTTCCAGACTCCCGTTCCTCTTCTTGTGTAGAAGTGCTTCCTATCGTCATCCCTCAACAGCCCTGCTCAGATTTTAAGGTTCTGCCCCAGGTTCTTTTCACCAAGGGAAGAGTTTCTCTCCATAGGTCCTATGAAATCTTTTTGTCATCTTAAACATATCAACTAAATCCTGCACAGCTCGATAGCAAGCAGAAATTTAGACAGAATTATGGACAATTGTATATTAAACAATTGTCACTCACAGTAGGACTTCTATACCCCAGACCCTTCATTGAAACACTCTGATATACCCCATACCCCTCACTATAACATCTTGGTATATGCTACACCCATCACTGTAAGACTAATATACCCCACACCCCTCACTGTAATACTCTGAAATATCCCATATCCCTCACTGTAACACTCGGGTACACACCACACCCTTTACTATAACTCTCTGATATACCGTACAACCCTCACTGTGACACTCTGAAAAACCCCACACCCCTCACTGTAACATTCTGATATATACTATATCCCTCACTACAACATTCTGATATACCCCACACACCTCACTG
>NC_063359.1:40625252-40630227 GCF_021869965.1 Rhincodon typus | reverse complement strand
TCCCTCACTACAACATTCTGATATACCCCACACACCTCACTGTAACACTCTGATATACCCCACAATGCTCACTGTAACACTCTAATAGAGCGCACATTCCTAACTGTGACACTCTGATATATTTCACACCCTTCACTGTAACACCCTTAATATCCCACACCCCTTACTGAACACTTAGATATATTCCACACCCTTCACTGTAACACCCTGATATACCCCACAACGCTCACTGTAACACTCTGATATACCCCATACACCTGACTGTAACACTCTGATATAGTGCACATTCCTCACTGTGACACTCTGATATATTCCACACCCTTCACTGTAACACCCTTATTTATAAAGAACAAAGAACAGTACAGCACAGTACAGGCCCTTTGGCACGATGTTGTGCCGAACTTTTACCCTAATCCTAAGATTTATCTAACCTCCACCCCTACCTTATACTATCATCCATATGCCTATCTAATAGCCGCTTAAATGCCCCTAATGAGGCCGACTCCACTACCCTCTCCGGCAATGCATTCCACGCCCCTACCACTCTCTGAGTAAAGAATCCACCTCTGACGTCTCCCCTATATCTATCTCCACTCACTTTAAAACTATGCCCCCTCATAATAGCTACCTCCACCCTAGGAAAAAGTCTCTGGCTGTTTACTCTATCTATACCTCTGATCATTTTGTACACCTCTATCAAGTCACCTCTTATCCTTTGTCGTTCTAAACAGAAAAGCCCTAGCTCTCTCAACCTTTCCTCGTAAGACCTTCCCTCCATTCCAGGCAACATCTTGGTAAATCTCCTCTGCACCTTTTCCAACGCTTCCACATCTTTCCTGTAATGAGGCGACCAGAACTGGACACAATACTCCAGATGTGGCCGAACCAGGGTTTTGTATAGCTGGAGCATAACTTCACGGCTCTTGAACTCAATCCCTCTATTAATGAAAGCTGACGCATCATACGCCTTCTTAACAACTCTATCCACCTGGGTGGCAGCTTTCAGGGAACTGTGGACATGAACCCCAAGATCCCTCTGCTCCTCCACACTGCCAAGACTCTTTCCGTTAACCCTGTATTCTGCTTTCAAGTTTTTCTTCCCAAAATGAATCACCTCACATTTTTCAGTCCATCTGCCACTTCTCAGCCCAGCTCTGCATCCTATCAATGTCCCGTTGTAACCTAGAACAGCCCTCCGCACTATCCACAACGAGAAGCACCTTCATATCGTCCATGAACTTACTAATCCACCATTCCACTCCTACATCCAAGTCATTTACAAAAATCACAAATAGAAGAGGACCCAGAACAGATCCTTGTGGTACACCACTCATAACTGAGCACCATGTTGAATATTTTCCATCCACTACCACCCTTTGTCTTCTAAGGGTCAGCCAATTCTGAATCCAATCTGCCACATTTCCTCCATCCCATGCCTCCTTACCTTCTGCATGAGCCAACCATGGGGAACCTTATCAAATGTCTTATTTAAATACATATATACCACATCCACTGCTCCACCTTTATCCACGTGTTTGATCACCTCTTCAAAGAATTCAATAAGGTTTGTGAGGCATGATCTACCCCTCACAAATCCATGCTATCACGAATCAAACTGTGCCTTTCCAAGTGATCATAAATCCTATCTCCCAGAGCCCTTTCCAATAATTTGCCCACCACTGACGTAAGACTAACTGGCCTGTAATTTCCGGGGTTATCCTTATTCCCTTTTTTGAACAAGGGAATGACGTTTGCCTCTCTCCAATCTTCCGGCACTATACCCGTGGACAGTGAGGACGAAAAGATCATCGCCAAAGGCCCTGCGATCTCTTCCCTCGCTTCCCATAGAATCCTTGGATAAATCCCATCAGGCCCAGGGTACTTATCTATCTTCAACTTCCTCAAAATTCCGAATACATCTTCCTTACTAACATCCACCTCCTCTAGACTACCAGCCTGTTTCACACTGTCCTCCTCTACAACTAGGTCCCTCTCAGTTGTGAATACCGAAGAAAAGTATTCATTAAGGACTTCTCTTGTCTCTTTAGCCTCCGTGCACAAATTCCCTTTACAATCCTTGATCAGCCGTACCCTTTCTCTGGTCATTCTCTTATTCCTCACGTACGTGTAAAAGGCCTTGGAGTTTTCCTTGATCCTATCTGCCAGGTTTTTCTCATGCCCCCTTACAGCTCTCCTAAGCCCTTTCTTCAGCTCCTTCTTGGATAACTTGTATCCCCCTCTAGAGCCTTTTCCGTTCCTTGTTTCCTAAACCTTATGTAAGCATCCTTCTTCCTCTTAACCAGTTGCTCGACCTCTCTTGAGAACCAAGGCTCCCTCACTCGACCACATCTTCCCAGCCTACTAGGGACAAACATATCGAGCACACGCAGTATGCTTTCCTTAAACAATCTGCACATTTCAATAGTGCTCTTCCCTGACAGCAACTGTTCCCAATTTATGTGACCCTGTTCTTGCCTAATAGAATTGTAATTACCCTTCCCCCAATTATAAACCTTACCCTGCTGTATGTACCTATCCTTTTCCATGACTATTGTGAAAGTAACAGAGTTACGATCACTACCGCCAAAATGCTCTCCTACCAACAGGTCTAAAACTTGGCCCGGTTCATTGCCAAGCACCAAATCCAAAGTGGCCTCTCCTCGTGTTGGTCTATCTATCTACTGTGTCAGGAATCCTTCCTGAATGCACTGGACAAAATCCTCTTCATCTAAACTATTACAACTAAAATGTTTCCAATCAATATTTGGAAAGTTGAAGTCACCCATGACTACAACCCTGTGACTTCTGCACCTTTCCAGTATCTGCCTCCCAATCCGCTTCTCCACTTCTCTGCAACTATTAGTGGGTCTGTAAAAAACCCCCAACAAAGTGACTGCTCCTTTCTTGCTCCAGACCTCAACCCAAACTGACTCTGTAGACATATCATTCTCCAACTGCCTTTCAGTAGCTGCTATACTAGCCCTGACTAGCAATGCCACTCCGCAGCCTCTTTTTCCACCCTCCCTATTTCTTTTAAAACATCTAAATCCCAGAACTTCCAACAGCCATTCCTGTCCCTGAGTTACCCAAGTTTCTGTAATGGCCACAACATCATAGTTCCAAGTACTGACCCATGCTCTAAGTTCATCCGCCTTATTTCCAATACTTCTAGCATTGAATACATGCACCTCAAACCATCTTTGTGTCAGAGATATATATCCCACACCCCTTACTGTAACACTTAGATATATTCCACACACCTCACTGTAACACTCTGATATACCCCACACCACTCACTGTAACACCCTGATATACCCTACAACCCTTACTGTAACACCCTGATATACCCCACAACCCTCACTGTAACACCCTGATATACACCACACCACTCACTGTAACACCCTGATATACCCCACACCACTCACTGTAACACTCTGATATACCCTACAACCCTTACTGTAACACCCTGATATACCCCACAACCCTCACTGTAACACCCTGATATACTCCACAACCCTCACTGTAACACTGATATACCCCACATGCCTTACTGTAACACTCTGATAGGACTTTGCTATAAACCCTCTAGGGCAGTGTTCATCACTCCCTGTGTCTGTGACAATTTTCTGTGTCCAAGGGGAAAGTTTTTCATCCTCCAGACTGATGCTTACTGGTTCCCTTATTCCCCCTGTTTATTGGTCAGTGCAGAGCATCTAATCCCTGATCTAGCGCTGTATCACAGCCTACCAAACTTGCTAAATAATGCCTTGTCAGAAATAAATGCTGACCCTCCCTGGCTGCTGTGGCTATGATTTCCCTGTTCAAGATCACAGGATATCCCAAAGTGTTGTGATTCAGTCACTTGGCTGGTTTTCATGAAAGGTGGTGTTAATAAGCTATGGATTTCCCTGTGTTAGCCATAAGACCATAAGGAATAGGACCAGAAGAAGGCCATCGAGCCCGTGAGCCTGCCCCACTATTCGGTAAGATCGTGGCTGAATTTTTTGTGGACTCAGCTCCACTTACACGCCCGTTCACTATAACTCTTAATTTGTTTACTGTTTGAAAATCTTTGCCTTAAAACATTCAACAAGGAAGCCTCAACTGCTTCACTGGACAGGGAATTCCACATATTCATAACCAATTAGGTGAAGAAGTTCCTCCTCAACTCAGTCCTAAATCTGCTTCCCCTTATTTTGAGGCTGTGTCCCCTTGTTCTAGTTTCACCCACCAGTGGAAACAACCTCCTTATTCTTCAAAATTCCAATGAATATAGTCCCAGTTGACTCAGTCTCTCCTCATAAGCAAACCTCTCAACTCTGGAATCAACCCAATGAACCTCCTCTGCACCCCCTCCAGTGCCAGTACATCCTTTCTCAACTAAGGAGACCAAAACTGTACACAGTACTCCAGGTGTGGCCTCAGCAGCACCCTATACAGCTGCACCATAACCTCCCTATTTTTAAACTCAGTACCTCTAGCAATGAAGGACAATATTCCATTTGTCTTCTTAATTACCTGCTGCACCTGCAAACCAACTTTTTGTGATTCATGCACAAGGACCCCAGGTCCCTCTGCACAGCAGCATGCTGTAATTTTTCACTATTTAAATAATAATCCATTTTGCTGTTCTTCCTACAAAAATGGATGGCCTCACATTTACCAACATTGTACTTCATCTGCCAGCCCCTTGCCCACTCACTTAACCTATCTATATCCCTCTGCAGACTTTCAGTGTCCTCTGCACACACCACTCATCTTTGTATCATCTGCAAACTTTGACACACTACACTTGGTGTCCAACTCTAAATCATCTATGTAAATTGTAAACAATTGTGGTCCCAGCCCTGATCCCTGAGGCCACTGATCTCCAACCAGAAAATCATCCATTTAATCAGAGATAGTAGGAACTGCAGATGCTGGAGAATCCGAGACAACAAGGTGCAGGGCTGGATGAACACAGCAGGCCAAGCAT
>NC_063359.1:40615325-40624752 GCF_021869965.1 Rhincodon typus | reverse complement strand
TCCTCACTCACTCTCCCTTCTCACTGTCTCATACTCTTTTCAGTCTCACTCTTTGTGTCACCCCATCTGTTTCTCTCCTTGTTTTTCTCTTTGTCTCTCTTTCTTATCATCCTTGTCTCTTCTGTCCTCCTCTCCCTCTTTGCTACTCCCTCTTTCTCTCTGAAAACTTGATCAAATGAGAGATTTTTATGCAATATCTTAAAGGAGCAAAGAGATGGAGCATATGAGTGAGACAGAGTGTGACTGAATGAGAGGGAGAGGTCTGGAGATTGTTCTCTGCAGCTGGGTACATACCAGTCCCTGCTCCCCAGTTTATCAGGTGGCTTTCTGTCCTCAGGGAGATGTCATTCTGGGTTCCACATCTTTGGAATGACATCCCGGTTCATTGAGAGGCTGTGGAGAGAAATTTTTAGGAACTGATCTGGAGACAGAGAGGTTCACTAAATGTGGTGAGACTGAACATGCTGGGATTGTTCTCCTCAGAGCAGAGAAGATTAAGGGAGAATTTAACTGAAACAATCAAAATGATGTACGTTTGGATTGAGCCAATAAAAAGCTGTTTCCAGGGGCGGAAGGGTTAGTGAGCAGAGGAACATAGATTGAAGGGAATCAGTAAAAGAACCAGAGGGGGAGAGGAGGGGAATGTTTTTGATGCAGTGAGTTATTGTGATCTGGAACGTGCTGCCTGCAAGGGCAATGGGAGCAGATTCAACAGGAACTTTCCCAAAGGGAATTGGAGAAATACCAGAAAAGGGGAAACATGAAAGCCAGTGGGGACAAAGCAGTGGATTGGGATTAATTAGATAGTTTTTTCAGAGAGCCAGCACAGACACGGTGAGCTGAACCTCCTGGTGTGATGTACTGTATCATTCTCAGACTGGTTCACCCATCTCCCGCTCTGCTCACTCACCCACATGGGCTCCCACTTCAGCAAGGCCATATGTTTACCAATCTCATCCCTCCATGGCCTCACCTCTCCCTATCTCTGTACCCTCCTCCAGCCTCACAACCTTCTGAGATCTCTGCACTTCTCCAACTCCGGCTTCTTGCATTTTACTGATTTTAATCCCCCTGCCGTTGATACTGTCCTTTAGCTGCTTGAATTCTCAATCTCTAAGCCTCTCCACCTTTCTCTCTTTTCCTTTAAGACTTCCTTAAAATTGGCTTATTTGACCACACTCTAAATCAGCTGGTTCTCTTATATCTCTTTTTTGTGGCTAGGTGTTGATTTTGATTTCATAATGCCCCCTCTGAAGTGCCTTGGGATGTTCACTCATGTTACAAGTGCTAATAAACATCAATTGTTGTTGTTGGACAGGAGACAGTGTTTTAGCTTGTATTTCCCCATCAAGCCTCAGCTCCTGTTGTTTGCTTGCAGAGTAAGAGGTGACAACATCTGTTGTGTGTGTGATCCTGCCAGACATCGGGCCATTATTACTGGGAATTAGACCCAGAGTCTGAGACTGCTGCCTGGCTGAGAGAGTGAGACAGGATTGACAAGAACAGAGTTGCTCCATTGAGCTGCTGTAGGAGGTAACTCCAATTGCAATCAATATGCCAAGTGTGGGTAATGCTCCCTGTAAGATGCCTGCCTGCACGGATCGCCGTGTGACAGTTTTAAAAGGACTGTGAAGTGCAACAAGCTCGCTGTGCCCAGCAGAAGGGAAACTGAATAGAACACTGACTGCACACAATTTTCCTCTAATAATGGTATTAACTTTCACTGGCATAAGGATTCCACATTGCACACTCACTAGGTGTGAGCCTATGCAGTGTCTTTTTTTAATTCACTCACAGGACATAGGCATCACTGGCTGGGCCTGCATTTATTGCCCTGTCCCTAGTTGCCCCCCTTGAGAAAGTGGGGGTGAGCTGCCTTCTTGAACTGCTGCAGCCCATGTGCTCTAGGCTGACCCACAATGCCCTTAGGGAGGGAATTCCAGGATTTTGATCCACTGACAGTGAAGGGACAGCGATATATTTCCAAATCAGGATGGTGAGTGGCTTGGAGGGGAACTAGCAGGGGGTGGTGCTCCCCTGTATCTGCTGCCCTTGTCCTTCTAGATGAAAGTGGTTGTGGGCTTGGAAGGTGCTGTCTGAGGACCCTTGGTGAATTTCTGCAATGCATCTTGTAGATAGTACACACTGCTGCTACTGAGTGTTGGCAGTGGAAGAAGTGGATAATCTGGGTGGTACTTGGCTGGGTTGGATTTGTCCTCTTTTTTGTGTACAGGACATACCTGGCAAATTTTCACATTGTTGGGTGGATGCCCATGTTGTAACTGTACTGGAACAGCTTGGCTAGGGGAGCGGCAAATTCTGAAGCACAAGTGTTCATATTATTGCTGGACTATTGTCAGGGCCCATAGCCTTTGTAGTATCCAGTGCCTCCAACCATCTCATGATATCACTTGGAGTTATAGGGATCTACAGCACAGAAAAAGGCTCTTCAGCCAATCAAGTTTGCACTGGTCAATATCAACCGCCTAACTATTCTAATCCCATTTGCCAGCACTGAGCCGAGAACCTTGTATGCCTTGGCATCACAAGTGCACACCTAAATACTTCTTCAATGTGATGAGGGTTTCTGCCTCTCCCACATTCACAGGCAGTGAGTTCCAGATTCCCACCACCCTCTGCGTGAAAAGATTTTTCTCACATCTCCTGTACACCTCCTGCCCCTTCCCTTCAATCAATGCCCCCCATCACTAATCCCACTATCCAGGGGAAAACTTCCTTCCAGTCTACCCTGTCTACGGTCCTTATAATGTTATACACCTCAATCATGTACCCCCTCAATGTCCTCTGCTCTAAAGAAAACAACCCAGTCTTGTTCAAACTCTCTTCATCACTGAAACTTTCCAGTCCAGACAAAATCCTGGTAAATCTCTTCTGCACCCTCTTCTCTGCAGTCACATCCCTCCCACAATGTGGATTCCAGGACCGCACACAGCACTCTAGCTGTGGCCTTACCAACGTTTTATATAGTTCCAGCATCATCTCCTTGTTCCTAAACTCTATGGCTCAGCCAATAAAGGCTTTTTAATTATTTTATGGAAGGAATAAATTGAATTGACTGAAGACTGGCATCTGTGATGCTGGGGCCACTGGAGGAGGTTGAGATGGATCATCCACTCAGCACTTCCGACCACAGGTGGGTGTGTGATTCAATGTCTCTTAATCTCAATGGCACTGAGGTTAACTGGAATGTGGAAGCTTCCTGGTGTCTGTAGCCGAGTCTCAAGTTGGACAGGCCCTGACCTTCCGGAATCATTCTTATTGAACATCTGAAAGTGAAAGTGTTTTAGGAGCTGTGCTTTGATGTTTAAGATCGAGGTGAAAGGTGCTATTCAATAATTAATCCAAAGACAGGAATCATTTATTTATTACACACCACTTGAGTTGAACATTGATCAATGAGCAGGCAAGCCACATTCGCTGTTTCTCAGCTCCCTCCTTCAGACTCAAAGGCTGGACTGTAACATGATACACTCCACAGGAATCTCCCTTGTTGTGAGAATTGTGATGTGGAACCTTCCCGTTCATCCTTCCACTCCATGCTGGTCTTTCTGTTCCACAAAAACCACCCCTCAGCTGCTTTCCATCTCCACATTCAACCCCCACTCCAGTCACTATTCCCTTTTATTCCTTTCTCCCTCATGCATCTTCCCCAACACCACTCACCCAGGACACTCCGTTTGGGAGAGAGCTTCACCCTCTTCCCCACTCTCTGGAGGAAGATGTTTCTCCTGAATTCCCCACTGAATTGATGAAGCACCCTCTCAGACTGGTGACCCCTAATGGTCTTACAAATAAAACCATCTTCTCAATATCTAAGCTACTACCAAAGCCTCTGGATACTTTAAAAGCCATTTCCTGCTAATCTTGCAGCATTTTGGGGGAGAAAGCAGAGTTAATATTTTGACTCCAGTGACTCTTCATCAGAATTGCTTAAGTCAACAGAATTGAAACATTAACTCCGCCATCTCTCTCCACAGATGCTGCCAGACTTGCTGAGTTTTTCCAGCAAATTCTGTTTTTGTTTCAGATCTCCAGCATCTGCAGTTCTTTGCTTTATGTTCCCATTAATCTTTGTTTCAGAGAGAAAGGAGACTTTCAATCCTTTCAGTCACCTCCTTCTGATATATTATGTACATGAGGTGTTATAAAGACAAAGTCACCATAGTCCCACACTCTTACTAGACAGTGAGAAGACTGGTGGTGAGTTTAACCTGAGGGGCAAGGGAAGAGATTGAGGAGGAGAATCCTTCATGATAATATCAGCTGGTGTGGGAATTGAACCCATGCAGTTGGTGTCATTCTGTATCGCAAAGCAGCCATCCAGCTAACTTGAGTTAACCGACCCCCATGACACCATAATATTTGGAGCTGTGGTAGCTCAGGTGGAGGCAGCGCAATGGGCTGTCATTGCCTGAGTGATTCAGAGGTCAAGGTTAAGAACTCTGGGACATGAACTGAAATCTGAGCAAGAGTGTGGAAGAATTTAAATAAATTCTGCAATAAAAAAAATTAGCCTCAGTGGCAGTCAGTGTCAAACTGTACAAAGCATCACTGAGGACAGAGTGGTTTGCACTGCTACCTCACAGTGCCAGGGATCTGGGTTCGATTCCAGCCTTGGGTGACTGTCTGTGTGGAGTCTGGACATTTTTATTTGATTTGATTTTGATTTTATTGTCATGTGTACTGAAATACAATGAAAAGTTTTGTTTACGAGTGGTACAGGTAGATCACAGCAACCCAAGCCCTCTATCTCCCTTCTATATTTTGACTCTTTGTTAGATATCTGTCCCACTATGGTGGTGTCGTCAGCGAACTTGTAGATGATGCTCATTCAGAATTTGGCAACACAGTCATAGGTGTACAGGGAGTACAGTATTTGTGTGGGTTTCCTGCGGGTGCTCCAGTTTCCTCCGGGAGCACAATCCAAAGATGTGCAGATTAGGCGGATTGGATATGCTAAATTCCCCATAGAGTCCAGGGATGTGCAGGCTGGTTGGAAATCAAGGAGAAGGTAGGGTGTGGGTATGGGTGGAATGCACTTTGGAGGGCTGGTGTGGACTCGATGGGCCAAATGGCCTCTCTGCACTGCAGGTATTCTATGGGAGTGTACCTGGAGTACTGTATACAGTTTGAGTCCCCTTACTCAAGGATGGTTGTATTTCTATTGGAGGCAGTTCACTAGATTGATCCTAGAGATGATGGATTTGTCTTATGAAGAGAGATTGAGCGGTTTATCTCATACTCTTTGGAGTTTAGAAGAATGAGAAGACATCTAATTGAGGTCTATAAGATGCCAAAGAAGATCGACAAAGTCGACAGAGAGAGGATTTCCCCTCATGTGGGGCAATCTAGAATGAGAGGTCATGCTTTTAAGATGTGAGGCAGCAGATTTAAAACAGAGATAAGGAATAATTCCTTCTCTCAAAGGGTCATGATTTTGTGGAATTGACTGCCCAGACTGTGGCTGATGCTGGGACATTGGGCAAATTTAAGGAGGAGATAGACAGATTTTTAATAAGTAATGGTTGAAGAATTATGGAGAGTGGGCAGGAAAACGGAGCTGAGGCTGAAATGAGATCATCCATGATCATATTAAATGGCGGAGCAAGCCCGAGGGGCTGAATGGCCTCCTCCTTTTTCTGGTACTAACATAAGCTGCCAGATTGTCATGAAAGTCCATCTGTTTCACTGATATCTTTCAGGGAAGAAAACTGCCATATTTATCCAATCTAGCCCTACATGTGACTCCAAACCCACAGCAATGAGATGGACTCTTAACTGCCCTCTGGAACGGCCAAACAAGCCACTTATTTCAGAAGCAATTAGGGGTGGGCAACAAATGCTGCCTTGCCAGTGACACTAGCAGCTCATCAATCAATGAAAAATTTATAACAGTTATAAACAGTAATAAAATCAAACTGCCACGCAGTGTGCAACTCATTCCAGAACTGTCTGTTGTGTGCAAATACTGAAATCAGACAGCGCTAACAGAACAGTCAAGAGAGTTTCAGAACTGGTTCATAGAAGATGCTGACAGATACCTTTGTGGGGGTGGGGAAGTTGCTGTTGTTTATTGATGAGTGATAACTGTTCCCACCATCTCATCAAATTATTCAGCCTTTGCCCTAAATCTGCTCGCCCTGTCCTCGCCATCATTTCCCACTAACCTCACAGAGAGACAGCACTGTTATAGCACCTCTCACCTTGGAATGGTGCCAGGTACCATCTGGATAAGGAAGCAAATCCCACAATCTAGTAACTGCTGCAGGATCAGAAATATGACAGGCAATTTTTGCAGGCATGAATCCACAAACAGCAGCTTCTCCATGTCCATTTAATTTGATTTTTGTGTTGTTGGTTCAGGGATAAATCTTGTCCTGCACACCAAGAAGAATACTCTGCTCTTCTATAAAATGTCACCAGAGACGGCAGGCAGCCTCTGGGCTTCAGGTTCTGTTTGAAGGTGGCAACACCAACACTGCAAACTCCCTCGGCACTGACCCTCCGACAGTGCGGCGCTCCCTCAGCACTGACCCTCCAACCGTGCGGCACTCCCTCAGCACTGACCCTCCGACAGTGCGGCGCTCCCTCAGAACTGACCCTCCGACAGTTCCCTGAATACTGCACTGCAAGTGTCAGCCTGGATGAAGTGCCAATATTCTGTGAGTAAAGCATTGGTGGTGTACAGTGGACACCTCTGTTTTACTCATTGAGCTGTGAGGGATGGGGTTCTGAAAGTCTCCTTAACTGTCCTCAAACAGAAATTGAACTGTCCAGAGGAGTGCCCAAATTTCATCCACTGAGATCTATCATGCAGTTGCACAAACCGATAGCAAGGGCTTGAAATAGGAACAGGGACTATTGTTAGTATTGAAGACACATTCAGTTTTGGCAAGTGAGTTACTACCTCTGACACTGGCTAAAGTCTTGTGTGTGTGGGAGCCATACCTCAGTGAGAGTCAGTGTATGTGGTACTGTACCCAAGTGAGAGTCAGTGTGTGTGGGACTGTACCCCAGTAAGAGTCAGTGTGTGTGGGAGCCGTACCCCAGTGAGAGTCAGTGTGTGTGGGAGCCGTACCCCAGTGAGAGTCAGTGCGTGTGGGACTGTACCCAAGTGAGAGTCAGTGTGTGTGGGACTGTACCCCAGTGAGAGTCAGTGTGTGTGGGAATTATACCCCACTGAGAGTCAGTGTGTGTGGGAGCTGTATCCCAGTGAGAGTCAGTGTGTGTGGACCGTACCCCAGTGAGAGTCAGTGTGTATGGGAGCCATACCCCAGTGAGAGTCAGTGTGTGTGGGAGCTGTATCCCAGTGAGGGTCAGTGTGTGTGGGACCTGTTCTCTGAACATTTGTCTTGACTGATATAACTCACCAACATGTGTTCTTCCTCTTTCATTTGCAAATTGTTTTCAATCTTTGCAATTCTTGTTCCTTGCTGAGGTTTCTCTGTTAACATTAGTTCCCTCTTTACCCTCTCCTGTGTCACGCAGTCTCTGGAATGTAGCCCCTGTCTTGATGCTGAGGTGTCATGTGCTTGTTGTTGGAACAGCTCTCCATCACAGAGTGGGGCAGAGGGTGTTTTCAGGAGTTGAATAATTGAATAAATTCCCAGAATGGGAACCAGTACCACAACCTACATTCATTGTTCACTCTGTCTGTTCCACCCACTTCATCCATGCCAACTCTTTACAGCATGACCAGGACAGGAACAGCTGTACGCAACTTGCATTATATTTCATACATTACAGCAGTGACTGTGCATCATGAAATTCTTCATTGATTATAAAACAGTTAGGGATGTCCTGTGGTCAAAAACAGGTTGTCTCCAAGAGAAAGTCCTTCATTTGTTTCTCACAATAATTGTTAGACACTGCAGTACTTCTCGCATGTAATTGTTTCTCAGCTGCCCCGTCCTCAGTTGCCAGCCCTGTATCTATTTTTGATTTTTCCTCATCATCAGCTCGGGCCCTTGGTGTCTGGGGCGATATTGGCCCGTCTGGAGCTGAGAGCCCAAAATTCAAACATTTGCACCTCTCTCATCAATCACTCTCTGGCAGGGAGGCCATTAGATTGGAGCCAATTAATTTTTGCCTCTGATGCAAACAGGAAGTGAAGCTGGTAGGGAGCAACTGAACAGAGCTGCAAAATAAGTTTAAAATAAGCTTCACAACAAAAAAGGACCTTATAGAAACTGATAAAATTCTCACAGGACCAGACAGGTTAAACACAGGAAGGATGTTCCCAATGTCCTGGGAGTCTAGGACTGGGGTTCAAAGTTTAAGGATATGGGGTCAGCCATTTAGAAGATGCAGAAGTTATGGTGCAGTTGTACAAAATCCTGGTTAGGGCCCACTGGGAGTACTCTGAGCAGATCAGGGCTGCACTCCTTAGGAAGGAAAAATTGGCCTTGGAGGGAGGACAACATAGGTTTATAGATAAATGGGGCCAGAGAGTGAAAAAGAGCCGTGAGCAAAACTGGAGCATTAAGTGAGTAAACCAGGATCCAGTTTTAAGGATAGGCCTCAGTGGGCCCAGCAGTCTCTGGGCAGGTGTTTTGTATCACCTGCTGCATCAGTGCCTCCTCCTGGTTGACATTTTTATTGCTCATTAACCCTCCGGAATCTGAAATTCTTCCAGTTGATTACACTCCATTGACGAAGAATGTGCCTTCAGTTGGAATGGCCGCTGCTGAATGTGGATAAAGTTGGAGGTGGAGGGAGATTTTTTTTTCTGGGAGCAACAGTGGCTCCTGTGCATTAAAAATATATATGAGGTGAAGACCTGGCACCTACTTGGACTTTATAAAGAGGTGCTGGACCAAAGTCGCTGATCTGGTATCAGTGACCCCAGGCCTGCAGGCCTAGGGCAGAGTCAGGGTAACCTGGAAACAGAGCCGTACAGAAAATGAGGCTCTGGGATTGGAGAGTGGCTGCTGTGGGACACAACAAACAGACAGCGAATCCTTGCAGGATGTTCTCCATCACAATGTGAGCTCCATTCAGTGGCTATGAGCCTCTCTTTCCCCCACCCCCCAACACGGTCACCAGCAGCAGATGTCTGCTGGCATCGCGATGGGAAAGCAAACTCCCAGTTTAATATTACCATCGAGATCAAAGGTCACACAGCCATCTGTCCTAGACACCCCACTGTCAGAAACTCTTTAGATTTTTCAGATTTTGGGATCAGGGAAAGGCATGTGAAGGAGAGAGAGAGAGAGAGAGAGAGAGAGAGATTCCCTCCATACTCACTGACTCTCACTGGGGTACAGTCCCACACACACTGACTCTCACTGGGTACAGCTCCCACACACACTGACTCTCACCGGGGTACGACTCCCACACACACTGACTCTCACTGGGGGACAGCTCCCACACACACTGACTCTCACTGGGGTACGGCTCCCACACA
>NC_063359.1:40614207-40615225 GCF_021869965.1 Rhincodon typus | reverse complement strand
TCCCACACACATTGACTCTCACTGGGGTACAGTCCCATAGGCACTGACTCTCACTGGGGTACAGTCCCACATACACTGACTCTCACTGGGGTACAGCTCCCACACACACTGACTCTCACTGGGCTACAGTCCCACACACACTGACTCTCACTGGGGTACAGTCCCACAGGCACTGACTCTCATTGGGGTACAGTCTCCACACGCACTGACTCTCACTGGGGTACGGTCCCACACACACAGACTCTCACTGGGGTACAGTCCCACAGGCACTGACGCTCACTGGGGTACAGTCCCACAGGCACTGACGCTCACTGGAGTAGGCTCCCACATGCACTGACTCTGACTGAGGTCTGGCTTCCACACACACTTACTCTCACTGTAGAGGAGGGGGATCGTGTGTGGGTGGTGATTGTTCTTTTGTAAAGTTAGAGACAGAAACGGAAGCGATTCGACTTGTGGCTGCACAGGGAGATCCCAGAGATCATCCAACAGCATCACTCAGTACTTGTGGAGTAGTTTAGGAAAGTTTTGACTCAACGTGACTGTTTGACATGTCTTTACCAAGTTGTTGAGTAAATGAGAGATTTTGGCGCAGATGTAGATTAGCTATTTTTAACTGTTCACATGTGTCTGTGAGGCAGGACTGGATGTGTGTGAATATAATCGAGTAGTTTCTGGTAGGGTCAGTTAGAGACAGAGCCTCAGGAGCAGGAGGTGACAGTACAAGGAACTGAGGTGGTGAGGGTGTTGAAGGATTAAGGGTTGAGTGAGGAATGTGGCAAGTGGCTATCACACTGATTGGACCCTGGCTGCTGGGCAGGGCCGAGCGAGCGTTTGCCCGAAAGTGACTGAGTGAGAGAAGCTACTCCCCCCTCCGATACTCTGCTCCAACCCAGGGCCCGTCACCTTGGCTCCCCGTCAACTCCCGAGGCTTTCCCCACTCCCACAACTACTCGATTATATTCACACCCCCCCCCCCCCCCCCCCCCCCCCGCCCCCCCTCCCCCCCCCCCTCCCC
>NC_063359.1:40606525-40614107 GCF_021869965.1 Rhincodon typus | reverse complement strand
ATGCTCTCTCATGCCCCTGAATCCTCCCCTCAACCCCGCACTCTCCTGCTTCTCCTGACCCCTCTCTTTTTCCCCTGCCCCCTCAGACTCTCTCTCCCTCTTTCTGACTCTGTCTCTTTCTCCCCTGCCCCCTCAGGGTCTCTCTCTCCTGTCCCCTGGGCTCCCCCTCTGTTCAGGATTCTGGCGAGCCTGGGTCTGTGGTGATGACACAGCACGAAGTTCCCGCTCACTCACTGGCAGCTCCGCAAACTCTCGTCACCCCTTTGTCTTTTCTGGCTGTGTGTTCTGATGCACATTCCTTCAGGTTGAGCTGCCCCCTATGAGGGCGCGCCAGCTGCTCCTGCCCACACTCCCCAGAGCTGCTGCTGGGCAGCCTTTCACATTCACTCATCAACCAGATGATCGAATATACTCCCCTAGCCAGCTCCTTTACCCCATTCTCTCCAAATCTCCTGCCCCCAGTCTCTGTGTCACACTCATGCCTGTACTCTCTCACTCTTTCTAAATAGTGTCTCTCTCTCGCCCCTCTCCCTCCTTCTCACTCTCTCTGTGTCCCTCTCTCTCTGTCCCTCTGTCTGTCTGTCTGTCTCTCTGTCCCACTCTCTCTCTCTCTGTTCCTCTGAAACCCCCCTCTCTCTGTCTCTCTGTCCCTCTCTCTCACTCTACCTCTTTCTTCCTCTATCTCTTTCTCACAGTCTGTCTCTCTACTTCTCACATACATTCCCCCTCTCTCAGTAGCCTGTGTTTTTTCCCTCATGAAACCCTCTGGTGGGTAATAAAATTGTCGGCTCGATTGACGACCCACTCTCTTAGTTTTCTCTTTGTCTCTCGGTAGCCAATGAGCTTCGATCCTGTTGTCCGCTGGAAGCAGATGGTTCGAAGAGAAGCTCATTCCACGAGTGTCTCCCAACGCCTCATTGTGCTCCGCTTTTGTTTCCCTGTGACCTGTGCTATACACATGAGCCATTAGTCCGTGTGTGAATTTTGCAAGCCAGGGGCTGGCGGTTTTTACTCGATTGGAAAGTGGCATTTGATGTTTCTCCCTCCGAGTCTGTGAACTCACCGTGAGAGCCTCCAGGGAATTTGAAAGCGACCATTTGTCGGGAGCTGGTTTCTGCTCGCCATGTGAAGGTTGGGAAGCAGCCAGAAACATTTCTCTGTTAAATAGCTCTACATTCTCCATTCCCAGGGGAGCAGAGACTCCACCTGAGCAAGGGGCCCAGAGTCAGAACAGTTATCCCATGAATTAACTGTTGGAGTTGCCAGGAAAGAATAGCGTCAAACATGCATATATATCGCATAAAAACCGAAAGAACTGTGGATGCTGTAAATCAGGAACAAAAACAGAAGTTGCTGGAAAAGCTCAGCAGGTCTGGCAGCATATGTGAAGGAAAAAAGAGTTAACGTTTCGGGTCCGGTGACCCTTCTCAGAATATGTATGCATATATATAGCCCCTGTCATATCATAAACCATACAAAGTATCTTCATCGGAGACATTATTGAACAGAAGTAATAGTAGTGTATTTAACAACCCAAATATTACCTGGGATTGTTTTAGTGTGCAAGGTAATGGGGAGCAAAATACTTAAATTGCACTCAGGAGAACGTTTTAAATAGTACATCAAAGGAGGAGCAGTTATGGAGTCATAGAGCAAGGAAACAGACATTTTGGCCCAACTTGTCCATGCCAACCAGGTTTCCTCAACTGAACTAGTCCTACTTGCCCACGTTTGGCCCATATGCCTCTAAACCTTTCCTACCCATGTACCTGTCCAAATGTCTTTTAAATGTTGTAACTGTACCTGCATCTCCCACTTCCTCTGGCAGCTCGTTCCACATATGAACCATCCTCTGTGTGAAAAAGTTTCCCCTCAGGTCCCTTTTAAATCCTTCCCCTCTCACCTTAAATCTATGCCCTGTAGTTTTAGACTCTCCTACCTGAGGAAAAAAAACCTTAACTATTCATGCCATCCATGCCCCTCAAGATTTTATAAACATTTATAAGGTCACCCCTCAGCCTCCGATGCTCGAGGGAAAATAGCCCCAGCCTATTCGGCCTTGCCCTACAACTCAAACCCTCCAACTGCGACAACATCCTTGTAAATCTTTGTTCTGGACCTCATGGTTGGTAATGAGCCATTTTAATCAGTTAGATTTCAGATAGTTATGGAAAAGGATAAGAATGGGGTTGGGATAAAAGCTCTAAACAGGAGAAAGGCTAGTTTTATGAAGATGAGATAGGATTTGGCCCAAGTGGCTTGGGAGCAGCCACCTGCGGGTAGCACTGTGTCTGGGAGGTGGGAGACAGAGCAAACCCATCAAGACAAAGGCTGGGACCAAGACCAGAGAACCCGGGATGTCGAGAAACATAAAGGTTTGGATTAAGAGAAAAAAGAGAAGCAGATACCAAGGGGTCCTTACAACAGAGTCCCAAGAGGAGTGTCCAATTACAAGGGGTGGGGGTGGGTGGGAAATTAAGAGAGGAAATTAGGAAAGCAAAGAAAGTGCACAAGAAGACATTGGTGAGTAGAATAAATGGAAATTCAAAGGACTTTTTAAAAAATATAAAGAGCATGAGAATAACTAGGGAAAGATTCCACACTGTAGGGATTCTATGATTCTAAGATTAGGGCCCATTAGGAACCACAGAAGTTGTGTGTGTGTGTGTGTGCGTGTGTGTGTGTGTATATACCTGGAAGACTTGAGGAATAATCCTCAATGAATACTTTGCACTGGTCTTCACACTGGAAATGGATAATCCAGGTGTAGACAAATGGTGTAGAACTGTGAAAAATAGATAGCGAGAAGAAACATGTAGGTTTAGCAGCCATAAAGTGAATAAATCTACAGGCCTGGGTGAGATGAATCCCAGGCTATTGAGGGATGATGAAGATATCAGGAGCCATGGCAGTAATCTTCAAATCATCTCTGGATGTGAGTGAGATTCCAGAGACTGGTAACATTGTCCCGTTATTAAAAAGGAGGAAGAGATAGGCCAGGAAATTACAGGCCAGTCTATCTACCCTTGGTAGTGGAGAACTTATTTGAAAGAACTCTGAGCGACAGAAAATATCTGCACAGATTAGTCAGAGATACTCAACATGGATTTGGTCAGGGAAGACAGAAATTTTTGATGTGAGAATCAGGAATGTTGATGACTCATTTAGTCGATAAGGGCTTTAACAAGGCTTTGATCAGGTTCCTCACGGTAGACTGGTCAAGAAAGTAAGAGACCATGGGTTCTGAGGCAAAGTGACACATTGGATCTAAAATTGGGTGACAGGAAGTAGAGGGCAATGGTGGAGGGATGCTGGAAGTATGTTTGCAATGGGGTAACTCTTGAAATAACTCTTCAGACGCCAGCATCCCATTACCAATCACCCTTTATTTACAAATGCACAGCCTTTGACAATAGTATTGCCTCTCAATGAGTCAGGCATTTAAGGCGGTGGGAGGAGTCAATATCCCTAAACCTTTTAATGTCAGCCAGGGCTCCTTGTTTGGACCAAGTTAACAGCCACAATCAGGGAACTCATATTCTTTGAAGTCCAGATATAACACAATGTAGAGCTGGAGGAACACAGAAGGCCAGGCAGCATCAGAGGAGCAGGAAAGCTGATGTTTCGGGTTGAGCCCTTCTGGTCTGGCCTGCTGTGTTCCTCCAGCTCTACACTGTGTTATTTCTGACTCCAGCATCGACAGTTCTTACTATCTCTTCTTTGAAGTCCAGCTGGCTGACCTCATTACAGTCACTACAAGCAGGGCTCAGGGCTAGGGCCCTTCAGTTCGTGGTCTACATTAATGATTTAAATGTAGGGAGTATGATCAAGAAATTTGCAGATGGCATGGGAATCAGTAGATGTTATACAGTGAGGAGGATGGCTGTAAGTTGCAAGAGGATATCAATAGATGGTCAGCTGGGTCAGCAGACAAATTAGGGGTAATACACTTGAGGAGTGTTGACAAGGTGACGTATTACACTGTGAATGGTAGGACCCAGGAAAGTGCTGAAGATATGAGGGAGCTTGGTGCAAATTCACAGATCCCTGAAGGTACAGGGCAGGTAGATAACATGGTTAAGAAGGCATTAAATACAAGAGCAGGTAGATTATGCTGGAACTGTACAAAATACTAGTTAGACCACAACTGGAATACCGTGTGCAGTTCTGGAGGTATGTGTTTGAACTAGAGAGTGTACAGAGGAGAATACCAGGATCCTGATTGAGCTCTGAGGAAAGATTGGATAGATTGGGGTTGTTTTCCTTAGAGCAGTGAAGATGAGAGAGACCTGATAGAGGGGTATAATAAGGGGAATAGACAGAGTGGATAGGAAGGCAGCTTTTCAATTAGTGGACGGGTCAATAGCCAGAGGGCATCGATTTAAGGTAAGAAAGCTGAAAGTTGATCAGAACTGTTCTCACTCAGAGGGTGGTGGGAATCTGGAACTCATTGGCAGAATGGGTGGGTAAGTCAGAAACTCTGGTAACAGGATAATGAATGTCTGACTTACGAACGTTCATACCTACGACTGCCATGTCGTACAGGGGTATAATTTTACTGATCCAACATACTACTGTTTCCTGAATTTACAAATGGCTGCTTTACATTGTCCTGCATTGTGTTCCAACTGGTGAACAAATTGATTTGTCAACAGATTCCAGAAGGCAACCCATTCACAGCACGGGCTCTGCCTGTATTTAGATATTTGCTTGCATTGACATCGCTTCCAGAGCGATGAACCCAGAGCTGAGAAATGGAATGAATGCAGTCAGAGTTTTGTTGACTGGAACAGACATGATTGATTGATTGATTTATTGTCACGTGTACCTAAGAAAAGCTTTGTTTACGAGCAATACAGACAGATCATAGTAGCAAGGACTTACAGATCATAGAGTGAAGAATAAACACTTGGACAGAGGCATACAAGTTACATCGCACAGGGTATGCGCTAGGCAAGATCAACATTAGCAAGATCAGCATCATTTGAAGTTTAAGAGTCCATTTATTAGTCTAATAATGGCAGGGAAGAAGCTGTTCTTTAACCTGCTGATGCATGTTCAAGTCTCCAGCATCTGCAGTTCCTACTATCTCTGATGCATGTTCAAGCTTCTGTACCTTTTCTGTCTGATGGAAGGTGTTGTAGGAAAGAACTGCCAGGGTGCGATGGATCTTTGATGAGATTGGCAGCCTTTCCGCAGCAACCGGCCATGTAAATGGAGTCCATGGAGGGAAGATTGGCTTCTGTGATGGTCTGGGTTGTGCACACCACCTTCTGTAGTTTCCTACAGCCCTGGGCAGAGCAGTTGCCATACCAGGCCGATATGCACCTGGACAGTATGCTTTCAATAGTGCATCTGTAAAAGTTGGTGAGGGACCTTGTAGACATGCCAAATTTCCTGAGCTGCCTGAGGAGAAGAGATGTTGTTGTGCATTCTTGACCATCGCATCTACTTGAGAAGTTCAGCACAGGTTGTCAGTTATCATCATTCCTAAGAACTTGACGCTCTCAAACCTCTCAGCCTCAGTTCCGTTGATGTAGATGGGGGCGCATTCTCCTCCCTTCTTTCTGAAGTCAATGATCAGTTCTTTAGTTTTGCCAACATTGAGAGAGAGGTTGTTCTCATTGCACCACATCACCAAGCCCTCTATCTCCTTTCTGTATTCTGACTCATCTTTGTTTGATATCTGTCCTACCACAATGGTGTTGTCAGCAAACTTATAGATGGCATTTGTTTGGAATTTGGCTACACAGTCGCGAGTATACAGGGAGTACAGTAGACAGCTGAGAACGCATCCTTGGGGGACTGAAGTATTGAGTGTTATCGTGGAGGAAGTGCAGTTGTCTATCTTCACTGATTGGGGTCTGTGGGTCAGAAAGCTGAGGATCCAGTTGAACAGGGCTGAATGGTCTCCTTCAGCACTGAGTCAATAAAATGTGGGGGATACTTGGAACAGGTGACCAAAACCTCAGTCAAAGAGCGGTTTAATCCAGCATCGTACAGGAGGAGAGCACGAGCGATAGAGAGACAGAAGGAGAGGGTTAGGGAGGATGAGGGGGGAGTGCGATGCTGCCTCCATATAGGAAGCTGCTTGGAGCAAACAAGCAGTGGAAACCCCAGTTTCCTGTTGCTCTGCACAGAATTCAATCTAGGAATTACTCAACCAATGCTCCCAGGTCACACCTTCCCAAACCTTGGCTTCTACTCAGGGTCACTCCTTCCTGACCTTTGAACTTTACCCACAGGGTCACACCTTCCTCACCCTTAGCCCCAAATTACAGGGTCACTCCTTCCTGACTCTCACCCACAGGGTCACAACTTCCTGACCAGTACACACAGGGAGACTCATTCCTGACCATTACGTACAGGATTGCACCTTCCTGATGATAGACTCTTACCCACAAGGTTATGTGTTATGTGTAACAACGCCAACACCGCCCCCCTGCCCCCTCTCCACCACCACAGCAGTACAGAGTTAGTCCAAATCGGCCAATTGGCAGCTCTGGATGTTATTCTGAAGGTTACATCAAGTGACCTCCCATCTCTAACCCTGTTACCCCTCCACACCTGCTCCATTGCCCCCACTTTATACAAAGCTAGACTATCCATCTCCTGGTCTTGTCCAAAATCCTATTCACCCATCACCCAGTTTTGCTCAATGATAACCCATGGCTCCTTGTCTAGCAATAATTTCATTCAAACATTCTTCAAATCCCTTTTCAAAGCCTCCCTATCTCCTCTCCCTCTCTCTCAATCTCCACCTCCTCTCCATCTCCTCCTCTCTCCTTCCTAGCCTCCCCATCCCTCCCTATCTGTGTAATCCTTTCAGACCCACAACACATTGAGGTCTGACCAATTGAGCAAACTCTGAGGTTTCCAACAGCAGCTGTGCCGTGCGTTGCCTGAGGCTTGGGTTCCTGACCTCCCTCCCTAACCCTTCCACCTTAACTCTCTCTCTCCTTCTTCCTCTCTCTCTTCCTCCCTCTCTTTCTCTCTCCCCACCTCCTTGAACACTGACCTAAACGACTGAGATTTCGGTCATTTGGCCAGACATCTTCCCCATGGAGCTCAAGTACAAATTTAGTCTGATATCTGTTAGTAACTTCCCAAGCCACTGAAGTGGTTTCTAACTATGATCAGTGCTGTTTCTCTTTAAGCTACAATCTCCAGCTCGATGTATGAGATTGAGGCAGTGAGCAGCTCCCCTCTCTGTTCCTATGCAGATGCAGTGCTGGCTATGTTGGAGATCGGTGCCAGTTTCCAGACCCTTGCCTAAGCTCCCCATGTCAGAACCATGGGAGCTGCAGTGCTGTCATCCGGGGCCAGTCTGTTGATTATGTGTGTGCCTGCCAGCGGGGTTATACAGGGCACCAGTGCCTCTACCGCTTCAACAATGCCTGTCTCAGCAACCCTTGCCGTAATGGAGGCAGCTGCCAACTGGTCAACAACATGCGGGAGTACAAGTGTCGCTGTCCGCCCGGCTGGGCAGGTACGTTCATACAGACCAGGATATCATCCACTCCCCAGAGTATGGCTCCCACACACACTGACTCTCACTGGGGTACAGTCCCACACACACTGA
>NC_063359.1:40587246-40606515 GCF_021869965.1 Rhincodon typus | reverse complement strand
ACTGACTCTCACTGGCGTACAGTCCCACACACACTGACTCTCACTGGCGTACAGTCCCACAAACACTGACTCTCACTGGGATACAGTTCCTTACACACTGACTACTCACTGGGGTATGGTCCCACACACACTGACTCTCACTGGGGTACCGCTCCCACACACACTGACTCTCACTGGGGTACAGTCTCACACACACTGACTCTCACTGGGGTACAGCTCCCACACACACTGACTCTCACTGGGGTACAGTCCCACACACACTGACTCTCACTGGGGTCCGGTCCCACACATACTGACTCTCACTGGGGTACAGTCCCACACACACTGACCCCCACTGGGGTACAGCTGTCACACACACTGACTCTCATAGGGTACGGTTCCCACACACACTGACTCTCAACGGGGTATGACTCCCACACACACTGACTCTCACTGGGGTACAGCTCCCACACACACTGACTCTCACTGGGGTACGGCTCCCACACACACTGACTCTCATTGGGGTACAGTCCCACACACACTGACTCTCACTGGGGTACAGTCCCACAACACTGACTCTCACTGGGGTACAGTCCCACACACACTGACTCTCACTGGGGTACAGCCTCACACACACTGACTCTCACTGGGGTACACTCCCATACATTAACTCTGACTGGGACTTTACCTATTTATTTAGAATTTACTTGGTGTGGAAGGTCACAGTCTGTTGGTGAATTGGGAACTACTGAACCTTTTGCAATTTATCTGCTGTGTGATCGCTTGATGAATTAAATGAATGTTTTACCCTGGCGGCAGGAAAGCAGTGCCAACAGGCAGACCCCTGTGCATCCAATCCGTGTGCCAATGGAGGTCAGTGTGTGGCGTTTGAAGCTCATTACATCTGCAAATGCATTTCTGGATTCCATGGCCCCACATGCAATCAGGACGTGAACGAATGTGGAGTAAACCCCTCGCCCTGCCGCAACGGCGGGACCTGCTTCAACCACATCGGCTCCTATCAGTGTACCTGCCCACCCGAGTACACCGGCCACAGCTGTGAGAATCTCTATGTGCCATGCTCACCGTCACCCTGCCAGAATGGGGGCACCTGTCGGCAGCTTGGGGACGCTCTGTACGATTGTACCTGCCTCCCAGGTGAGTGTCAATCTCCTGGGATAAAGATGCACCAACCATGGCACAGTTTTGAAGTACATGACATCAAGTCATCATCAAATCATACACTTAATAACAGAGAATAACGGGAGTGAGTTACAGACTAGAATCTATACAGGGGATGGTGTTGGTGTTCAAGGTGGAGTGTTATATGTGTTCAGTATTGGGCTACTTTTGAAGAGTGATCTGTTTATAGTTTGAGAGTCTGTGCTGTATTTCATGAGCGAGGGGAAGCAGGGATAGAGGGAGCCGGGCAGTGCACTCGTGGTTATGGGATTGTGTTGTTTAAGTGAGTTGAGTGAAGCTCCTAATCTTGCAGGAAACATCTGTGCAGCCGGCTCCTGGGCTGTCTCAAGCTGTGGAGCCGGGCACTAGATTGGCAGCAGTGAGAGCTGGTCACTGCACCTGGCCTTCCCCCACCTCATTCACACCCTCATGCCACTGAGCCCCGGTCTAACCCTCCACCCTTTCCAGACACCTTCAAGCCATGGTGTTGGGTTGTGACTGAGAGAAATGTCGATAGCTGGGTGGACAGAACAATGCAGTCGCGAGTGATGTTTGGTTTCAAGTTGAGGCAGCTGTTCAGCAAAGGGACTATGTTTTGTTTATTTTGCAACTTAAAGATTTGGTAAAAGCTGTCATTTATCCATCCAGTCGCCAAGCTTCATTACAAAAGTCTCTTACCTGTAAGATATAACTCTTAGTTCAGCCTATTCCCATTCTGCACAGAAAGAGACTATTCAACTTATTTTTATTGAATCACACTGGCTGGGTCAGGATTTATTGCCTGTCCCTAGCTGCCCTTGAGAAGGTGGTGGTGATCTGCCCTTTTGAACTGCTGCAGTCCATGCGCTGTAGGTAGACCCACAAAGCTGTTCAGGAGAGAGTTACAGTATTTTGAGGAACCTCCTGCAGAGATGTCCTGGAGCTGAGATGACTGACCTCCAACAATCTTCCTACATGTCAGATGACTCCAACCAGCAGAGAGGTGCCCTCCCTAAGCCCCGATGCCCATTGATTCCAGTTTTGCTAGGGCTCCTTGATGCCAAATTTGTTGAATGCAGCCTTGATGTCAAGGGCCGTCACTCTCACCTAACTTCTGGAATTCAGCTCTTTTGTCCATGTTTGAACTAAGGCTATAGTGAGGTTAGGAGCTGAGTGGCCCTGGCAGAACCCAAACTGTATGAAGTCTGTCCCATTTAGCACGGTGACAGTGCCTCACAACACGATGAAGGGTATTCTCAATGTGAAGGCGGGACTTCGTCTCCACAAGGACTGCATGGTGGTGACTCTTACTGAATCTGTCGTGGACAGATGCGTTTGCAGCCAGCAGATTGGTAAGGATGAGATCAAATATGATTTTCCCTCTTTTTGGTTCCCTCACCACCTGCCACAGATCCAGTTAAGCAGCTATGTCCTTTAGGACCTGACCAGCTCGATCAGTAGTGCCTGCCGAGCCACTCTTGGTGGTGGACATTGAAACCCCCCACCCAGAGTACATTTTGTGCCCTTGCCACTCTCGTGCTTCCTTCAAGTATTATTCAACATGGAGGAGTACTGATTCATCAGCTGAGGGAGGACAGTACGTGGTAATTGGCAAGCGGTTTCCTTGTCCATGTTTAAACTGCAACCATCAGACTTCATGGGGTCTGGAGTCAATGTTGAGGATACCCAGGGCAATTCCCTCCCAACTGTGTACTACTGTGCTGCCACCTCTGCTGGGTCTCTGGTGGGTCAGGACATATTCAGGGATGGTGATGGTAGTGTCTGGGATATTGTCTGTAAGGTGATTCTGTGAGTATGATTATGTCAGGCTATTGCTTGACTAGTTTGTGAGACAGCTCTCCCAACTTTGGGACTAACCCTCAGATATTAATAAGGAGGACTTTGCAGGGTTGACAGGGCTGTTTCTGCTGTTGTTGTTTCTGGTGCCTAGGTCGATGTCAGGTGGTGCATCCGGCTTCATTCCTTTGCTGGGACTTTTTCAAGTGGTGAGGTATAATTAAATGGCTTGCTCCACCATTTCAGAGGGTAGTTAAGAGTTAACCAGATTTCTGTGGGTCTGGAGTCACATGTAGGCCACAACGAGTAATCACAAGAGTTTTCCTTCCCTAAAGGACATGAGCAAACTAGATGGGTTTTTACAACTATTAAGCATAGTTGAAGGGCCCTAACAATATTATGGGAATAGCACTAAACTAAATTAGTGAAACATGATTTTCCTTTCACAAAACCATGTTCATTTTACCTGATAGCACTGAGATTTTCTCAGTGCCCATTACAATCTCCTTAATAATAGATTGCTGTATTTTCCCCACAACGGATATCAGTGTATCTGGCTTTTAGTTTCTTGTTTTCTGCCTTTGTCTTTTCTGGATTAACAAAATGATATTGGCTACTTTCCAATCTGATAGGACCTTCCCATAATCTAGGGAATTCTTGAAAATGAGAACCAAATCATCGACTGCTGAATAAAGAGATAGGTAGGTGCAGCGAACTATTCGGAATGCAAATGGCGTATTGGCCTTCCTTGTAAGATGGTTTGAGTTCAGAAGTAGGGACGTCTTATGCAGTTGTACAGGGTCTTGATCAGACCATAACTGAAATACTGAATGCGGTTTTGGTCTTCCTAACTAAGAAAGGATATACTTGCATGGACCAGGTTTCTGTGCTGAACCATAATTATTAGTTATTACAAATAAATAGATTCTAGCTACACAGAAGTTATAAACTGGTGACATATAACTCTAATCCACTTATAAAAGCCCCCTCTAAATACACATACCTACATAAAAACATATAGTGATATGCGTGGTGGGAAAGACTGGGAAAGCAGTCCAGTGGCCCTGTATTTTTTTAAATTCACTCATGGGATGTGGGTGTCACTGGCTGGGCCCAGTATTTATTGCCTGTTCGTAGTTACCCGTTGAGAAGGAGGTGGTGAGCGGTCTTCTCCAACCACTGCAGTCCATGTGCTATAGGTAGACCTACAATGCCCTTAGGAGGGAATTCCAGGATTTTGACCCAGTGACAATGAAGGAACGGGGATATATTTCCAAGTCGGTGAGTGGCTTGGAGGGGAACTTACTGGGAGTGGTGTTCCCATGTATCCACTACCCTTGTCCTCCTAGACGGAAATGGTCATTGGTTTGGAAGGCACTGGCTGAGAGGTCTTGTTGAGCCTTGAAGACTCCTACATTGCAAAACCAAAGAGCTTTAGAGGGGTGGCTGGTCATTCAACTGTGGTGGTGTCACCCTCATTATGACTGGTATTTGTGCTGCCTCTGAATTGGTCATGGGGAATTGATTGGCAGCAGGAGGTGAAGGATGGGAACTAGACTAGGGATAGTGCGGGCAGCCAGCCGTGATGCATACAGGGTCGAATAATCAGCCAGGCACCAAGCAACCTAATGGCCAAGGGGAGGGTGCAGGGGCTGTGATAAAAAGAACAGTGAAGGCCAAGCAGTTTTGTGAACTGGAACTGTTCCCCAGGTGAGAGGAGTCTGCATTCCAACCAAGATCTGTCTCACACTGAGCTATAACTGTCTGTGACACAGGAATCTTGCTGCTCTGCTCCTCCCGCTGTCACGTCACTGATTCACCGTGTCATCAATGTCTTCAGCTCCACCTCAGTGACTACTTTACTGCCATCCTGATCGGTTCAGTCAACTCACTCCATATCCTCTTCATCCACCATTCTCTACACCAAGGACTCCTCGATTCCAACATTCTCATCCTTGTTTTCAAACCCCTCTGGCCTCATTCCCTCCCTATCTCTGTAACATCCTCCAGCCCCTATACCCCTCCCTATCTCTGTAACCTCCTCTAGCCCCTACACCACTCGCTACCGCTGTAACCTCCTCCAGCCCCTATACCCCTTCCATGTCTCTGTACCCTCCTCCAGCCGCTATAGCCCTCCCTAGCTCTGTCACCTCCTCCAGCCCCTACACGCCTTGTTATCTCCGTCACCTCCTCCAGGCCCTACACCCCTCGTTATCTCTGTCACCTCCTCCAGCCCCTATACCCCTCCCTATTTCTGTAACTTCCTCCAGCCCCTTACATTCCTCCCTATCTCTGTCCCCTCCCCCAGATCTGCAATCCTCTGAGATCTCTGCCATCCTCCAATTCTGGCATCTCAAGCATTTCAAACATAAATGGGGAGATGATGGCCTAGTAGTATTATCACTAGACTATTAATCCAGGAAACCCCGGTAATGTTCTGGGGAACCTAGATTCAAATCTCACCACGGCAGCTGTGGAATTTCATATCAATAAAAATCTAGAATTAAGAATCTAATGAATCCATTGTTAATTGTCACAAAAACCCACCTGGTTCACTTGTCCTTTAGAGCAGGAAACTTCCATCCTTACCTGCTCTGGCCTACATGAGACTCCAGACACAAAACAATGTAACTGATTCTTAACTGCCCTGTGAGCAATTAGGGATGGGCAATAAATGCTGGTTTAGCCAGTGATGCCCTCAGCCTGTGAATGAATGAGGGAAAAAAAATCCTCTGATTCCCATTGGTGACTATGCCTTCAGCTGTTAGAGCCTCATGTTCCGGAATACCCTCTTAAACCTCTCTGCCCCTCTTTCACATGCTCATATCTCAAGGTATGGTGTTAAAGCTGCTACATAAATCCAGGTTGTTGTTGTTGGTGAGCTGTTCCTGTATCCAATTGAAGGAAATCTGTTTTCTTGGAGCTTGCAGTTTTATTTCACAGAGTGGTAGAGGGGGTTGTTGTAGTTCCAGTAGGGCATGAGGGGTGGAGGGAGGATAAAATAATGGCCACCTCTGAGGGTGGGGGCTGATGATGTGGGCTAGGGTGCCTAAAATGTGGGACAGGACATTCAAATCCAAGCTGCGCTGTTCATGAAGCAATTCCTCACATGAAGTAGGAACCTGGGACTCTCTCATCCCAAAAAAATTGCAGAGACTGGGACAGGGAAGATGGGACAATGGTGAGGGTGGGTTTTGGGGTGAGCTAGTACAGTTCTGAGGGACTGAATGGCCTCCTCTGTGCCTACATTCCCAGGAAGAGAATGATGTGAGAAAGGATAGAGTATCTGAGTGAGAGCCAGAGGGTGGAAGACAGGGTGTGGGATGTAGAGATGGGGTGAGAGTGTGGGGGAGAGATGGTGAAGAGGTAGAGAGTGGCTGAGGGGGGAGATAGAGAATGGAGAAAGAGAGATGGGAGTGAGAGAGAGAGGGGGGAGGGAGAAGAGGTAAGGGAGTGGGAGAGTGAGAAAGAGGAGGGGAGTCAGAGGAAGTTGGTGAGAGAGAAAAGATTAAGTGGAGTGAGTGAGAAGGGGAGAGAGAGAAGAGAATGGTTGTGGGGAGTGAGGAGTAGAGGGAGGCAGAGGCGGGGAGAGTGGGGCAAGGAGAGACAGAGGTGGGGGGGGATGGGAAGGTGTGGAGCCAGATTACACCAGGCAATCAAACATTGCAATCAAAACTTAAATATAAAAATCACAGGAAGTTTGGGCTTTGACAATTTAACTTCCTGTTTCTCAGTGCTTTGAAGGTGCAGCTTCCTGTTAGCAGTGTTTGACCCAAATTAGTAATCCCTGACAAACACACTTACGTTCTGAATTTAAACAAAAAACTCTTGATGTTTAATATCGTAATCTGTCTGTTTTTGAGAAACCCGTGTGTTTCTGAGTTGAGGAAAGTTCTGGAATTTCTCACTAATGTGCGTGAGTGGCCTACTTCCAGAGGTGAAGCCTCAGGAACCAGCTGTGTCATTGGCCAAACCCCTGCTTCCTTATCGTATTCCTGGCTCTGTCCGATTCTAACTTTAAACACACGCATGGCCAAATCATTTCGGAAACTGCCGTCAATTTATGACTGGTGAGCTTGGCCCCGGGAGAGAAAAGATTGAGTTAAATCAAGGCTGATCAAGACCACATGAATCTGCATTTTTCCTCATGCAAACCCTTTTGTTAATTCATTCACAGGATGTGTGCATTACTGATTGAATGTCGAGGAGCCTCCTGAATCAGTTCATCATGTTGGGCAGGACTCATATGCTCAGGCGGGTAGGAACAGCTGGTTTCCTCCCTTAAAGGGCACCAGCAACCCAGTTGGAATTTGATGAGTGGGTAACACTCTCACCTTGTCCTGATCCAGAAAATCGAGCACAATTTGATTCCATCTGACACATGCTCAGCGCAGTACTGAGGAAGGGTTGTATTGCCAGAGTCACCATCTTTTAAATGCAAGATTGAAGCAAGCAAGACTTCATGTGTGTATCAGGAGTATATCAATGATCTCAAGCTCATGATTCAATGAAATGCAGAGGCATTCTCTCATGTCTTGAGGCCAAGATTGTTGTGTAAGAGCTTGAGGAGCTTTGAGCAACCTTGCGATGATGTAATTGTACAGCACTTCATTGGGCATAAACAGTACAAGGTGGGCAGGGTTGAAAGGAAAATTGAAACTCAGAGAGAGCAAGGCAGAAGCCTGTAGTCTCTTTGTGTGAATGTTAGACACATGTGTAGATAGGCAGCAAGGGTAGACCGTGGACTGTTAGGTGTGACATTTTATGGAACAGTCTTTCATTAATGGAACAGCAAATGCAAATGTTTTCTTTCACTTTTTCCAAAGAGTGGTTAACCCTGTCAACACCCATAACCCTGTGCATTGTGACAGCTCTGCTCTGCCTCATGTTGACATGTTTCATATGCACCTTTGCCTGAAATGATTGACCCAAATTGCAGACTCGAGAATTCCTCAGCTCTCATTCCGTGTGAGAGATCCAGTGAGGTGTGCAGTGAGTTTATACCGGGGCAGGGGGTTGGTCTTTTCCGTTAGTGAGGTGAGGAGGGGTTAGGTTGAAACCCTTACCTGAGGGGAGAGAGTGAGGAGAACTGGTCTCCAGGCCTGTTACAGGGATCTCAGTGAGACATCTAAAACTCCATGAGGCTTTGACAGAACCGATCCCGACAGGCTGTCATCCTGCACCACCCCGAATCCGGGCTACATGGAGGTGGGGGAGTGGACACAGTCCCAGGAAAAGGTGGAAGCATTTTGGACTGAGTGACGGAGGAATGTTTTCATGGAGGAGGTGAGTCCTTGGAATTCTCTGGTTGAGGGGCAGTGGGTTTCTGTCCCTGAGTAAGGTCAAGATTGAGATCAGTCAGTAACGGATATGGGGAGCAAGCGGGATAGTGAAAGAGGAGTAAAAGATCAGCCATGATCATACTGAATGATGGAGTAGGTTCAAGGGGCCGAATGGGCTACTTTTCCTCAGATTTATGCTTTTGTGTAAAATTAGGGGCTCATCTGTCTGAAAGAGGCGGTAATATCCAACGGAGAACTCAGGAATGTGCTCCGACAGGGAGTAGTTGAGATGAATCGTATTAAGGGGAAGCTGGATAAAGATACGAGAGCGAAAGGAATAGAAGGGAAAAGTGTGATGAAGAGGGGCAGGGAGGAGTCACATGTGAAGCCCAGAACAGCTGGGCTGAATGGCCTCTTTCTGAGCTGTCAATTCAATCTGATACCAACCTGAGTCCAGGGAAGGTCATGATTTGACCCAATGAGGAACTGGAACTAGACCTGGTTTGTCATGGAGTGTTACAGATTGAACGGATTTCTCTTTATTCCAGGGTTTTCTGGACAGGACTGTGAGGTGAATGTGGACGATTGTGCTGAGCATCACTGTCAGAATGAAGGCCTGTGTGTGGACGGTGTGAACACGTACAACTGCCAGTGTCCGCCAGAGTGGACAGGTAAACACTTGGTATTACTGTTCCTGAATGCCCCACTATCAACATTCAGGGGTTGCTATTGTCCAGACACTGAACTGGACCAGCTGTATAAATACTGTGGCATGTGCGAAGGTCGAAAGTTGGGAATACTGCGGTGAGCAGTTATCTCTTGTCTCCCCAAAGTCTGTCCACAATCTACAAGACACAAATCAGGAGTGTGATGCAATACTCCCCACTTGCATGGTTGAGTGCAGCTCCAACAACACTCAAGAAGCTTGACATCATTCAGGACAAAGCAGCCACTTGATTGGCACTACATCCACAAGTATCCACTCCCTCCACTACTGACACTTCATAGCAGCAGTGTGTACTATCTCCAAGATGCACTGCAGAAATTTACCAATGTTCCTTAGACAGCACCTTCCAAACTCATGAGCACATCCATCTAGAAGGACAAGGGAAGCAGATATACATGGGAACACTACCCCTGCAAGTTCTCCTCCAAGCCACTCACCATTCTGACTTGGAAATATTTTGCTGTTTCCTCACTGTCGCTGGAATTGCCTCCCTAATGGCATTGTGGGTCTACCTACACCACGTGATCTGCAGCAGTTCAAGAAGGCAGCTCACCACAGCCTTCTCAAGGGAGCAACCAGGAATGGATCAATAAATGCTGGCCAAGCCAATGACACCTACATACCACAAAAATGCATTTAAAAAAAAAAATCAGAGGATGCATAGAAACCTGTAGCATGGGAGGAAGCTCCTCAGCCAACTGTATCCACTCCCTCCCAGCAAGGCCCCATTTAATCCATCCTTTCCAGCCCTTGCTCTGTAGTCTGTAGTTTATTGCTCTTCAAGCAAATATCCAAAAGTTATTTAAATATGATGAAGATTTCCACCCTGGTGAAGCTGACCAACAGTGAGCTCCAATTAGCCATTGTGAAGACACAGCTCACCTAAGAATCTACCTCTTTGGCCTAGCTTTTGGTCATGTGTCTTAATCTTACAGAATCTTAGAATTTTTACGGTGCAGGAGGCCATTCAGCCCATCGTGCCTGCATCGACTCTTCAAACAATCAGCATTACCCAGTGTCAATCTCCTGCTTTCTCCCCATAACCTGTACACTGTTTCAACACGAAAAATCACCCAATGGCCTCTTGATGTGCTTAAACATTTGATTTAGTTTCCGTGAAGCTCCTTTGGGATGATTTAATGCTTTGCAGGGTTGCTAATATAATTGCAGTCGATTTTGGTGAGATCTTTGTCACCCAAATTGAAAAGGGTAGGCACCTTGTTGTTTTTTTGATCCTGGTGATATTCTTTTCACACTGAGTTCCCCCCCTCCACCTCTGAAGGGGCCCAGGTGCAAGTCCAGCAATGGTAGCGAGCTATTCGCTCATGGCACCACCACAGTCTTCACCTGCAGTTCCCGTTGGATGGATATGGTAGCGATCAGGTGTTGGGGTTTGGAAGGTGGGACAAAGGGTTTGGAGAGTGGGGATGAGGGTTGGGGTGGGACTCTGGCCAAACATGTACCACAGCCTCTCGCTCCACACCTTTTCCTAGCCCGAGGGGAGGCTGCGGATATCTGATGACCATTCCCCTCAGACCCTTGGTCTCTGGCTGCAAAGACAGTTGTGAGGAGTGGGTGGGATGGAGGCCGAGGTTTATTTGAGGTTTGTTCTGCTTCCTGCTCCCAGGTCAGTTTTGTACAGAGGATGTGGACGAGTGCCAGCTCCAGCCCAATGCCTGTCAGAATGGAGGCACCTGCCATAACACAAATGGGGGCTACAACTGTGTCTGTGTCAACGGCTGGACAGGGGATGATTGCAGTGAGAACATCGATGACTGTGCCATTGCTGCCTGCTACAGTGGGGCCACGTGCCATGATCGTGTCGCCTCCTTCTACTGCGAATGTCCCCATGGCAGGACCGGTATGAATTTGGGAGGCCACTGCCTCTGACTTTTCGCCCCCTCTGACTCTTCGTGCCATTAACCTTTCACCCCCTCTAGCCTTGCACTCTCTCTGGCCTTTCACTCCCTCTGACCTTACCCTGCCACTAATGTTTCACCTCTCTATCATTTCACCTCCTCTGACCTTTCACCAACACGGACCTTTCACCAGCACTAATCTTTCACACTGATGTCTAAATGTGAAATATTATGTGTTGATGGTATAATGAAGGAATAAAGGTTGCAGAGGGATCTGTAGAGACATACACACGTCTTGAAAATAGCGCAGGTTAATAGGCCCTAAAAAACGCACAAATGCTGGAAATAAAGAGCAGTGTGGTGTCAGGGTCATGACCCTCCTGCAGGTCCAGGTTCAAACCCCACCTCGGGATGGGATGGTCACAGAGATGTGTCCCAACTGGTTCATTTAGAAACATCAAACACTGAGCTCCTTTCCTCAGGAACTTGAAAGCAGAGAAGTTCCATTAAACTGCTGGCGAACGTGGGGTTTGCTCTGTACATAATGAAAGGGATGGAGAAAGTTAAGAAAGGATTTATAACAACTGGCATTGACAAGTGACAACTGTTGTTGAGTGGGGTGGAGGGGGGGAATGTCTAAACAGAATGGGGCTCCTTTCCCCCGAAAGGAAAGGAACCTTGTAGCTGATCGGATAGGGACCTTGCAAATTAGGAATGGCTTAGAAAGGGCAGTTGTAGAGAAGATGCTTCTCTCTGTGGTGGATACAAAACAATGTTATGACACTTGGTTCAGTGCATCAACATTTCAGAGCAGAGATAGTAGGAACTGCTGATGCTAGAGTCTGAGATAACAAGGTGTGGAGCTGGATGAACACAGCAGGCCAGGCAGAAGGTCTGAAGAAGGGTCCAGACCCGAAACGTCAACATTTCAGAGCAGCTTAGATGGTTGGTGTTGGAAAGGGAATTAAGGAATGGGGTGAGTAAATGGGATCGGGGAGTGGAGGGGAAATAAACTCGAGGACAGACTGGATGGCCTGTTTGTGAGCAGGATTTCTCTCTCTTAATCATGACCCTGTTATTTTTGTCGCCCAGGGTTGCTGTGTCACCTTGATGACGCGTGCATTAGTAATCCTTGCCATGAGGAGGCGAACTGCAGCACAAATCCTGTCAACGGCAAAGCCATCTGCACATGTCCAGTTGGATTCTCGGGGGCGTCCTGCAAGCAGGATGATGATGAATGCTCTCTGGGTAACACAGCAACTAACTCCGCGCCATTCCTTCTTTCTTTTACCTCCTAACCACTTCCCCCAGGGCATTGGGTAACACTACTTCTGAGTCA
This sequence comes from Rhincodon typus, assembly GCF_021869965.1. Taxonomy (NCBI): domain Eukaryota; kingdom Metazoa; phylum Chordata; class Chondrichthyes; order Orectolobiformes; family Rhincodontidae; genus Rhincodon; species Rhincodon typus. The sequence continues at coordinate 40,594,371 of NC_063359.1, read as the reverse complement.
GAAAGTTCAGTCCACAGACATGAAAGCTGATATGTTCAGTGCAGTGCTGAGGGAGCACCGTACTGTCGGAGGGTCAGTGCTGAGGGAGCGCCGCACTGTCGGAGGGTCAGTGCTGAGGGAGCGCCGCACCGTTGGAGGGTCAGTGCTGAGGGAGAGCCGCACTGTCGGAGGGTCAGTACTGAGGGAGCACTGCACCGTTGGAGGGTCAGTGCTGAGGGAGAGCCGCACTGTTGGAGGGTCAGTACTGAGGGAGCACCGTACTGTCGGAGGGTCAGCGCTGAGGAAGGGCCGCACTGTCAAAGGATCAGCACTGAGGAAGTGCTGCACTGTCGGGAGGGTCAGCGCTGAGGGAGTGCCGTACTGTCGGAGGGTCAGTGCTGAGGGAGCGCCGCACTGTCGGAGGGTCAGCGTGAGGAAGTGCTGCACTGTCGGGAGGGTCAGTGCTGAGGGAGTGCCGCGCTGTCAGAGGGTCGGTACTGAAGGAGAGGCGCACTGTCGGACAGTCAATAGTGAGGGAGTGCCACACTGTGAGTGTGAGTGTTTATGTATAGCTGCCTGTTTCAATCGGTTTGTAATTGCCTTTCCTGTCTCTCTTTCCTGCAGGGTCCAATCCATGTGAGCATTCAGGGAAGTGTGTGAACACCCTGGGATCCTTCAAGTGCCTATGCCAGCCTGGTTACCATGGGCCTCGCTGTGAGCTGGACATTAACGAGTGTATGTCCAGCCCCTGCCACAATGATGCCACCTGCCTTGACCTGATTGGAAAATTCCAGTGCATCTGCATGTCCGGTAGGTCCTAAGTCCAGTGCAGTTGGGTAGATGATCAGGATAAGGGTTCAAAGGTTATTCTGGAGAGGGAAGGAAGGGGCTGGACAGAGGGACACCCCATTCCCAGGTATCAGTATTGACCCCAAAGCTCTCTCTGATGTGTATGCATAACCTTGATTTGTGTCCAGGACAGTGTTTCAAAATTGTCAGTGTGAGATAAAACTGGGAAAATTAGTCAACCAGGAAGGGACTGTCCAAGGCTGCACAGGGAGGCAGACAGACTGGGAAATGGCAAGACCAGTGGCTGGATAAACTGACCGTCCCACAGGCCAAGACAGGACACTGGATGAGGTAGTCCCTCGCCACTTCCAGATCACTTTGTTTGAAGGATATGAGAGGTTGTACCGCTTGTCTCTATGTGACTCCAGCCCCTCAGAAAAACATAAAGGATAGGAGCAGGAGTCAGCCATTCGGTCCCTCGAACCTGCTCCCCTATTCAACATGATCATGGCTGATCATTGAGCTCAATACAGTAATCATGCCCTGCCCCCACATCCCTTGATCCCTTTAAGCAAAAGAGTGATATCTACCTCCTGCTTGAAAACAGATAATGATTTGGCCTCAATCACTTTCTGAAACAGTGAATTCCACAGGCTCATCACTCTCTGGATGAAGAAATTTCTCATCTCAGTCCTAAAAGGTTTATGTCTTACCCTTAAACTATGACCCCTGGTTCTGGATTCTCCCACCATCAGTAACATCCTTCCTGCATCTAACCTGTCTGCACCTGTTAGAATTTTATAGGTTTCTATGATATTCCCCCTTATTGTCCTAAACTCCAGTGAATACAATCCTAACAACTCAAACCCTCCTCATATGTCAGACCTGCCATCTAGGAATCAATTTTGTAAAGCCCATGCTCTGGGAAATGGCTCAATTTGAGTCAAAGCATTGAGAGTTGGTCAGTAAGGAGCTAAGTTACATTTTCCTGACTGGAGGGTGATCAAGCCAAGGAGTATCAGATGAATCAAGGATTCGCTAGGGGCTATCAAGAGAAATAATTTCCTACGGCCCGGGTGCTGATGTTAGGGGAAGGGAAGGGGGAGTCCAGAACAAGGGGGCAAAGCTTAGCAGTTATGTCGAATCATTTTGGGGGTGATGTTTCTTATATAGATGGGGGTAAATGGAAATCTGGAACTACCCCCTGCTGCACCATCCCCACCACTCCTTGTTGAAGCTGGGATGCCATTGATTCAAGAATGAGACTGATTGTTGTTGTCTCTTCATTGAAGGCGATTATTAGTTACGGACTGAGGTAGGCAGAGAGTGAGTTGAGATACAGGTTGTTGCTTGTTACATTGAGGGGTTGGAGCAGCTGTGAGAAACATAATTTCTTTTGTGTGTCGTATTTTCTGAGGCACTGAAGGGAGAATTGCAAGCCTGGCATTTTGCAAATAAATTATTAGTTTGGAGATGAGAAATGAATTGTGCCTAACTCCAAAAATAGTGGAAACTCCCTCTCCCTCTCCAAACTCTGAGTGAAGCCACAGAGTTAACAGCATTACAACATGGGGAAGTTTTATCTTCCACTGCCCTCAATATATAAACCAACACAGGTCCTCGAAATGGATGGGAATGGTTAATTCTGTGCATGTCTTAAATTTGCAGGATATGAGGGAGTCTTCTGTGAAATTGATATTGACGAATGTGCCAGTAATCCGTGCTTAAACAAGGGCAACTGTGTCGACAAAATCAATAAGTTTGAGTGCGAATGCCCCTCAGGTAGGTACCAATGTTCAATAAACCTTCACCCTTTTGCCTGAGCTCTCTGAGCCAAGCCTGTTATTAATCCCGGCCTGCAGGCAGGCTTTACTGACCAAGACATGGCCTACACTCACTGCCATCCCACGGCATCTGGGATCATCTGTCTAAGGCCAGAATTATTCACAGCAACTGAAATCTCAGAAAGTGAACTGAACACTAAAAAAAACAAACCAATTTGTGTCTTAGGTAAAATAACTGTTCCTGCAGGAATATGATTGGAACCTTTCTGGCTGCATTGGCACTCATAGAGTCACAGTCACAGAGTCATATAGCACAGAAACAGATCCTTTGGCCCAACTAGTCCGTGCCAACCAGGTTTCCTAAACTAAACTAGTCCCACTTGCCTGTGTTTGGCCCATATCCCTCTAAACTCTTCCCATTCGTTACTTATCCAAATCTCTTTTAAATGTTGTAATCATACTGCACCCACCTCTTCCTCTGGCAATTCATTCCACACACAAACCACTCTTCGTTAAAATAGGATTGCCCTCATATCCTTTTTAAAACTTTCTCCTCTCATTGTTAAAAATATGCCCCCTAGTTGTAAACTCCCCACCCTAGGGAAAAGACCCTTGCTACTCACCTTATCTATGATCCTCATGATTTTATAAATGTCTATTAGGTCGCTTGTCAACCCCTTATGCTGCAAATGAAAAAGGTTGCAGCCTATTTTTATAACTTAAACCCTCCATTCCCAGCAACATCCTGGTAAATCTTTCTGAACTCTCTCCAATTTAATAAGATCCTTCCAATAGCAGGGCGACCAGAACTGCACACCGTACTCCAGAGAGGGCCTCACCAACATCCTGTACAACCTTAACATGACATCCTAACTCCTATACTCAAAGGTCTGAGCAATGGAGGCAAGTTTGGTAAACACCTTCTGAACCACAATGCCTACATGTGATGCAAATTTCAAAGAATTATGTACCTCAACCCCTACGTCTCTGTTCTACAACACTGCCCATGGCCCCTACATTTAATTGTACAAGTTCCGCCCTTGTTTGTTTTACCGAAATGCAATACCCAACATTTATCCAAAATAAACTCTGTCTGCCACTTCTCAGTCCATTGACCCAATTGATTAAGATCTCTTTGTAATCTTAGACAACCACCTTCACTGTCTGCAATAACACCAATTTTGGTATCACCTGCAAACTTACTAACTGTGCCTCCTATATTATCATCCAAATCGTTTATATAAATGACAAACAAAAGTGGACCCAGCACCAATCCTTGTGGAACACTGCTGGGCACAGGCCGTCAGTCCGAGAAACAACTCTCCACCACCACCCTCTGTCTCCTACTGTCAAGCCGATTTTGCATCCAGTTGGCAAGCTGACCCTGAATCCCACGTGATCTGACTTTACCAATTAGTCTACCATGCGGAACCTTATCAAAGGTTTTACTAAAGTCCATGCAAACAATGTCTACTCGTCTGCCCGCATTAATCTTTTTGGTTACTTTCTCAAAAAACTCAATCAAGTTTGAAAGACACGATTTGCCTCGTACAAAACCATGCTGACATTTCTTAGTCATTCCTTGCCTCTCCAAATGTATATAAAACCAACTTCAGAATCAGCTCCAACAACTTACCCATCACCGAAGTCAGGCTCACCAGTCTATTGTTCCCAGGCTTCTCCTTACAGCCTTTCTTAAATAAAAGCACAATATAAGCCACCCTCCAGTCCTCTGGCACCTCACCCATAGTTATAGATGATGTAAATATCTCTGCTAGGAGCCCTGCAAATTCTTCCCTAACTTCCCATGTCGTCCTGGGATACCTAGGTTAGGTCCCAAAGATTTGTCCGCCTTTATGTTTTCTACGACCCTCCAGCACTTCGTCTTCTGTCATGTGAACTGATTTCAAAACATCAATATTTATTTTCCTGAGTTCTCTAGCTTCCATTTCTTTCTCCACAGTAAAAACTGACACGAAGTATTAATTTTGTATCTCTCCCATCTCCTGAGCGTTGGCGCATAGACCATTTTGTGATCTGTAACTGGCCCTTTTCTCTCTAGTTGCTGTTTTCCTCTTAATGTACTTGTAGAATCTCTTTAGATTATCCTTAACGTTATCCGCGAAGAGTCTCTCATATCCCCTCTTTGCCCTCTCTCTCTTTCTTTCTATTTGAGAACAATTATTCGCCTTTTATTTTTAACATGGATTGTTCCCTACAGTTTCACACAAACCTAAAACCCACACTGAGTCTCATTGGGGTATGGCTCCCACACACTGAGTCTTACTAGGACAGGGTGGAGGGATCAGTTGTGTAATGAATAAAATGAAAATTTTTAAGGGACCCTGTGTGCGATGTGAGCTGTGAGGCTTCCTGCCAGCTCTAAGTTTCATGCAGACTCCTTGCTGTCATTCACAGCAGACCTGTCTGGGAAACAGTGAACATAACAGCAGCACTGAGCCGGTGACAGCAAGGTGCTCAGCTCTTTGTCCCACCGTCCAATGTGCACACTCCCACTCTCTAGTACACATCACCAGCCATTGCCTGTCTCAGAGACACACTCCCACTCCTGTTCCCACAGTCACAGTCTCCTACTCATTGTGACCCACATACTCTCACTTACACACACACAGCAATGCCCTTTCTCAGACATGCACAGGCACGCACTCACTCTCACATGCATTCCAGGGATGATACATTAACTTGTGAAATTTGTCTGGGGACTTATTAATGGCTCCCTGTGTCCTGACTCCTTTCTGATCTTCACACACCTCTCGAGTGGCCCCACAGCACCCGGGTCCTTCTGGAATCTCAGTCTGCACCAGCTGAATCCTGATATCACTGGAGGCATTGTGTAGATTCATAGAATACCTACAGTGCAAAAGAGGCCATTCAGCCCACGAGTCCACAATGACCCTCCAAAGATAATCCCACCCAGACCCACCCCCCTACCCTTGTCCCCATAACCCTACATTTCCCATGGTTAACCCTCCTAACCTGCACATCTTTGAACTGTCCACGTGGACTGACCCTTCCTGCCCATCCAAAAACTTTACTCATGTCCTCCCAAAACTAACCACCCCTTTCAACAAGAGATGTCACCCATCCGTCCCCAAAACTCAGTGTCCCTCACCCCCATTAGCAATGCCCCAAACCCACTGCCCAACACCCCCCCCAACTCCCAAGCGATGCCCTGTTCCCTATGTTCACCTCTCCTGCAGTTGGATTGAGGTCTGACCCTGTTGCGTTTGTTTTCTGATGATCTCTTCAGGATTCAATGGGAATCTGTGTCAGATGGATGTGGACGAATGTGCAAGTACTCCCTGTCAGAATGGAGCCCGCTGTGTGGATGGACCCAACAAATATCACTGTCAATGTTTGGAAGGTCAGTGCTCCTCTTCTTCCCTCCATTCCTTTGCTCCATCAGTTGCTCCAACTTGATTTTGTTGTCCTCCTTTCCAACCACGCACTTACTGCTTCTACCCAATCTCCATGTACCTTCATTGTCCCTCTTCTTACCTGCCCCTGTCTGCATCTTCAGTCACACATTTTCTGCTTCTCCAATTCTTCACCCAACTGCTCTGTGATTTAATCAGTGACATCTCCTGTTTGTAAGAGATCACAGACTCGTTCATCATCAACGGGCCTTCATTGTGTGGGTAAGAGAGACAGAGATCTGTATTTCCCTCCTTTGGACACAGCACCCCTCTCCTTTCTGTGTCTCATCACCCTCCCCATCTTTTATTCTCATTCCCCCATTCCTTTCTCCCACTCCCTCCTATCTTTCTCTCCTCCCATTTCTGTCACACTCCTTGACTCTCCGACTCTCCCCGTCTTTCTCATGCTCCCATTCTGTCCCTCACACAGTCTCTCTCTCTCTGTCATGTTCCTGCCCTCACACTCTCCCTCTGTTTCTCACGTTCTCTCTCTAACATGCTCCCCTGATCTCTCTCGTACTCTCCCTTTCTCTCCTGCTCTCCCTCTCCCCTTTCTCTCCCTCTTTTCTCATTCTCCCCCTCCCCTCTCTCTCTAATTCCCCCTCTAATTCCGTCCCTCTACTCAGCGATGTCTCCTTTCTTATTGGTGTTGTGGTTCTCCTGTAGGTTTTACTGGAACACTGTGTGAGACAGACATCGATGAGTGTGAGCAGGACCCCTGTCACTATGGCGTTTGTAAGGATGCGATTGCGAGCTTTCTCTGTGTCTGTAACCAGGGTTACACAGGCCGAGTGTGTGATATCAACATTAACGAGTGTCAGAGCCAGCCATGTCAGAACGGAGGAAGCTGCCAGGATAAGATCGATGGTTACCTGTGTGCCTGTCTGAAAGGAACCACAGGTACTCAGCTCTCCCCTCTCTGCACATCCCCGGCCTTCTTCCTCCAGTTCCTCATTCCCGTGTTCAACCTCAATCCTTCACACCCACCCCACCCAACCCCTCATGCTTTCTGATGTCCTGGGAATCTGTAACCTCAGTAAGTACATTCTCAACAATACGGTAATTGAATTATGAGAGAGATAGTAGGAACTGCCGATGCTGGAGTCAGAGATAACAAGGTGTAGAGCTGGATGAAC
>NC_063359.1:40536891-40586846 GCF_021869965.1 Rhincodon typus | reverse complement strand
GAGGAGCAGGAAGGCTGATGTTTTGGGCCTAGACCATTCTTCAGAAACCCTTCTAGGCCCGAAACGTCAGCCTTCCTGCTCCTCTGATGCTGCTTGGCCTGCTGTGTTCATCCAGCTCTACACCTTGTTATCTATAATTGAATTATGATTAGATTGTTGCCTGTGGGATCTTGCTGTTCATGGATCAGTTTCCCACTTTAAAGAGAAACACATTGGCTGTAAAAGGGGATTAGTGAGGCACTACAAAAATATAAATCTGTCTCACTTTCTGATAAAAATTTATTTATTTGTCCTGGTGTTGAGTGGTGTGAGATTGTTGTGACTTAATCATTGAAAATATTATTTTGCCTCAGGCATGAACTGTGAAACAAACCTGGATGATTGTGCCAGTAACCCGTGTGAATACGGCAATTGCATCGATCAGATTAACAGTTATGACTGTGTCTGTGAGATCGGATATACAGGTAGGACTCACTGCTAAACTTCATCTCTGTCACATCATTTGATTTCACCCCTGACCCAGCTCCCCTACTGCTGAGACTGTCAATGCATACCTCAGTCCTTCCTTCAACCTACACTTTTAAATTTCACCTCCTCTGCCCCTCCCTATCTCTGTACCCTCCTCCAGCCTCCACACCCCTCTCTATCTCTGTTACCTCCTTCAACCCCTACACCCATTCCTATCTCTTCACCATCCTCCAGTCCCCTACACCCCTCCATATCTCTGTACCATCCTCCAGCTGCTACACCCCTCCCTATCTCTGTCACCTCCTCCAGCTCCTATACCCTTCCCTATCTCTGTAACCCCTTCCAGCCCCCTCAAATCTGTGCGAGATCCCTAAAGCTCACTGGTAAAACTCTGGCCATTCACATCGTAACTATCACTGTCCTCAACTTATTCCTGTTTCACCAACACTCCTCTTCATTCCCCTCTTCCCAACACCCCCCTCCTTCCCCTTCCCCACCCCCCTTCATTCCCCAGCCCCACCTTAATTCCCCTTTTCACACTCTTCCTAGCCGCACCCTTCCCACTCTCATTACTGGCCCCTCCTCCTCTTTTGTCCCTCTCTACACCTCTGTTCTAATCTTGCCCCCCACCTTCTCTCCCTCTTTCGCCCTCTCTCTCTCCTCTCTCCAGTCTAATCCCTGTCCTGATAACGTCCCCCCCACCCTTGCTTTCACCTTTAGTACCAAGGAGGGGCTGGTGTTAAATTAGATCAGTGTCTTAGATGAGGGCATGTAATAGTGGCTGGACACAAAGATGGTAGACAGAAAGGGAAGTGAGTGATGGGGATGAGGCAATTGAGCAGTGAGAATGAGGAATGTGAGTGTGAAGATGTCTTTACAAGGATGCAGACTAATGTGGATAGTTTCAGTGAATGGGCAAAAATCTGGTAGGTGGAGTACAATGTGAGAAAATGTGAAGTTGTTCTCCTTTGCAGGAAGATAAAAAAGACAGTTTTATATAAACATAAAATGACAACAAAATTTTGAGTTGCAGAGGGATCTGGGTGTTATAGTGCACAAGTCACAAAGAGTTAGTATGCAGCTACAGCAAATCATTAAAAAGCTAATGGGGTGTTATCCTTTATTATCAGAGAAATTGAACACAAAGAAGAATGATCAGAAACAGAGATGGCTGAAGAAACTCAGCAAGTCTGGCAACATCCATGGAGAGTGAAACAGAGTCAATGTTTCAGTTTGATGAAGGGTCACTGGACTTGAATCATTAACTGTTTCTCTCTCCACAGATGCTGCCAGACTTGCTGAGTTTCTCCAGCAATTTCTGTTTTTGTCTCAGATTTTCAGGATCGGCAATTCTTTGTTTTATAGAGATGCACTTGTTATGCTTTGGTTGTACCAGATATTGATGAGACCTCATGGATAGGTTGCAGCAGCAATTGGATGCACTTAGGAGCATGAGAGTGGCGGAAAGCATCATAGACAGTAGCTTTAGAGATGTGGTGACACCCAACGTGCAGGCAGATAGATGGGAGATTGCTAGAAAGGGCCAGTGCAGGAATCCCCCTGTGGTTGTCCCCCTCTCTAACAAGTGTACCATTTTGGATACTGCTGGGGGAGATGACCTATCAGGGTCCAACTGACATAAGGCTCACCAGCCTGTAATTAGCTGGATTATCCCTTCTTAAACAAAGGAACAACATCAGCATTTTAAAGCTTACTGAATTGTGATCACTGCTTCCCTACTGAGACATCGACCACCTGGCCAGGCTCATTCCCCAATACTAGGTCCAGTACAGCACCTTTCCTGGTTCGACTATCTACATACTGTTTCAAGAAGCCATCCTGGATGCTCCTTACAAACTCTGCCTTATCTGCGCCCCAAGCACTAAGTGAGTCCCAGTCAATATATGGGAAGCTAAAATCACCCACAACAACAACTCTGTTACTTTTACATCTTGCCAAAATCTGCCTACATTTCTGTTCTTCTATCTCCTGCTGGCTGTTGGGAGGCCAATTGTAAACCCTAAACACTGTGATTGCACCCTTCCTGTTCCTGAGCTCAACCCATATTGCCTCGTTGTATGAGCCATCCGAGGAATCCTCCGCAGTACAGCTGTGATAATCCCCTTAACAAGTAGTGCAACTCCCCCACCTTTTTTACATTCCCCTCTATCCCACCTTAAACATCTGTATCCTGGAATGATAAACTGGCAATCCTGTCCCTCTCTTAACCAAATTTCTGTAACAACAACATCATAGTTCCAAGTACTAATCCAAGCTCTAAGTTCATCTGCCTTACCTATTACACTTCTCGCTTTGAAACAGATGCATTCAGTCCATCAGACCCGCTTTGATCAGCAACCACACCCTGCCTGCTCTTCCTCTGAGTCTTACTGGTCCTATTCTCTAGTTCCCTTTCAGTCAATTCACCTTTGCATTGGTTCCTCCCCGCCAACCCTGCCAAGCTAGTTTAAATCTTCCTGAGAGGATTCTTCGAGATAGGATTTACTCCCACTTGGAAATAAGTGGGCGCATTAGCAAGAGGCAACATGGTTTTGTGAAGGGGATGTTGTGTCTCATTAACTTGATTGAGGTTTTTGAGGAAGTGACAAAGATGATCGATGAGGGTAGGGCGGTGGATGTTGTCTACATGGATTTCAGTAAGACCTTTGACAAGGTCCCTCATGGCAGACTGATATAAAAGGTAAAGTCACATGGGGTCAGAGGTGAGCTTGCAAGATGGATAAAAAAAACTGGCTCGGTCATAGAAGACAGAGGGTAGCAGTGGAAGGGTGCATTTCTGAATGGAGGACTGTGACTAGTGGCGTTCCTCAGGGATCAGTGTTGGGACCTTTGCTATTTGTAATATATATAAATGATTTGGAGGAAAATGTAACTGGTTTGATTGGTAAGTTTGCGGATGACACAAATGTTGGTGGAATTGCGGATAGCCACGAGGACCGTCAAAGGATACAGCAGGATATAGATCGGTTGGTGGCTTGGGCAGAGAGATGGCAAATGAAGTTTAATCTGGGAAAATGTGAGGTAATGCATTTTGGAAGATCTAATCCAGATGGAAAATATACAGTAAATGGCAGAACTCTTAAGAGTACTGATAGGCAGAGGGATCTGGATGTACAGGTACACAGGTCACTGAAAGTGGCAATGCAGGTGGAGAAGGTACTCAACAAGGCATACAGCATGCTTGCCTTCATCTGCCGGGGCATTGAGTTTAAAAATTGACAGATAATATCGCAGCTTTATAGAACCTTAGTTAGGCCGGAAGGTTCTGAGGAAGGGTCACCGGACCTGAAACATTAACTCACATTTACCAGGATGTTGCCTGGTATGGAGGGCATTAGCAATGAGGCGGGATTGGAGAAATTTGGGTTGTTCTCACTGGAATGACAGAGTTGAGGGGCGACCTGGTAGAGGTCTACAAGATTATGAAGGGCATGGACAGAGTGGACAGTCAGAAGTTTTTTTCCAGGGTGGACGAGTCAGTTACTAGGGGGCATGGGTTTAAGGTGCAAGGAGCAAGGTTTAAAGGTGATGTACGAGGCAAGATTTTTACACAGAGGGTGGTGGGTGTCTGGAACTTGCTGCCGGGGAGGTAGTGGAAGCAGATACGATAGTAACTTTTAAAGGTCCTCTTGACAAATATATGAATAGGGTGGGAATAGAGGGATACAGTCTCTGGAAGGGTAGGGGGTTTTAGTTGCGATGGGCAGCACGTCGGTGCAGGCTTGGAGGGCCAAAAGGCCTGTTCCTGTGCTGTAATGTTCTTTGTTCTTTGTAGACCACACCTTGAATACTTTGTATAGATTTGACCTGCTTATTGGAGGAAGAATGTATATGAATTGGAGGAAGTTAGGAGGAGGTTTACCAGATTGAGAGCTGGAATGAGTGGACTGTTTTGTGGGAAAGGTTGGACAGATTGGGCTTGTTTCCACTGGGGTTTAGAAGAGTGAGGGGGTGACTAAAGTGTATTAGATGCTGAATGATCTTGACACGGTGGATATGGAAAGGATATTTCCTCTTGAGGGTCAGTCCAAAACCGGATGCATTGTTTTAAAATTAAGGTCAACCTTTTAGGCCAGAGAGGAGGGGAATTTTTTTCTGAGGATTGAGAGACTCTACAACACTGCATCACAAGGCAGTAGAGGTGGGATCATTAAATATTTTTAAGGCAAAGGTTGATTGTTAGGCAGGGATATCGAGGGTTACGGTGATGTGGGGGGTTAGTGGCAGTGGGAGATGGGAATGTGGAATTCAAAACGCAAACAGATCAATATGATCTTGAATGGCAGAGCAGAGTTGAGGAGTGAATGGCCTACTTCTGCTCCAGATTCCTAAATAGTAGGTAAATGCTTCAGGCTCTGGCGGCACTGAGTCTTGCCGCCTTCTAATTGTATTTAAACTCTATTTGAAATGACGGGCAAAAGAGGGAAGTGAAAGCAGTGAAGTGTGTGTTGCCAGGGCAGTGATGTGTCTGCCCAAACCCAGTCAACGGCAGCAGGGAAATAGAGGAGCCTGAGTGAAAAGGCCGAGAGTCATCAGTCACAGCAATTCTCAGGGGTATCAGGTTCCTTCTCCTGGTTGATGGCCCCCTCCCTTGCTCTCTCCCTCAATGTGGAGAATTTCTCCCCGACACTGTGTTGCACCTGAACCACAGGCAGATCACGGCCATCTCCAGAAACAGGCACAGGAGCGTCAGACAAACAGGGTTACGTTCCAAATAAAGGGCCCATTATGAAGTGGACGATCCATCTGGCGTCTCTGGTTACGGGGTCACGCTGCTGCTTTCAAAGATCGAGGGCAGGTGAAGCAGAAAACAATCCTGACACCTGAGAACAGCAAGGCCTCCCCACCCTGTTGCTGTTTTTGTTTCTGGGGGCGGGGGTGGGATTCGATACTGAGCAACCCATTTATGAATGCATCGCACAGCAATCTTTTGAAGTTTGATTTGAGTAGTTGAGAGGTTACAGAACTTACTGACTGATGCCGCGTCTCTATAACTGTTAATCTCCCTCAATCTCTAGTTTCCAGGCTCCCTTCTGACTCTCACTGGGGTACAGTTCTCACACACACTGACTCTCACTGGGGTACAGTTCTCACACACACTGACTCTCACTGGGGTGTGGCTCCCACACACACTGACTCTCACTGGGGTGTGGCTCCCACACACACTGACTCTCACTGGGGTGTGGCTCCCACACACACTGACTCTCACTGGGGTACAGTCCCACACACACTGACTCTCACTGGGGTACAGTCCCACACACACACTGACCCTCACTGGGGTACAGTCCCACACACACTGACTCTCACTGGGGTACAGTCCCACACACACTGACTCTCACTGGGGTACAGCTCCCCCACACACTGACTCTCACTGGGGTACAGTCCCACACACACCGACTCTCACTGGGATACAGCTCCCCCACACACTGACTCTCACTGGGGTACGGCTCCCACACACACTGACTCTTACTGGGGTACAGTCCCACACGCACTGACTCTCACTAGGGTATGGCTCCCACACACACTGACTCTCACTGGGGTACAGTCCCACACACACTGACTCTCAACTGGGGTATGGCTCCCGCACACACTGACTCTCACTGGGGTATGGCTCCCACACACACTGACTCTCACTGGGGTACGGTTCCCACACACACTGACACTCACTGGGGTACGGCTCCCGCACACACTGACTCTCACTGGGGTACGGTTCCCACACACACTGACACTCACTGGGGTACAGTCCCACACACGCTGACTCTCACTGGGGTACAGTCCCACACACACTGATTCTCACTGGGGTATGGCTCCCGCACACACTGACTCTCACTGGGGTACAGTCCCACACACACTGACTCTCACTGCGGTACAACTCCAACTCACACTGACTATCCCCCACACACTAACTCTCACTAGGGTATGGCTCCCACACACACTGACTCACACTGGGGTATGGCTCCCACACACACTGACTCTCAACTGGGGTATGTCTCCCCCACACACTGACTCTCACTGGGGTATGGCTCCCACACACACTGACTTTCAACTGGGGTTTGGCTCCCGAACACACTGACTCTCACTGGGGTAAGTCTCCCACAAACACACTCTCACTGGGGTACAGCTCCCCCACACACTGACTCTCACTGGGGTACGTCTCCCACAAACACTGACTCTCACTGGGGTACAATCCCACACACACTGACGCTCACTGTGGTACGGCTCCCACACACACTGACTATCACTGGGGTACAGCTCCCCCACACACTGACTCTCACTAGGGTATGGCTCCCACACATACAGACTCACACTGGGATATGGCTCCCGCACACACTGACTCTCACTGGGGTATGGCTCCTACACACACTGACTCTCACTGGGGTACAGTCCCACACACACTGACTATCACTGGGGTACAGCTCCCGCACACACTGACTCTCACTCGGGTATGGCTCCCACACACACCGACCATTAACTGGGGTATGGCTCCCGCTCACACTGATGCTTACTGGGGAACGTCTCCCACACACACTGACTCACACTGGGGTATGGCTCCCACACACACTGACTCTCAACTGGGGTATGGCTCCCGCACACACTGACTCTCACTGGGGTACGGCTCCCGCACACACTGACTCTCACTGGGGTACGGTTCCCCCACACACTGACACTCACTGGGGTACAGCTCCCACACACACTGACTCTCACTGGGGTACGGCTCCCACACACACTGATTCTCACTGGGGTACAGTCCCACACATGCTGACTCTCACTGGGGTACAGTCCCACACACACTGATTCTCACTGGGGTACAGTCCCACACACACTGATTCTCACTGGGGTACGGCTCCCGCACCCACTGACTCTCACTGAGTACGTCTCCCGCACACACTGACTCTCACTGGGGTACAGTACTGAACATCCTACTACTACCTGAGTGTTTCTTTTTATTGTATTAGTCCCCACGATCAGTCAGTGTTGGGCCACTATCCGACTGCGGATGTATCACATTTAAGGCTGTTCCTGTGTCCTCCAGGAGTTACCCTGTAAGAGACACGAGCCTGGACTGCAGTCTAAATCTGAGGTCCATTGCACACTCACTCCTCCTGCAGTAGCCCGCACATAGCCCCTCTGGAAGTTTAGAGGCCGTGTTGAACCCTTCCTGGTTGCAGCCCGTCATCGTTAGCTGCTGTGTGTCATACTGCTCATATCTTAGATGCAACTAGCAAAGCTGTAACTCTCACTAATGTTCATTGAATTCCCATCATCTTTCACGCTGTTCTTAAAATATTCATGTTTTGCCAAATTGTCATTCTCTATCCTCACAAAACTATGGTGGTGGTCTTTATTACTGTTTTGTTTTATTGCTGGTCTTTATGAATCTGCATGTTGTGTGTCTGTGCTTCAGGTCCTATGTGTAACATTAATATTGACGAGTGTGCTTCAAACCCCTGCCACAATGGGGGGACCTGCAAAGACGGCATCAACAGCTTCACTTGTGTCTGTCCAGAGGGTTATCACGACCTGGTTTGTCTGTCAGAGGTGAATGAGTGTAACAGCAATCCCTGTATCCACGGAGAATGTCGAGACCATCTCAATGGGTGAGTGTCCTTTCATCACTTGATGTCCACAGCAGGGCAAGGGTGGGGGAGGAATCAGCAGAGTGTGGGGAGCAAGACCTGAGATGGAGCTTTACTCTGTATCTAACCCCATGCTTTCCCTGTCCTGACAATGTTTGATGAGGACAGTGTACATGATGCTTTACTCTGTGTCTAACCCATGCTGTGCCTGTTCTGGGAGGGAGGGAGTGTAGAGGGAGATTTACTCTGTATCTAACTCTGTGCTGACCCTGTCCTGGAAGTGTTTGATAGGGACAGTGTTGTCTGTATTGTCTAACCCTGTTCTCTCTCTAACAGGTACAGCTGTGAGTGTAGTCCAGGCTGGACCGGAACAAACTGTGACCTGAATGTTAATGAGTGCGAGTCTCACCCCTGTGTCAATGGGGGCACATGTCGAGACATGAACAACGGCTACCTGTGTGACTGTCAGCCTGGGTTCCGAGGTGAGGACAGTGTTAGCGTTAGGGTTAGGGTGGGGCTGGCCCAGAGATGGTGTCAGGGTTAGCTCCTTCTCTGCTGCATTTTGTTGTATGACTGACAGCAGAGTGGGGCTGAACTGTCAGGTGCTCTCTCTCTCTCTCTCTGCTTCTGTCACATTCTCTCCCCCCACTTATCCTTCTCTCTTTCAGCAGCTCTAATATTTCCTCTTTCCTCATTCTTTGTCTTGGTTACCTCTGTCTGTCTGTGTGTCTCTCTTGTTTCTCCATCATCTTTCTCTTTTGGCTGTCTCACTATTTCTCCTGCATCTGTGTATCCCACTCTTCTCTCTCTCTTTATCACTTTCCCCATGTTTTTCTCCTTCTTCCCCTCTTTTTCTCTCTATCTCACTTCTCTCTCTTTACCTCCTATCTCTCTCCTCCTCAGTCTTCACCCACTCTCTCCCCACTCTGCTTTCTCTCTCTTTCTCTATATCTCTCTTCCACTTCCCATCTCTCTCTCACCTTGCCTGTCTCCCTCCCTCTCTCTCCCCCACAACTCTCTCTCTCTCAGACAGTACTGTAATTTGTCATCTTTCCGTTGATGTGTGGTTTTGTTTCTGTTCTAGGACCCAACTGCCAGACGAACATCAATGAGTGTGCATCAAACCCCTGCTTGAACCAGGGGAGCTGTATTGATGATGTTGCTGGATACAAGTGTAACTGTGTTTTACCATACACAGGTAATGGATTCAGGGCCAGCTCAGCCCCAGGGCTCAGTCAGTCAGCACCCCCATATGCTTTGCTACCATGTAAGCTATAAACACTTGGGAAAATCCTGCTGCAAAGATGTTGTAGAACAAAGACAAACTTGCATTTATAAGGCACCTTTCACAAACTCAGAATGTCCTAAAGCAGGTTACAACAATAGTATTTGTTGAATACTGACACTGTTGTAATGCAGGGCAGGCAGTTCGCACAGAGCAAGATCCCACAAAAGAAATGTCATAAATGACCAGATAATTTATTATTGTAATATCAGTTCAGGAGTAACTGTTAAGTCAGACGCCAGGGTCCACTTACCCATTTTCTTAACTTTTATATCGACTTGAGGGGAAGGACAGGGTCAATTTAACATTTCTTTCAGATAACAGATCTCTGACAGTGTAGCACTCCCTCAGCAATGACGTCCTGACAGTGCAGCGTTCCCTCAGCACTGACCCTCTCACAGTGTGGCACTCCCTCAGTACTGAACCTCCAACAGTGAAGCACTCCCTCAGCATTGACCCTCCGACAGTGCGGCACTCCCTCAGCACTGACCCTCCGACAGTGCGGCACTTCCTCAGCACTGACCCTCCGACAGTGCAGCACTCCCTCAGCACCAACAAGAGAACTGAACCATCACACTCGGTGACATTACCAATTATCTGAATCCTCCACTGTCCACATGCTAGAGATTACCATTGACCAAAAACTGAACTGGACTAGCCATACAAAAAACTGTATCGTCAAGACCAGGCCAGTGGCCAGGAATCCTTCAGTGAGTAGTTCTCCTGCTGACTCTGCGAAGCCCGTTCACCATTTATAAGGCACAAGTCGGAAGTGTGCTTGAATGCAATCTACTTGCCTGATGAGTGCAGCTCCAACTACACTCAAGACGCTTGACTCCATCCAGGACAAAGCAGCCTGCTTGATATTGGCACCACATTCTCAAACATTCACTTCCACCAAAACCGAGGCACACTGCTGCATTGACATGGTACAGGACATTGGTTAGGCCACTTTTGGAATACTGCGTTCAATTCTGGTCTCCCTGCTATAGGAACAGACCAAAAGGTCTGTTTCTGTGCTGTACATCTCTCTGACTCTATGATCCTCTAACAATGCAACACTCCCTCAGTACTGACCCTCCAATGGTGCAGCACTCCCGCAGCATTGACATTCTGACAGTGCAGCACTATCTCAGTACTGACCCTCCAATAGTGTGGTGCTCCCTCAGCCCTGGCGCTCCGAATTTTGTGCTGGAGCCCCTGGAATAGGATCTGATTCAGTGTCCACTGAGCCATGGCTGATACTTTCATGCATTGTCCTTAAGGAATGGAAGCCATTCAGCCCCTTTGCTGGGACTTTGAAAGTGCTTCATGTTTAGTCCTATATTCTTCTTCTTGTCCATCTCTCTATAGGTCCCTCAACACCAAGGACGTAATGGTTCAGGACAGTTAAAGAAATTGGTTAAGAAGGCATGTGGGATACCAGCCTTTACTGGCCAAGGTACACGGTTTCAGAGGAGGGAGGTGAGGCTGGAACTATATAAAACATTGGTTAGGCCACAGCGAGAGTACTGTATGCAGTTCTGGAATCCACATTATGGGAGGAATGTGACCCCACTGGAGAGGATGCAGAGGAGATTTACCAGGATGTTGTCTGGGCTGGAGAGTTTCAATGATGAAGAAAGATTAGACAGACTAGGGTTGTTTTCCTTAGAGCAGAGGAGATTGAGAGGGGACAGACATGTTGAGGTGTATAACATTATGAGGAACATAGGCAGGATAGACAGAAAGGAACATTTCCACTTGATAGTGGGATCAATGACCAGGGGCATAGATTGAAGGTGAAGGGCAGGATGTTTAGAGGAAATGTAAGGATAAACTTTTCACCCAGAGGGTAGCGAGAATCTGGAACTCACTGCCTGCAAGGGTGGGAGAGGCAGAAGCCCTTGTACATTGAAGAAAGATTTAGACATACACTTGTGATGCCAAGATATGCAAGGATATGGGTCAAATGCTGGGAATTGGGATTAGAATAATTTGGGGATTGTGATTGAACAGCACAGACCTAATAGGCCAAAAGGCCTTTCTCTGAATTCCACGTGGACCTCTCCACCTCAATGAGCTGGCAAGCTCCCGGTTAAAGTTACTAATAGAACCAGCTCTCTCCACCGAGTGCTCCTGATCCGGACAACTCTCCAAGTGAAAAACAATTCCCATCTCCCATCGCAATCTCTGAAACCTTTCGTAATGTCTCACGGGAAGACAATTTCTTCAGCGACTTTGATGGAAATCTGTCATTGTTTTGAGACTGCCTGTGAGTTCATGTTCTCTTGCTGCAATGACTGGGGCTCGAACCTTCAGTTTGTGAATGAGAGAGAGCCAAATGCTGAGTGTGAGTGTGAAGGGGAGTCAGATTGCAGGACCTGACCACCACCTCAACCCCTGTACCTTCCCCCACTTCCTCCCCCCCTCAATCACGATCGGCCATGTGGTATCCGGACAGCATTCCGGCTGCTGTTTGGGGACAAGGATTCTTTGCCAAGGCGGAGTGAGAATAAACAGACGACAGATTTCCTGCTGAGGGTTCGGATGACAAGGGGCTACTGATTCCCAGTTTCCTGTTCCCTGGATTCGGAGCCACACAGGGAACAATTGGTGGAACTGGCGTCACCTTTCCTGTCCTGGCAGTGTTTCCATGGTAACCGGACAAGAAAATAATCCGCACTTAGGGAAAGTAGTGAGAAGCAAAATTTATTTTCAAACTGGCTACTCGAGCAAAACAAAATTGCAGACACTTTGACATTTTAAATTCTTTTCAACAGGTAGTTTCTCAAGTGTTCAATCCTTTTGTTGTTCTGGGAACTCTGGTGAAATGGGAGGGGGTAAATCACTGGGATAAATTACACAGAAAACATCCCAAAGTCAGCTCCTTTCATTGGAAAGGGACCCCTGCTGGACTAACTGAGAGTCAGTGTGTGAGGGAACCGTACACCAGTGTCAGTGTGTGTGGGATCTATACCTTATACTGCATTATCTCTCTTCTAACTGGTTGGCACTTATCCTGAGACTGTGCCCCCAGGTTTAGTGCCCCCAGGTTTAGAACCCCCAGGTTTGTGTTGGGGAGGGATGGTGGTGGAAACAGCTTTGCCCTTTCTCCTTTGACCAACTCCTGCAGAATCTTGTACACCTCGATGAGATTGCTGGACTTTCTGTTAAACACCACATGCTAAGCCTTCTGTCACCTTATCAAAACTTGGACAGCTGTACCATTTTCTGAAGAAGGGTCTCGACCCGAAACATCAGCTTTCCTGCTCCACTGATGCTGCTTGGCCTGCTGTGTTCATCCAGCTCTACATTGTGTTATCTCAGCTGTACCATGGTCTCAGATTTCCTGTGCTCATTTTGCTGTAAATGTCCAATATGCGACAGCATGTAGATTTGCAATTGAACACTGTCCAGACCATGTCGATGGGATGGCTTTCTGGGTTTGAGTCCTGTTTGATTTACCCATTCCCTCCCCTACTGTTGTTAACTGGGAGACCCTTGTCCAGCTGTGAGTAGGCACCTGATGCTGGTCAAGATGGTGTTTTCTTGTGTCTTGTGTTTGTTTTGTTAATAATGGTGCCATTTGTTGACAGGAGTGAATTGTGAGGACGTCCTTGCTCCATGCTCCAGTCAGCCATGTCAGAATGGTGGTGTGTGTCACGAGTCTGAGGATTACGAGAATTTCTCCTGTGACTGTCCAGAGGGATGGCAAGGTGAGGAGGGTCAGAGAAACCGGGACCCTTCTCCCAGCTGAGATCATTCCCTCCCCACCCCACTACCGTGTGAGCCCCTCTCCCCGACACCAACACCATCCTCCGACACCATCACTGCCACGCAATACAGCCCTTACTCACAAACGCCCTCTCCCTGACACTGCCACCCCCTATACAATCTCCTGACCTGCTCCAGGTGTGATTTCAAAGCCCACCCCCGGCGTGACACCCAATCTGTGATACCAGCCCCCCAAACACCCCCTTCCCTCCCCCTACCAACACCCAAAATTATTCCCTCCCTCTCTGCTCAATGTGATCCCCACCCATGCATGTGACCCCCCCCCCGCCCTGGGGTTGGGGAGGGTGGGTGTGGATTTTACACACACTGCTTTAGTTACACTCAGCCGTATATAATGCAGCCTCTCGGATTTGCTGTGAGATTAATGCCGGTATTCTCTCTGTCCAGGTCAGACCTGTCAAAAAGATGTGAACGAATGTGTGAAAAGCCCATGCCTCAATGGAGCCACTTGCCAGAACTCGATGGGAGGATTCCAGTGTGTCTGCCGACAGGGTTACACCGGCACCCTCTGTGAGACTGATGTGGACGATTGTCAGCCCAGTATGTGGAGACAGAGAGAAACTATATTGTCAATAGTGTGGCACTCCTACAGCACTGACCCTCTGAAAGTGCCGCACTCCCTCAGTGCCGACCCTCCGACACTGCAGCACTTCCTCAGTACTGACGCTCCAACAGTGCGGTGCTCCCTCAGCACTGACCCTCCGACAGTGCGGTGCTCCCATAGTACTGACCCTCTGACAGTGCAGTGCTCCCGCAGCACTGACCCTCTGACACTGCACCAATCCCTCAGTACTGATCCTCTGACAGTGCAGTACTCCCTCAGCACCGACCCATCAACAGTGTGGGACTCCATTAGTACTGACCCTCCAACGGTTCGCCACTCCCCCAGCATTGACCCCCATTCAGTGTGGCAATCGCTCAGTGCTGACCTAATGTCGCTTTGTGATTTGCTGTCTGATTTCAGTTCCTTTGAAAAGCCTTGGTGGAGGGGATGTTTTTGTACAATGGTGCTATCTGAATGCGTGTATTGGCTCTTGTCTTGATCTAACCTGTTTTTCATTTTGCCTGCAACAGATCCATGCCATAATGGAGGCTCGTGCTCCGATGGTGTCAGTAGCTTCACCTGCGACTGTCTCCCTGGATTCCGTGGCCCCAAATGCGAGGAGGATATTAACGAGTGCGCCAGTGACCCCTGCAGGAACAGTGGTAACTGCACGGACTGTGTCAACAGTTACACATGTACCTGCCCCCTGGGCTTCAATGGTATGCATTGTGAGAACAACACTCCTGACTGCACAGAGAGGTGAGCACTGAATCCTTCAGATCATAAGAAATAGCAATAGGAGTAAGTTATTTGCCCCCTTGAGCCTGCTCCACCATCAATAAAATCATGGCTGATCCAACATTCCTCAGTCCAATTTCATTGACTATGAGATCCTGGATTGGAGTTGTTAACCAGGGCCAATTAGGGAGTCTTGGCTGACAGATATAAATAGTGGATTATGATAATAGTGTCAGGCTTAGCCACTGGTGTTTTGTAACAATAAAACACAGCAATTAAACTGCCTGTACAATTACTTTAAAAACCAAAAGGCAGTCCTGACATTTGGTATATGTTGTTAATTCTGACTGCAGCAGAATGTGTGCTGTGCAGTTCTGTGCCTGTCTCTTCAGTGTCTAAGTTATTGCTCTATTCTACTGTTTCCAACCTTGGGTATCATTAAAACATTTCAATTGTGCAATAAACTTTTTTGTATGAAGTTATATTGTACTGCAACAGCTAAAATCCTTAACATTTTTGATGTAATAGTAGATTTTTTCATAGAATAGATCATAGACTCCCTACAGTGTAGAAACAGGCCCTTCAGCCCAACAAGTCCACACTGACCCTCACAGCATCCCACCCAGACCCATCCCCCAACAACCCACACATCCCTGAACACTATGGGCAATTTAGCATGGCCAATCCACCTAGCCTGCACATCTTTGGACTGTGGGAGGAAACCGAAGCACCCGGAGGAAACCCACGCAGACACGGGGAGAACATGCTAACTCCACACAGACAGTTGCCTGAGGGTGGAATTGAACCCTAGTTCCTGGCGCTGTGAGGCAGCAGTGCTAACCACTGAGCCACCATGCCACCCTTTGAAGGATTAAACTTAAAATAAATCCCTTGAAACCTGAACAAAAATGATCAGGGGATTCAAGAGTCTCCTGATTTCAGGCACTGTCTCTGAGCTGCCTGGTCAGAGTCCATTTGCGGTGCACATATAAATAAAGGGTGACCTGGTGATGGGATATCGGCCCCTGTGCAGTTACTTCAATTATTAATATTTAATCGTGAAACCCAAAATTTAGCCTTTGAAATCTGAAGTTGCAACCAACTAGAAGATTCCGCGCCAGATTAAACTTGATATTCCCGGAGCTAAGCGTAGGGTGAAACGGCAGCAGGAATGCCAATGCCAACTGCATGCTTCCTCTAAGCAAGAGAAACCGTTTACTTCAGGGGATGAAGTTCGGTGCTGGAACCACGGAAATGGCCCTGCTTGGGTACGAGATGAGGTCAACGCAAGGTCAGGTCCAGTGACATACAAAGTTCAGGTAAACGAGGCAGTCCTGAACAAATACGTGGGTCATATGAAAGCTGCTACCCCACAAACAGGGCAGGAGCAAAACATACCTGGCCCCTCAATAGCCAGAAGGCCTGTCAGAAATGGTGGGTTCTCCCTCTCTGTCTAGAACTAAAGAAACCTTACAGTCCAAGACGGATGCAACATCGATACCGTTACTGCCGAAGAAGAGGATGAGACTCTTCTGGGATGTTCTGGATGCAAGAGACAGTCCAGCACACACTGCCCATTACTGAGTCAGAAGAACTGGACCTGCGGCAAAAACATCCCAGGAGAAGCTGCCAGAGAAAAGATCAGGTCTACATCCCCAGACTTAGTCGGGAAGAGATATGGTGATTGGAACCAGGTGGATGTCATTGACTGAGATCCTTGATTGGAGTTGTTAACCTGGGCCGATCAGAGAGTCCTGGCTGACAGATATAAACAGGGGATTCAGAGAAATAAAAACGAGAGATGGAAAGTATCCTCACTTCAGGGACTGACTCCAGGGGGGAGAAAAAATAATAAACAGTGGATTCAGAGAGTCTTCTCACTTCAGGAACCAACTCTGAGCTGGCTGGTCACAGCCAATGTATTGTGCATATGTAAAGGATGACTTGGTGATGGGATACTGGCCTCTGTGCATTATTTCAACCTGTAACCTTTGATCATCTACTGATCAAGAATTTATCTATCTCATCAGTAAATATATTCAAGGACTCTGCCACCACAGTTCTCTGTGGCAAGGAGTTCCAAAGACTCTCAACTCTCCGGGAGGAGAAATTCCTTCTCATCTCAGGTGCCCCTTTATTCTGAGACTGTGTTCTGTGGTCCTAGACTTTTCCAATGAGGGGAAACATCCTCTTGGCATTTATCCTGTCGAGCTCGTTAAGAATCCAATATGTTTCAATGAGATCACCTCTCATTCTCCTAAACTCCAGTCAGTAGAGTCCCAACCTGTTTTGCCATTGGAGGAGGGACTGGGGAGAGGGAAGAGATTGGAAGAGAGACAGGGGTACAGAGAGTGATGGAGTAACTGAATGAGAGAGGGTGGAGGAAATCGCTTTGGACGTAGCTTACTGTGTAGGGCAGTACTGGAGGGAGGGTAGGACATATAACCAATGCCCAGTCAAACAGATTGGTTTAAGGATCATATTCAAGGAGAGAGTGGTTCGGGGGAAATTCCAGAGCTTTGGTTCCAGGCAACTGAAGGTCAAAGTGTGTTCAAAATCCTGAGGGGATTAGATTGAGTGAATCAGGAGAAGCTGTATCGGTGACAGGAGGGTCAGTGCCCAGAGGGACACAGATTGAAGGGAATCAGTAAAAGAACCAGAGGGGGAGAAGAGGAGAATGTTTTTGATGCAATGAGTTGTTGTGTTCTGGGATGTGCTGCCTGCAAAAGCAGTGAGAGCAGATTCAACAGGAACTTTCTCAAAGGGAATTGGAGAAATACTGGAAAAGGGGAATTTGCAGGACTTTGGAGAAAGAGCAGGGGGATTGAGACTGATTGATTAGAGAGCCAGTACAGGGATGATGATGGAATTGTCTCTTTATGAGCTGTACATTCTACAGGAATGCATTATATTAATACTGAGTTTTTTTGTTTGTTTCGCAGCTCGTGTTTTAACGGTGGGACTTGTATTGATGGAATCAATACCTTCACCTGCCTCTGTCCGACTGGTTTCACAGGCAGTTACTGCCAACACAACATCAATGAGTGTGACTCCAGACCGTGTCTCAATGCTGGCACTTGTCACGACAGTTATGGCACGTACAAATGCACTTGTCCCCAGGGCTACTCTGGCCTCAACTGTCAGGTGGGTGCAATCTCACCAAACAACTAACCCATGAACACTTTCACCTGTTGCTACATCCCCCGGTGGTGGGGCTGGAGGGTGGCCTGAGTTGGAGGCCAGGTGAGGCTGGGATCTGCAAAGAGCATTTTATCAATTAAAGAACCATTTATTCATAAATTAGGATGAGAGAGATTTGATTGAGGTTCTCAGTATCACAAGGGTCTGGACAGAGTGGATTGGGAGCAACCATTCCTGATAGTGAAAGGTTAAGAACCAGAGGGTACAAATTTGCAGAATCCAAAAGATAAACTGGGGATTTCCCTGGAGCACCAAAGGTTCAGGAGGGACCTGATAAGGGGGTAAAAGATTATGAGGGGCATGGACAGGTTGGATAGCTACTCCATTATTGGACCGATCAATAACCAGGGCATAGATTTAAGCAAAGGGGTAGAAGGCTAAAGCAGTAATGAGGAGAAATGTTTTCGATATAGAAGAGAATGTGGGTAAGTTTGTGGATGACACAAAGATTGGCTTGATGGTTGACAGTGAGGAAGAAGGTGGTAAGTTACAGGAGGATACCGACAGAATCAGGTCAGTGGCAGATGATGCTTAACCCTGATAAATGTGAGGTGAACTGCTTGGGAATAAGTAACAAGATGAGGGAATACTCAATGAAGGGCAGATCACTAGGATGCTCAGAGGAACAGAGGGATATTACAGAGCTTGTCCCCAGATTCCTGAAAGTGACAGGAAAAGGTAATAGAATAGTTAAGAAGGCATACAGGACATTTGTGTTTATTAGTCTTGGCATAGATTACAAGAGCAAGGAGATTATTTTGGAGCTGTACATTTCATTAGTTAGGCCACAGCTGGAGCACTGTGTGCAATCCTGGTCGCCACACTGTAGGAAGGACGTGATTCCACTGGAGGGGGTGCAGAGGAGATTCCCCAGGATGTTGCCTGGGATGGACCATTTCAGTGATGAAGAGAGGCTGGATAAGCTTGGGTTGTTTTCTTGGAGCAGACAAGTTTGAGAGGGGACCTGGCAGAGCTGTATAAAATTATGGGGTACATGGACAGGGTGAATAGAAATCAGCTGTTTCCCTTAGTTGTAGGGCCAATGAAAAGATTAATGATTTTAAGGTAAAAGGCAGGCCGCTTAAAGGGAATTAGAGGAAAAGCCGTTTTACTCAGAAGATGCTGGGGGTCTGGTATGCACTGCCTGGGAAGGTAGCTGAAGCAGGAAACCTCACAAACTTTAAAAAGTACTTAGATGAGCACTTGAAATGTCATAACATTCAAGACCATAGGTCTATTGTTAGTAAGTGGGACTAACATAGATAGGTCAATGCAGATGTGATGGGCTGAAGGACTTCTTCTGTACTGTGTGACTCCATAACTATGACACTCAAGAGGGTGGTGGGAGTCTAGAACTCTCTGCCTGAAAGGGTGGATGATTTGGTAATGTCTGATAATCTCCAGAGCTATGGGCCAAGAGCTGGGAAGGGGGATGAATGCAGTAGTCAAGTCATTGTTGATTGGTGCAGGCATGATGGGCTGAATGGCCTACTTCTGTGCTGTAAACATTTGTTTCTACAAGAGAAGCAATGGTATCACAAGAAGGAACAACACTCGACATTGTGGATGATGTCTAGTTCTGTGAAGGTGGAAAATGGGAGAATGGCTAGAAGTGAGTATTCAATGTTTGTAAGTGAATACTGGTGTGTGAGGGATTCAGCAGCAGATTGGCTCATCCCAGAGTGAAGGTGGGCCAGGGCACAAGAGTGGGGTGAGGTCATGGGTTCGCCTTGGGGCTGAGTCAGGTGAGGGGTTGTGAAGGCATTGGGTTTACCTTCTCTCTCTCTCTGCCCCTCCACCTCCAGAACCTGGTACGTTGGTGTGACTCGTCACCCTGTAAGAATGGAGGAACCTGTTGGCAGACTGGCACCACTTATCGATGTGAATGTAGGAGCAGCTGGACTGGCCTCTACTGTGATGTGCCCAGTGTGTCCTGCGAGGTGGCAGCCAAACAGCAAGGTACAATCCCAATCTCCTCCATGTGGACAATCTCAACCCCCTCCAATGTCCCCGTCAAACACCCATAAACTCCATTTTTCTCCTTTCCAATACCCCCTCCAACACTCTCCTCCGACTTCCCCAACTCCCCTCCCAACCACACTGCACCCTATCCCATCTACTTCAACTCTCCCTCCACTCTGCCTTGGCCCACAGCCTCCTAACACCATTATCACCTTGCACGACCCCCCACCCCGACAGCCCCAACTCTGATACTCCCCACTCACACACAGGTCTCCACTCCCCTATCCTCATCCTGTGTCCTCTAATACTTCCACAAATGCCCACCTTCACCCTCTGATACTCTCACTCACTCTCTGACTGCCCTACCTCTTACCCTGTTGATCCTGTCAGATTCTGGGCTGTGCCGGTTGGTCATTCTTGTTTGCTGTTTGGTTGTGTAGGGCTGGATGTGGAGCAGCTGTGTCGGAACAGTGGCCTCTGTATCGATGCCGGGAACACACACCATTGTCGGTGTCAGGCTGGCTACACAGGGAGTTACTGTGAGGAGCAAGTGGATGAGTGCACCCCCAACCCCTGTCAGAACGGAGCGACTTGCACTGATTATCTGGGTGGCTACTCCTGCAAGGTAAGGTCAGACACTCAGCAGGGTTAAAGGTTAGTGTTGGGGGTCACTGCCCAGTGGCTCAGTATGGGGGGGAAGGGGTTAGTGTAGGGGTGGGGAGGGGATCAGCCCATTGGGTTTGTACTGTCAAAACTACACTACACTCCCTACACAAGTCCCACTGTCCTGCACTAGGCCCACAGCCTTGAATGTTATGACACTGGGTGCTCATGCAAATACTTATTAAGTGTTGTGAGGTTTCCCACCTCATCTCCCCTCCTAGGCAGGGAATTCCAGACCCAAAAAAACCCTCTGGTTGAAAATGTTTTTCTTCAAATCCCTTGCCTTTCACTTTAAATACATGCTCCCTTGTTATTGATCCTTTGACTAAGGGGAACAGCTGTGTTCTATCCATCCTGTCCATGCCCCTCATAATCTTACATATCTCTATCAGATTCCCCCCTCAACCATCTCTGCTCCAAGGAAAACAATCTGGATCTATCCAGCCTCTCTTCATCACTGAAATGCTCCATCCCAGGCAACATCCTTGGGAATCTCCTCTCCACCTTCTCCAGTGCAATAACAAACTTCCTGTAGTGTGGTCACCAGAATTGCACACAGTACTCCAGCTGTGGCCTAACCAAAGTTATGTACAGTTCCATCCTAACCTCCCTTCCAAATACAGCAGAGCCATGTTGGCTGTGTAGCACTTTGGAGTGAGCTGAGCTGGTGCAGGTTCTATATATATGCAAACCTTTAATTTTTATTGTGGGGCAGTAATGACCTGCCACAATACTGTGTGCCTGATGATCTTTCTTGTTGCCATGTTTGACATGGGGTTTTTTAAATGTTCCTCTCTTTTTCTCCCTTGCAGTGTGTTGCTGGTTATCATGGAATCAACTGCTCAGAGGAGATTAACGAGTGTCTCTCCCAACCCTGTGACAATGGGGGCAGGTGCATCGACCTCATCAACACCTACAAGTGTTCTTGTCCTCGGGGGACTCAGGGTATGCTAGCGGGCAGGGAGGGAGGAGTGTGGGGAGGTGAAGCTAAGTTCCATGACTGACTGGAACACAATCCTTTTCCACATGACTGGCAGTGAAGCCTAGTGTGGCACTGGGTTCTGCCAGTAATTTCATTGATGCAACTTGTGTCTGGGCAGCACATGGCGCCACCCTATTTCCTAACACTTTCTTTTTCTGCTTCCCTCCTTCTCCTCATCCTGTCTCTCGCTCCCCCTCTCTCCCGCCTGTCTCTCGCTCCCCCTCTCTCCCGCCTGTCTCTCGCTCCCCTTCTCTCCCGCCTATCTCTTGTTCTTCCCCCATGCCTGTCTCTCATTCCCCTCTCTCCCTCTTCTGTCCCTCATACCTCCTCTCTCCCTTCTGTCTCTCGTTCCAACCCCCTGCCTGTTTCTTGTTTCCCTCTCTCCCTCCTGTCTGTCGTTGCCCCTCTTCCAGGCGTGCACTGTGAGATAAACCTGGATGACTGTAACCCCCAATTGGACTCTCTACCTCTGGACCCTCGATGTTTCAATGAGGGACGCTGTGTGGACCGTGTCGGGGGATACAGCTGCACCTGTCCCCCTGGATTTGTGGGTGAACATTGTGAAGGCGACGTCAATGAGTGTCTGTCAAACCCATGTGATCCTCGAGGGACCCAGAACTGTGTCCAACTCATCAATGCCTACCACTGCGAGTGCCGACCCGGCTATACAGGTGAGGGGGTGAAGTGGGGAAGAACGGGGGATGTGGGGAGTGAGAGAGAATGGAAGAGGGGTGTGGGGTGAAAGTGGGAGAGAATGGGGTTGTGGGGCGGTGAGGGAGAATGGAGGGGGAATGAGGGAGAACATGGTGGTGGGGAAGAAAACGTGGGGGCATGAGGGAGCATGGGGTGTGTGGTGGAGAATTGAGGTGTGGGGAGAATGGAGTGGTGAGGAGATAGGAGGACATGAGATGATCAATATGCGGACAGGATTTGGGGATGGGGGCATTTGTAGGAAGTGGATGTGGAGTGGAGGGTTATTGTTAGGGAATGGGTGCAGGGATTTTGGAGGGAGTGGGTGTGAGCATTTTGGAGGGACTGGGTATGGGTTATGGCGTTGGGGTCAGGGTCAGGGAGTGAATGTGGGAGTTCAGGGTGATGGGATGGGGTTGGCACTGGGAGCTTCCCAGGGCTGACTGAGCTGAATGCCTGTTGTTTTCCAGGGCTCCGATGTGATCGGATTATTGACAGCTGTAAGGACCGGCCGTGTCGAAATGGTGGGACATGCTCTGTCGCTGGGAACACGGCTCACGGCTTCATCTGTCGCTGCCCCTCGGTAAGCCTCACCTCTGCCTTCCCTACAATACACTCACTTACTCCGTCTCTCTCACTCAGCCATGACCTGACCACTTCTTACTGTGTTTACAAGCCCCACCATACAGACTCCTTACCATAGATTTACAAACCATTACAATTTCATTGTAATGTTGTCTATTATTAATCTCTCACTGTTTTATTCTCTCCCCACTCACTGTCTCTCCATCTCTTATATTCTGTGATTCTGTGTCACTCTCTGTCTCTTGTTTTTTGCTATCCCTACACTCTCTATCACTGTCTCTCATATATTGTCTCTCTGCCTCCATTAATCTCTCTCACTCATAATCTCGCAATCTCTTCCTGCTCACTCTGTCACGCTGTCATTCTCTTTGTCTTTCACTCTCTGTCTTTGTCTCTTGTTCTCTCTTTTTACCTGCACTCTTTCTCAACCCCCAATTGGACTCTCTACCTCTGGACCCTCGATGATGTCCCTCATTCTCTCTCTTCCTCCCTCAATCTCTCTCACTCACACTTTGTCTCCCACCTAACTTTCTCTGTCACTCATGCACTCTGCCTCTCACTCTCTCTCCTTCAATCTCTCTCTCACTCTCCTTCAATCTCCCATCTCTCACTCACTCACGCTTTCTCTCTCCCTCATTCTATCGAACTCATTCCCTTTCTCTTACTCTTTTGATCTCTCCCTCTCTCTGTCCCTCACTCACTTTCTCATGGTCTCTCTTACTCTCCCCTCAATCTCTGTCTCACACTCTCTCTGGCATTCTCTGTTGCGCGCTCTCTCACGCTCTCTTCACCCCAATCTCCATCTCTGTCTTTCTCTACTTCATTCTCTCTAACTTTCTCTGTCTCTCTCTCACTCTCTCATGCTGTCTCTTTCCCCCTCAATCTCTGTCTGTCTCTCCCCTTCACTCTCTCTCCTCCTCTCTGACCATCTCCCGCCCCCGCAGGGATATGAGGGAGCATCCTGTGAGAACCAGGCCAGTGTCTGTGGTAATCTGCGGTGCCGTAATGGGGGGACGTGTGTCATGACCCCAGGAGGTTCTCCTCGCTGTGCATGCCCCCTGGGACAAGGCGGGGTGGACTGCCAGCTGCCCACCAGGAACCCGTGCAAGTCCAACCCATGTTACAATGGGGGCACGTGTGAGAGTGTACCCACTGAGCCCTTTTACCGCTGCCATTGTCCCCGCCTCTTCAATGGGCTGCAGTGCTTCATCCTGGATTATGAGTTTGAAGGAGGCAATGGACAGAACATCACATTCCCCCCGAACATCGAGCAGGGCTGTGATAAACCTGAGTGTGTGCAGCTTGCCAAAAATCGTGTGTGTGAGGCTCACTGTAACACTCATGCCTGCGACTGGGATGGCGGAGATTGCTCTCTCAACTTCAACGATCCCTGGAAGAATTGCTCGCACGCTCTGCAATGTTGGCGTTACTTTGGAGATGGGAAATGTGATAAACACTGCAACAATGTGGGCTGCCTATATGACGGGTTCGACTGTCAGAGCATCGAGTCCCAGTGCAAGTGAGTGCCCAAGTGGGCTGCAGGGGCATGGGTGTTGGGGGGGTGGAGGGTGGGGACAGTGGAGGAGGCAGGAGGAGGGACATGGACAGGGAGATGGAGACAGTCAGGGGAGGAGCAGAGAAGGGGATAGGAGAAGTGGGGTATGGAGGGAAAGAGTCAGGGAGAGAGGGCTGCAAGGAGGAGGTTGGGCATACAGGGGTTATGCTGATAACTGTGCCCACTGAGAGGGCAAGTGGGCAGGTGTGAGGGGCAAGAGAATCTGCCACAGGATATCACTACTGGTGACCGCTGACCTTGCTGGAAGAAAGGCATGAGGAAGGATGAGAGAGAGATACAGACATGAAGGGAAAGATATGGAGGAAGGACAGAGAAAACAATAGAAAGGAAACAAAAATGACTATGGGAGGGAGAGCTGGAATGATGGTGCAGGAAGGGAAGTTTAAGATGACGGGGGTGCGGGTGTGTGGTGATATTCTGGGAAAGGGTATGATGGAGTATCACTGTGTCCCGGACACTGATTAATGGAGTTTTCCCTCTCTCCCCCACATTGGAAAGTCCCCTGTATGACCTGTACTGTAAAGATCACTATGATGATGGCCACTGTGACCAGGGCTGTAATAATATCGAGTGTGGATGGGACGGTCTGGATTGTGCCAACGACAAACCACAGAAGCTGGCAGAGGGAACACTGCTCCTCATTGTCCTGGTGCCCCCTGAACAACTGCTGAACGACTCAGTGGGGTTCCTTCGGGAGCTCAGCCACATCCTGCACACCAACGTCAAGTTTAAGAGGCACCCCAATGGTGACATGATGGTTTACCCTTACTACGGGAACAAAGAGCAGCTGCATAGACACCATGTGAAGAGGTCAATGGCAGATGCCAGTGGTCGAGTCATTGACGCATTGAGTCACGTCAAGCGCTCATTCTATGCACTGATGTCCCCACGGAGTCGCAGGGAGTTGGACCGGCGG
Organism: Rhincodon typus; assembly: GCF_021869965.1. NCBI lineage: Eukaryota > Metazoa > Chordata > Chondrichthyes > Orectolobiformes > Rhincodontidae > Rhincodon > Rhincodon typus. The sequence goes on along the minus strand of NC_063359.1, from coordinate 40,561,861 downwards.
GAAGTCAAAGGGTGAGTACAGACAACATGTGCCCATCCCCCATTTAAAAAAAAAACCATGACCACTATTTTGTGGAAACGTAGGGGCGGCACATTGGTTCAGTGGTTAGCACTGCTGCCTCACAGCACCAGGGGCTCAGGTTCGATTCCACTCTCAGGTGACTCTCTGTGTGGAATTTGCGTGTTCTTCCCATGTTGGTGTGGGCACTCTGGTTTCCTCCCACAGTCCAAAGATGTGCAGGTTGGGTGGATTGGCCATGCTAAATGCAGGATTTTGGGGATAGGGTGAGGGATGGGATACCCTTCAGAGGGTCGGGGCAGACTTAATGGGCCAAATAGCATCTCTCTGCACTGTAGGGATTCTATGATTCGATGGGGGGGGGGGGGGGGTAGGAAGAAGAGTTTTGCTGAGTGCCCTGGGGCTAATATTCACCTTGTAACCAACAGAGATTATTGGTTCATTGTCACACCACAATTTGAGAGATTTGGTTGGGTGCAAATAGGCACTCACCTTTCCTACATGAAAAACAAGTTGACTGGATTGGATATTGTCTGTGAGGCACTCTGGGTTAGCCTGAGGTGGTGAAGGTGCTACATAAATGCTCTATGTATTTTTCCTTGGCTAGGTCGATTGTTCACCTGGAAATAGATAATCGACAGTGTTACCAGGCTTTCTCCGACTGTTTTGCCAGCACAACAGATGTGGCAGCTTTCCTGGGTGCCATGGCTTCCCAAGGCAGCCTCCAGCTCCCATACAACATTGAGACTGTGGAGAGTAAGTGTGAGACTTTGACATGTCCCCCTACCTTCAGAGGAAAGTGGTGCAGGAAAATAAAGCACACATTGTTCGACAGACTAATTAACCACCTCTCAAAGGGTACCTCTGGTCCAACTTATCAGCTGCCAAATCATTAAGGCAAAAAAGAAGGAATTGATCGGAGTGGATGAGAAGTTGATATCTTTGTAGTTAGGATCAGTCTGTAATTCCTGAGATTTTGACAGATTAATCCTGCTGTGCTAATTTGATGATCACTAAATCCTTTCCCTTCGAGAGCGAGACAAGAGTTCGACTTTCTTCAAGTCAAAAGAAGGAAAATACAAACAAACCCCTAGCACCGTTCTGGGACATTTTTCCCTCTTTCGTTTATGTTTTTTTGCAATTCTGATTACCCATCATTTAACTGACCTTGTTCAGAGAGTTTATCACACCGACTGAATCCTAATTTCTCTTCATGCATCTATATAAAATGGAACCCTCGCAGTTTATAACTCTGCACATACTGTTCGTGGTCTGTCTCTCCTTCTCCCTCTCAACCTCTCCATCTTTCTCACTCTGTCTTTCCCTCTCCCTCCCTCTACCTTCCCCATCCTTCTCTTTTGTGCTTCCCATTTCTTCCCCTGTCTACCTCTTTCTCTCTCCTTCTCTTCCCTTTCTCTCTGTCTGTTGTCTCTCTTTTTTTCCCACTCCTCTTTATCCTTCTGTCTCCCTCCTCCTCTCCTCTCGCTTCCCACTCCCTTTTTTTCTCTTCTATCTCTCCTTCTGTCCTCTTTATCTCTCCATTTCCTCTCCCTCCTCTCCCCCTCCACTCCCTCCTCTCCACGTCCACTCCCACCACTCTTTCCTTCTCTTCTTTCAGCTCTCTCTTCCTCTCTCTCTCCCTTTCTCCTTCTCTCACTCCTTCTCTCCTCTCTTTTTCCTCTCATTGCTTTTCTCTCTCTTCTTGCTCTCTCCCTCTGTCTCCTTCGCTCCTCCCTCCCTCTTTCTCTCCCCTCCCTCTCCTTCTCTCTGTTTCAAGTCTGTTTTGATAATTTCCTCCTCCTGCATTCTCTTCAGGTGAAGGAATTGTGACCATTCATGACGATAACCTGTACCCCATGTATGTCGTGGTGTCTGTGCTCATATTCCTGGCCTTCATTGGGATGGGGGTGCTAGTGTCTCGGAAACGACATCGAGAGCATGGACAGCTCTGGTTCCCTGAAGGTTTCAAGGTGACGGAGAGCAGCAAGAAGAAACGCCGGGAGCCGGTGGGCGAGGATTCGGTCGGGTTGAAGTAAGTCACACTTTAACCATTTGCTATTTTTAGTTTATCAGCTGCCCGGATTGGAGGGTTGATGTGTGAGTGTGTATGAGTGTGTGAGGAGGCGTGTTTCCCATCAGTTTGTCACTGCACCTTGGACAGGCCATAACGTTTCTATTTAATGTCTGAGTATGTGACTGCAGTAACCTTTCCCATCCCCTGGGCTTTGAACCTTAGCAAGGCAGGTAACATCCAGTAGCACTGTCCCCTTCCCTCGCTCTATACCAGTTGGTCAAATGGCCACTTGGTGAGATTTAAATTAATGTCATTCTATTTTACAGTCATATCCTATCTCTCAGAGTCTCTGTACTCAGTTGTCTGTGTGTTTGTCCTCTCTCTGTCTGGGGATCTTTCTCTGTCCATGTCTCTCTGTCTGTATGTCTCCCTTGTCCGTGTGCCTGTATCTGTCCGGGGTCTCTCTCTGTCCGGTGTGTGTCTCTGTTTCGGGTCACTCTCTGTCCGGGTGTGCATCTCTCTCTGCATGTCTCTCTCTCTCTGTCCAGGTGTGTGTCTCTATCTGGGGTCCCTCTCTGTCCAGGTGTGTGTCTCTATCTGGGGTCTCTCTCTGTCTGGGTGTGTGTCTCTATCTGGGGTCTCTCTTTGTCTGGGTGTGTGTCTCTATCTGGGGTTTCTGTCCATGTGTCTCTCTCTGCCTGTGTGTCTTTCTCTGTCCGGGTGTGTGTCTCTATCTGGGATGTCTGTCTCTGTCCGTGTGTCTCTCTCTGCCCATGTGTCTTTCTCTGTCCGGGTGTGTGTCACTATCTGGGATGTCTGTCTCTGTCCATGTGTCTCTCTTTGTCCGGTGGTCTCTCTGTGCAGATTTGTGTCGGAGATTTCCTCCCCCTATTCGTCCGATGTCACTCTCCTCCATTTTCCGTTGATGCAGTTTGTGCCTTTATTTTCTCTCTGTCCTCCATCTCACTCAGGCTCAGGCTTTCATTTAGGGCCTATTGTTCTCTTTAACCAGCTCAATCTCTCTCCATACAGAATTATACTCAAAGAGGCCATTCGGTTCATCTGCTCTGTGTTAGTGTTTATCCTGCACATTAATAATATCCAATCCCAGGAAGCTACTCTGTTTTCCTTTATCCCATATTCATTTTGAAGACCTCTCTAACCTGGATCTTAAATGTTGACCTGATTTCTGCTTCAATCAGTAACTTTGAATGCAAAAACCTCACAACCTCCTCCTGTGAGGAGTTTCTTCAACCCATGTCCTAATCTCCAATTTAATCCTCTGCCTGTGTCCATGGCTCAGGATCCTGCAATCAGCTTCAACATGTCCCATCTCTTATAATGTTAAAGATCTTGATTCAGTTAATAAAGTCAGCTGGAATTTTCCAGCTCTACCTTTTGTCTTTCCTCAGATTAGGCAGTTTCCTGGTGAATCTGAACTTGAGAAACCTCAATATGTCTGTCCTTTGCTATGGAGACTAATATTACACATAGCCCACTCATTGTGGACTTCCTGAGGTTTATGTAGACTTACCATTAGGTCAGAAATCCATTAGACATAGGAGCAGAATAATGCCATTTGGCCCATTGAGTCTGATTCACCATTCAATCATGCCTGATACATGTTTCTCTAACCCATCTCCTGCTTTCCCTTTGTAACCCTTGTTCCTTTGATTAATCAAGAACCTAACTATCTCTGTCTTAAGTACACACAATGACTTGGCCTCCACAGTCCTTTGTGCAATGACTTCCACAGATTCACCGCCCTCTGGATCCTCATCTCAGTTTTAAAGAGTTGTCCCTTCACTCTGAGGGTATGCCCTCGAGTCCTAGGCTCTCCTACTAGTGGAAACAGCTTCTTCTCCATGTCTGCACCTTTCAGCATTCTGTAAGTTTCAATGCCATTCTCCCTCATCCTCAACTGCTCCTCACATGACAAGCCCTTCATCCCTGGGATCATTCTAGACCCCTCCAAGGCCAGCATATCTATCCTTAGATGTAGAACCCAAAACTGCTGATAATATTCCAGATGTGGTCTGACCAGAGTCTTATACAGCCTCAACAGTACATTTCTGTTCATATATTCTAGCCCTCTTGAAATGAATGCTAACATTGCATTTGTCTTCCTAACTGCCAATTGAACCTCACGTTAACCTTAAGAGAACATTAATCTAGGACTCCTAGGTCCCTTTGTGTTTCAGATTTCAGAAGCCTCTTCCCATTCAGAAAATAGTCAATGCCTCTATGCTTGCTACCAAAGGGCATAGCCTCACTCTTTCCTATGTTGTAACTTACTGTTACATCTCACTTTACAGCCCACACATCTATATCTTCTGACCCAGTTTCTATCTGTCTGTTTCATAGAACATGCTGCTCACAAGTTAAATTCTACTTCCTCTGATTTTCCCCCAAAGCACCAAGGCTCCATCACATTCACTATTTCTTAAAGAAAATGTGCTACCTTACCTATTGCCCCAGCGTACCATAGCCAATAGCCTCCCACTCTCTCATAACTCATTCTTCCTCCTCTTTAACTCTCATTTGAATATTTGGACACCAATTCCCACTTCCAACTAATTTGAGAAAGCTATGTAAATCTTCACATTCTTTCTAAGCAGTTTCTATATACAACTTTCTTCTCCTAACTCCACACTCCTTAATTTTTCCAATGGACTGTCGTGCAGCACTTTGTCAAAGGCTTTCTTGAGGTCCATATACACCACATCCATTGTATTTCCCCTGCCCATGTCACCTCCTTAAATAAATCCGTACTTACTACTTCACCTTATATTCTCCTCATAGAATCATACGGCTCAGAAGAAGGCCCTTTGGTCCATCAGCCTATCCTAGCTCTTTGATGTTTCTATCCAATCATAGAATTCTCTTTGTCATTTCCTAACAATCAGCAGTTTTCTCCTTCTCAAGTATTTTTCCAATTCTCTGTGGAAAGCTCCTGTTAAGTCTGATCCCATTGCCCTTTCAGGCAGCATGTCCCACAAACAACACGCTGTGTCAGAAAAAATCCTCTCCCCCTCTGGTTCATTTACCGATTCCCTTTAGTTTATGTCTCTCTGGTCACTGACCCTCCTGCCCCAGAAACACACATTTTTCATTGACTCAGTTAAACCCCTCCTTGATTCTGTTCTGAAGAAGGATCACTGGACCTAAACCACTAACTCTGAATTCTCTCCACCAATGCTGTCAGACCTGCTGAGTTTTTCCAGCATTTTCTATTTTTGTTTCCTGATTTCGATCACCTCAATTAAATCTTCTTCTTAACCTTCCCTGCTCAAAGGAGAACAATTCCAGCAACTCCAATCTCTCCACATTCACTCAACTCCCTCATCCCTGGGACCGTTACAGTAACTCTCCCCCACACTCTCTGCAGAGCCTCAAAGTCAGAATTAGACACCCTGCTAAGACCTAACCAGTGATTTATAGAAAAATAATATGATTTCATAGCTTTCGTATTTAGTAATTTTAATCTTCAATTTGAAATTCCAAGCTTTCATTGGTCACAAGTTTGACTTGTAATATTTGGTTACCATCTAATTTATCCTTCAGATGTTGACAGGATATCTAACTCAGTCACTGGCAGCTCCCTTGTTACTTTCTTTCACTCGTAACAGAATTTTGAAATGTCAGTTCTGAGGGCAAATTATCAGTTCTTGCTTTGTCACACGCACAGATATTTGGGAACGATTTTACGCACTCACCCTTCCTCACTCTCCTGTGTACAACACAATTTATCTCTTTCTCTGCATCTCATTTTGTCTCATTCCCCCTCTCTCCCTCTGCCGCCAGTTCCTCCCTATCTTTTCCTATGTCCTCTCATTTTCTTCTTTCTCTCTCCCTTCCCTTCTGCTTCCTTCCTTCCTCTCTTTTTCCCTCTCTTCTTTCCTTCTGTCTGTTTCTTTCTTCCTTTCCCCCTCCCTCACTCCTCTCCCCTCCCTTCCAGCTTTTCTGCCTTGTAGGTTCCTTCAAGCTTGATGTGATCTAGTGTCAAAGGCAACATTGCCTTTCTGGTCTAACTAGAAGGGTCTTGTTGAGTGAACAATAAGGAGTTTGTCATACACTGTCTGTTTACACAGAACATGAATATCACCCACATCACTACAGACAATGCAAGAAGCTCCTGAGCTTGAGGAATTTCTCATAACTCCTCCTTTAGAGTTCCCGTCACATCGTCACCATACAGTCAATTATTAAACCATTCAGACTCTTTTTCACCCATATACAAAAATTTCCTTCTCTAACCTCCATCCCTCTCCTTCCTGCTCTCCTTCTAGTCCTCCTCCCTCTCTCTTCCCCCCTTTTCTTCTACCAATCTTCTCTTTATCTCTCTCCCAGGCCTTCCACTCCCTCTCTCTCCCCTCCAGTCCTCTCCCACTCTTCCCCCCTCAGTCCTTACTCCCTCTCTTCCCCACCGTCCTCCTGCCCCTGCTCTCTACTCCCCCCAGTTCTCCCCCATCTCGCCCCCCCATCTCTCTCCCTCAACCACCCCCACCTCAGTCCACCACCCCACCCCCACCCACTTTCTGTCCCCCACCTGTCTCTGTATAACACTGGCTGGTGATTTTTCCTGCACAGCTTGAAGCTTTCCTTCCTGAACAGTTTGGGAGGTTCTAAATGTTCCTCCTGTCGAGGAAATGGTGAGGAAACCAGATGGGGCTGGTGGTCACTCATTCCTCATCTGAACTGTTGACAGGCCTTTGAAGAATGTTTCTGATGGAGCACTCATGGATGACAACCAAAATGAGCACTGGGGCGATGACAGGGGGGCTGAAACCAAGAGATTCAAGGTATGGGATCCTGTCTTACATGGTCTTCTCTAACCTCGCCCCTCCCCTGAGCCATCGAATCACCCAGCCTTCTGTGTGACACCTGCTCACTGACTCTTCTCTCCCTCCCCCTTTGCTTCTCTCCCTCCCCCTCTGCCTCTCTCCTTTCCCCATCATCTCTCTCCCCCCGCCACCATCTCTCTCTCCCTTCCACTGTCTATCTCTCTTCCACCATCTCCTGCTGCTTACCCTATCCCTCCCCCTCCTTCTCTCCCTCATTGTCTCCCTCTCCCTCATTGTCTCCCTCTCTCCATTCCCCTCCCTCTCTCCATTCCCCTCCCTCTCTCCATTCCCCCTGCCTGTCTCCATTCCCCCTGCCTGTCTCTCTCCCTCTTCCCTCTGCCTCTCTCCCTATCTGATGATGTGGTTTCTGTTTGTGCTCCTGCACAGTTTGAAGAGCAAGTGATCTTGGTGAACCGTGAGGAGAACACTGACCACAGACAGTGGACACAGCAACACCTGGACGCTGCTGATCTCCGACTGCCCACCATGGCCCCCACCCCTCCTCAGGGGGAGACTGAGTCTGACTGTATGGACGTCAATGTCAGAGGCCCAGGTAAGTTTCTGAGCCGAACACTGTAAATATACAAACACACCGTATAGAGAGCATCATAAAAGTCATATATATTCTATAATACAACCCTGTAACACTCAGTAAATGTTAGTTTTTCAGGAACGGTCAAGAAATTGGTGTGGAGGTCAGAATTTGGGGTGTAATATGGGATAAGAAAGGTTAGATGCAGGAAGGTTGTTCCTGATTGTGAGGGGAGCCCAGAACCAGAGGTCATAGTTTAAGGACAAGGGGTAAGCCTTTTAGGACTGAGATGAGAAATTTTATCATCTAGCCTGTGGAATTCACTATCACAGAAAACATTCGATGCCAAAACAATATATGAATTCAAGAAGGAGTTGGATGTAGCACTTGGGGCTAAAAAGATCAAAGGATATGGGCAAAAAGTGGGAACAGTTGGATGATCAGCCTAGATCATAATGAATGGCAGAGTATGCTCAAGGGCCAAATGGCCTATTCTTTTATTTTCTATGCTTTTATATGGTTTTGGGAGTGAAGTCTTGGGGTTGAGGGTGTGGATTTGGGGTTGAGGGTGAGGGTTTGGGGTTGTGGTGAAGAGCGGGGTGAGGGGATCAGGCTTTTGGGAGCTTGGTGTGCGTTAGTTGTGGGAACGAGGGTGAGGTTACCATTACATGATATCCTGCTGTTACTAACAATCGTTGTTTTCCCGCCAATTTTCCTTCCCAGATGGGTTCACCCCCTTGATGATCGCCTCATGCAGTGGAGGGGGTTTGGAGACGGCGAACAGCGAGGAGGAAGTGGATGATGCCTCCGGGAACCTCATCTCTGATTTCATCTACCAGGGGGCCAAGCTCCACAACCAAACTGACCGGACGGGCGAGACTGCTCTGCATTTGGCTGCACGCTATGCCCGTTCAGATGCAGCCAAACGCCTCCTAGAATCAAGTGCAGATGCCAATATCCAGGACAACATGGGCAGGACCCCTCTGCATGCTGCTGTGGCTGCTGATGCCCAGGGGGTTTTCCAGGTAACACTATCACCTCTGTGACTGATTTCACCAAAAGTCATCACCTCCACTACCAATTTTGCCCAAAACAATCACCTCTGCTACCAATTTCACCAAAAACCATCAGCTTTGCAACCAATTTCACTAAAAACCATCACCTTCACTGCCGATTTCCCAAAAAAACCATCATCTTCGTTATGAATTTCCCAAAAACCATCAGCTCTGCTCCTGATATCACCAAAATGTCACCGGGTGGGTGTTGAGTCATGTAATTGAACGGGGAACAGCCTCAAGGTGCAGAATGCCCTCCATGTATTCCTTCACACTCCCTGTCCTCTCCCCTGATGATCCTGATCCATATTTTATTGTATGCCTGGCAGATCCTGATCCGGAACCGAGCCACAGATTTGGATGCGCGGATGCATGACGGAACCACGCCATTAATCCTGGCTGCACGGTTGGCTGTGGAGGGAATGGTGGAGGAGCTGGTGAACTGCCATGCTGACGTTAACGCCGTAGATGACTTTGGTACAAGACTTACTGCCTCACGTCACCAAACTGAGGCATAGCAGGATCTCAGAGGGGCCTGTCATTGGAACAAATGATAGACAGGGGTCACTGATTTGGAGTTGGATAGTTGGGGTCAGGAGTCACTATTTGCAGGTGAATTGTTAGACTCAAGGGTCAGTGATCAAAAGTCCGTTGTTAGTGTCAGGAGTCACTGATTAAAGGTAGATTGTTGGGGTCAAGGGTCATAATAGGAAGTGGATTATTGGGGTCGGGGTCACTGGTTGGAGGTAGATTGTTGGGGTCAGGGTTCAATGATTGAATGCAGAGTGTGGGTTCATTGTTTAAGAGACAGATTTCCAGGTTTTGGGGGAACACTAACTGAACTGGAATCAAGTACAGGGTTGCTCATATTGATAGACAGTCTTCTCTTTCCAGGGAAATCTGCTCTGCACTGGGCTGCTGCTGTCAATAATGTGGAGGCAACACTGGTCCTTTTGAAAAACGGAGCCAATAAGGACATGCAGGACAACAAGGTAAGGAGATCAGAACTATACTGACATGGGGTGGATGGCGAGGTGAGCAGCTGAGGGTAGAGATAGATGCATGACACAGGACATTCAGAATAATTGACCAAAGAACCAGAAGGAGAGAAGAACAGGAATCCGATTCAATGAGAATTCACTAAATGTAATGTAAGGGTTAATGCCAAGAGAGCTGGAACTATTTGGATAGCTCGTTCAAAGAATTGGCACAGACACAATGGGCTGAATGGTCCTCCATGTTGTATGATTCGTTGTTACGCATGCAGACAGGATGGGATTTCGTGGGTTTGACTTTCTGGAACCTTCTGGTGCTGAGCTGTGTTAATCTCTGTTCCCTTGTTTCTCCGTCCCCACTCAGGAAGAGACCCCACTGTTCCTGGCAGCTCGGGAAGGGAGTTACGAGACAGGCAAGCTCCTGCTCGAGCACTTTGCCAACCGTGAAATCACTGACCACATGGATCGACTGCCTCGTGACATTGCTCAGGACCGCATGCATCATGATATTGTGAGGTTGCTAGATGAATATAACTTGGTGAGGAGCCCCCAGGTGTCAATGGGCCCCAACACCACCACCCTCTCCCCGACAATCTGCTCGCCCAATGGCTATGTGGCCAACCTTAAGTCAGCCAGTCACAGCAAGAAGACCCGGAAGAACAGTGCCAAGGCTGGGAGTGGCAAGGACTCCAAAGAGGCCAAGGCAAAGAGGAAGAAATCCCAGGATGGGAAGGGAAGCCTACTGGACAATCCAGCTGTCCTGTCCCCCGTCGATTCCCTGGAATCCTCCCACACCTACCTTTCGGATGTGGCCTCTCCTCCTCTCTTGACATCCCCATTCCAGCAGTCACCCACTATCCAGCTAAACCATTTGCAAGGACTAGCTGGGGATGGGCAACTGAACCTGGGCCACTTGGGCATGGGCAACAAGCAGGAGATGGCTCTGAGTGGGACTAACAGGATGGTCTTCGAATCAGTGGCTCCTCGCCTCACGCATATGCCCAGCTCCAATGGGCAGCCTCTGGGCAACACTTCAATGGGCATGAACCTGGGAGGGGCTGGGACCGTGAGCGGTCAGTGTGACTGGCTGGCTAGGATGCAGGCCGGAATGCCACAAAACCTTTACAGTGCCTTGAGGAACCCAGTCCAGTCCCAAGCCGGCAGACTCCAGCAGAACCAGCACGGAATAATGACCTCCTTACATAGCGGACTCCCTAACACCACTTTGTCTCCGATCGTCAACTACCAGGGTCTGACCAACACCACGAGGCTGTCCCAACCCCATCTGATACAGCAGCAATCACAGGCCATGCAGCCCCTCAATACATTGCCCAGTGGAAATGCTCACCCCACGAGTCAAAACTACTGCAATGGTGATTCAAGGCAGAATGATCTGTCCCCAATGGGGGCAAACAACCTCCCCATGCACATGGTTTCAGCTCAGGAGACACAGCTGGTCCAGACGTCAATGCCAACCTCCATGAGTCAGTCAATGGCCACCACACAGTTCCTGACTCCTCCCTCTCAGCACGGGGGCTACTCCTCCATGGACAACACGCCAAACCACCCTTTCCCATTGGCTGACCACCCTTTCCTCACCCCCTCCCCGGAGTCCCCTGATCAATGGTCCAGCTCCTCGCCGCATTCCAACATGTCAGATTGGTCAGAAGGTATCTCCAGTCCTCCAACCAGCATGCACTCCCAAATGGGACATCTCTCTGACCAGGTCTTCAAGTGAATTCCTCTTTCCCCGCAACATCCTCCTCTTTCTCCCCACATCCAGCCTCCCCCTTCCCTTCCCAGGGGACAATGACAGAGACTTGTAACAGGACAGTGAGAGAGCCTTCAACTGGACTGTAGGAAGATACTGGCCCAGTTTCTGCTCTGGTTTGAAAGAAATGAGGATGGGGTGGAGTTTTATTCTTAGCTTTTTGTTTAATTTATTTATGTACTTTACGTTTTACTGCATTCTTTATTTAAAAGCATCGATGGGTTTTATCTGTTGGTGTTGAAGAGGTGGCCGATTGTCATGTGTTTGCTGATCTCCTTTACAAACTTGGGCGGTTAGAGACTGTTGCTTTTGTAGAAATCTGACAATTCTTTTTAAAACAAAAAATTATATAGCTGATATTTGTGTCAATTGGTTTGTGGCCAAATAATTTGTTGCTAATAATTAATGCATAAAATAATGTGACATATTTATACGAGTTCTGAATCTTCACAGAAAGGAGTAAAAATGAATATAAACATGTATTTGTGTACCCCTTGAATACCAATACTCACTCAATCACTTGCTCAATCAATCACACTCATTCATTCACTCACACATTCACTCACCCTCACTTATTCACTCACCATTTCTCTCACTCACTCACAGTCACTCATTCTTTGTCTCACTCACTCATTTATTCACTCAATCCCTCACACATTCATTCACTATCTCTCTCACTCACACACCCTTCAATCACTTGCTCATTTAATCACTCATACTTACACACATTCACATGTAATCGTGTACGCACACTGTCACAAACACTTGCACTTTCACACATTCACCTGTACACACTCTCGATTACCCTGTTAGCTGCACAATGCAGGGTGTAGCATGAGAGTGTTGAGTGTTCCAGCTGCACAATGGATAGCATGGCTTTCAGAAGATGCTCAGTTCCTGTAGACTGCACACGCTAAAAACATCATGAGTGTGGCTTTCAGTCTTATCGTGGAGTTGCTGTGTACAATATTGTCCTGAAGATTCTGATATCGTGGTCTCAGCCCCTGAAATTGAACCCAAGAAAGTGAGCACTTGTGATCGATACCAGGAGAGATGCTTTTAACTTGTTTTTGTAACCACCTTGTGAAGATGTTTGTTTATTTCAGTTATTTCAATAATGACACTATGTTCTTTTTTTAAAAAAGTAGCATTTAAGTTATTCTGGGTTGGGGGGGGATACTGAGGGTAGGGGCGGGGCGTGTGTGGGGGGGTTCAAAATATGAATAGTTTGGGTTGTTAAGAACTAGCAGGCAAGTTCTACACCCAGATGTATTCCTCAACCTCCACTCTCCACCAACACTGGCACCAAGTTCCCCCCCACACCCCCATGCAGTGAATATATCCTTCCCCACTCCCTAACACCGGCACCAAGTGCCCCCCCCCAACTCCAACTCTGCAGTGGATATATCCTCCGCCACTCTCCAGCAACACTGGCACCAAGTTCCACTTCCCCACCCCAGGCAGTGGATATATCCTTCCCCATTCCCTACCTCCCCTCAGTTTTGACACCTGTCAAAATTTGAATGTCACCAGTTTATAGTGATTGCCTCCCGCTCTTGTCATTATCAGCAGGATGCCACAGCTGGAGGCTTTAAAGGGGGCTGGATGGGGCTTGCAAGAGGGGAGAGGGTGGGGAATATATCCTAATTCTGGGGTGACAGTGTGGGGTGAGGCAGGGAAGGGTGGGTAATATGACAGACACAATGCCTTTATGTACAATCCCTCAAAATGTGGAATTCCTAAGGGGCAGCTTTCCAATTGGAGACGTGGGGATTGCCTTTGAAAGCAGGCTGTGTAAAGGATGATTGGGCTGTTCAAGTGAGAACACCATTTCTGTAGACGTTGTAAATAAACAGTGATTTTTAAAGAAGATTTTGTTTCAGAAATCTGTATGATGTAAGCGAGACATTTAAATCTATCCTGACTGTGCATCGCAGCATTTTATAGACTCCAAACTGCCCATGAGAAAATATTCTGGTTTCATAACAGTCAACCAGTGGGGTCTATTCTAAAAATCTGGTGTATTCCTGTTAACTGCTTTTTGTAAAAGGTTCTTATAACAATAAAACTGTGCCAAGGGCATCTAGATCTGCTTTGACTGCCTGCTTGTTCTTCATTTCCAGAGACTCACCATGATTTGGCTTTGGTTCCTGCCTCTTTCTGTACAGATTCCCTCACTCCAGTCCTTCACCTCAGAGAAAGACAGCATCCTGAATCAATACAACCTTTCATCTTTATCATCCCAGGATGTCCCCCGATGCTTCAATGAAGCATAAATCAGACATAATTGACACTGAGCCGCATCAAATTATTAGAATAGGTGATCAAATGGTTGGTCAAAGAGGTAGATATTGAATCAGCATGTACAAATCTGAAAGGGTTAATGATGAGAAGTGCCATATGGATTTGGAGGAGAGAACAGCTTAGAATCTTGAAGGAGTGGGATACTCTAATCCCACGTAGTGGCAGTGTCACTGGACTCGTAATCCAGAACCCCAGGGTAATGTTCTGAGGAAGGGTCACCGGACCTGAAACTTAAACTCTGTTTTTTCCTTCACAGATGCTACCAGACCTGCTGGGCTTTCCCAGCAACTTTGTGTTTATTGCTGTCAATGTTTTGGGGATATGGGTTCAAATCCCACCATGGCAGTTGGTGAAATTTGAATTCAATAAAAAAAATCTAGAATTAAAAACTAATCTCATTGTGAATATGTAACCATTGTTGATTGTTGTAAAAGCCCATCGGGTTCACTCGTGTCCCATAAGGAAGGAAATCTGCTATCCTTGGTCTGGCCAAATGTGACTCCAAACAAGCAGCAATGTGGTTGACTCTTCCCTCTAGTAACTAGAGATGGGCAATAAATGTTGGCCTGGTCAGCAATGCTCACAGCTCATGCACAAATAAATAGTGATTCAGATCCTCTGATAATCTCTGTAATAATATCTGTCACATTAAATTGTACCTAGTTGCTGTCATGCAATAAACTACATGTGATTCAAGACAAGAGCCTTGTCTTATTAGACTTCCGCATGAGACTACACAGGCCCTGAAGACACAAGAGAAAGGATGGTTCCAGCAAATCTGCCAGATAGCTCATACAACATGGTGGCAGCGGTGAGCATACCATTTAGCTGTCTCCTCCTGCTGGCAGGGCTGCGGTCTGAAGATTTCCTCAGACAGCTTCCAGAAGGCAGCTTGTGCACACAGTCAGCAGAAGGAAGGGTTCGAGAACCCGACAGAGAAGAGAATTGTGATTACACTCCCGATGCAGAACCTACAGTCAACGGTAAAAGATGCGACCTAATAAGAAATGTGAGTGTAAGCTAGAATCTCCATGTGTAGCTGGAACACCAGTCAAACTGAAACAGTAACATATCATCGGCACTGGTGCAAGAGTGATCCTGAGTCAATATTCAATTGGAGATTGAACGGACAGTAGGCAGTCCGTGCCTGAAGATGAAACCCCTGTTGGAAAGGGGAAAACATGTTTTTAAAAATGGTGCAGTATTACTGGGTTGGGAAAGCTAGAAGGAAGCAAAGGGCTTATATTTAGATTAATTGTTACTGCCATAGCTGACACTATGAGACACAGCTACAGTAATAAAAATCAAAGACCAAAGTAGCAATTTAAAATAGATCATGTCACAAAACCAGAACTAAAACAATATTAGGGCCAATCAGAAGCTTAAACAGACAAAGCCTAGTGAAAAGCAAAAACGTAGAGAAAATATGAGAGATCTGGTATTGAAAAAACAAAATATAAAAATATTTTTTCAAATCGTGGAAGCAACAGAATGATTCTTGAGGGCTCCAGACAGCAGGAATCATTGGGGAAAAAAGCAATGAATGTATGTGATTCACCTTACAAGGACCGCAGGAAGCAGGATTCATTAAAGTTGCTCAAGAATGATTTATCACGGCCACAATTATCAAGATCCATTTAGAAAAGCTGTGAAATAGGCAGGAATCGGCTTTCAGAAGACACCAATCCTCCAAATATTTTCCAGTGGAACAATCGCCAATTTCAGTGGGAAAGACACTCATTGAATGTCATCCTAGAACTTATAGGTTTCCAGTCTAAAGGAACATTCAAGACTCAAACTGTCAGGCACAGACTCAAAATCTAACCATTTTCAACCCAGAGGCCAACCAGTCTCCCAACTTGAAAGAAAATTCATTCTGGTACCATAGTAAAACACCCAGATCGTCTGAATTTGTGAAAGTGAGATTCTGGGGGGAGATTCGTTTGTGGTAAATTATATTATATTCATGAATGTAGATATCTTTGTTCTGATTCCAGCTAATGATGATACTACACAAGAAAGACCCCAGAGTGAAATCTGATCAATGAGAAGATAAATGTTAGAACTTGGTTATTGTGGTGGTTGAACACTGAACATACCATCACGAGGCTGTTAATGTTCTTTAACAAAAGAACCCAAGCTTTTAACACAAAAAGCTATACATTTATAAGCTATAAATATATAAATAAATATATTATTAACATAAACAGCAAAATAACATTTTGACTATTTTTTGACTCCAGCAATGTCTTTTACAGATACTCAATTCCACTGAAGTGTCACTCCTATCTTAACTTGTTAATTTCTTACTTAATTAAGCCATTCTGGTTATATAAGCTAAACCTCTTTCCAATTCTGACAGGTTGAAAACTTCTACACAAACTCTCACAGCTTGGAAACTTCATTAACCAAGCTCTCCCAGTCTGGAGATTTCTACACAGTTCACAAACCTGACCTACTGCTAGGATAACACCTGATTTTTCTGATCTGAAGGCAAACTATTGGTGATCTCTCTTTTTTATGTAAGTCATAAAAGTTCAACTTTGTGAACACTTTATCAATTAACCCCACAGGTATCTCATCAAGGTATTTAACTTAAATTCCATGCTTTGTTTCAAATAATTAGTTAGTTCACTGTTCCAAATGAATTTCTGACCTTTTTAAAAAGTTACCTTTGCAGTACTGAAACTATAAATCTATTTACCTCCACTTTAAAATAGAAATTTCCAAATTAAAATATAAATTGTCATTCTGCATTCATAATGGATGAATAGCTTGAGGGAGAAATGCTGCATCAGGACATCAAGGTCTGAAAGGATTAATATTGAGGACTGCCTTAAGCATCACCCACTCTGTAAATGTTGCACAGGTTGAGGAAACAACACTACAAGATTTCAAAGGAATCAAATTTACCATCCAGCTTTTCCTTATAGTGTCAAACAATGTCTATCATATTAATGTAACTTGTAGATAGTTGCTATTATGTAACAATTTTTATTCATTTATTCATGGGATTGCAGGTGGAGCTCTGCAAAATGAATATTTATTGCCTATTCGTAACTGCCCTTGAACTGAGGGACATTGTAAAACCACATCAGAGAGCAGTTAAAAATCAGTCACATCACTTGGGGTATGGAGTCACACATAGACCATACCAGGTAAAGATTTTTATGGGTTTTTAAATGATTAGCAGTGGTTACATGGTCAGTTTTTAATTCCAGATTTGTAGTGAATTCAGTTTTCAGCATTAGGCATGGCGGGATTTGAACACATCCGGAGGAATCAGCCTGGCTCGCCTGATCACTAGTACAATGACATTGCCACTAGGCTACCACAGACAAGAGCTCCTTTTGGTTAGAATACTAATTGGTTTCAGTCAATGAATCCAGTCCAAGCAGGCCCTGTAAATCCCCACCAGAAAAGTGGAAAGAGTGAGAGAGGTGGAGAGTCTTAAGAAGGCAATTCCAGTGCTTAGGCCCCATCCTGCCGAAAGCTGCCAATGGTGAAGGAGTTACGCTCAACAATGTACAAAAGGGCAGAATTGCAAATGTGAAGCTTTGCCCTATAAAGAGACCTGAGTCCAGTAAGCATTGGGACAGGCTGTGTGTGTGTGTGTGTGTGTGTGTGTGTGTTGGGGGGGGCGGTGGTGAGAAAGAATGCATAAGTAGAACATGCTGAATTCAGGAGATGTAATTCACATTCAGTGAGGTTGTTTTGAAGAGTTGTCACTGTTGCAACAATCATAGAAGCTACTTTGTGCATAGCATGTTCCCAACAACAGCAACACAGTATGAGAATGATCATGCCATCCGTCTCTGAATAACATTAGTCAAGAGAGGATATTGGCCAAGACACCGAAGGGAAGTTCTCTGGTCTTCATCAAACTAGCAGCAATGAGATCGTCTACCTCCACCTCAGAGGTCACATCAGGAACAATGAAAGACAATGTTGTCAACAATACAGCAGTGCACCCTCAGTACTGACCCTCTGACAGTGTGGCATTTGCCCAAAAACTGACCCTCCAACAGTGCGACACTCTTTCAGTACTGATCCTCCGACAGTGTGGCACTCCCTCATTGCTGACCTTCTGACGGTGCGGCACTCGCTCACCACTGACTGTCCGACAATGCAGCACTCCTTCAGTACTGACCTTCCGACAGTGCAACACCAAAGGAAAATCTTCTGGTCTTCATCATACTGGCAGCAATGAGATCTTTTACCTCCACCTCAGAGGTCACATCAGGAACAATGAAAAACAATGTTGTTCAATGCATCCTCTGTACTGCCCTTCCGAAAGTGCGGCACTCCCTCACTACTGACACTCCCTCAGTACTGACCCTCCAACAGTGTGGCACTCACCCGGCACTGACCCTCTGGCAGTACTGAGCTCCCTCAGTACTGACCTTCCGACAATGCAGCACTCCCTCACTACTGACACTCCCTCAGTACTGACCCTCTGACAGTGTGGCACTCTCTCAGGACTAACCCTCTGACAGTGCGGCACTCCCTTAATACTCACCCTGTCTGAATTGGCAACATTGATTCATAACTCATTTGAATGAGGTTTGGACCTTTTGAGTGGCCCACTTACATTGTGTGTGCTGCTGGTTGATGACACACCTATCAGAGTCACACTCCAGCCTGGAAGTTGTCAACTCAAGTCCTCATTTTCACAGTGACAGGTTCATTCTTTAGAAGTCCCAGCACAAACTGATTCTCACTGGGGTACAGCTTCTACACACACTGACTCATTGGGGTATGGTTCACCCACACACTGACTCCCACTTGGGTATGGCTCCCATACGCACTGACATTCACTGGGGTATGGCTCCCACACACACTGACTCTCACTGGGATATGGGTTTCTGGGGGTCGATGTTTAGATGAGGAAACATTTTCAGTCTAGGATGAAGTTCTGAGATCAGTCTGTGGGATAACTGATTTTGGATTTAGCACTGATGATGGGTGTTGTGGCTCATTGTAGACTGGAGTATTGTTTTTGTGTTGGAATGGTGATGGGACATTGGAGTAGCAAGTATTTTTGGGAGAGTGTGGTGGAATGAAATTCACGTAAAACATGATGACCAACTGACCACATGCACCTGATATTAGTAAGAGTGTGGATGTTGGGTTAGACTGAGCAGGTGGAGAGGGAGATCTGAAACACTGCATAAGGGAGCTTTATTTGTAAACCTGTTAAGTACACATGTAAATAAAGGAGTGTTATTGTACATAAGAAATAAAAGAGCCTTATTTAGTGACAAGGGGCAAGCAGCCTCAGGGCCAGGGTACGTGCGGACACGCATGACTCCAAAATACTCTAGATTGGGATCCTCCTGTGCAGGCAGCGGGATTCACAGAGCACAAGATAAAGGAGACGGGTTGGAGAGTTTGGGATCTGGACCTTCAGAAAGAGCATGGTGAAACAGCAAAATAGATCAGACATTGCTGAAGAAACTCAGCAGGTCTGGCAGCATCTATGCAGAGAGAGAAACAGAGTTAAGGTTTCCAATCCAAACACTTTCAGAAACGTGATGAGAGAATTGTTGATGGAATTGATCAGGGGCCGCACTGAAGCTGGGACTGGGGTTTGAGGGATGGAAGGGTGAGGTGCGAGATATGGAACTTGAGGTAATCGCGGGATAGCAGCTGTCAGATATTTGAGAGCTGAACCTGGAGTTGACCTCTCCAGGAGGATAAACTGTTCATTACTATTCACTGCAAAGCCACTGACTCCCATAACTGCCTTCACTACAGCTCTTCACACCTCACATCCTGCAAGGATTCCATCCCATTCTCCCAGTTCCTTCACCTATGTCATATCTGTTTGGATGATGCCACCTTCCAAAACAGTGCTGCTGACATGGCTTCCTTCTTCCATGACCGTGGCTTCCCACCCACTGTGGGTTGACAGGGCCCTAAATAACATCTGGCCTATCACCGTTCTTCTGTCCTTGCCCCTTTCCATCAGTCACAACAGCGTGAATGGGTCCTTCTTGTCCTCACTTTTCATCCCACCAGCCTCCGCATTCAAAGGATCATTCTCCACCATTTCAGACAACCGCAGCAGAATGCCACCACCAAATGTCTGCATTTCGCAGGGATCATTCCCTCCAGGACCCCCTAGTCTATTCCTTGGCCATCAACACCACCCCCTCCTTCCCACAGCACCTTCCCATGTAACCGCAGATGGTGCAACACTTGTCCCTTCACCTCCTCCCTGCTCATCGTCCAAGGGCCTAAACAGTCTTTCCAGGTAAAGCAGCATTTCACCTGTACCTCCTCCAATCTTGTGTGTTGTATTTGCTGCACCCAATGTGGCCTATGCTACATTGGAGAAACTAAATGCAGACTGGGTGACCACTTTGCAGAACACCTCTAATCCGTGCAGAACACCTCTAATCCATGCACAAGCATGACCCTGGTCTTTCCATAGTCGGTCATTTTAACAGGGCGTCCAGCTCGCATGCCTACTTGTCTTTCCTTGGCATGCTACAGTGCTCCATCAAATCACAGTGAAAACTGGAGGAGCGACATCCCATCTTCAGACTAGGCACTTTACAACCTTCTGGGCTCAATATTGAGTTCAATACCTTCAGATTGTGAACCTAATCCCATTCCCTCCCTTTCTTTTAGCTTTACTTGTTACATTCTCTGTCATCATGTCATCTCTCCCCTCCCCCCACACCAAAGGGACCATCTGTTCTTTCCATACTGTTGTTCTGCCATTCTCCAATCACTTAAGCTGCGCTATCCGCACTTTCTCCCCCAGCACTCCATCCCCACACTATTGCATAAAAGCTGCTCCCTCTACCCTTAATGTCAGCTCTGATAAAAAGTCATCCAGACTCGAAATGTTAGCTTGCTTTCTCTCCATGGATGCTGCCTGACCCGCTGTGATCTCCAGCACTTTTTGCTTTCAGTACAGATTCCAACACCTGCAGTAATTTGCTCTGACAAAGAGGGATGCTCTTCCACGTGGATTCAGATAACTTGACTTTGCTGCCCTCAGCTGGATGTCAGTGCAACTGCAACAGAAATTCAGATCATCTCCAAGCCCAATCCCATCTCAACCTCAAATGAAACAAAGAACCACAGGTGCTGAAGATCTGAAGCAAAAACAGAAATTGCTGGAGAAACTCAGCAGATCTAGCAGTATCCATGGAGAAAAAGCAGAGTTAATGTTTCAAGTCCAATAACCCTTCTTCAGAATATTCTAAAGGGTCAAAGTCTTATCTTAAACTAAAAACCAAAAGAACTGCAGACGCTGTAAATCAGGAGTAAAAACAAAGTTGCTGGAAAAGCTCAGCAGGTCTGGCAGCGTATGTGAAGGAGAAAACAGAGTTAATGTTTCAAGTCCGGCGACCCTTCCTCAGAACTGATGGCTGGGAAAACGTCAGTTTATATGCAGAAAAAAGGAGAGGGAGTGGGGTAGGGAGTAGGACAGACAAAGAGTTGATAATGATCAGGCTGGGAGGGTGAACAGTTGTTAATGGGGACTATTAGTGACTCATAACAGGTAGGGTGTAATGGCAGGCTATGTGGTAACAAGGCCTGGTGTGTGGGGTAGGGGGCTGGGATATGGGAGAGTTTAGGCCCTAAAATTATTGAACTCCGGAGGTCTGCAGGGTCCCCAAGCGGAAAATGAGGTGTTGTTCTTCTAGTTTGCGCTGAGTTTTGCTGGAACACTGCAGCAAGCCAGAGATAGACATGTTGGCCAGGGAGCTGGGTGATGCATTAAAGTGGCAGGCAATGGGTAGTTCAGGGTCTTTTTTACGAGCAGAACATAGATGTTCTGCGAAACGGTCACATAGTCTATCCTTTGTTTCCCCAATGTAGAGGAGACCACATTGTGAGCAGTGAATGCAGTAGACTAGATTCTGGGAAGTGCAGGTGAAGTGTTGCTTCACCTGGAAGGTATGTTTGGGCCCTTGGATACTGGGGAGGGAGGAGATAAATGGGCAGGTGTTGCACCTTCACCGGTTACAGGGGAAGGTGCCGTGGGGCTGTGGGGGTTGTTGGGGGTGAAAGAAGTGTGGACCAGGGTGTCCCAGAGGGAACGGTTCCTGCAGAAGGCAGACAAGGGAGGGGAGGGGAATATGTGTCTGGTGGTGGCATCTTGCTGGAGGTGGCAGAAATGGCGCGTAATGAGCTCCTGGATGTGGATGCAAGTGGGATGATCGGTAAGGATAAGGAGAACCCTATTGCTGCTGTGGGAGGGAAGAAAAGGGGTGAGGGCAGAAGTGCAGGAGATGAGTCGGACCCAGTTGAGGGCCCTGTCGACCACGGAGTTGGGGAATCCTTGGTTGAGGAAGAAGGTGGACATTTTGGAGGCTCCCTTGTCAAAGTTGGCCTCATCTGAACATATATGACAGAGACAGAGGAACTGAGAGAATGGGATGGAGTCTTTACAGGAAATGGGGTGTGAGGATGTATAGTCCAGATAGCTGTGGGAGTCAGTGGGTTTGTAGTGGATATCTTAAACTGATGGACATCACTCACCATGCCAACTAGGATTGAGCTTGATCAGATTTAGCAACTCAAAACAGGATATTTATGCAGGGTTGTGGTCCATCAACAACAGCTGAATTGTACTCCAACACAACCTACAATCTAACTAAAAGAACTGCAGATGCTGTAAATCAGAAACAAAAACAGAAATTGCTGGAAAAGCTGAGCAGGTCTGGCAGTATCTGCAGAGAGAAATCAGAGTTAATGTTGTGGGTCGAGTGACCCTTCTTCAGATCCTCACTCTATAACCTCATGGCTTGGTATATTCCTCATGCTACTATTACCATCAAGCCAGGGATTAATCCTAGTTCAATGAGGGACGCAGGAGGGCATGCCAGGAGCAACACCAGGCATACCTGAAAATGAGATGTCAACTGGTGAAGCTACCAAACAAGACTACTCACATGCCAAACAGCATAAGCAGCAAATGGTAGTGAACTAAGTGATCCCACAACCAATAGATCAGATCTAAGCTCTGCAGTCCTGCCACATCCATAGTCTTGAAGGGTGGTGGACAATTAAATGACTCTCTGGAGGAGGAGACTCCACAAATATCCCCGTTCTCAACATTGGGGGAGCCCAACACATCAGTGAAAAGATTAGGCTGAAGCATTTGCAAAAATCGTTAGCCAGAAGTGCCAAGTGGATCATCCATCTCCACTTCCTCCAGAGGTTGCCGTCATCACACAGACTGGTCTTCAGCCAATTCAATTCATTCCACGTGATATCAAGAAATCGTTGGAAGTACTGGACATTGCAAAGGCCATGGGTAGTACATGTTCTAATGCAACAAGATCTGAACAACATCCAGGTTTGGGTTGACAATTAGTAAGTGACACTCGTGTCACACAAATGCCAGACAATGACCATTTCTAATAGGAGACTATCTAGGCAGCACCCCTTGACATTCAATGGTGTTACCATCACTGAATCCTCCACTATCAACATCTTGGGTTTACCACTGACCAGAAACTCAACTGGACTCACCGCATAAGCACAGTGGCTAAAATAGTAGGCCAAATGCTAGGAATACTTCAGCAGGTAACTCACCTCCTGACTCCCCAAAGCCTGTCCACCATCTACAAGCCACAAGTTAGGAGTATGATGTAATACACCCCACTTGCCTGGATGGGTGCAGCTCCAACAACAGCATCCAGGACAAAGAACTTGAGTTCTGAGGATGGGTCACCGGACCCGAAAAGTTAACTCTGATTTTTGTTCACAGTTGCTTTTCCAGCAACTTCTGTTTTCATTCCGGGACAAAGCAGCCCGTTTGACTGGCACCACATCCACAAATATCCACTCCCTCCCCCACCGACACACAGTAGCAGTAGTGTGTACTATCCACAAGATGCACAGCAGAAATTCACCAAGACTCCCGAGTTAGCACCTTCCAAACCCAAAACCACTTCCATTTAGAAGGACAAGGGCAGCAGATATATGGGAACACCACCACCTGCAAGTGCCCCTCCAAGCTATTCACCATCTTGACTTGGAAATATGTCATAGAAACATAGAAGATGGGAGCAGGAGGAGGACTTTCGGCCTTTTGAGGCTGCTCCGCCATTCTTCATGATCATGGCTGATCATCCAACCCAATAGCCTAATCCTGCTTTCTCCCCATAACTTTTGATCCCATTTGCTCCAAGTGCTATATCTAGTTGCCTCTTGAAAACATTCAATATTTTGGCATCAATTACTTCCTGTGGTAATGAATTCCACAGGCTCACAACCTTTCGGGTGAAGAAATATCTCCTCATCTCCGTCCTAAATCGCCTACCCTGAATTCTCGTACTGTGACCCCTGGTTCTGGACACACTCACCATCAGGAACATCCTCCCTGCTTCTATCCAGTCCAATCCTGTTAGAATTTTATAAGTCTCTATGAGACTATTTATAACACTTATAAAGTTCTATGATGTATTCAGTTACAGTTTACAGAATCTGATGAGGGGAAATAATCTGGTTATCTTCAGGTTTATGTTGAATCAGAGATAGTAGGAACTGCAGATGCTGGAGAATCCGAGACAACAAGGTGCAGGGCTGGATGAACACAGCAGGCCAAGCAGCATCATAGGAGCAGAGAGGCTGACGTTTCGGGCCTAGACCCTTCATCAGAAAAGGGGGAGGGGAAGGGGGTTCTGAAATAAATAGGGAGAGAGTGGGAGGCGGATAGAAGATGGATAGAGGAGAGGATAGGTGGAGAGGAAACAAACAGGTCGAAGAGGCGGGGATGGAGCCAGTAAAGGTGAGTGTAGGTGGGGAGTTAGGAAGGGGATAGGTCAGTCCAGGGAGGACGGACAGGTCAAGGGGGCGGGATGAGGTTGGTCGGTAGGAGATGGAGGTGCGGCTTGAGGTGGGAGGAGGGGATAGGTGGGAGGAAGAACAGGTTAGGGAGGCAGGGACGAGCTGGACTGGTTTTGGGATGCGGTGGGGGGAGGGGAGATTTTGAAACTTGTGAAATCCACATTGATACCATTGGGCTGCAGGGTTCCCAAGCGGAATATGAGTTGCTGTTCCTGCAACCTTCGGGCGGCATCGTTGTGGCACTGCAGGAGGCCCAGGATGGACATGTCGTCTGAGGAATGGGAGGGGGAGTTGAAATGGTTCGCGACTGGGAGGTGCAGTTGTTTATTGCGAACCGAGCGTAGGTGTTCTGCAAAGCGGTCCCCGAGCCTCCGCTTGGTTTCCCCGATGTAGAGGAAGCCACACCGGGTACAGCGGATGCAGTATACCACATTGGCAGATGTGCAGGTGAACATCTGCTTGATGTGGAAAGTCTTCTTGGGGCCTGGGATGGGGGTGAGGGAGGAGGTATGGGGGCAGGTGTAGCACTTCCTGCGGTTGCAGGGAAAAGTGCCGGGTGTGGTGGAGCTGGAGGGGAGCGGACAAGGGAGTCACGGAGAGAGTGGTCCCTCCGGAAGGC
>NC_063359.1:40472177-40521891 GCF_021869965.1 Rhincodon typus | reverse complement strand
ATCTGCTCCTATGATGCTGCTTGGCCTGCCGTGTTCATCCAGCCCTGCACCTTGTTGTCCCAGTCTGAAGAGAATTGGCAAAGTGGCCAGAGAGGAGGTGAGCAGCTAGTTTTATTCGGAAAGCAGTGCTTGAACAGGCAGTGGAAGCAGGTTCAACGATAACTTTTGAAAGGGAATTGGATAAATATCTGAAAAGGGGAAGTTTGTGGAGGTGGAATTAGTCTAATTGGATAGCTCTTTCAAAGATCCAGCATACAGGGCTGAATGGCATCCTGTGTTATCTGAGCTTTCTGCCTGGGACATGAAGACACCATTGTTCGTTAAAGCTCGATGAGGAAATCTTTGCAGAGCAATAGTGTCAGTATGAGAGTTCAGCCAGCATCAGACTAGTGAAATATCCAAGATTTCTTCTGTTTCCTGATGTTGTCCTGTAGAGCTGAGAGAAAATGGTTTGATTTGAGACTGGAACAGATTTGTTTCAAAACCAGTCTCCTGTGCTGTATGAATTTATCTTGGTTTTAAGTGTAACTAATCTCAGTTAGTTAGATGATGACAAAGCCGACGAATACAACTGAGGAAGCCCCTCCAGTTGGAGTTCACCCCACTTCAGCTCTCAAATTACTCATTACTGGCTTCCAAATTTATTTTTTGAACATTGTTTTCGAGGGTTACTGACTTGTCTACTTTCGTGGGAGGTTCCCTCTTTGAATTCAGCACAGGATCTTCACGCTGGGAGAGTTTGTTTCATATTAACTTAGCCTTCACTCCTGCTGTATGTACACATGCACACAGATCCCATTACTAAGTTACTGTTCAGGATATCCGGCATTCCAGCACAGTGTGCTAAATAATCCTGGGTATCTTTGGCACCTGCCAGCTTAGAACTAAATCATTATTTGAACAGCTGGCAGCTTCAGTCCTTGGACCGTATTGTGAGACCTGAGCTTTTATATGCCTTCACGTGTCTCTACTGTATTTGGGTGAGAATGAGGATCGTGCATCTGAACACTAAATTGAATCTGCCCTCTTTGGGACATATCTGAATATCAGAGTTGAGTAACATTCTTTTGTACTGTCCTGTGATTAGGTGAGGTTGACCTTGACTGACACATATAGCTTCAATCTGTTTGCCACCCCACGGCATGATGGAATCAGGCCATTCAGCCCCTTATTGAATTATGGGTGATCTGGACCAGCCTGTCTTGCTCACCTGTCTTTGTTATGTACTACCTTTAATGTTTGAAAAAAGGTTTGCAGTTCTTCACAGAAGCACAGTCAGACAAAAATGTGTGTCGTGCTAAGGCAGAGATTATTGACTGATTTAGAGGCATTGGATTTGGAAAAGTGAAGGCAGTAGGAGTGAGTTACATATGGCAGTCTTTCTGAGGGTCCCATTTTCTGGACAAAAGGAGCAACAGTTTGCTAGTCTTATTGTTGTGAAGGACCTTGAATACTGGATGTTTCTTCAGTTCTGTATTTTTTGTGGGCATTGAATGTGCAGTTGGGGTGGGTTAGTGTTGGGAATGTTTGCTGAAGGCTGTGCTGGGTCAGTGTTGTGCTGCTGGCAATCAGACAAGTGGCTCTGTGTGCTCAGAAGTTCAAAGGTTCACTGTGCAACGTGTGCATTGTGCTAGTGCTTTGTTGGCAGTTGGACAAAGATGATCTGTTCTGAAGTGAAAGCAAGATTTGTATTTATATAGTGCCTATTATGATCCTCAGGACATTCCAAAATGCTTCATAACTGGTTGAGTACTTTTGAAGTGTAGAATTTTAGGAAATGCAGCAATGGGTTTGTGCATTCCCACACATTAGTGTCAGTTGCAGGATTAACGTTCAGAGAAGTCAATGGGGAGAGCACTGTTCTTTTGCCATTAAAGTTTGAATGGGAAGATGTTAGCTAGGTTTACCATCAAATTTAAAGGATGGTGACTCCTAGTGGTGCATTCTTCCCTTGGCACTGGGGCTGGGAATGTATTTCTGGATTTTGTGCACGGGTCTCTTGAGTATGACTTATTTCTGTGAGCTTTTGACCTGTGCTACCCACTGTGCATGGGTGACACTTGGAAATAAAGAAGTGATCAGTCATTCATATACAGTCTGATAACTGCCTCTAGCATACTGTGTGTGTAAAAGTGACCTTTGTGGGTCAATATGTTCAATAAAAATGGTAAAGTCACTGTAGTCCAACTGGACCATAAAGCTGCTATCTCATTAGAAAGAGGCAACTGGTGTTGGTTCAACCTGTGGGTCACAATGCCTCAGGCAAGTGGAGAGGTTGAGAAAGAGTCCTTAATGGTAACCTCAGACGGTATGGGAATTGAACCCACGCTGTTAGAGTTACTCTGTGTATGGCAAACCAGCGATCCAGACAATAGAGCTAACTGACCCCTGAGAGTTGGAGAACAGGTCAACAAAGTTGATGAAATCCTGACTGTGTAATCAAAACGTACAGCACAAAATTTTGCTTAATCTATTTTTAAAGAATTTGTTTATAGGATGGCATCATGGCTAAGCCAATGTCTATTGTCTATTATCTATTATTCCTAATCACCCAGGGGGCAGTTAAGAGTCAACCATATTATGGATCTGGCATCACATGTAAGCCTGACTGGGTAGGGATGATGGATTTCTTTCCCGAAAGGACGTTAGTGAACCAGATTGGTTTTCATAAGAATTGACTGTGGTTGCCATTAGTCTAGCTTTTTACTTCATATTTTTATTGAATTGAGATTTCACCATCTGCCATGGTGGGGTTGAAACCTATATGTCCAATTCTGGTCACAGTTCAGAAGGATATGAAAACTTTGGAGAGTGAACTGAAGAGATTTCCTAGAGTTATACAAATGTGTGGGAAGACCGGAG
This sequence comes from Rhincodon typus, assembly GCF_021869965.1. Taxonomy (NCBI): domain Eukaryota; kingdom Metazoa; phylum Chordata; class Chondrichthyes; order Orectolobiformes; family Rhincodontidae; genus Rhincodon; species Rhincodon typus. The sequence continues at coordinate 40,519,029 of NC_063359.1, read as the reverse complement.
AAACCTGGGCAGTTCTTACACTTAGACTAAGGAGATTTAAGGTGTTTTAAATCATGAAAGTGTTTAGATGGAATGAGTTAAGAGAATTCTTTTCCAGTAGCTGAAGAGCCGAATAACTGAGATCACACGTTTAAGGAGAATGCCTCTGGTTCTTCTGTCAATGATGCAAAGGAACCTGAGGAAAAGATTTTAATGTAAATAATGGTTAGAATTTAGAATAAAAATATCTGTTTCAAAAACTGGTGTGGGTGAAGTGGGCTTCAGTTCATAGGACACTGGCACCGTCCGGGGGAAGGTAGGATTTGTACCAATGGGGTGCTCTCCACCTGGATCATGCTGAGTATGGTGCTGTTGCCAACTGCAAGGAAGTAAACTGCATGGAAATTAGACACTGAATAGTAGGGTCAGGGGATCAAGTCTCCCAACAGTAACCATGTGGTAGAATGGAGTATAAAGGTAGAAATGATGAGAGCTTGTTAAAAGTGATATTCATTAGAGATTTTGATCAACGTGTAGACTGGAAAAGTCCAATGGCAAAGGTAGCCAAGAATCACAGAATTTTTATGAAGGAGGAGGATTTAGTGTAGATATATCCATAATGTTAATATATGCACACCACCCAGGTATCTGCTCCTGCACCTTTATATTTTTTGCTGTTTCCTCATGTTCTTTGTCCAAAAGTTTACCACCTCTCGCTTTTCAGCATTGAACTTCATCTACCATCTATTTGCCCACTCCAAGAACTCATCTATTTCTATTTGAATTGTTACATTGTCCTCCTCTCTGTTTATATTTCTTCCAAGATGAGTTCATAGAATAGTTTTCAGAGAGTTTCATAGCAGCATGTTCTGGAATGAACCTGAGAGCATGTAATAATGGACCTGGTATGATGCAGCGACATAGATTTAATTAATGATTTCCCAATGAAGGCTTCCCTAGGTAGAAGCAACCATAATATAATGGTATTGTACATTCAGTTTGATAGAGGGAGGAGTGAGTCTGACACTTATTAAAGATTTAAGGTCAACTATGAAGGCATGAAAACAGAACTAGCTGAAATTAATTGACAAATTAGGTTAAAGGATAGGTCAATAGAGATGCAGTGGCATCTTTAAGGCATTTAAATCAGATATAAGGTAATTTTTTTTCTGTCTGAGGGTTGAGAGACATTGAGACTGGAAAGGTGGTGGAAGTGGAGTCCTTGAATATTTTTAAGACAGAGTTAGATTGATTTTTGTCAAGACAAGGGGTAAAAGTTAATTGGGGTAGTCAGGAATATGGTTTTGAGGTTACAATCAGCTGAGCCTTAATTTAATTGAATGATGGAGCAGGCTCATGGGGCCAAATGGCCAATTCCTGCTCCTAATTCATGTACAAGGTGGAGGGAATAGTGTTAGTTGGAAGGTCCAAACAGGATTTGGACAAATGCTTAGAGAAAAATATTGCAAGAATATGACGATGGCAGGGGATTAATTGAATTGCTCTTTGAAAGAGTCATTGCAGACTTGATTGGCAAATGGCTTCCCTCTCTGCTAAACTTGCAACAATCAGAATTTTGTACTATTAAGGATGGCAAAATTGCCTGAGTTGACTATTTTTACTCCCACAAAAGGTAACAGTGATGTTGGGGATCTGTGCATGCATAGCTAAACACAAATTCCAAATTCTCCATTAGTAATTTTGTTTCTCTGTATGGTTTATCGTTGAAGACCACACAGTTTGTAAGCAATTAAAAATGATTGACCCCATGAAAACTTATTTTGTGCTATTAGTCTTGACATCAATGTCCTGGAGAAGGTTGCACTTTGTTGAATTAGACATAACTGGCTTTAAGTTGGTGTGCTGACTTCATAATTACAGCTGGAAAACCTCTCTATCCCTGGAAAAAAACTATGGAATGACAAATTTCTCCTCCACGATTGTTCTATGCTTTTTTAAAAGTTTTTGATATTTCACCATCTGTTATGAGTGGGGCACAGTTATTTATTGTATTGTGTGCAAAGTGATATTTGGTAGTATAGGATGATCAGCGCTTCTAGCAGCTGGGCTTTTGTCTGTGCGAATACTTCAGGCTGTTTACCTGACTTGATGACCCCATTAGACACCTGGAGAGCACCCCGCTTAGTTTGGCAGCAGATTTGAACTAACATGGGGAAGGAACGACACCTACACCACACATTGTATGATGTTCAAGGTCAGTAGCTAGCACTGTCATTGCCCCTTTGAGAATTCTGGCCTATGATTCCAAGATTTATTTAGTTGGTGTAGCTAATGAGAGAGTGTCTAGATGCACAATGCACAAATATCTACATTCAGTTTTTTTTTGGAAAGAGCTTATTTGTGTAGGTGCATCTATTCTTCTTTGTCTGCGCTTTTGAGTGTTTGTAAAATACTTGGCTGCAGTGGCCATTGCTGATTCTGGCCTCACCTATCAGTGCATACAGATACAATAGGTAATGACCGGGATTAGTTGCATGGGTTTTACACCATTAAACCTAGGCCCAGCAAATCGCCCTGGTGGGATTTGAACTCCTGTCCCCAGACTGGCTAACCAAATCCTCTGGATTACTGATCTGCAATGTAACCACATAACCAATTGGAACTAATAACATATTTCATGGAAGTCTCTTTCTGAATTGTGAAAAATACTGAACTACATTGAAGAAATAAGCTTGTGTCCTTGTCTGTTACATTTCGGGGCAGAGAGATTTAAAATTGAGGATAAATGAAGGCCAGAAGTGGAGAAGCACCGAGATCCCACAGTGTTGCAGAGAAGTTTGCGAAGATAAGCAAGAACATGATTGTAAAGTAAAGGAAGGAATTTTAAAATTGATTCATTGACAAACTGGGATTCCCTGTACGTCCGTTGGCATGTGATGGGTGAATAGGATACTGTTGGCAATAGGCTGGGCCCTTTTGCTTCTGTTCACTGAACCCTGCTGGGGTAATCAAAGGAATGCTGTGATTTTCTCTGTGTTTGTGGGACCTTGGGCACAAATTGCTGTTTTTCTGATTTGATAAATGATGTCCATACTTCAAAAAACAAGTATTTTGATGATGTGAAGTGCTTTGAGATGTTCTGAGGCTGTGAAACATTATAAAAATACAAGTCAGTCTTTATTTCTCACTCTCTGTCTGTCTCTCTCTCTCTCTCTCCCAAAAGGTATTGTTGTTACTACCCTGTTATTACTGGAGATTGTGTTTGAGCTGCCGCAGTCTTGATGCAGAGTCCAACAATGCAGCCTCCACCACCCCGATCGTCACCAGGAGATGGCAGCACCACTGGAGCCCCCCTGAGTGGGGGAACCCACAACATATTCCGGCGGAATGCTCCCTACAGACGGCCCAATACCCCCCTGTCAGGAGCCCCTGTTACACTGCCTCTGCCACCGGTCACTGATCCGTTTGGGCTTGGCCGGCAGACCCAGTCCAACAGTTTACCGTCACTGCAAAACACTGTCAATGGAGGTCCACCAATTCTGAACCGGCAAGATGGGAATCAGCTCCCTTGGCCCGCTGATGTTTCTGGGAGCGCACAAGCTCCTTTCCCTGGAATGCCTACTGCGCTGGGGGAACGACATGAACCCTATGGTGCACCAGCCCCTCTCCCCCCTGCACCCCGGTTCGGTGAAGCTGGTCAGTATTCCCCTGCAGCCCCTCTTCAAGGAGCTGAAGCTGGACTGGGCCTGCCTCAGGAGCCCTCGTATTTTCACACAGGGCTGGGCTCAGAGAGCAATGAGATGGGGCAGGGACAGCCCATGACACGGACCCCCCATGGACAGGAGGGGGGCCGCCAGGAGCCCCATTCCTTTCCTCCCCCTCCATCCACTTTCCTACCACAATTCCAGTCGAGCTCCTCACAGTGGGCAGCGAGTCATGGCAGTCGACCTCCATCTGTCCAGAACTACTTTCAGCCTAGTGACCCCCAGACCCAAGGTTTTGGTGGTTATAGTGCCCCTCAGCCTGTCCCACTTCAGCAAAGTCAGGCAGTGGGCAGCCACTACCAGCAGCACCAATCCCCATCGATGGAGCCCCAGGCACAGTTTGCTGGAACCGAGCACCAAGATGCTGCCCGACCACCTCTGTTCCACCAAATGTCCCAACGCCAGCAGCATTTCCCTGGCACTAGCTTTGCCCGGTCAGAGGATTGGCAATCTGGACCCCCTCGAGAAGTGTACCAGCAGCAGGCTATGCCTCACTCGGAACACCAGGCTGACTGTCCTGCCCCACGCTCAGACCCACCATCTGGAGACTCTGAACCCGGAACCGTATCAATGTTTTTCAAAGGGGGTGAAGTGGAGAATAAAGAAACCCTGGTGCCTGAGCAGCAGAGTGCTGTCTGTGCCAGTATCGGGGAGGCCTTCCAGCCCAGCACTGGACCCTTCTTCAGCACACAGCAGCTGCCGGAACTGTGCACTGGTACTGCTGAACCCCGAAGCTTAGGCCCTCATCCGCCTGGCCCATGTGGTGTTCACAGCCTCGGGGGTGGGGATCCTGGTGGGGCAGCAGATTCCACTCAGCCCCATGGTGGACGGCTGGCCTTAGAAGATGATGAGAATTCTGAATATGTCCAGAATCAGGAGGTCCTGCCCACTGAGCCTGACAGGACTCCTGTGGCATTCCAGCCCATGCCTGGATTGGTGAACCAAGGGCTGCACACCGTCAGAAACATGAGTGGAGCAGGACCACCACCAAATCTTGAGACCCCAGACTCTGCGCACCACCCTCTGCGATGTGACAGTATCTCTTCAAATCACAGTAGTGCCAGTCACAGCAGTGGCTCCAGTCTGCGGAGATCCCATACCCAGACAAACACATTCATCCAACAAGAGAGTGGGAAACCTCCCACCGATTCCCCGAACCGTTTCTTTGAGCAAATTGACTCCTCCCCACTGAACAGAGACCCTTTGCGCCCTGGCAGGGAGGCAGAGTGTACAGGGCGGCCATTGTACTACAGCCAGCTATCTCCATCTCCTGCCCTTAGCTCCCCAAAACCAATGGCCACCTTCCAAGCCAGCGCCAACAGCTCGTTCGAGCCAGTCAGATCGCATGGCCAACTGGCAGTCAAAGCTGTTGAAGTGGACCAAGCAAAGATGGTGATGGAGTTGAGCCAGTCGATGGTGACCACCGTGGGGCAGAGGCCTGGTGCTGGCACGTCAGACATCTCCCCAGGTAACTTGGAACAGCCACCGGATAACCTGGAAAACATCCGCATGCCCCAGCCTCGCTCAAACCTCTATGCCGGTGTTGGGGCGTCCAAGAACGTGGCACGGCCTGCATCAGAAGAGTCCCACAAGAGACCGTCCTCAAGGGTTTCTGGTATCTGGGTGAAATCGGAGAGCCCTGCTGCCACTCTATGGGCACAGAGCGATCTGCCGAGTTTCTCTGCTGGCATCATGTTGGCACCAGCTGCTCCAGCAGTGCCTGCAGCTGCCAAATTGGAGGTGATCCAACCGCCTGAAGATAGCGGTAAGAGTTCGAGCTACCCTGTGCCTCCTGGAAACATGGAAAACCCTCCCCAGGTGGCAGAGGACAGACCCCCAAGAAACCAGACAGCTCCGAGCTATGCCACGCTCCTGGTCCCTACTCCAGCCTCACCAACCCCAGCTGTGCTGCTTGCTCGGCCTCTTCAGACCTCCACCAACATTCCCAGCCCTGAGCGGTCTCTCCGAGATCGGGGCGATGGCCAAAGTGCTGCCTTTGCAAGCCCAGTCCCTCCCAATCCTGAGCTGGCCACCATGGCTCAAGGAGCACCACCTGCCCAGGCTCCACTGAACCTGGCCGCAGACAGTCGCACCAACCCCAGGACGGCCAGTGAAGGGCAGTCAGTGGATACAGCCATCACCGCCAGCCTTCCATCTAACCGAGATCCTGGAGCGACTGTAACCTCCCCAGCTTCCAATCTTAAACCATCCAGCGACAGTGGCAAGGATGAAACGAGAGACCAAGGGTTTGATCAGCCCAACCCATCTACCAACTATGAGATGCTTGATTTCACACTGCACAGTACTGTGCCTAATCAACCCTTAACTGGCACACATCCGGCTGTTTCCCTGCCACTTGGTGGTACCTCACAGCAGTCAGTTCCTTGCCACACATACAGCACAGGTCTCTACACCAATGACAAAGCAGGTTTCTACCTGCAGGTCACTACAGATGTCCAACAGCAACAGCCAGTCACCACAGTAAGTGGACAGCAGGCACTACCACCACCAGTAGTTCATGACCAGCGCCAACCGGGGCCATTACCAGTCAGTGGCCAGTACCCTTCAGCCAGTTACGGGTACCCGGGATCTGGTCACACTCAGCCTCCAGCACAGGCGCAGCACCTGCCTGCTCAGGCTGCAGTAACAGCAGCAGTTGCCCCCCAGCCCACCACCCACCATGACGTGATGCCACAGCACCCATACCCGACAGGGCAGCCACATGCAGGTTATGGTTACACCTACCCATACGTGTGCCAGGACTACAGTGCAGAGTCTCAGCAGCCTTGTGTCATGCATTACTCATCGTACCCTACACTGGACCCTAGAGTTGGCCAGCAGATGCCCTACCCGTTGATGGATTCCAGAGGCAACCATTCATACTACCAGGTAAAACTACTACTTTTCTGTCTGTATTGTCGCTTCAGTTTTATTCAGAGGCTTAGAAACATGCGTGTAATCTAGGTCAGGGGAGATATCTGATGGTTTTTTCCGCTTTTATACAGCATCAATAACAAAGCGAAAGAAGGTCAAACACAAATTGGCATTGAGCCACACAGGAGGTCACAAGTGACCAAAGCCATTCAAAGATGTAGCTTTTAAGGATCATGTTAGAGGAGAGCAAGATGGACAGACTTGGGGAAGGAATTCCATAGTTTAGGACCCAGCGGTGGAGTGACTAAAATTGGGATGTTCAATGGTCCAGATTTAGAGGAGCACAGCCATCTTGGAGGTGTGTAAGGGCTGGAGGAGGTTCTGAGATTGGGAGGCTGAGTCCTTGGAAGGATTTAAAACTTGGATGAGAATTCTGCATTGAAGTGTCACCACATTGGGAGCCAGTTTAGGTCAGCGAGCACAGGCTGTGAATGGTGCTTGGTGCATTCCTCCAATAGCTGTATTCGTAATGGCACCACTGACCAGAGCGATTCTGGCACCTTCAAGGGTGTCTACTGATTGAGATGTCACAACGAGTCTCTATGCCCCTGGGCTAATAGTGTGGGAAACAAATCACTTCCCAAAGCCTCTTGTTGAAATGTATAGCTGCATGGATTGAGGATATTGTCAGGGACAGTGCCCTTCACAACTGAATATCCTGTCCATGCTTCAGTAAATTACCACTTTCCAGAGCTACGGCTTTAAGGAGACCAGATGGGTGGTTATGGGGATACATTGCAGGGTCAAACCAGGGCTGTCACTTTAAAAAGCTGTTTCCTCCTTCCTGTATTCACTGCTCAAGTGTGCACCTGTTGAGGTGCAGTTCATTGATCAGTAAAATAGGCTTGGGAAACTTAATAGGCTTTTCCCGTGCTTGTGACGGACACCAAGAAAGAGCATGCTGTGAACTCTTGGATGAGTCTGTGTCTGTGGAGTGATTGGAGTAGTTCACACAGGGTGAGGCCCCGAGAAGACCTATTCTGATGTGTTTCTTTAACTACAAAAACTGCTTAAATTTGTAATTTCATTTCCGATTTCTAGCATTTGCAGTTCCTTTTGCTATGCATCCTGCAATTTATGTCAGCTCATGCAGTGGGTATGTTTGGGACATTGTAATGTGAGCGGTACTCTTTCCCTGTGTGGGAGATTTTGAAGTCAGTATAGTGTGTATCTAATCCTGTGCTGTCCTTGTTATGGGAGCATTTGATGGGGTCAGTGTAACAAGAGCTTTACTGTATATCTAGCCCCATGCTGTACCTGTCCTGGAAATGTTTGATGGGGACAGTATAGAAGATTATAGGAGGCTTTACTTTCTGTTTAAAAGTGTAGAGGGGGTTTTACTCTGTATTTAACCCTGTGCTACCCATATCCTGGAAGTGTTTAATGTGGATGGTGTAAGAGGAGCCTTACTTTCAGTTTAACAGTGTAGGGGGTGCTTCACTCTGCATCTAACCCTTTGCTGTCCCCATCCTGAGTGCTCGGTGGTGACAGTGTCGAGGATCATTTACTTTCTCGTTGCTTTTAGTTTAAAAGAGTAGAGAGAGCTTTAATTTTAGTTTAAAAGAGTAGGGGAAACTTTACTCTGTATCTCACCCTGTGCTGTCCCTGTCCTGACAGTGTTTGATGGTGCCAATGTAGAGGAAACTTCACTCTGTGTCGAATCCCTGTGCTGTCCCTTACCTCAGTGTTTGATGTAGGCACTGACACAATTGGCTGTGGCTTTCACTCCTTGACATAGACCCCTGAGCATAAAATTCACATTGAAAAAGAAATGGTGAACATTTATCTATTTAGGAAAGCAGTTGAGAAGGACTGGTCTATCTAGTCCATCCCAACACTACACCAGCACAATCACTGATCCATACATTCTCCTGGGAGGGAGGGCAATCTTTCCATTTGGTCTAGATGGGTAGTTTTGCCCCACATCGCTCTCTTCCAAACCCTCCGTCATCTTGCCGAATCGACATATTCTTCTGTCATGTTCCCCTTAAATGTATCTACATTATTCACCTAAATTGCTTTGTGAGAGAGAGAGTTCCACATTCTCACCACTTTCTGCAAAGAGATGGTTCTCTTGAAGTCCTGATTGAGTTTAATAGTGACTGTCTTGTATGGATGGCCCTTCGTTTTGCTCCCTCCATAAGTAAAAATTTCTTCTAAATATCTCTCAAAGCCTGTTTTACTTTGAAAACCCTCTACTGAGTCAGGCTTCTCCATTCTCAGTTGGGAGCCCCAGCTTGTTCACCCTTTTCTGTTGCACAAAACCCTCTCAGTTTTCGCTTCAACTTTGTAAATCTGTGTCATCCTGGGAAGGTTGCAAATTCCCCCCCTCACTCACTCGCATAAAGTCTAGGGCTGTGCAGAACCCAAATTTCTTTATTCCAGGTGATGATCATCTTACCCTGTACATCTTTTTTAAAAAAAAAAAGTCTCCTCCTGTTTCATTGTGTACTCATAGTCTGTGTAGAGAGTTCTGCTCTTGGAGGTAACTTGCCTCACCGTTTTGTTTTTATGCTTGTTGATGCCTTCCTTTCTAACCAATTGTTTCCATTCCAGATAACTGATCTGATTCAGGCTTTAAACTATTCTATTTTAAAACCCTCAGTTCATGTTCCTTCTAAACTTGGGTTTCTGTTGTCCTTGCAATATTAATCAGTTGTGATCATTCTAAAACTACTAGATTGGCTATCTTTCTGACTTCCTCTTTCTAGAATCTTCCCCGGAGACTGTTCCTTAACCACAAGCAACAGCTCAGTGAGTGAGTTCTGAACTCTCTGTAGCTGTCCTTTGGGGAAGGGTTTGGAAATGCTGCTCTTCTGGTCTATTATTCAGTAAATGATCTGTTGGTCAGGTTCTCCTGAAGAAGGGCTGTACCCGAGATGTTGACTGCTCCTTGCCTCCAGATGCTGCCTTACTTGTTGTGCTCTTCCAGCTTCCCGTTTGTCTATTCTGGAAGGATCACAAATGGGGCCCAGGTTCAGCTCCTGAACATTGAACCAGCTCTCCTCACATTGCCAAGAACCGTGTGCCTGGAATCAGCATCTGTGAATTTGTTTTTTCCATTCTTTCATGTGATCTGGGTTTCACTGGCAAGGTTGACGTTTTTTGCCCATCCCTAATTGCCCCTGAATGAGTGGCTTACTCAACCAATTCAAAGGACAGTTTGAGAGTTAACCATATTGGTGTGAGGTCAAGTCACGTGTAGATCACCCCAGATAGGGACAGCAGGTTTCTTTCCATAAAGGGCATTAGTGAGCCAGATGGGTCTTTGTGACAATCGACAGTTTTGCAGTTGCTATCATGAGACTAGCTTTCAGTACCTGATTTGTTCATTGAATTTAAATTCGTCCTGCTACAGTGGTGTGGTTTGAACTCCTGTCGTCAGAATATTAGCTTGGATCTCTGGATCACTATCCCAGTGATGTCAGCATGACACCACTGTCTTGCTAGCAAGTAAATGAGTCTGCACTTGTAAATGACTCTCTCACTAATAACCTTACGATGACCTATGCTAACTCATGTAGGATGCCCAATTGACTGGAAATCAGCACTTTCGTGAGGGAGCAAAGGAAAAAAACGTTGATTGAGGAAGACTTTTTTTTTCTCAGATTGAGTGTTATGAAGGAAGAGCCATACCCCACAGAAATGGCCTTTTGGCCTGTCAAGTCTGCACTTCCCTGTCTACACTAATCCCACTTTCCAGCACTCGACCTATAGCCTTGAATGGTACGATATTTCAAGTGTTCAACCACATTTTTTAAAGGCTGTGTGGTTTCTCGCTTCTACTAACAAAGTGTTGTCAATGTTGTAGGAAACATGGCAGCCAGTTTATGCATGGCAAGATCCCAATTCAAAGTGTGTTAATGGCCAAATAATTTAGTGATTAAGATTGAAAAATGAATATTGGCCGTTAAAGCTCATAATGTTTCATTGCCGATGACCTAGTTGTTAACCAGTTCTCACTTCTCCAGGATGATCCATACCGACGTTATGCCCGACATGGCAGATACGATGTTAATAACATGAGTTACAAGGAATCAGAGGGGGAGAAAACCAGTCGGCCCAGCTCAAGAGCAAGTCAGTCCTCCAATCGACCACCTTCCAGGTATGGAGTTGCAGAAAGAGGACGACTTTACCCCAATTCCTCCCATTTTAGCATATGTTCCATTCGAAATAGGGTCAAAAGTTCCATAAACTTTAAGTTTGCTTCTGTCTGTAGGTCTTGTCTGACGCCTATACACAAGTCACTTCCTTTTGCAGCACCTGCCTGCCCTTGATCCCTACTATCTAGAAGGACAGCAGGTACATGGGGGCACCATCACCTGCAAGTTACCCTCCAAGCCCACACAACCCTGACTTATAAACATACGCAGTGCAGCATTCTTTCATTCGTGCTGTAACTCCCTCCCCTAACAGCATGGTTGGTGTCCCTATACCTGGGCTACGGTTCACAAAGGCAGTTTACCATTAGGCAATTGGGGATTGACAATAAATGCTGACCTAACTAGACGCATCCAGCTGTCAAGAATGAAGTTTTAAAGAAGCACTTTTCAGCATATATCCTGAATTGCAGTCTGATTCCCTGTCACCTTTTGTTACTGATCTTCCCACCCTCTTTCTCCTAAAGCCCCAGAACTTTGGGGATGGGATTCAGTTGATTGCGAGCCCTCGCATTAATCTCCTTGCTGTTGGATGAGCGAATGCAGAATTGACCCAGGGTGGACGTTACTAAAATGCTTCACTTTTCTGTGCTTCATAAACCCCTCCCTCTTTTCCTACCCATCCAACCCTGAATCGGTTGGCTGGAGGAGTTAGGGTGTATTGTAGACATTTTTTTTGTGTTTTGGCCTTAATTTTCTGTCAAGCCGTTTGACTGAAATAATGAGGAAGTGGTGAAGGCTGGGGTGGAGGAAACTGAGATACGAAAATCTGTGTCTGCATTAATAATGGAGCCGTACAATTCTGCCTGCAAATTTTTTTTTTTTTTCCTGAACCCCCCTCCCTTTGGCTTTAGCATCTAGCAAACTGCAGTAGCAGTGCACCATCCACTCCCTCACATAAGGACTTGCTGTCTGTCCTGACACTCTACTTGTCTGCTCAGGGTGTGTGATGGCAACAACCTTGACACCTGCCAGGGCAGTGAGTGACAAGCCTGGCTGCCTTGATTCTTGTCTTCCTGTTGGCATTAAGACATGAACTCTGGCATCTTGCCCGTCCTGCCTCACCTGTGCCCCCCCCCCTCTGTTGACCACCAATCCCCCAAACTCTTCTCTTTCTTACCTCATAAGCCTCCATTGTAGACTCTGTCATGCATGTGCTCACACCCACCTAGTCTCACTCAAATGAATAAAAAGCACTGCAGCTTCCAGAAATCAGAATCAAAAACAGAAATTGCTGGAGAAACTTAGCAGGTCTGGCAGCATTTGTGGAGAGAAAGCAAAGTTAATGTTTTGGATCCAGTGACCCATTCTGAAGAAATTCCCGAGTGTCTCTGACAATTTCTGTTTTTGTCCCTTAGTCTCTCTGTTCCCTCATGCAGCCTTCTTCGACCCCCTTCCATCAGGCAGGAGGTATAAAAGTTTAAATATGCATATGACTAGATTCAAACAGCTGCTTCCCTGCTGTTATCAGAGTTTTGAATGACCTCTCGCGTATTAATTCTGACCTCTCTCTCTGCACTCTTTCTGCGGCTGTAACACTGTATTCTGAACTCTGTTATGCTACCTTGATACACTTCGTATGGTACGATCTGCCGGTAAAGCACGCAAAACAACACTTTTGCTGTATCTCGGTACATGTGACAACAATAAATCAATCCATCGTGAGTTTTGTTAAGAAAAGTTCTTTCTATTTTTGCTTTGAATGCACCACCACTATCTCTGGGTAGTCTGTTCTATTGATTCTCCACTCTGTGTGAAGCAGGTTAGTTGAAACTTTTCAACATTCCTTGGTCCTCGTGTATATTCCTGTTATACTGCCTTCTGTATGTCAATATGATGGCAGTGGATGGATTGTCTCTAACCATTGCCATTCAGCCTTCAGGGCACAGATTTACGTTCTTGATTCCAATCTTCACACAAACTGACGTAAGAATCCTCAAAGTTTCACTCAACCTATTGTTTGATCTCCTCAGGCAAGGGTGCATTGAAGACCTGTATGGTGGAAGAAGTGGGCGAGAGGGATATCCTGGTTATTATCCAGATTATTACAACAGTCAATATCAGTACAGAGGTAAGGAAGAATCACTTTTCTGCCTTCTCCTAGAGAGCTGGTTTTCTTGCACTCAGTGGTTAGTTAAGTGAAATATTGAGTAAGTTAATAGAGCATTAAATCCCTGCATAAGCTATTATGGTATTCGGGTTCCACAAACACAGGCCGCCCACCACTATGTACTTCAAGGCTGAGGCTGGATGTTGAATACCAGGAGGCTGTTCTACTGTGGTGGGGGTCGCAGGGTCACCCTCAACTCGTGTTTCCCCTGTGAGATCTTTAGTATCTGCCCAAGGCATTGGAAAGAACCGTTGTTTAACGTCCTTTAAGGAGCCCTGCACCTTTGAATTGTAGAGGGCTGTCAGTCTAGGTTAGAGACCTACATCTGGAAATGAGGATCAGAATCACTGCTGTGCCTAAGGTAAGAGTGGTGGTATGATGCCCATTTGGTGGGATTGAAGAATCGTGAGCCTTTTGTATAATGGCATTTTCCTGTTGTGATTGTGACTGTGACTGAAGTGGTTTCTCAGGAAATATAGTGCACGATTTTGATTATGTTCCTGGATTAATCTGAGGGCACGAGTTCTAATCTTCCCATGGGCAATCTGGGGATTTGGATTTGATTTGTAATTAAATTTCTGGGATTAGTAACAGTGACTATTCTGTTGGATTGCTCTCAAAACCTGGCTGGCTCTCAAATGATCCCTTCAGGGACAACGTTCTGTTGTTCTTACCCGGACTAAATGTGACTCCAGACCCCCAAAATGTGATTGCACTCTGTTGCACTCTGAAGTGACCTAGCGAGATTCTTGTGCCGAGATGAGATGGAGAATATAAGTCATCTTTGCTGATTCATTCATTCATTCAAATTCTGAAAAAGAATAAGAAAGACTGGACTGGACCGATCAAACCAGATTGAATTTAACAGTAACAATCAATACTATGATTTTTTTTCAAGTTTCCTCCGGTTACTGTGTTCTGGGTATCATCCTAACTTGGTGATTTTTCCCAAACTCCTGCTTGTATCCACTGAGTGGCCATTGGACAATGAGATAATTGGAGTCCGTTCCCTAAATCTGTGTCTGCATTGATTTAAGTATTTTATAATGACTGTATTGGTGGCTAATATTTAAATTATACTGCCCCAGCAGATGAGATACTGGATGTAAAACTTTCCAGAGGCTGTAGGATCATAGAATGTTTCATCTCATTAGTCCTAATCTACTGTTTCTCATTAAACCACCCATTCTATTTCCTCTCTCTTGCTCACATTCTACCCTTTAATATTTCATACTGTCTAACCCCACTCTCTGTCTTACACTAGTAATATTCAAGAGTAACCCCATACTCTCCCTCACTCTCCATACTCCTTTCAAAACCTGGAGCATCCTGTTTGACAGTAAATTTATTTCCCCAATGACATTCCCCACCCACCCAAAAAAAACTCGTGGATTACAGAAAATCAAGCAGCTCATCATCACCACCTCCATTCCTTTGATGCAGCCTAACCTTGCTCTCAAGTTATTTACTTTGTCATCTAGTCAGGCGCAGAGCCCCTTTGCAGGATGTCTCCCAATTCAAATGAAGGTTCTCAAACAGTAACTTGCCTAGCTTTTAGTTGGTGACCACCTGGCTGTGTTGCCGGCATCTGTGCCAGGAAAGCTGACCTGTGATGTTGCTCATTTGTAATTGGTTATGCTTGTGACGTACAGTTGCTGTGGTGAAGCTGTGTTTAAGCTGTTTGTGACTTATTCACACACCTCCCCAGTTTGCTGTACTTTCCCCTCATGCTGATAAGAGCATTATTTAAAGAGCAGGGAGTCCTCAGTTGTTTTGCTAATTTGTATTCCTCATCAAACATCACTTAAAAAAAATTCTCCAAAGTGCCAGTTACTGGTTTATGTTCTAGTCATTGACTTTTGTTTGTGATCTTGCTATTTGCAACTTACCTGCCATAATTACAACCATAGTGGCAAGGGCATGGAATGTACAAGCAAATTACTGCAGATGCTTGAATCTGTATTGAAAAAAAATGCTGGTAATCACTGTGGGTCAGGCAGCATCCATGTAGAGAGAGCAAGCTAACGTTTCGAGTCTAGCTGACTATTCATCAGAGCATAGAATACACTGTGGTTGGGAAATTTCAATGTTCAACATCGAAGTGGTGGAGCAGTACTACTGATCTAGTTGGTTGGTCTAAACGTCATAGCTGCTGGACTGGGTTTGCAGCAGGTGATGAGGGAACCAACAAGAGGGAAAAACATATTTGACCTTACCCTGTCAATCTACTTGCCACAGATGCATCTGTCCACGACAGTGTTGGTAAGAGTGACCATGGCGAAGTCCCACCTTCATGTTAAAAATACCCTCCATTGTGTTGTGTGGTACTATCACCATGCTAAATGGGACAGACTTTGATTTGTTCTAGCACCTTGACTGGGCATCTGTGAGGTACTAGGGGCCATCAGCTGCAGCAGAATAATAATCCAACAAAATTTGTAACCCAATGATCCAACGTATTCCCCCATTCTACCATTACCATCAAGCCTGAGATTAACCCTGGAGCAACACCAGGTATATCTAAAAATGAAGTGCCAACTGGTGAAGCTACCAAACTGGACTTTTTGCATACCAAGCAGCAAGTGATAGAGCTAGGCGATCCACAATCAAAGCTCTAGGCTCTGCAGTCCTGCCACATCCTGTCATGAATGGTGATGGACAATTAAACAACTCCATGATGGAAAAGCCCAACACATCAGTGCAAAAGATAAGGCTGAAACATTGGCAGCAATCTTCAGCCAGAAGTGCCAAGTGGATGATCCATTTCGGCCGCCTCCTGTGGTCCCCAGCATTACAGTCTTTAGCTAATTCAATTCATCCACATAATATCAAGAAATAGCTGGAGGCATTGGATGTTGCTAAGACAATGGACTCTGACGCAATCTGGCATTGGTAGTGAAGACCTGTGCTCCAGAACTTAGCACACCTCTAACTATGCTACTCCAGCACAGTTACAACACTGAGAATTCATCTACCTGAGAATTCACCACCCGATTTCCAGAAAGCCTGTCCACTGTTGACAAGGCACAAGTCAGTAGTGTGATGGAATGCTCCCCACTGGAGCAAACAACACTTGAAGCTTGACACCATCCAGCACAAAACAGCCCTCTTGATTAGCATCGCGTCCACAATCATTCAGTCACTTCACCACTGACACTGCGAAGCAGCAGTGTGAACCATATACAGGACACACTGCAGAAATTCACCAAAAGATCCTTAAACAGCACCTTCTAAATCTGTAACCAATTCCATCTATAAAGGACAAGGGCAGCAGATAGATGGGAACACCACCACCACCACATGCAAGTTCCCCTTCAAGCCACTCACCATCCTGACTTGGAAATGTTTCACTGTTCTTTTAGTATCGCTGAGTAAAAGTCCTGGAATTCCTTCCCAGCAGCATTGGGTGTCTGCCTACACCCAATGGACTGCAGTGGCTCAAGAAGGCAGCTCCCCGCCACCTTCTGAAGGGCAACTAGGGATGGCCAGTAAATACTGGGAATGAATATAAAAATAAGTGGCAAAACTTCAATAGGTAGTTAATTGGCTATGAAGAATTTTGTGATGCTCTGAGGTTGAGAGTGGTGTTATGGAAGCACAAAATCTTTTTCCATTTCCTTTCCCTCTTTAATACAGCCTGCAGTGTTTCTCAAAGATTACTATATTGTATTTTGTTAGACTCAGCTCATTGGGATAGGTATGACCCAGCTGCCTATGATCCTCGATACAGAGACTACAGGGAATATGACATGCCATACTGGTACTATGGACCTTACCGGGAGCTATATACAGATAGGTGAGTAACCAACTTCTTGAGAACAGAGCACTCAGCCCTGCAGCTCCTCTGCCACAGTGCTCCATCTTATAGTGGAGCAGAGACTAGACATGTCTGTTAAGATGCATTATACTGAGGATTGGGTGGGGTGGGGATTGGGCAATATTGGGCAAGTGGGAAGAGAGAGAGAATTAGCCTCAATGTATACTCACATGGGCATTGAACAGAGTTCATTCTGAGTAGCCCATTATGATACTGGGGTAACCTGAGGAGAAGATGCATGGGTCCGTCTTTGTTTCATTGATTATAAAAGATGAAGGAATGGTCTAAGCAAAACCTTTATCAGTAAATTGAAGAGTTGTTTGGATGAATCAGAATTATCTCGTGTGGTGTGGAGAGTTCTGAACATAAAATTAAAATTCGAACCAGGCTGTACAGGGGTGCTCTCATGAAGGGGAGTCAAAATCTGGCATTCTTTTTCCGCCAAAAGTTGATATGGTCGGGTGAGGAGATGTGGATGGAAAGGAGAGTGCTGGTAGGATTAACTGAAAATTTCAAAACCGGGATGGGCAGATTTTTGCTGGGTTTAACGTGTTGAGGGTTAGGAGCCCAGTTGGATATCTGATGCTAACCTGCCATGTTTGATTGGTGTACATATTAAGAAGCAGAGTTTTGCCATCATACCTCTACCAGTCCGAGTCCACTTGCCAACCAATCTGTACACTCTTACATTGTATCAATGTTTTCCTTTTGCATTGATATTCTTGCCTATTGGCATGATAAGTTGTCAAGTATTTCATCTTTCACTCATGTTTGTTTTAAAAACAATATTCAAATGTAGATCAGTGTTTAGGGCTCCTTCTGGTTCTCAACAGCGTTGCCCAGAGTTGCTAAATGGTTTCAGAGAGACTTTGCAAGGATGGAAAGACAGTGACTGTTCTCTCATGCAGTCTGGAATGTAATGGATGGTTGTGAAGTTTGACTGTTTGGATTTGAGTGTCTTTGGCTGGATGACTGAGAGCAGGTTTTCATTTGAGAATGGTGTGTGTGGTGGGGGTATAGATATTAGACATTGGGGTGTGGAGAGGGGCTTTTAGCAAATGCCGTTGCAACTGGTGTTTTGTTTTTGCCTCTCCTCTTGTTCCCCTGCAGGATCTGGTAGCGATTCCCTGTCTTCCCCAACTTCATGCATTACCTGTAAAATCCCTCTATTTCTGGTCAGTGATTGAAGCCAATGTACGAATGGTTAATGTAACATGTTAACTGTTAAACAGTTTGTCTTTTATACAAAGTAATTTCCATGCCCAGCTAAAAACCACTCTGACTCCAAGCTACTAATTCAATAGAGACTGGTCGGAGAGGATTTGGGTGGGTGGGTGGAGAATTTTTATTCAAGGTTTCATTCATTTCAATA
The DNA here is from genome assembly GCF_021869965.1 of Rhincodon typus. NCBI lineage: Eukaryota > Metazoa > Chordata > Chondrichthyes > Orectolobiformes > Rhincodontidae > Rhincodon > Rhincodon typus. The sequence continues at coordinate 40,500,932 of NC_063359.1, read as the reverse complement.
AATTGGCTTTTGTTTAAAAGGCGAAATGGATTTGAGAACCTCTGGCACTACGACCCTCGCTATGATGTGAGCTTCGATGAAGGTAGTCGGCAGGACCTATACCCTGATGAGATTGATGGGCACAGCACACACAGTGAGCAGTCTGTTCACAGCGTACTGAGCTCGCACAGTGTAAGGAGCAGGCGGAGCAGCTTTGGCTCCCGGTCTCAGCAGGTGAGGTGTGCTGGTGATCTCAGCAGACGTGTTAATGTAGTGAGTAGTTAAACAGTTGATTGGGGTTAATGGTTTAAATTGCTGGGGAAACATAAAGGGAAAGTGCTGGAACTGATGGGTGGAAGGAACAGTAAGACTGAGTAATCATACAGTCATACAATACAGGAGAGGCCTGTTGGCTCATTGAGTCTGTACTGTCAAAAATGCACTATCTACTAGTCCCACTTTCCTACTCTAGGCCCATAGCCTTAAATGTCTTGACATTTCAATCCAAGTGCTTTGAGGTTGAGGGTTCCTGCCTCAACTACCCTCCCAGGGACTGCATTCCAGACCCCTCTTGTCTTTCACCGTAAAATTATATAACCTTGTTATTGACCCATTCAGGGGAGCAGCTGCTTTCTATCCTCCCTGTCCATGCCCCTCATAATCTTATACACCTATATCAGGTCCCTCTGCCTTGACCTTTTCTGCTTCAAATAAAACAACCTGAGCTTATCCAGCCTCTCTCCAGAGCTAAGCTGCCATATCCCAGGCAACATTCTGGTGAATCTCCTCTGCACCCCCTCTAGTGCAATCACATCCTGTGGTGACCAGAACCGCGCACAATATTCCTCCAGCTGTGACCTAACTAAAGTCTTGTACAGCTCTAACATAACCTCCCTGCTCTTATTATCTATGCCACAACTGATAAAGGCAAGCGTATGTATTCTTGACTCCACTTTTTAACTGTCCTGCCACCTTCAGGAATCAGTGGGCAATCACCCAATACCCCTCCTCTTCTGTGCTTCCTATTGTCCTGCCACTCATTGAGTATCAATCAGTAAATTCTGTACGCAAAAAATAGTGTCTTGATTCTGGAATAAAAACAGAAAGTGCTGGAGAAACTTCGTGAGCCTAGCAGCATCTGTAGTGAGAGAAAGAGTTAACGTTTCAGGTCCAAGAAAAGAAGTTAACTGGACTTTTGTGTTTCCTAAGCAGAAAATGAGGTGTTCCTCTAGCTCGCTTTAGTCTTCACTGTAGCGGGCCTAGTATGGAAATATTAGTACAAGAGCAAGATGGTGTATTGAAATGGCAAGTAACTGGAAGGTCAGGGCTATTCTTACTGACAGAATGGAGGTATTCTGCAAAGCAGTGACCCACACTGTATTTAGTCTCACCATTGTGAGTAGTGATATAAAATGCAGATTGAAAGAAATACAGATAAACCTCTGTTTCACTTGGAAGGTGTGTGTAGGCCATGGACAGTGAGGAGGTAGGAGGGCAAGTCTACACCTGTGACTGTATGAGAAGGTGTTCTGTGGAGTGAGGAAATGATAGGACCAGCAGAAAGCAGATCAGGGAGTCACAGAAGGAGCTGTCTCAATGGAATGCTGACAAGGGAGGAGAAAGGAATGATGTTTGGTGGCACCCTGCTGGAGGTGGCAGAGATAATTCAGAGATTGGTGTCTTGGTTCTGTCTCACTGGCCATGGATCAAACTGAGATTGAGGAGAGCCTGGAACTGCCAGTTGCTGCAGGCGAGGGGAGGCCGGGGCTGTTGATATGATAATTAAAGAGAATGAGGAATTGCTGTGGGCTCTGCTGATCTTTAACTTTTGGGTTTTGAGATAAAACGACATTCTGTTTTGATTCACCAAAACATTTTTATTAGCTATTCGGGACCAATACAAGAAAAATATATACTGCTAAAAGCAATAATAAACTAAACCCTAGTGAGACTCCTTGGGGGAAAAATAACGAGGAAGAATTGAGGATGAGGAAAGACATCCTGTTTGAAGCTCAGAGACAGTAGGCAAGTGCGTTAAAGATAATACAACGAAGAGGAAGCATGAAGTTAAATTGTCAAGAAACATAAAATTGTGAAATATTTTCACAAGCACATCAATTAAAAAAGATTGTGATGGGAGTAAGATCATTAAATGATCACAAGATAATACAGCAAGTATGATCAAGCAATGGCAGAAATATTAAATAATTGTTCTGTTTCATTACTGACTGAGTGAGAAGTAACTTCTGGATAACTTCTGGATGACAATGAATGATAAGGGAAATGAGATGAATGCTTCCAAAACAAAAGTGGGGTGTGTTGGGGGAACAAATAATCAAACTCGGGATAAATCACTTTGATGGATTACATCTTTTTTAAAAAACTACCTAGGGAAGAGATAGCAGAAGTGATACTCTACAAATTTCATAATTCATTAGAAAAAGGTGTAGGATCAGAACACTGGGGCATAGCTACTCTAATTCCTGTATTTCAGGGGACAGAACACAGCCTGTGGATCAGTCAACTTAATATTTGGGCAACGAAAAGTAATGATGATACAAAGTGAGTTAGGAAGAGGATGTAAGGGTGCTACAAAAGGATATAAATAAGTTTGAGTGGTGATAGTCCTTTCACTTAGAGTGCAAAGTGGGAAAATGTGAAATTGTCCGTTTTGGCTGATAAATAATACGTTTCTTTTTTATTCTAAATGGTGAGAGACTGCAGAGCTCTGCGATACAGAGCGATCTGGCTAGATGGAGACCATTCAGAGAAGGTTTATCAGACTAGTATCTGGAATGGATGGGTTGTCTTATGAGGAATGGTCGGATAGGCTGGGCTTGTACCTGCTGGGGTTTGGAAGAATAAAGGATGACTGGATTTCAGGGAAAGCTAAGCGAGCATATGAGGGAGAAGGCAATAAAAGATTGGGATGGTAGATTTAAATGAAGAAAGATAGGAGAATGCTGGAGTAGAGCATAAATGCCAGTATAGATTGGTTGGGCCAAATGGTCTATATCTGTGCCATATATCGTGTGTAAATCCCAGGCACCCCTATAATGGTCAGTCAGTAATAAAAGCAGAAAATTTTGGAAAAATTTGGCAGGTCAAGTGGAAAGAGAAACTGATTTAATGTTTCATGTTGATGACCTCTCAGCAGAACTTGTTCACTTCAAGTTTCCAGCATCCTTATGTTTTGCTTTATAAGTTAGTCTCTGTTTGCTTTTGAACAGGTGGTTGTTTTCTTGCGGCTGACCTCTGGGGGAATCTTGTCATTCACTGGGTGAAATACTGAGTCAAGAACCGCCTAAACATATTCCAAAGCTTGTGTCTGCATGCACTTCCTGTCAACTATTCTATAGGAAATTCTTGCATTCTTTTCTGTAATGGAATCTGTATATGTAAGCATATCACACTGTAATCACACTTTCAGACCAAGAGCTATGGAGTATTCCTCTGCCAGGAACATGTAGCGTGACGTGTTTACGTATGCAGTTTCCATTAAAATCTGGAGATAGGAATTTATAAATGGAATGCATAAAAATAAGGGCAAAATAGGCAGGGCTTGATTCCTGCATCCTCTGCTCCAATTATCAGCACCTTCTAACTTCTCTCTTTCCTTGCAGAGCCAGATTTACAGGAGTCAGCAGGACTTGACTGAAGGGCAAGTTCACGCAGCCAGCACAGATTACACTTATGGACAGTACTCTCAAAGCACAGTACATCCAGGCTACTCGGATTATCAGTACAGATATCCAGCAGAAACAGGTTGGCAGCCAGTGGAGAAAGGTTTGTTCCTCTAATGTACGCTACTTCGCATCAGTGTTTAACTACTGTGCCTGGCCAGTTTTTTTTTCAGTACGTCACCTTAAATGTGGATTCTCCATAATCATGGATATACAGAAATGTGTTTTGGTCTGGAATCTAATGGAGAGGTTTAAGAAGATTTATATATTGAATAATTGGTGCATGTAACAGGAATCAAGTGGAGAAGTTTGTTCAGCCTGTTCCATTCTTTTTCAAGAAAAACTGTTCTTTTTGTTTTAGCTGCAGCTCCACCAAGACCAGTGACCCCTGAGAAGTTCACAGTTCCTCATCTGTGTGTCCGGTTCAGCCCCGGAGGGCAGTTGCTGAAAGTGTTGCCCAACCTCCCTTCAGAAGGACAACCTGCCTTGGTGGAGCTGCACAGTCTGGAGGTACCTGGGGGAGTGGGGGAGGATGGGTATGTTCTCTACATTGTCACACAGTACGTTAAGGAGGCATGAATTTAGTGTTCCAATGTTCATTCTGTGGTTACTGCTGTTTGTTGCTTTGTGTTCACTGTTGCCTGAATCCCCTGACTCGGACCTTTCCAGGTTTCTGGCATATACATCAATAGAGCCACCTTTTTCCAGTTACATGTAGAAGCTTAGACTAGAGAAACTCTGGCTTCCATGGTTAAATTTCTACCATCACAAACTGTAGATCAGAATTCTGGGGAGCAGAGCAGTGAACTCCCTGGCAGGGCGGGATTTGTGGGGGTGGGTGGTGGCGGCGGCACAGTGCGGGGCAGGAGGGTGTGGGATCAGGGCTTAAACTTTTACTTTTCCTGAGTTGATCTTTCAGTGCTGTACTGAGTGGCCATAAATTTTCACCTCCGACAGGTCTCATCCAGAAAGACGTGATTCTTTCAGATGCTGCCTGACCTTTCAGATATTTCCGACCTTTCCTGATCACTGGCCTTGACCAGGGGCTTGAGCTGGAATTTGGTCTGTGACCGGATTTAGTGTCTTCTAATAGAAGATTCTGTTCCCTCCCGATTTTGGAGGCTTGAGGGAAGGAGTCCACTGGATTGATGAGCTGTACTGTTTTAAATCAAAGCTTTGGTTAATTTTGAAAAATAATTAATTGTATAAGCTACTTATTATTTTGGCTGATGTTTGGGCTGTTCTATTTTTTTAGATGATACTGCAGCATATGCCTGAACAAGAAGACCTGAAGAAGTTCCCAGGGCCACTGGTGAAGTAAGTCTTTTAATCCCACACCTCACTGAGTCTGCTCCTGAGCAAATCTCAGAATTTGATTTGGTTTACAAGGTCTGCAGGTTTTAGTAAGCAATCTCAAAGCGGTCCTTGAGGGAAGGAAATCTGCTGTCCTTGCTTGGGCCTGTATGTCAGTGTAGTTTTACTATTCCTTTTAAAATAGCTAAGCAAGATGCTGTCTTTAGACTGAGAACTGTCTGGTCCACTTGGCACAATGTGTAAGAATGGAATATTCGCATAATGACCACAGCTCCAGAATCGCATGTTTGCTTAGTGCAATGAGGCATGCTATAGGTTTGTCTTACACTGTATCTGAGATCCCAATGTAGATCCTGAGGGAACATTACTGATTATATCCTGTCAACAAGGGAGTTCCGTTTAGGCCCTCTCACTGTATCTGCAATCTCCCAGTAATTGCTGATCCACATTACCAGGTTGCCTGCAATTTTATGCATGGCTGATCTACCCAGCTGCTGCTTACACATTCTTGTGCATGTTTATTAATTATTGAGTTTTAAGAGTTCAAGGTTCTTTTCTGATTACTTTTCTTTAGGGAAGAGACTCATAAAGTTGACGTTATCAACTTTGCTCAAAACAAGGCCACAGAATGCCTGAGGAATGATGAGCTTCTGGATAAGGAGTCTGCCAGCCTGTTATGGGAACTGATTGTGCTGCTGTGCAGGCAGAATGGGGTGAGTCTCTGCACTATGAGCCTTCCACAGTGAAAAGTTCTCCAGTGCTAATGGCTGATATGCAATGTTTGGTAAACAATTTGTTCAAACATACCACGTCAGAACGGAAGTGTGTTCTTTACTTCCCCACGTACAGGAGCTGATAACTACAACATTGGAGTTAATCTAACAGCTTTCAAATTGTTTATAAAGAGGAATGTTAATCTGTTTAGTCTCTCCTCACCTTTAGTCTTAGGAAGATGACAAATGAGAACAGGGAAGCTGTTGGCTCTTTGCCCTTGGCCCGCTGAGCTGAATAGTGTGTGAATTAACTGCATATTGCCAGTGTTGTAAGCACTAAACAGCTCAGAGAGTTGGCCCTTTACCATAGCAACTGGGGAGGTTTAGATTCAATTCCCACACCAGACCTGAGCACGAGCTGGACACGGTCAGTGTAGTACTGAGGAATGAGGTGTTAACCTGAGTCCCTGTTTATGTCGATGCTAAAATCCCATGGCACTGTTATAAAGAATTCTACCGTGTGTTAGGGCAATACAGATCCTTCAAACAACCTCACTAAAGAATCCGTTAGCTGGGCATTGCTGTATGTAGGAACATGTTCACAGGTTGGCAGCTGCGTTTCTTATTTTAAAGGTGACCATTTCAGAAAGTGTGCAAAATATTTTTGCATTTCCTGAGATAATGAAAATTGGGATTCTTTCTTTAATTCCTGTACATCTAGTTTACTTGGTATTATCCAATTTTATTGCCATTGGCTACAAACCCTTGTCAGAGTGTGAAGATAACTTAGTGTGTGCTAAACTCTTCAAATTTAAACACCAGCTTTAATGTCATTTACGTATCTTGCAGACAGTGATTGGAACGGACATTGCTGAACTCCTACTGCGGGAGCATCGGTCCGTTTGGCTTCCTGGCAAATCGCCCAATGAAGCAAACCTTATTGACTTCAACAATGACTTGGTTCCACGTGCAGAGGATGAATCTTCCCTCTTCACAGACAGCTTTCTCGATGGTAACGCTGCAGAAAACCCTGTCAAGGACACAGAGCGCTTCCGTGAACTGCTGCTGTTTGGCCGCAAGAAGGTGAAAGTCTGAGTCGGACCTGCAACGTCTGTGCTAGAGATATACTATTTCAGAGCAGACATAGACCACTCAGCCCCTCATCTGCTTCATTCAATATGATCATGGCAATTTGATGATTCCACATTCTCTCCTGTTCCCAATTATGTTTCACCCCCTTCTTTTTCAAGAATTTATCTACATCTGCTGTTTTAAAAAAAAAAAAAATCAAAGTCCCTCTTCCAGAAAAGCTGATGGAAGTAGAGTTCCAAAGCTTTGCAGCCCGAAGCGAAAATTCTCCTCTCTATCTTATATGGGTGACTTTTTCACTTTAAACAGTTACCTCTAGTTTTAGATTCTTCCACAAGAGGATACGTCTTCTACACATTCAGTGACAAGACAACCAACGGTCTTGATGTTTCAATCAAGTCACCTCTTACTCTTCTAAGCTGCAGTGGGTACAAGCCTAGCCAGCCAAACCTTCCTCATAAGGCAACCCACTCTTTGCAGATATTAGTCTAGTAAACCTTTCCTGAACTGCTTCCACTGCATTCACAATATCCGTTTAATAAAGAGACTGATACTGTACAGTACTGCAGAAGTGATCCTCCTGGTCATTGACTCCTCTATCAAGGGGATAAGGTTCTTCCTGTCTACCCTATCAATGGTCCTTTTAATTTTATACTCCTCAATCATGTCCCCTCTCCATCTCCTCCCCTCCAAGGAAAACAGCCAAGTCTGTCCAATCTCTTCATAACTAAGCTTAAACTTGAGCTCTGGCAGTATCCTTGTAAATCTCTTATGCACCCTCTCCAGTGCAATCACATCCGTCCTGTAAAGTGGATTCCATAACTGCACACATTAATCTCGCTGTGGACTAACCAAAGTTTTATACAATTCCAGCATAATCTCCCTACTCTCAAATTCTATGCCTTGACCAATAAAGGTAAGTATCCCATATGCCTTTTTAACCACTGCATCCACCTATCCCACTACTTTAAGGGACTGGTGAACATGCACACCGAGGTCCCTCTGATCTTTAGTACTTCCCAGGGTCTTACCATTCATCATGTATTCCCTTGCTTGTTTACCATGCCCAAGTGCATCACCTTTCACTCATCTGGATTGAATTCAGTTTGCCATTTATCTGCCCATCTGATCAGCTTGTCTTTTGTTTTCCCTGACTTTCTGTTCTCTGATCTCCTTGATTCCTGATGCTTTGAATTCTGTAGTCACTGGTTGGAGGCAACAGCTTACAACAAGAATATCTGGCTATCATCCAGGCTTTGGTTACTTCATTACAGAAGAGACCACCTACTTCTGCAGTCTGTATACTTCTCCCTCTGGATTGTTCACACCCAAGCTGTTCACCTGCCCAGGAGCCAATCAGAATTGCCTTCATGCAGATGACTACTGGCATCCGCAGCTAGTTCTGATTACATGAACCAATCAGTTTCAGTCATGAAGCTCATCCTGAGCACCCCCTCCAATAAGCTGTAGTGTCTTGGATCCCTTCCCCCACTGCTTGAGCAAAAGCAACACTGTTCCAGTAATTTGTGTTTTAAAAAGTGCATGAGCTCCTCCTTGATTTAAAGTGGTCCTTTTTCCCCATTTAGGTCCACAATCCTTAATAAAGTAAAATTTTAAAAAGCGTAGTCTTTACTGCAATAAAAACAAATTGCTGAAGAATCTCAGGTAATGCAGCACCAGTGGAGAGAGAAAAAGTGCTAACGTTTTGAGTCTGACTAGGAGTTCTGAAGAAGAGTTGTGTTGAACTAGAAGCACTAACTCTTGTTTTCCCCTGTCCACAGATGCTGTCAGGTCTGCTGAGTTTCTCCAGCACTTCCTGTTTTTATTTCTGATTTCCAGCATCTGCAGTATTTTGCTTTCATTTGTGTAGAATCTGTGGCATCCCCCTTTTGACTGGTGTGGTTTCTCTGTCTACAGGATGCCTTGGAGTCAGCCATGAAGCATGGCCTGTGGGGTCATGCTTTGTTACTCGCGAGCAAAATGGACAGTCGGACGCATGCAAAGGTTATGACCAGGTAGGGCAGATTTACAGCATTATGCGACCCTATCCTTTGTGTTTGTCAGCTTGGTAGAACTGTAAAGCAGAGAGGTTATGTCAAACTTGTATAGGCCCTTGGTTAGACTACTCAAGAAGCACTGAAGCATTCTGATCTCAAGTTAGCAAAAGGATATAGAGGCACTGGAGAAAGTACACTATGGAATTACAAGGATGATATCAGAATTGAGAGATTCTATGCCAGGAAAGATTAAACTGACTGGAATTAAAGTTAGAAAAGACAAGTGAGGGTTGACCAGATAGAGGTGTTTAAAAGGATGAAGCGATTAGATAAGTTAAAGGTAGAGAAGATGTTTACAAAGATTTCCTTAATGTGATGACCACCAGATGTCTAATTGTTTTATAGCCAATTAAATATTTTAAAGGGGTTTTTAAATTCTTAAAGTATTTTTTGAAGTGTGGTTATCATTGCAATGTAGGAAGGGTTGTCCTTAATGGACAATGGAGAGGGTAGACAGAACAGAAACTATGGCATGAACATGTTGGGTTGAATTGCTGGCTTTCTAAAGTTCAGTATTCCTGTACTAGCTCTGTGATGACTCACTGGGTCGAATAGTGGGCCACTGCCCTGCCTGCATTGATTGAGCCTTCAATCCTGCCCCTTCAAGAATGGTGTTGTCTGCCTCAGAATTCGGAAGGAAAGTGAAGCTTCTGCTCCCAAGATGTTATAATCCCTGCTTTCTTTTTTTTTCTCTATTCATTTCTGGGATGTGGGCGTCGCTGGTTGGCCAGAATTTCTTGCCCATCCCTAGTTGCCCTTGAGAAAGTGGTGGTGAGTTGCCTTCTTGAACTGCTGCAGTCCTCCTGCTGTAGGTTGACCCACGATGCTATTAGGGAGGGAATTCCAGGATTTTAACTCAGCAACAGTGAAGGAACAGCAATATATTTCCAAGTCAGGATGGTGAGTGGCTTGGAGGGGAACTTGGAGGTGATGGTGTTCCCATATATCTGCTGCCCTTGTCCTTCTGGGTGGAAGTGGTCGTGGGTTTGGAAGCTGCTGCCTGAGGATCTTTGGTGAATTTCTGCAGTGCATCTTGTAGATAGTACACACTGCTGCTACTGAGTGTGGGTGGTGGAAGGAGTGGATGTTTGTGGATGTGGTGCCAATCAAGTGGGCTGCTTTGTCCTGGATGGTGTTGAACTTCTTGTGTAGTTGGGGCTGCACTCAACCAGGCAAGTGAGGAGTATTCCATCACACTCCTGACTTGTGCCTTGTAGATGGTGGACAGGCTTTGAGGAGTCAGGAGGTGAGTTACACATCACAATATTCCTAGCTTCTGGCCTGCTGTTGTAGCCACTGTGTTTGTGGTGAGTCCAGTTGAGTTTCTGCTGTTATGGAGTTTGTGCTGGAATGTGGGCATTGCAGGGAAGGGAGTGAGGGTCGTTAAAGTTCCAAGTACTGGACCAAGTGTTAGATGGGGTGAAGAGGGACCCGGAAATAAATGGCACAGGGCAGCAAAGAAAGGACTGACTTCTATACAGCACGTTTTATGAAATTTACTCGGTGATATTTACAGACTAATAATTAACATTCTTCTCTTCACTCAGGTTTGCCAACAGTCTGCCTATCAATGACCCTCTGCAGACGGTATACCAGCTGATGTCTGGGCGCATGCCAGCTGCAGCCACGGTTAGTCCTGCTAAAGTTACTTCTATGGAACCTCATGATTAAACTTCCCTCTACACTGTCCCCATCAAACCCTCCCAGGATAGGAACAGCACAAGGTTAGATACAGAGTAAACCTCCCTCTACACTGTCCCCGTTAAATGCTCCAAGTTTCAGCGCGGGATTAGATACAGAACAAAGCTCACTCTACATTATCCATGTCAAGCACTCACACGACAGGCACAGCACAGGGTTAGATATGGAGTAAAGCTCTCTACACTGTCCCCATAAAACACTCCCAGGATAGGGATGATACAGAGTAAAACTCTCCGTCTACAATGCCCCCTGTCAGACTCTCCAAGGATAGGGACTGCATGGGATTAGATACAGAATAAAGCTCTCTCTACATTATCCATATCAAACATTTCCAGGGCAGGCACAGCACAGGTTTAGATATGGAGTAAAGCTCCCCTGTACACTGTCCCCAACAAACGTTCTGAAGGACAGGTTAGGTACAGGGAAATTCTATTGAATTTTCACTTTCTGATTTGCATTTACAAAATTCATTCTTGGAGTGTGGGCATTGCTGGTATAGTCAGCATTTATTGCCTGTCCATAGTAGACCTGAGAAAGTGGAGGTGAGCTTCCATATTGAATTGTTAATGGTGGATTTGATACTGCTGACAGCCTGTTTGAGGACTGTTCAACATCACCCATGTTGGTGTAGAACTGAAGTCGCATATAGAGCAGGCCAGCTCAAGTGAAGAGGCAGTGGTGAAGTGGTAATGTCATTAAAGTAATAAACCAGACTCCCAGCTTAATGTTTTGGGCATGTGTTCAAATCCCACCACAGCAGATGGTGAAATTTGAATTGAGTAAAAAAAAATCTGGAATTAAAATAAAGCCTCATAGTGAATGCCCCTGTCAATTGACATACAAATTGTGTGATTCACTAATGTCTTTTAGGGAAGGATATCTTCCATTCTTACTGGCCGGCTTCTGACTCTATTCCTACAGCAGTGTGATTAACTCTTAACTGCCCTCTGGACACTTAGGTTGGGAAATAAATGCTAGTCTGGCCAGTGATTCCCATTCCATGAGCACATTTTAAAAAACAAGGTTTCTTTTCCCAAAGGGCATTAACGACACAGTTGGTTTTTTAAGATAATCTGCCAGGTTTGTGGTTGTTTTACTGACTTCAACATTTTACTCCCAGACTCTTTAAAAATTTAAATTCAAATTTTCAAACTGTCTACAGCTGGGTTTGCCCCCTGGATTTACTAAACTTATCACTGCACTACCATTTCTGTATCAAGTGCCCTCTTCTGAAAAGCAGGTATTGGCAGGTTGGGTAATGCATAGCAGGACGTTATTGGCCTTGGTGATAACGCTTACTGTGTTTGAATAGCTTGTTAGTGTTGTTAGGTACCAGAGACTACTGAAAAACCACCAATAAAATCCATCAATTTAATGAAGAACTGGGCTATGAACTGGCTTCAAAGAAAATACTTCGAGGGTTGCCCATGCTGCCCAGCTTGTTTTAGTTACTAATGTACTGAGCCACAAATCGCTTGATTAGGGGCATTGTATAAATCCATGAATCTCTGGAATAAGATGTTGCCAGTCTGTAAGTCTGTTGTTTCTTATATTGCAGTGTTGTGGAGATGAGAGGTGGGGGGATTGGCGACCTCACCTTGCCATGGTGCTGTCCAACCTTTCCAATGGGCCAGACCTGGACAGGAAAACCATCACGACAATGGGCGATACACTCGGTAGGTCACAGCTCCACCATGTCCTGACCTTTGGGACCTTCTCCCTTGCATTTTTTTTTCTCCTTCCCCCATCCATGAAGCTTGTAATCCATCCTGTACCTCACTCTCCATTTCCCTCCTCTCATCCCAACCACAACTCTCAGAATGAAAGGACTGTGCCGCTGTTATTTCCCAACCAAGTTTTGTAATATATTTGTGTATTGTCCCCATTTTTCTCCCGCCAGGCTCTGGCTCTGGTTCAGCTACTTTTTCCTTTGAATCCCTAAAGTGTGGAAAGAGGCTATTTGGCCCATCGCATCTGCACTGACCCAGACCCAGCCTGCACCGTATCTCTGTAACCCTGCATTTCCCATGGCTAGTCCACCTAGCCTGCACATTCCTGGACACTGTGGGGCAATTAGCATGGCCAACCCACCTAACCATATCTTTGGACTGTGGGAGGAAACCAGAGCACCTGGCAGAAACCCACGCAGACACGGAGAGAGCACGCAAACTCCCCACAGACGGTCGCTGAAGGCCGGCATTGAACCTGGGTTCCAGGCACTGTGAGGCAGCAGCGCTAACCACTGAGCCACCGTGCTGCCCCATGTTTCAGCCTCTGTCACTTTTTCGTTCCCAGTGATATTTTCTGCCTAAAGGGCCTGGCATTTAGCAGATGTCTTCCTTCTGATGAAGATGTGTGGAAGAAGGGAGTGACTGCCCTTTGAGGTAGCAGTTGTCCAAGGTGGTAGTTGAAGTTAATGGGAAGTGGGACATGCTCTCTGGATGAATTCGTGCTTGACTCAAAGAAAAATGGGTATGGTTCATAGAGGGCAGCCCTAGGACATCTGAGATCTTAGGGATAGTGTCTTAGAACCAACCATCTTCAGTTCCTTTGAAATAATCTTTCTCCATAATGTCAGAAATGAGGATGGTTGCTGATATTTGTGCAATGTTAAGCATCATTCACGACGCTTCGAGTATTGAAGCAGTCCTTGTCTGAATACAGCAAAACTTGGACGGGTTACAGGCACGGGCTGATGAGTGGCCAGTAACTTTCCTGCCACACAAATGTCAGGCAATGACAATCACCAACAAGGTGCAGGCTGGAGGCTGTTGTATAGTGGTAGTGTCACTGGGCTAGTAACTTAAAATCCCAGGCTAATGTTTTGTGGAAGGGGTTTGACTTTCACTGTGGCAGATGGTGAAATTCAATTTAAAAGAAAAAAAATCTAGCCGAATGGTGGCTATGTAATCATTGTTGTAAAACCCCATCTAATTCACTAATGGGTCTTTAGAAATTGAAATCTGCAATTCTTGCTTGATCTGGCCTACAAACCCAAAGCAATGGGATTGAGTCTCAACTGCCCTCCGCAAATAGGGGTGAACAATAAATGTCAGCCTTTTTGGTGATGCCCATATTCCATTAGCAAATTTTTAATAAAATTACCACTGCTGAATCCCCCACCTGTCCTTGTTGGTATTGAATAGAAATTGAACTGGTTCAGTTGTATAAGAACAGATCAGAGGCTAGGTATTCTGCAGTGAGTAACTCACCACCTGATTCTGCAAAGCCTAGCCACAATTTACAAGGCACAAACCAGGGGTGTGATGGCATACTCTTCAATTGTGTGATTGAGAGCAAGTTCAACAGCACTCAGGAAGCTTAATAGCATCGAGTGCGGTATTACGGACTTCCGAACAGCGGTGTGGATACACTTGCATCTGACGGCCACCTCCTTGAGAGCGTTTAAGAGAGAGGCAACAAAATTAAGATGAAAAGCTTGCACCATTTGTTGAAATATTTCTCAGTTTATTTCCTGCCAAGCCTTGCTTGATGCTCTGTCCAACAAAATAATTATTGTTAGGGGCTTTATGAACTGCTCTCACAAGTGTCTTCTGACCTTGCTATTTTTAATTGTCACCCATGCTGATTCTATTTTCTTATGAATCAAGATCCTTTCTCAGTAATACAGCATCCATTCAGGGCTACTCCCTTTATCTGTTCTGCTTGTCTTTTTGAATTTTGCACTTTGGACTGTTTATTCACTAACCTTGGTCACATTGAAAAGTGTGAGCCATTTAATTCCCCCAAAACCCGCTGTACTGTTCATTGAGACCATGGCTGACCTTGAAGTGATTAATCAAAACTCTTGTTATTAGCAATACAGATTTGTCTATAGCTTTAGAATGGGTTGTATGCTCAAATAATGAACCTTTAATTGTATTTTTTTTTGCTTCCATTAAACTCTGTCTCTTTTGTTGCATTCTGCATGCCTTTACCTAAATATTCTTACTGTTCTATTGCCCGATGTTTCTCTTTAGATTTCCAAACCTTTCCTTCCACAAATCAACAACCCTTTCCTTTCTCCGCCTAACCCCATGTCCTCCTTTAATATAAAAGCCTGAGTTATGAAATCAGCCATGATTGTATCAAATAGTGGAACAGGTTCAAGGGGCTGAATTGCCTACTCCTAATTCTTGTGATTCTTTAGGATGCTAATCCCAGGAAATACTTGGTAGTAACAAAGACTGTTGAAATCTGGACCTCTCTCCCTGAAGAAGCTGTTGAAGCTGGGGGTCACTGGAAACTTGTAAACTAAATGATGGATTTTTGCTGGGCAAGGGACAGTGGTAGAGATCATCCATATTCTGATTGAATTGGTGAACAGGTTACACGGGCTGAAAGCTGCTTCCGGTTGCTAGGTCTGAGGGCTGAGCAAACATTGTGAAGGTGTTGACAGTGGGGTTCCTTCTCTTGCAGCTACCAAGGGGCTGTTGGATGCCTCTCATTTCTGCTATCTAATGGCTCAGGTTGGATTTGGAGTGTACACCAGAAAAACCACCAAACTCGTTCTGATTGGCTCAAACCACAGGTGAGTTCTCATGGGTCCTGTGCTTGACAAGAAAGAATATCATTCGTATAGCACCTTTCCCATCCCTGGGTCACCCCAAAGCTCTTTTCAGCCAGTGGAGTAGGTTTGAGGTGCACTTACTACGGTAGGCAAATGTGTCAGCTTGTACACAGCGAGTTCCTATGAGGTCAAGACCAGGTAATCATGTTTCATTTTAGGAATGTTTAGAAGATAAATATTGGCCAGAAGTGAGATTTTCCATTCCTATTCAAATAGTGAATATGGGATTTATTTTCAGTCACCTGAATGAACAGACATCTCAACTGAAAGATTCAGCTCTAGAAAGTGCTGCATCCCCCTCAACTGTAATATTTTTTAAAATCCCTGCAATCTTAAAGTGGGGCTTTTGTGAGATTGCTGTCCGAGCCAAATGGACAGAGAGATGACGATCCGTGCCAAAGAAATGTGCAGCCCAAATAGAGGAATATTTTTGTCAGAGCTAAGTCTGCTGGATATGTGTTATAGAGAACAACCTCCTCTGTAAAACAGTTAAAAAGATCTTGGGAGACCTAGATCCCTGACTCTGACTCTGTCTTGCCCAATCATTCTCTGTCCTTGTGAATGCTTGCTGATTCTTTGTTTGGCTGTTGGCTGTTTCCCTCGTGTGAAACCTCAACCCTTAAACACTATCATTCACCTCTCCCCTGAATTTTGTGTCTGAGCCACCTCTGAATAAAAATAGACACCTGATAAAGAGGGTTAAATGAGCTGCAGGCTGGTTACTCGCTGGTTTATTGGAGATTGAGCTCAGATTTGTTTAATTTGGGTCCTAGGATCATAGCTGAATGTTGCCCTGCTGGAATTCAAAGAAGGCAGTCCAGAAGTAATGGCCAACAATATAAGGCAGTTATTAATAAACCAATGGAGAATTCAAGAGAAATTTTTTACCCAGAATGTAGTTAGGATATGGAACCCACACTCTCGGAGTGGTTGAGGCGAATAACTGAGATTAATTTATGGAGAAACTGGTAAAACATGGGTATGGGATTGAGAGTTGGATAAAAATATTGAGGGACATGGAGTAAGGATGGGTGAATAGTTTTGCAGTTCATCCAGCGTCTAAATTAATGAATGAATAAACTGGCTCCTGGCTGGTTGGCCTCATCTGTTCCTTTGTTTCAAACTCAGCCTCAAACATAAGAGTTTGGGATTTTCTGTCTGATTATGAGCTACTTTGGGTTTCTCCCACATTTTCACTGTCTAGCATCTTGGTGAAGCCCAGTATGTTGACCCTGACTCAACACAAAAATACGAGAGCAGAGCAGGTTTAGATCTCGTGTGAGGGAGGATCCTAGGACAAGGTTTTCCTTTTTAAATCTTGCACTTGTATAGCACTTCTCACCAGTGAACTCTCCCAACGAACTTGATGACCAATTTGAATACTTTTTGAAATGGACTCGCTGTCGGACTAGCAGCAACCATTTTGTGCACAACAGGCTGCCCAAAATAGCATGTGGCAATGACAAGATATTAGTTGTTGGATAGATAATGACAAGGGCACAGTAGAGCATCTCCTGCTGTTCAAAATAATGTCATGCGATCTTTTATATCTGCTTAGGGGCCTTTGCTTAAAAGTCCTAACTGAAAGATGGCACCTCCAACAGAGCAGCTTATAACTGCACTGGGAGTACTGTCCTGGACTTTGTGCTGAAATCTTTGGAGGACATTGAAAGGTCCTAGTGTGGGTGAGCAGAATTCCTCATTTTTCTCCGTGGAGCTTTGAGGATTGTATTCAGGACAGTATTTGCGTCTCCTGAGATCTCTTTAACCATTTAACAGAGGAAACTGTCCTTTATAATGCATATTGACTTAGCTCTAGCAAAACTATTCCATAATCTGGGCTCCTCAGTTCTGTGGCATTGTTCTGCATCTGCCTATTTGGCTTTGTTGACAGCAATCTCACCAAAACCACGGTTCTGGAACTTTAAGAAATATTATAGGCTGACATTCTGGAACTGTTAAGGGATGCAGCGCTTTCCTGAGCAGAATCTTTCATTTGATATACTGCCTATTTGTGTGTAGCAGAACCCCCTCATATCACTCATTCATTATAATGAGGGGGAGAAAAAGATCAGAAGTTTTGCCTGTGTATTTTTTTTTAATGTTGTTTTGAAATGTTTCTTTACTGTTTCCAGCTGGTCCTTTCTGAAGTTTGCTTCAAATGGGGCCATCCAGCGCACAGAGGCATACGAATATGCACAGGCGTTAGGCAACCAAGTCTGCTTCCTCCCTAACTTTCAGGTACATTCATGTTTACCGTGCTCTTGCACCCACACCTTTACCGTCGCCCATTGATTTGATCTGTGACTGTATCATTGCATTTTGACCGAGCACAGGTTGTAATGTATGATTTGTAATTCACTTCCTTTCTTCACAGGTATTTAAGTTTATTTATGCCTGCAGACTGGCTGAGATGGGTTTAGCCGCACAAGCCTTTCACTACTGCGAGGTCATCGCGAGGACTGTTCTCAAGAATCCACTATATTACTCAGCAGTGTTCTTGAGCCAGCTTATTCAGGTATGGAGACATTTAGGATGAATGTATTGTTGTGTTTTAATTCTTAAAAATGAATCACTAATAAATCCAATCAAGAATTCAAGAGAAACATCTTTATCCAGAAAATGATGAGAATGTGGACCTCACTCCTACAAGGAGTGGGTTGAGGTGAATAGTATTGATTTATTAAAGGAACGCTGGAAAAATGCGTGAGAGAGGGAGGACTAGAAAAATATACAGATACGGTGAGAGGAAGAGGGGCTGGGGCAAGGCTCGCGTGGAGCAAAAATACAATAGAAGGGCAAAATGGCTCCTTTGTGCTGTGACTCCAGCGTAAATCTAACAGCTTGACTAATGCACTCCAGTGCCGGAAAGGACCAGGTAACCTCAGGTACACTGTTAATTTATCTATTAATCTTAGTCTGTGGGGTTGGGGGATGAGGGGGTGAACTGCAGTTGAGCTCAGGGGGAAGGAAACCAGCCTGGCTTTTCTTTCTTCAAAAGTTGAGAATGGGCATCATTTTGAGTTGGATGCTGTTAATCTCCTGGTATTTTGGGGATCTCTTGTTCAGGGTGAGTTTCAATCTGTCTGCAAGGTGGGCGATAGGGGCTATTACAGGGATGGTACCTGAGTCACAGTTGGTGAATATTTTCTTTTGCCTCTCCTCACTGCCCTCTACGCTGTTCCTGAGCAGATTTCCTCCCGGTTGCGATTCTTTGACCCTCAGTTGAAGGAGCGGTCAGAGCAGGAGTTGCATGTGGAGCCGGATTGGATTAAACAGCTCAGACAAACTGAAAGCCAGTTGAAGGTGAGATTACACCTGTCCCCTGTCTGGGAGTGGGCTCCTCTTTCTCGCACTACCACACCCTCTCTTTTCTTAAAATTCTATTTGCTTTTCTCTCTCTAGGATGGTGCGTTTGTTTGCAGGTCAGGCAGAGCTACACCTCAGCCTTTCTGTTCCAGCACTCCCAGTTCAGAGTACGACCAGGTCAGCCAGTCAGATGGGCAAGCGACAGGCTCCCATGAGGAGGCTTTGGGCGTGGACAATCCACTGATGACATCCTTTGCTCCAGACACAGGATTGCCAGGAATGCCTGGAATGCTGGGAGTGCAGCTCATGCCACCAGGTATCTGAAGGGGACAAGGCTCTGCCTGCTTTCCCCACCCTTTACCCTTCAGCATTTAATGTAGAATTAAATCATAACGACAGAAAGCAAACCATTCAACCCATCAGATGCATGCTAGTTTTTGTGCTCCATATGATTGGCTACCAACCCGATTGACATATCCTTTGATTCCTTTCTGTTTTGGGCTGGTCTAGCTTTCTCTTAAACGTGTCTTTTTGAGGAAGCGACAGATGATTAGAGGATAGGACAGTTAACAAATGACTTTTACTAAAGAGTTTGACAAGGTTCGTCATGGTGGACTGATCGAGAAGATTAAGTCAGATGGGATCCACGGTGAGTTGGGTGCAAAATTGACTTGGTCGTAAAAGACACAGGATAGTTGTGGAGGGGTGATTCTTTGTTTGGAAGTCTGTGACAGTTGTATTTCACACGTATCAGTGCTAGGGTCTCTGCTTATAATATATATTAGTGATTCAGATGAAAATGTAGGTGGTCTGATTAGTAAGTTTGCAGACAACATGAAAATTTATGGAGTTGTAGATAGTGAGGAATATTGTCAAAGGATACAGCAGGATATAGATCAGTTGGAAAGATGGGTGGAGAAATGGCAAGTGGTGTTTAATCTGAACAAGTGAGGTTATGCATTTTGGGAGGCCAAATGCAGGAGAAAAGTGTACTGTAAATGGCATGGCACTTAGGAGGATTGACATACAGAGGGTGCAAGTCCAAAGCTCCCTGAAAGTGGCAAAATGAGGCATATGGCATGCTTGCCTTCATCAATCAGGGCATTGAATATAAAAGTCATATTGTGGCTTTAGTTAGGCCACATTTGGAGTATTGCATGCAGTTCTGGTCACAATAGTGTAGGAAGGATGTGGAGGCTTTGGAGAGTGTGCAAAAGAGGTTTAGCAGGAGATTGATACAGTGTGGAGTTGGAGGAACATAGCAGGTCAGGCAGCATCAGAGGAGTAGGGGAGTCGATGTTTCGGGCCTAACCCTCCTTCAGGACTGATCAGGACATCTAGGCCTGAAACATCGACTCTCCTACTCCTTTGATGCTGCCTGACCTGCTGTGTTCCTCCAGCTCCACGTTGTATCGACCCTGACTCCAGCATCTGCAGTTTTTGCTGTCTCTGAGTGACGTTGCCTGGATTGGAGTGTATTAGCTATAAGGAGAGTTCGGACTTAGATTGTTTTTGCTAGAGTAACAGAGGCTGAGGGCCAAACTGGTAGAAGTACTTAATTTTATGAGCAGAATGGATAGTTGGGAGTCTTTTTCCCAGGTGGAAATATCAGTGCAACCAGGTGTAATGTTTAAAGTAAGAGGGGAATGTTTAAATTAGATATGTGAGAAAAGGTTCTTCATGCAGTGGATGACGACCAGATGCAGTGGAATAGAAAGGTTTAAAGAAGTCAATAAAAAAATTAAAAATTAAAGTAACTTTAAACAAGAAAAAATTGGGAACGTGTCCAGAAAACTGTTGACCCATGTGAGATTAGTGAGGTGTTGGTAGTTTAGTGGTATTATCACTGGACTGGTAATCCAGAGACTCAGGCTAACGTTCTGAGGCATGGATTGAAATTTCACTTCAGTAGCTGGTGAAATTTGTATTATACAATCTGGAATTAAAAGCAAGTCTAATGGTGACAATGTAACTGTTGTAGTAAACACCTTTCTGTTACACTAATGTACTTTAGGAAGGAAATCTCTGGTCTGGACCCACCACAAGGTTGACTCTTGACTGCTGTCTAAACAAGCCTTAAAGAATCAATCTTAAGGACAGTGAGAGACAGGCAACAAATGCTGACTTTGGTAGTGATGCCACACCCCATGCAAGAATGATCTACAAAGTCAAAGGGATCATGTGATTTTTGAGGCCTTCTAAACTTGACCTCTGATCCTAGAGGGCAAGGGCAGCATGCCTAGGTAAACAACATTGTTCCCCTCCAAACTGGACAATAAATGCTGGCCTTGCCATCCCTTTCCTGAGAACTTCCAGCCACAAGGCTGGAGACTTCTCTCCAATTGAGCATAGAACATAGAACATTACAGCGCAGTACAGGCCCTTCGGCCCTCGATGTTGCGCCGACCTGTGAAAACCAATCTGAAGCCCATCTAACCTAAACTATTCCATTATCATCCATATGTTTATCCAATGACCATTTAAATGCCCTTAAAGTGGGCGAGTCTACTATTTTTGCAGGCAGGGCATTCCACGCCCTTACTACTCTCTGAGTAAAGAACCTACCTCTGACATCTGTCCTATATCTATCACCCCTCAATTTAAAGCTATGTCCCCTCGTGCTAGCCATCACCATCCGAGGAAAAAGGCTCCCACTGTCCACCCTATCTAATCCTCTGATGATCTTGTATGTCTCTATCAAGTCACCTCTTAACCTTCTTCTCTCTAACGAAAACAGCCTCAAAACCCTCAGCCTTTCCTCATAAGACCTTCCCTCCATACCAGGCAACATCCTGGTAAATCTCCTCTGCACCCTTTCCAATGCTTCCACATCCTTCCTATAATGCGGTGACCAGAACTGTACGCAATTATATATTGCAGGAATATATTTAAATGTAAAGTGTGCTGCCATTCAGTTAAACAGCTTGAGTTCATTTTAAGTTGTTCCATACATGAAGGCGGTACGGTGGCTCAGTGGTTAGCACTGCTTCCTCACAGTGCCAGAGACCTGAGTTCAATTCCACCCTCTGGTGACTGTGTGGAGTTTGCACGTTCTGTGTCTGCGTGGGTTTCCACCGCATGCTCCGGTTTCCTCCCACAGTCCAAAGATATGCACATTAGGAGATTGGCCATGCTAAAGGAATGTATAGGTTAGGTGCGCTAGCCATGGGAAATGCAGGGTTTCAGGGCTAGGGTGGATGGATGGGTTTGGGTGGGATGCTGTTTGGAGAGTCGGTGTGGACCTGTTGGGCCAAATGACCTGTTTCCACACTGTAAGGCTTCTTTTCTATACCTAAACTTAAAATTACAGCCAGGTTGTACGAGGGTGATGTCAGAGTTGTGCAGAAACCGGAATTCTCCCACCACCTCTGCCTCACTATCCCCTCCCATCTCCAAAAATCGACTGTGGATGCTTGGGAGGGATCAATTAAATATTTCAAAACTGAGATTGATCATTTATTTTTTGGGAGAACTGGAGTTAAGGTTTTATTTCAGCTGTGATTTCACAGAATGACAACACGCTCAGGAGGGCTGAATCGCCACCACCTGTTCTTATGCAGCAGATTTGAGGAGGGGCCGACTGTCTGCGGCTTGTTCCTTTTGCTCCTTCCTGTTTCCTGTGCATGTGCTTGGTTTCCTTGCAGCCCCTCCACACACCGTACTGGATGGCAGGCCAACAGTGGCCCCGCCCCCGCAGCCGATGACAGACAGCGGAATTCCCATGTACTCACCCACCCAAGCCTTGCCTGGCTTCCCAGGACAGTCTACCCACTCTGCCTTCAAGCAGCCCTGTGAGCCAGCTAAAGGTCCCCTGTCGACAGCCCCATCTGGATCTCCCCCGGGGCCCCCCACAGAGGTTCTGCAGACTGTGCTGGAGCAGCAGGTGCCTGAGAACACAGGTTCGTACACAGGATGGTAACCATGGATAGGACAAGGGGATGGGGTGGAGGTGGATTGCTGGGTTGAAACCCTGATGCATGTCTTAAATTTATTCTCCTGCTTGAATATCTAAACAAGTTCACCAGATTTGTGCTACTTTGAAAGAGAAACTGCATTTCTGTAGTGTGTTTTGCCATCTCTGGACATCCCCAAGCACTTCACAGCCAATGAAGTTCTTTTTGAAATATAGCTACTCTTGTGATTGTTACAATTGAGGTTAGAGTGTGCCTTGCCTCTCACTATGCCCATTACTCTGCTGGTCACAAGATGAATTTAAATATTTACCCAGTTGTCAATGTGACTAGTTATATACTTACTCTATATTAGGTGGTAGAATTTTTTTTTTTAAGAAATCAGTGAAGTTTCTCTAATAAGCAACAAAATTATTGATTTAGTGTGAAAACAAAACTTGGCAAAAATGTAGAGCTAATTAACACAGTTTGGAATAGGTAAGTATAAATATATTTGGGAACAAACTACTGCAGATGCTGGAATCTGTCCTGCAAACAACAAATGCTGGAAATCACAGTGGGTCAGACAGCATCCATGGAGAGGGAGAGAGCAAGCTAACGTTTAAAATCTAGATGACTCTTCATCAGAGCTGAAGTGAAATGTCGAAGGAACAGCATTTCTGCTATAGTTCGGGGGTGTGGTGGTGGGGGCAGTGGGTGTAGGATGTTGGTGGAGAAAAGATGTTGATAGTTCAAATTAAGTGATCAGAATGTGAGAATGTTCAGATTAAGTGATCACCTTAATCCGAACTATCAACATCTTTTCTCCACCAGCACCCTACACCCCAAAAAAAACTATAGCGTTAATGCTGTTCCCTCCACACTTCACTTCAGCTCTGAAGAGTCATCTAGACTCGAAATGATAGCTTGTTATAAATATATGCACCTTTTTAAATAGCCTAACGCATATGAACATGCACCATTAAAAATGTTTTTTTAAAAATGCTTCCCTGCGAGATTAATTCTGAGGAGAAAAATAAGACACTGATCAATAATTATTATTTCTTGAAGGAAAAGCAATAAAATGTGAAATGTTGAAGATGGCTGCCAGTGGGCATCCTGGCAGGCAGTTGTCGCTGGGGTTTTTCCAGATATCGTTCCTTCAGGAACTGTTGAGAATTCACATGCTTTTCAGCAGAACAGCTGTGTTAGTTTTACAAATCTCATGCTGAATTCCCCAAAAGGATTTTCTCAGCAAGGCAGAGGACGAGCTGGGTATCTTTTCCTTCTGAGACTTTACCCAGGCTGAACTCAAATAATATCCAAATTAAACTTGATTGCTGATAGCCAATAGCCATTTCCAGTGAACAAGTCCAAGCAGTTAGCTTAAACCATGTGAATTCCAAAAAAGGTACCCTCAACGACAAGTCCCAGTGTCCTTTATAGTGATCCTTTTAAAAATGATCAGGTTCAGCTATTCCAAAGCCATCCACCGTTCACAATCTCCTTAAGATGAATCCCCCAACGAAAAAATAATGAATTGTCTTTATAACATGATGTAGGAATTGCAGCAGCCAATTTCCATTAAGCATGATTCCATCAACAGCACTGTGGTAATGACAATTACATCCTGACAGTGTTTGAGGGATCGATATTGCCAAGATGCTCCAAGTAACCCCTCCCTCCACTACTTTTTAAACAATGGCATGGGGAAGAAGCATTGATTGATATGGGGCTACGCAGAGAAAGCAAGCAGTGGGTTCTGTTTGGGATTGATATCGGGTTCCTGGCAGTAGAATTAGAATGAGGTTGACACTAAGCAAAGGTCAATGGGATTAGTTTCGGACTTGATACAGGGCAATGGGCTGTAGCATTAGTTTGGGATTGCTTTAGCAAAGAGCTAGTACAATCATGATTGACTGCCCCCATACAGTTGTAACTTACAAAATGAATTTGAGGGGGCAGAAACTTGTTTTTTCCTTCCTGTATACTAATTATTTTTCCCTTTTCCCCCCACACTCTCCAGAATGTAATTCCGTCAATCATCAGATGTCACCTAAAAGACCCAGCTTTGGGGAAAGTGGACAGCAGGATTTCTATGATCACATGGTCAAAATGGTAATGCTGCCTGGATTCATCTCCAAAATTACTTATAGGTTTAAAAACTGTTGGGCAATTTGCCATTTCCTTCCTGCACTCAGGCAGGCATTAATTGGGGATTACCTTGGTAGACCCCCCACCCCTCTGGTGCTCAGTATAAAAGACCTAATGACTCAGCTGGCCAATGCTATATTGGTGAGGCATCCACAGCGACGGAATCCCTGCAGGGTATGGGATGCGTTCACTCATCTGTTTAACCACCCTGCCCTTCCCAGTCCCTGCTGATAGACTGATCTCCACAGTGTATTGTGAAGGTTGGCCTCTTGTAATCCACCCCCATCCTCTCTGCAATTAGCCCCTCAGGTGGATGTCAGTCTTGCACCCTCTTGAGCTGCAGCCTCCTGTTGTTGGACTCTGTCTGGGAGGTGGCCCAAGTGCTAAAAGACAGTCTCCAGCTTGTCTGCGTGGGGTACAAAGCTCCTTATGCAAAGCTGAGTTCCATAAAATATATGTACTGCTGATCCCCTGTGCACAATGCACTCTTGGTAGAGTGATCTATTGAGTAGGTAAACCTGACTGAGTCAGGTTGTTCAGGGCAGGTTACACACAGGGATCTGGACCTCTTCAGTATTCTTGTGTGTATTATCCAAACTGTACTTCCCTGAGATTAATTCTGTATTTTAGCCGCTGCAGTCTATTTGAAACTTGCTTTTTTTTTATTAAAGGCTGCATAAACTGATCCCTGATTACAGACTCCAGTTGGTCACATGCCAACAGTAGCAGGTTTCTGTTGTGGGCTCATTTTACTGCTGGCTGTACTAACAAGTGCAAGTGTTTGGCTAGATTCCTGATTGTCACTGCTATCATTTGGACTCTAATGATGCACGTGGTTTATCCCTCTCTTTGAAATTCCAGAGGGAGAAGATTCATTTCCTTAGTCTCCTCCTTGTATCTCTGAGAGGCATTAACTTTACTGGATTAAAGCCAAGTGGCTTTTTTTTTGGTACATAGTATCAGCAGGCAATCTAACTGTAGAATGTATTGCAGCTAAAGCCCCCTCACCCATTCCCCCTCCTCTCCCAAGCTTTTGGACCTGTGGGTATTGCTTTTGGACTTCCCTGGAGCTGTGCAGTGTGACGGAATCAACAGGGAGAGCTCCTGCTTGAGGAGAAGACCTGACACTTGCTTTAACAAGTTATATATTGAGTCTTAAACAAAATGCACAGTGAGTAAATGCTTTCATTTCAACAGTGGCAAGGCTGAGGTTTTATTACTGCAGCAATAAAGATTTGACAAACAGAATGCTAAAAATTTGCACTGGCGTTTCAGCCTGGGCTGCATGGTGTGTTCTGCACTGACTGACTATGAAGGTGAGCCTGTTGAACTGTTTGTGCAGCAGCATGTGGTTAACATGGCTGAACATTTGTGTCTGAACCAGGCTCCTGGAAGAAGATCGAGGTCGACGTCTCAGTCGTCTTTGCACATGGTACGCAATACCTGATGCCTCTGTGTCAGGGTCCTTGTGCTTTACTTGCCATTCTTAACTATTAATCATCTGGTGGTGGGGCAGTGTGATCAATGCTTTCCCTCCTTCCATCTCTATCCCCTTCCATACCCATCCCACTCTGCCTCCTGCTTTCTGCCATCCAATCATTAACTCTTGTAACCTCAGTCCACTTGCTAACAATCTTTGCACGGGTGTTAGATTGCAGGGTGGGTTCGCATCTTGTTCTTACGTGTTGCCTGCAGGTAAGGGGCTGGTTGCAGTGTACAGCAAAACCTTGTTCTTTCCCCAGATCTCTCTCCTTCGATTGAGGGGAAAGTGTGAGCTTCTGCACACTGCTCCTCAGTAGAGTGGATCAAAGTATATGTGAATGTATGCTCCTCGGTTTTATCTAGGGCTATGAGGAATAAGTTTGGAATTGTTACTCCATCACTTCTCTCTATTCCTGGATGTGTTTCTTAGTAATGTGCTGCAGACATTCCCTCCAATAATTCCCATCTAGGAGCAAGATTTGGTTGGAGGGGGAGGTACAATATTAAAATCATCAAATAATGGGATCATTGAGACATTCATTTCCCTGGTCTATTGTGAACTCTTCCATGGGGTGAGGGCTTTAGGAAAGTAGGCCCAAAGTCACTTCTTCCTAACCCTCCCTCTCCTCTCTTCGCTTCGCCCCCCCCCCCCCCCCCAGCCCATTGAAAAGGGAAGCTGCTCATTATTGTGTTGCGGGTTATTGGGTACTTAGGCCTGTATTTCATGGGAACAGAGGGAGGCCATTTGGCCACTTGAGCCTGTTCTGTCGATCAGTTTGACCTTGACTGATCTGGATCTCAGCTCCGTTTAGTTTTGGTTAACTTATCTTACCCAACAAAATTCTATCAAACTCAGTTTAGAGCTTTTCAATTGATTGGGGTTTTGAAGGGACTGTGGTATTGGGGAAGCAGCTCATTATCATTACGTTCGATGGAATGTTTGAAGATGTGCTGAGACACATTAGAGCTAGCATTTCTTTTGGCCTTGCAGCCCCAGAGTGCAGTAATGCTGCTCCTGAGGTGTTTGCCACACACTGGGACTCCTGGTTTATGCCAATTAACAGAGTGGGTTGCTGGTCTTTGATTGGAGAATGAGAAGGGGGGGGTGTTTCAATTTGAAGGAGTTGCTGCCAAGGGCTCAAACTGTACTTGTCTGCGATGGTTTCATGTTAGAATACTCTGTTTCAGCCCTATGGGAGACGCTCACGAACCACCTCCGAGTCATCTGCCCACAGCATGGGCCGAGAGAGGCACCCGTCTGCGGCTAACCAGTCAACCCTCCCACCTCCGTCAGAGACGATCGCCAACACAGTCCCGGAAACGAAAAAGGAACCCAGACGGAAGGAACCGGAGACCAAAAAGGCAAAGGTAGAGAGAGGTTCTCAGTAGCAGTATCTCTTTCCCCAGTGCTGCCTCTGCCTCTGTTCCTGTGACACTGACATTTATCACTCACTATCCTGCAGCTACAGTCCTTGGGCCTCTAATATTTGGGGAAGTCCCAGGATATAAGCACTAGAGCAGAGATGGGTAATAAAACATTGGATATGAGTGCTGAAAATTGTGATGGATTTTGACTGAGTAAATAAGGAGAAACTCTCCAGTGGCAGAAGAACCCATAACTGAAGGGATGTAAGGAAATTGTGGAAGGACCTGGGGTCAGATGAGAATTGTTTTCATTGTTTCATTGTTACAGCGATTTACAACATGTTCCCTGTCAGTCAAATCTGCTTTCAAAGGGAATTAGTTAAATACTGATAGGATCCACATTTCTTGAGCTATTGGGAAAGAATGAGGACAGTGAGTGAGTGACATTAACTAGAGAGCTAAATAACTGGCAGAGGCACAGAGGGCTGAATGGTCATGACCCACTGTTAAACACTCTGCTTTCTGGAGAAGAGGAAGATGATCACGTTCCAAATCCAGGTGGGTGTTGGAGGGTGATCATATCCATGGATCTGCTGGTAAGCTTTGCATGGCAGGGGGAAGATGTTGAAGTGGGCTTGATGTTGGTGAGGAAAATGCCAGTCAGATGTCTGATGTTTTCCCATCCAACGCTCCCAGGACAGGTGCAACACGGGTAGAGTAAAGACCCTCTATACTGTCCCAATCAAACACTCCCAGGGCAGGGATAGCACGGGTTTAGATACAGAATAAAGCTCCCTCTACACCATCCCCATTAAAGCTTCAAGGGCAGGGACAGCACAGGATTAGATATAGAGTAGAGATCCCTCTCCACGGTCCCCATCAAACACTTCCAGGACAGGGACAGCACGGGGTTAGATACAGAGTAAAGATCCCTCTACACCGTCCCCATCAAATGCTTCCATGGCCGGTACAGGTGACGGTCCTTCTATATTGTCCCACCTCCAGATATGGAATCAAGAGTATTACTGTTTTTTTTTTTTTTTTTTTTGTTTTGCAGGGTGGTTGGCTGAGCTGGTTGCGGCCCAGCAGGAAGACTGAAGCCCATTTACCAGACGACAAAAATAAATCTGTGAGTGACTGGGGATGGTGTTTGGTGAGGAGGTTGGGGCGGACGTGCAGCTGTCCCACCAGTGACAGGTCATATCTATGTATCCATGTTAAATGTACAGTGAAGTGCTGCCTTTGTGGTTGAGGTGGTGCTGAGTGTTGGCTCCCTGCAGGTTTTCTGATTATAATTACAGGCTCCCTCCAGGTTAATTACATGTGGCAACTCCAGCCACCTGCTTTGGCCCAGTGTAAGATGACCAGCCTCGAGTCCCTTTCATCTTCTGGGAACATTCTGACAACAAAGTTCAGTCATAAAACTGCTTCAAGGAGATGAAAGAGATA
>NC_063359.1:40421579-40447177 GCF_021869965.1 Rhincodon typus | reverse complement strand
GTTGCAGGGAAAAGTGCCGGGTGTGGTGGGGCTGGAGGGGAGTGTGGAGCGGACAAGGGAGTCACGGAGAGAGTGGTCCCTCCAGAAAGCAGATAAGGGTGGGGAGAGAAAGATGTCTTTGGTGGTGGGGTCGGATTGCAGATGGCGGAAGTGTTGGAGGATGATGCGTTGGATCCGGAGGTTGGTGGGGTGGTACGTGAGGACGAGGGGGATTCTTTTTTGGTTCTTATTGTGTGGACGGGGTGTGAGGGATGAGTTGCGGGAGATGTGGGAGACACGGTTGAGGGCGTTCTCGACCACTGAGGGGGGGAAGTTACGGTCCTTGAAAAACGAGGACAACTGAGATGTACGGGAGTGGAATGCCTCATCCTGGGAGCAGATGCGGCGGAGGCGAAGGAATTGGGAATAGGGGATAGCATTTTTGCAGGAAGGTGGGTGGGAGGAGGAGTATTCTAGGTAGCTGTGGGAGTCGGTGGGCTTGAAATGAATATCGGTTTCTAGGTAGTTGCCTGATATGGAGACAGAGAGGTCCAGGAAGGGGAGAGAGGTATTAGAGATGGTCCAGGTAAACTTAAGGTTGGGGTGGAAGGTGTTGATGAAGTGGATGAACTGTTCGAGCTCCTCATGGGTGCACAAGGTGGCGCCGATACAGTCATCAATGTAACGGAGGAAAAGGTGGGGTTTAGGGGTTTAGCCTTTCTGCTCCTATGATGCTGCTTGGCCTGCTGTGTTCATCCAGCCCTGCACCTTGTTGTCTCACTTTAGATCCTTCCAGTTTTTAATACCTGGAGAAACTCTGAGTATCTGTTGTGTTTCTTGTATTCTTAATACACCCTCCTCATTGAACTTTTATTATTCTTTGTTGTTCTCTATATTTTGTCTAGCCATCTAACTTGCCATTCATCTTTGCGGGATTGTTCACCCTTTCTTTCAATTTGGTATTATCTTTGGTTTCATTCGTTAGCCAGATCCATAAGACAATAAGGCCATAATGTACAGAAGCAGAATTAGGCCATTCGGCCCTTTGAGCCTGCTTTTTCATTTGATCGTGGCTGATAGTTTCTCAACCACGTTCTCCTGCCTTCTTCCCATAACCCTGTCCTGGGAGTGTTTGATGGGGGACAGTGTGAAACTTTACTCTGTATCTAACCCTGTGCTTTCCCTGTCCTGGGAGTGTTTGATGGGGGGGACACTGTAGAGGGAGATTTACTCTGTATCTAACCTTGTGCTGTCCTTGTCCTGGGAGTGTTTGATGGTTGTGTACTTAGAGGGAGTTTAATTGTGTGTTCGATGTGTAAGAGAGTTATGGATTATTAATTGAATCAATTAAATAGTCCTAGAACAAAATCTTTCTCGGATGAACAGGAACACATCAGGATGTAACCACAAGGAAATAAGTGATTGTGGTGACCTTGTCCATGTCACAGCAAAGTATAACACTATTGGCTACAGTATCTAAGTTTTGGGAAATAATAACTAACTTTTGGGGCCAATGAATAAAACTATTCTTCAAAGAATAGTTCACAACATTTTGTTTAAAGAAACTAGTTTTGAGGTAAACCCCTTTCACGCTGGGCTGTTTTCAAAGGGTGCTAAAATGGATACACATTGGGCTTTTTGTTACATCTTCCTTTGATGTCAGCTATCAAAGCTGTCTGTTAGCCCTGCAAGTGTTTGGGGCAGGGCTTTCATCACGTAGCTGGGGAGCTACAGATATAAAGAATCTCTCCTTCAATGTGCAGTATATTAATCAAATCTGTTCCTTACTCTCACGGCACTGGCAAGAGTCAGTATCCTATACATGTTGTTGTGAACCTTTGGAGGAGTGGACTTTACCAGCGTTTGATTCTCTGAGGGGTGAGATGTACTGGAAGTGGGCTGTGTTTCTTGATGAACTGAGCCAGTGATGGTTGTGGAAGGTATTCAGTGGGTAAGGACAGCGCTCAGTGTGGGATTGAAAAACTTTGATCTCCAGGCCAATGTATGTATGAGATGAGGTTACTAACTGTGAACAGCAAGGGACCTCGGGGTCCAATCCATCATCAGCCAAGTTTCTTGCTATGGATCATTATCCAGTAATTCCTGCTGGAGAAAGGGGGAGGTTGGGGGAAGGCTCCACATCAGCTGTGATCTCCCTACAGCTAATTAGTGCCAAGTAATCTTTGTATCCAGGTGTGGAGCTGGATGAACACAGCAGGCCAGGCAGCATCAGAGGAGCAGGAAAGCTAGACCCTTCTTCAGAAATGGGGGAGGGGAAGGGGGCTTTGAAATAAATAGAGAGAGGGGGAGGCGATGATAGAAGGTGGATAGAGGAGCAGATAGGTGGAGAGAAGACGGACAGGTCAAGGAGGCAGGGATGAAGCTAGTACAGGTGAGTGTAGGTAGGAAGTGGGGGTTGGTCAGTGAGGTGGGAGGAGCAGATAGATGGGAGAGAAGACGGGCAGGTCAAGGAGGCGGGGACGAGAGGGGGACTGGTCTTGGGATGAGGTCGGGGGTGGGGAGATCTTGAAGCTTGTAAAGTCCACATTGAGACCATTGGGTTGTAGGCTCCCAAGGCGGAATATGAAGTGCTGTTCCTCCAGTTTTCGGGTGGCATCATTGTCACACTAGAGGAGGCCCAGGATGGACATGTCGTCCAGGGAGTGGGAGGGGGAGTTGAAGTGGTTCGCAAGTGGGAGGTGTTGTCGTCTGTTGTGAACCTAGCGTAGATGCTTCACAAAGCGGTCTCCGAGCCTCCGCTTGGTCTCCCCGATGTAGAGGAGGCCACATCGGGAACAGCGGACGCAACAGACCACATTAGCAGATGTGCAGGTGAACATCTGTTTAATGTGGAAGGTTTTTTTGGGGCCTGGGATGGAGGTGAGGGGGGAAGTGTAGGGGCAGGTGTAGCACCTCCTGCGGTTGCAGGGAAAGGTGCCGGGGCTGGTGGGGCTAGTGGGGTGTGTGGAGCGGACGAGGGAGTCACGGAGAGAGCGGTCCCTACAGAAGGCAGATAAGGGTGGGGAGGGAAATATATCCTTGGTAGTAGGGTCAGATTGCAGGTGGCGAAAGTGGTGGAGAATGATGCGTTGAATCTGGAGGTTGGTGAAGTGATATGTGAGGACAAGGGGAATTCTATCTTTGTTTTTATTGCGGGGAAGGAGTGTGAGGGCTGAAGTGCGGGAAACGCAAGAGATGTGGTCAAGGGCGTTTTCGACCATGAGGGGGGGATATTGCGGTCCTTGAGAAACGAGGACATCTGGGATGTCTGGGAGTGGAACGCCTCATCTTGGGAGCAGATGTGGCAGAGGAATTTCACCCCTCTCGTCCCCGCCTGCTTGACCTGTCCGTCTTCTCTCCCACCTTCCCGGCCCTCCCTCCTCACTGACCAACCCCCATCCCAACTCCCTACCTACACTCACCTGTACTAGCTTCATCCCTGCCTCCTTGACCTGTCAGTCTTCTCTCCACCTATCTGCTCCTCTATCACCTTCTGTCACCGCCTTCCCCTCTCTCTATTTATTTCAAAGCCCCCTTCCCCTCCCCCATTTCTGAAGAAGGGTCCAGACCCGAAACATCAGCTTTCCTTCTCCTGTGATGCTGCCTGGCCTGCTGTGTTCATCCAGCTCCATGCCTTGTTATCTCAGACTCCAGCATCGGCAGTTCCTACTATCCCTGAGTCTTTGTACCTAGCCTGTTCAATTCAGAGTGACCTGGTAGTAAAGTACTGGGGCCTTTGAAACCGGAAGTCACCAGTTCAGGAGAGTACCCAGCAGCTTGTGTTTAAATTGGGACCATCTTTTGGATGAGACTTTAAAATGAGGACTCCTCTGCCCCCTCAGGTGAGTGTAAAAGATCCCATAGCCACTATCTCAAAGAACTTGGAAGTTCTCCCCATCTCCAGTGTTATATCTCACTGGAGGAGTGTGCTGGAAAGAAAGCCCCAGTACTCATGGAGTCGTCACAAAAGTTAAACATTCTATAAAAGTATGCAAAGATTCCCCAGCGTACCTGTCTTTTAAATGCAGGTTGACAGAAAGCAAGGACTGGGTTTCTGTGAATAATGAGAATCACTGTTTACTACAAATCAATAGATTCTAGCTGCAGATAAATCGTAATGAACCAATGACATATAACTACTAGCTATAAGGACAATTTTTTTTAAATTTTGTGTTTTTAAAATCCAGGGGCTGAAAAGAGAAAGAGTTGCACTATAGAGTCATTGACCACAGAAACAAACTTCGGTCCAACTTGTCTGCGCCAACCAAACATCCCAATCTGACCTAGTCCCATTTGGCCCATATCCCTCTAAACCCTTCCTATTCATAATATCCATCTAGATGCCTTTTGAATGTTGTAATTGTACCTGCCTCACCACTTCCTCATGCAGCTCATTCCATACACACACCACCCTCTGCATGAGAAGGTTACTCGTCAGGTCCTTTTTGAATCTTTCCCCTCTCACTTTAAACCTATGCCCTCTAGTTTTAGACTCCCTCACCCTAGGAAAAAGACCGTGGTTATTCAGCCTATCAATGCCCCTCACGATTTTATAGACCTCTTAACAATCACCCCTCAGCCTCCGACATATTAAAGCCAGTGCTTGAAAGAGGGGCTGTATATTTTGTAAGCAAGTAACTTGACCCCCATTGCAGGCTTCGTGTAAACAACTGTTTGAATGAGCAGTAATTGAGATTTAAGTTGCTGATGATTTGGAACCACAAGCATGTGTTGTGCAGCCTTTTCTGGCAGCAAAAAGTTGATTGCTGTATGGACTAGTGACCAGTTGTCAATGACAGAAACTTTTTTGCCTGTTAACAAATAGTTCTGTAGTAACTGAGCAGCTTGGAGCTGGGGACAAGTTACAGAGTGAGAGAAGTGTTCAGTTCTTCTCCATCACGGGAGCAGTCTGTCTGTTCTCTGCAGTCAAAACACACTAAACCTGAAGAAAACCAGTTTATCTTTCTGTCAACAGTTGTTTCAAGCTGTGACTTTTAACTGATATGTCAGAGACAATTTATGGGTGAACCCAACCACCTTATTGTCTTATCAACTAATGGAAGCATCCAGAGAAAGATGGTTAAAGCAACATGTTGACCAGCAGAATGGTCATAGGAGTCATTCGATAAGGAACATTTTATCAAATGTGGCATCAAGGAGCTGGTACAGAACAATTGTCAATGGGAATTAGGGGGAAATCTCCTCACTGATTGGAATCATACCTGGCATAAAGGAAATGGTTGTGACCTTTGGAAATCAGTCATCTCGGTATCATGACCCACTTGGGAAAGTGCATGGATGTTCAAGCACTGCTATTCCTGGGATTGTCACAAAAATTAAATGTTGAATCAAACTATTGAAGTTCCCAAGATACCTGTATGGTGGACTTAGGTTAACAGAAAACATTGACCAAGGTTTTGTGTTTAGCATGAACTATTGTTTATCACAAATAAATCATTCTGACCACAGGAAAACAAAGACATGAATTATCAACCGATAACTCTAATAGATTAAACTCTGCCCCCCTCCTAAACTGCTACACACATGTGCAGACCTTTGCAAACAAATAAGCATGGATGTTACAAGATGGAGTAAAAGGTACTAGGGAAATACAGTTCAATAGCACCAATCCCTTTGTTTCTCCCAAGTTCCTGCTGAGCGCCAATCTTCTTATTTCCAGATTCTTACAATTCTTTGCTGAAGCAGAGCAATTGACATATTAATTATTTTTCATTCACTAGTTAGATGCAACAGATTATAGCAACTGATGGAAGAGATTAGCAATATTTCCATTTTTGGTTACTTTGCATCTTAGATGGAGGCTTTTGCCTCTAATGTTCACGTACAATCTGTCTGCCTGCCCAGGAACTAATCGGAGAGTTGTTGTCATGCTGATGACTGTGGCCTGTATAGTTGGTCCTGCTTTCACAAGCCAAACAGCAGTTTGTCTCTGGGTAAAGCTTGCTCTGCAGACTCCCACAGTGCCAGGGTTTCTTAGACATCTTCCCCTACTGCTTGAACAAAACAACAATTTAAACACAACTCCCAATGAGTTCCAGTAACTTGTTTTTAAAA
This sequence comes from Rhincodon typus, assembly GCF_021869965.1. Classification (NCBI taxonomy): domain Eukaryota; kingdom Metazoa; phylum Chordata; class Chondrichthyes; order Orectolobiformes; family Rhincodontidae; genus Rhincodon; species Rhincodon typus. The sequence continues at coordinate 40,441,123 of NC_063359.1, read as the reverse complement.
GTGTAGCAACTCCTTCCACAGTCTTCGATGTAAAGCAACCCATTTTCACATTTTGATCCACAATCCAAAATTTAAAAGTTTTTTAAAAAAATGTGGTACTGAAGCAGCCTGTGTTAAAGGCACTAAGATGTGGGCAGCATTCAAGCTTGGGCTCATATGTGGTATGTAACATGTGTGCTACACAGGGCAATCTCCAGCAAGGAAAGGATCTGACAATTGTTCCTTGGCAACTCCATGGCTGAAACGCCTGTTATCAACATGAGGATTGTCATTGAGCAGAAACTAAACTGCACCAGTCATATAAAACTGGCCTTTTTTAGGAAGAGGGCTCCAGAATTTCCACTCCCCTTTGTATGAAGAACTGCTTTCTCATATCACCCTCAATGGTCTGGCCTTAACTTTAAGATACTGTCTCTTTGTTATTGATCCCACCACCCCAACCCAGGGAGGTAACTATTGCTTTGTTTTTACTCTGTCAAATCTTATCCCTAGAGACTGTCCACATTGAGCAGTGAGCAAACATGTTCAAACTAAACTCGGCTCCAGTCACATTTCAAAATAAATTGATGCTTCGATCTGCCACATTGAGTTCATAATGTCAGTTTGACAAGGCGGTATTCCAGGGGTAACTGAGCCACTTACTCCTCGGGATCTTGTTTCAACGCTGCATGCTGGCTCAATGTAAATCTGGTGTAATGAACTGCAACTGAAAACCTGATTTGAGCTGCATCATAAAATATAAAAAGAGTGAAGATTAATTCCTTTTATCTCTGATTGCTTGGCCTGAACAGCTTTCCTGGAAATTAACTATGCTGTACTGTCAGTGTAGTGGTGCTTTGTGTTTGACAGGCTTCTCTGTCCTTTTTGTGTCTAACAGGTTTTGTGAGTGATTCGTTTTTCTTCACACGTGATGTTAGACAGCAAGCATCTCAGCTGAACCTGGAAGCACATATGAAGGCAGACACACGCACACTAACCCTCGCATTCACTGTAAGCACACTGAGGGGTCATAAGGTTGTAAGCCTCAAAACATTTTCCTGCTAATTTTGAGACTTCAAACTTGTGAACCTGTTGCTGAGAACTGTGTGTGTTGTGGGAGGCGGTATTGGAGAAGACCTTAGAGAGCAGTAGGATGGGTCAGCTATTGTTGCCTCGGAACTCACGTTCGCACAATATTCATTTGTGATCCCACGTGGGGTATTGGCTCCCGCATTGGGAAGCCCTGTTGTAAAAGGTGTTGTAGAACTAAGTAATTTTTTTTATTTTTCTTTGTTCAATTATCAACCAGAACTGGCAGAGTGATTTAGAGGACACTGGGCCTGTGGTGCCAGTGCTAACTCTTTGAAAGAGCTGCCAATTAATCGTACTGCTCCTGCTCATTCCCCATAGCCCTGTAAAGTATTTCTCCCTTGTGTTTGCTGATGATACAAAGTGAAAGTGTACACCTTGGCTGTGCTACAAAGAGTTAGAGACAAGTTAAGTGAAGGTGCAGGAAGGTGGCAGCTGGAGAATAAGGTGGGAACATTGGATTTAAGAACAGAAAAGTAGAATATGTTTTAGAAAAGTTTCACACCTCTTAAGCATTGGTGTTCAGAGAGACTTGGGTTTACTTGTACAAGGAACTCAAAAATTAGTATGCAGGTCCATCAAGCAATTAGGCCAGTGTTCATTCCCCATTCCTGGTTGCCCCTTGAGAAAATGGTGGTGAGTCACCTTCTTGAACCACTCCAGTCCGTACGGGAAAGATATTTGGGAGGGAGTTCCAGGATTTGATCCAGGTATACTGAAGAAACAGTGTAATATTTCCAAGTCAGGATGGTGTGTGGCTTTGACAGGAACTTACAGGTGCTGGTGTTCCCCTTGGCCTTCTGGGTGGTAAATGTTGTGGATTTAGAAAATGCTGGCAAAGGAGCCTTTGTGAGTTGCTGCAATACATCTTGTGCATGGCACAATCTCCCTCTGAATTTTGTGCATGTCAGTCTGCTTTGCATACTGATTAACTTTCTCGCTGTACAGAAGTTCCTGTGATCCTGAAATGGTTGACACTAGAAACGCGGCACCCTGGTCACTGTCAAAGGCTGTAGGAAGCTGTCTGGACGAACTTCTCTCTATGATGTCCTTCAGCCGGGTCTACTGTCACTATGGAGACACTGCAAGGATGCCAAGAGGTAGGTGTCTGGGAATTACAGATGGTCCTTGTGGCATCAGATCTGCCAGGATGAGGGTGCACCCTCTGAAACATTGGAGCTGTGACATGTCAAGGAATGGATGGTTTATTGGGAGATTGGGGAGTGTGGGGAAGTTGTGGTGATTGGGCTGAGTGTCATCGCAGGCACGATCGGAAATGGAGCAGAGCGTTGCACCAGATGATGAGCACCATATCCTGGTGACTGGATGCTGAGCTTTAGCAACCAGACCTGGAGGACAACTTGATAACGGGCAAACCATAACATCACAAACAAAAACGCTTCTCCAGTCACAAGCCACTCACTTTCTGATTGCCATAATTTTTCCAAAAATTAAAATTCCTTGAACAAAATGTGTTAGATTGTTCTGGTACAAACTCCTTCATTTGCAATAAATTTATACAAACATTCATAATTGGAGCAAAAATATACCATTCTGCCCCTCAAACATGCTCTGTCATTCAATAAGATCATGGCAGATCTGTGTGTGTTCTGAATTCCATATTCCTGTCTAACCCCCTTGATTCTCCTGCTTAACCTAACCACGTCCATCTTAAAAACAAAATCAGTGACTGACCTCCATTGCCTTCTGAGGCACAGAGTTCCAAAGTCACACAACCCTCTGAGAAAAAATGTAAAGGAGTGACCTCTGATTTTAAATAGTATCTCTTAGTTCTGGACTCTTACAAGAGGAAGCGTCCTTTACATATCCACCTTGTTGAGAATCTTAAGGATTTTATAAACTCAATTAAGTCATCTCTCACGCTTCTAAACTCCAGTGGAAATAAACCCAGGCTGACCAACTGTTCCTCCCAAGAAAACCCACTCATTCTGGGTGTCAATCTGGCAAACCTCCTCTGAACTGCCTCCAACCCATTTATATCCTGCCTTAAATAAGGAAACCAAAACTACATGAAGTATTTAAGAAGTGCTTTCACCAGTGCTCTGTGTATTGCAGCATTCCCCATATAGGTTAGGCTTGTGTTGTCACTCCCTGGTCTCAGTTTTTAAAATTTCTGCATGGCATGTGGGTGTCACTGCCTGGACCAGCATTTACTGCCCATCCCTAAATCGCTCTTGAGGAGGCGGTGATGAGCTGCCATCTTGAATAGAACGTGTTCAGCCATTTTAGGGGGCTGTTAAAAGTAAACCACATTGCTGAGAATTTCCAGTTTGAGTAAGGATAGCAGCTTTCTTTCCTTGAATGGCATGAATAAAGCAGATGGGTTTTCACAACAATCCAATGGTCACCATTACTGAGATTCACTTCTAATTCCAGACTTATCTCAATAAAGACAATTCAAATGCTTCAGCTGCCTCAGTGAGATTTCAACTCCTGTCTCTTGATCACTAGGCCAGATCCCTGGACCTTTAATCCAGTAACATAACTACTAGGCATTACTCAATACATTCACTCATGTAAATAAAAGCAAAATACAACAGATGCTGGGCCTGGAAATAAAAACAAAATGCTGGAGAAACTCAGCAGGTCTGATATCACCTGTGGAGAGAGAAACAGAATAAACATTTTTGAGTCTCTTACTCTTCTTGAGCATCTGTTAAGATGATGAAGATGGCTCAGTGTTAGTGCTGTACCCTCCAAATCAGAACTTTTAAAAGACTTTGTGTTTTTGAATTGAATATTTATTTGCGGGTTTCCTGATCACGGTTTTGGTGGTTTTGCTGCAGGTTCTGGATTGTGGCCTCTCCAGTAGAGTTTTGAGACACCATTCAGGAGCTATTTCACATCCTTCTGATCCCACCTCCTTTTCTCTGTGGAAGTGAAAGAATGAGGCAGTCTGCTGGCAACAGGAACTGGACACTTTTAAAGGTTTTTTCTGACCTAGGAAAGTTGTTCAAGACCGCTCACTCTCAGCCGTTTTTGCCACCGAAGGTGAAGTTGGTCGAGAATGAATGATCAGATCAAACTGGCATCCTGTGGTGCCTGGAATGTGTCCTCCAGCACTGGCACAGCTGCTGGACAGCCCCGAAGTCTCGAGACTGAGAGGCGCCAATTGCAAGAACAGGAGGAGCCCGGGCCCTTTCTCAGCGACACTTGGAAATGCCCCCCTGAGGAACTGGGCCACGGTGTCCAAGGGCTGGAAATGTCGATAGTACCACGACCCCCTGTGAGGCCCAAGCCATGCCGGCACAGTAAGCAACGGCACCTGCGCTCAGTGGAAGGGAGAGCTGCTGGCCGCATACTGAGGAGCAGGAGCAGTGAGGAGAGCTCCTCAGAGCCTGTTGACACAGACTCCTCCTGTGGGTCCCTGTACGGTGCTGATCTCTCAGGCTCCCCCATGCAGTGTCTCCAGGGCAAGTCAGTGGTAACTCCTCAGAGGCCCCTGCCCAGTAGCAGCAGCAGTAGTAGTAGTAGTTTGCGGGAGTGCGACACCAGTGAGTCAGCCGGGAGTACAACAGAATATCATAATGGACCAGTCCACACAGACTCCCAGGCCAGGAGTAATCACCCTGATATTAAAACAGTATCCTCAGCCAATCGGAAGCTGCCTCCTGTGGCACCCACCAAACCCCTCCCTCCAATGGTCATTAACCTGGACTCACCAGTACTAAGGACCAGTAATCGGATTGACCAGGATTATGTGGATTACATGCATGTGACTCAGTCAGTATCGAGCCAGCACAGCAATCTCCCCAACCTGAACGAAGGAACTGAGGATAACGGATCCTCATTCTTCATGAATTCTCCCAGCAGTGTCTTGTTTCCTGTCCGTTCAGAGGATCTTCGGAAAAGGTAAGGCAACAGTTGAAAATTAAAATGTTAAAATCCTCTTAGCTGTGAAGTGTCTGCAGGATCTAGTGTCAGCCTCAGCTCAGTGAGTGGCTGTCTCTCAGCCTCTGAATCAATAGCCCATGGATTCATATTCCCACACAGACACTGTGTGGTGCTGATGAAGCACTGCCTGAGGGGCTGTTACCCTGCTTTTGCTTGTCTCAGTCGATCAGGGAATGCTCACTATCAAAGCTATAGGCCTTGTGCTGCTGATCTCTATGAGCCTGTATTCTGGGTCACTGTCTATTCTTTGATCCCGTTGCCACTCTAGTGAGATGCTTAAATTGACAAGTTCAGAAGATGGACCATTCCCACGCTACAGGGCACAAAGCTGAAAGATCAGGTGCGGAATGCCAAATTTATTTTCTCTCCACTTGCAGAATGACAGGAAGAGGTGGAGCCAGCCTGCTCCAGATTTCTGGGCAGAGAGATGCCTTGTGGGGGATCTAGTGTAGTCAAAAGGACAAGAGTGAAGAAAGCCATTGGTGAGACTGAATCTGGAGTACTGTGTACAGTTTTGATCTCCTCATTTGAAGAAAGATTTCATTGAATTTGGAACAGTTCAGAGGCAGTTCCACTCAAATACTTCCTGGGATGGGGGTTAGCTTATGAAGAAAGTTAAAACAGGTTAGGCCTTTCTCCATTAAAGAATGAGGGGTAATCTTAGTAAAACGTATAAGGTCTTGAGGGGGCTAGACAGGGTGGATACTTGGATGATAGTTCCACTTATTAGGAAGACTAGGGCACAGAGTTGGAGAATAAGAAGTCACCCAATTAAGACTGAGATGAGGAGAATCTTTTCACTCAAAGTGTCAAGAGTCTGTGGAATTCACTCTCCCAGAGAGCAACAGGGGCTGCATCATAGAGTTTTATTCAAGGCTGAGTCAGACAGATTTTACGTTGATATGGGAGGCAGCCGTGCAAGTGGACTTAAGATCACAACCAGATCAGCCATGCCTGTATTGAATGGCAGCACAGGTTGGAGGCTGTAAGTAATTTATTCCTGCTGCTAAGTGTGATGTTTTTACGTGAAGGATAGAGGAATAGCAGCTGTGGAAAGCAAGAGAGGCTGAAACAGTGAGACAGAAGCTGAGTAATCATGGCCCCATGTCATGACTTTGGGACATTCCTGTGTCTCTACAGGAGTTATCTGGAGGGCAGTCTCCTGGCCAGTGGAGCTCTGCTGGGAGCCAGTGAATTGGATCGTTATTTCCCTGACCGAAGAGTGCGAGTGTTTATCACCACCTGGAATATGCAAGGCGAGAAGGTGAGTCACAGAAACGGTTGATTGAATTTTTTGAGGACTTGACCAAGAAGATAGATGAGGGAAGAGTGGTAGACTTTGTCTTCATAGACTTTAGCAAAGCCTTTGACAAGATTCCACATGGCAGACTGGTTAGTAAAGTTAGATCACATGGGATTCAGGGAGAGTTTGCCAGTTAGCTACAAAATTGGCTTGATGGTAGGAGACAGAGGGTGGTGGTGGACGGTTGTCTTTTGGACTGGAGGCCTGTGATCATTGGTGTTCCACAGGCATTGGTACTGGGTCCACTTATTGTTTGTAATTTATATAAACTATTTAGATGAGAATGTAGGAAGCATGGTTAATAAGTTTGCAGATGATACCAAATTGGTGGTATAGTCAACAATGAAGACGGTTATCTAAGATTACAAAGGATTTTTGATCAATTGGACCAATGGGCCCCGGGTTGGTAGATGGAGTTTAATTTGGATAAATGTGAGGTGTTGCATTTTGGTAAGACGAACAAGGGCAGGACTTGTATAGTTAATGGTAGTGTCCTGGGCAGTGTTGTCGAACAGAGGGACCTAATGGTTCAGGTACATGGTTCTTTGAAAATGGCGTCACAGGTACACAGGGTGGCAAAGAAGGCATTTAGCACACTTGCCCTCATTGCTCAGACCCTTGGGTAAAGGAGTTGGAATGTCATGTTGTAGTTGTACAGTATATTTGTGAGGCCACTTTGGAGTACTGTGTACAGTTTTAGTCACCCTGCTATAAGAAGGATATTATCAAATTGGACAGAACGCAGAAAAGATTTACAAGGATATTACCGGGACTGGAGGGTTTCAGGTTATAAGGAGAAGCTGGCTAGGCTGGGACTTTTTTTTTACTGGAGCACAGGAGGCTGAGGGTGACTTTATAGAGGTTTATAAAAAAAAAAGTCATGAGAGGCATAGTTAAGGTGAAAAACAGAAGTCTTTTTCCTAGGGTAGGGGAGTTCAGAACTAGAGGGCGTATTTTTAAGATAAAAGGAGAAAGATTGAAAAGGGACCTAAGGGGCAACATTTTCACACAGAGTGGGGTTTGTATGTGGAACAAACTGCCAGAGGAAATGGTCGATGCAGGTACAGTTACAACATTTAAAAGACATTTGGACAGGTACATGAACAGGAAAGTTCTGGAGGAATATGGGCCAAATGCAGACAAATGGGACTAGTTCAGTTTGGAAACTTGGTCAGCGCAGACGAGTTGGACTGAAGCGTCTGTTTCTGTGCTGTATGACTCCCTATTTATGTCAAACTGAGAGCAAGGAAGAAACCCTCCGGAAGAGGAATCTTCACTCAGACATGTCCCTGCAAATACAGAGCAGCAGTAAGTCAGGTCAGTGTGCTCACTGAGCTGTGGGCTATGAAGTGATGTCTCTCAGTCCCCCAGTGCACCAGTCCCTCAGCTCATCTGCTGAGTTGTATAGTTCTTTTTTAACTCCACTCTGAGCTGTGATCTGTGATGAACTTGTGGCTGAGGTTGTCCTTTGGAGCAAAACATCCCATGTTGCTGCCCCTGGCTGCTCTCCAGTGAACCCACCCTCCCTGTGGCACTGGGCTAGATGCCCAGGTTAATATCCTGTCGGAAAAGAGTTCAAATCTCACCACAGCAGCCAGCATAATTTCAATTCCACTCATAATCTGGAATGGAAAGCTCATATCAGAGATAGCATCATGACAAATATCTAGGTTCACTAACGTCCCTTTAGGGCAAGAAATCTGCCATCCTTACCTGGTCCAGCCTATTTGTGACTCCAGACCCACAATAATGTGGCTGATTCTTAACTGCCCTCTCAAATGGTGTATTAAATAGTGGATGGGCAACCATCAATCCTTATCAACAAAACCCATATCAGGTGAAACAGTGGAAGTTACATGTGGATTGAATGAGAAAATATGTTGAAGAGCATTTAATTGGCTATGAAAGGGAAGGCAACCACCTAGTGGTATTATTATAGAATCATAGAATTCCCACAGTGTGGAACGAGGCTATTTGGCCCATCGAGTCCGCACCAACCCTCTGATCAGCATCCCACACAGATCAATCCCCCCCCCTATCCTGGTAACCCCACATTTAGTATGACTAATTCACATAGCCAACACATCCCTAGACTCAATGGGACAATTTCCCATGGCCAATCCACCTAATCTGCACATCTTTGGACCATGGGAGGAAACCGGAGCACCCAGTGGCAACCCTCGCAGACACGGGGAGAATGTGAAAACTCCACACAGTTACCCAAGGGTGAAATCAAATCCAGGTCCTTGACGCTGTGAGGCAGCAGTGCTAACCACTGAGCCACCGTGCTGTTTTAATAATATTAAAAGAAACAGCAAAGAATGGTCAAAATACTAATAAGAAGGGAACCATTACAGTATTTGAGAAGGCTAGACAGAAATATAAATACAGAGAGTAAGAGTTTTTATAAATATTTAAATAAAAAGTTGATAAAGTGAGCATTGCTACAGAAAGTGAGACTGAAGAATTAAAGGAAAATAAGGAAATGACAGATGAATTGAAATAGTTTTCTGCATCAGTCTTCATTATAGATGATATAAGTAGCGTTCCAGACTCAGCGATAAATCAAGAAATAGAAGGGAGGGAAGAACTCCGGAAAGTTGGAATCACCAGAGAAGCGGTACTGAATAATTTGTTGGAGCTGCGAGCTAACAAGTGCTCAGGTCCTGATCGACCTCATCCTAGGATCTTGAAACAAGTCGCTTATGACATATTTAATAGATTGGTTTAATTGCCCATTGATTCAGGGATAGTCCCAATAGATTAGAAGCTAGCAATTACAACTCTTTTGTTTAAAAAGGGAGGAAGACAGAAAGCAGGAAACTACAGGCCAGTTAGCCTTGTATTTGTCAGAGGGGAACTGCTATCAAAGAAGTTATGTCAAGACACAGATAAGTTCAAGGTTATCAGGCAGAGTTACTATGGTTCTGTAAAAGGGATATCATGTTTGACCAACCTATTGGAGTTCTTTGAGGTGGTAGTACTTGCCTTCAGGAAAGTTAAGTGCAAGAGGAACAGTGGATGTAATACACTCAACTTTCCAGAAGGTATCTGATAAGGTGCCACATCAAAGGTTATTGCAGAAGATAAAAGCTCACAGTGTAAGAGATGGCATATTGTTGTGGATAGAAGATTGACTGGCTCAAATGAAGCAGAGAATAAACATCTAAATGGCTCATATTTAGGTTGGTGAGATTTAACAAGTGGAGTGTACAGGGATCATTGCTGGGAGTTCAACAGTTTCCCATTTATGTAAATGATTTGGATGAAGGGCTAGAAGGAATAGTTGCTAAATTTGCTGATGACACAAAGATAGGTTGGAAAATAAGCTGTGAAAAGGACAAGAGGAGGCTACAAAAAAAGTTAGATAGGTTGATTGAGTAGGCAAAACTGTGGCAAATAGAGGTGTCATGTGGGAAAATATGAAACTGCATTTTGGCGGAAAAAATCGGAAAAGGCGTATCTAAATGGTGAGAGATTGCAGAACTTGGAGATGCAGAGGGGTCTGGGTGTTCTCATGAATCACAAGAGGTTACAATGTAGGTAGCAGTAAATAAGGAAAGCTAATAAATTGTTGTCATTTATTGCAAGGGGAATTCAACTCAAAGTAAGGAGGTTATGCTTCATTTATACAGTGACACTGTTAAACTCAAATCTGGAGTACTGTGCAGAGTACTGATCGTCTTATTTACGAAAGGATACAGATGCATTGGAGGCATTTCGCAGAAGGTTTACTAGATTAAAAACTGGAATGAGACAGCTGATTTATGAGGAAAGATTGGACAGGGTAGGCTTGTATCCACTGAAGTTCAGAAGAAATATTTTAATTGAAATGTTAAGATTCAAAGTCACCTTGACAGGGTGAATGTGGAAAGGATATTTCCTGTTGTGGGAAAATATAGAGCCAGGGCTTGTTGTTTAATTGGGTGGTATTATCACTGCAATGTTAATCCAGAGACCCAGGTTCAACTCCTGCCATGGCAGATGGTGGAATTTGAGTTCAATGAAAATCTGGAATTAAGAGTCTAATGATGACCATGAATCCATTGTTGATTGTTGGAAAAACCTATCTGGTTCATTAATGTCCCTTTACGAAACTAAATCTGCCACCCCTACCTGGTCTGACCTACTTGTGACTCCAGACCCATAGCAATATGGTTGACTGTTAACTGCCCTCTGGGATCACAGTTAATGGCAATAAATGCTGGCCTGGAAAGGCAAGTTATTGTCTGCTGTTCTTAAAACAAGGGCTAAGTGAACTGAGCTCTGCTCCACTCTCCCACCTCGCCATGAGGGGCCTGTAACCATAAAGCCACTGTCAGATTCATCTCAGTTGGCCGGATACATGTTTTGTTTGTAAGAGGAAGTTTGTTGTAACCTTTTCTCTGTCATTACAGCCCCCTGACAAACTAGATGACCTTCTCCTGCCCTATGACTCTCAATACATCCAGGACTTGTATGTCATCGGTACTCAGGAAGGAATCCCAGACAGGTAACAGGACCTCCACATCAGAAGCGAACCTGATCGCATTTCAGGCTGCCTCTCATTTCTACCTCCTCATACCACACCACCCCCTCCAAAAAAAGTTCTCCCCTCCCTATCCAATGTGCAGTGACCCTGGCAATGTTAGTTTTACTTAAGTACCCATTCTTCATATGTGACACCAGGTAGTGCTAATTGTTGGAGACACCAACACATGAAAACATTGAACTGAAGCACTGCCTGCATGTCAGTAGACATTAAAGATTCTACAGCTCCTATTTAGAGGGGCGGCTGCGCCTCTTTTCTCTGTGTCTGTCTCTATCTCTTCTTCTATCCCCCTCTCAATTTTACAACCATACGTGTACGCGCTGCAGCAGCAGTCACGTGATAGGGTCAACAAATCTGTTTGTTCCTCCGGTGCTGACCAGAACAATTCAACACCAGTCCATGGGGCCAGGGACTAGCTGTGACTCTGCTGTCATTGTGCTGGCTGAGGTCAGCAGCTTCAGCAGAGATTGCTGAGGCTGAATCAACCTCAGCTGGTAGGGCTCCCATTCTGCATCAACAGTAAACCTCACCAAGTCATGAACCTCAGCCACTGCTAGCGTTCAGCACTTTCAGTTTTTGAGCTTGTTTGTGCTGGGTTGTAGGGCTGCAACCTGACTGCTTGGTTTGTCCTTTTGTGTTTGTCCAGGAGAGAGTGGGAGATCTGTCTGCAGGAGACCCTGGGGCCTCACTTTGTGCTGCTATACTCTGCAATGCATGGAGTCCTCCATCTCTCTCTGTTCATCAGGAGAGACCTCATCTGGTTTTGCTCAGGTAAATGCTGCAGGATTGTTGGCCAGTGCCGTTAGCTGTACAATAAATGGAAATTGCACAGTTTGAACATTTACTGAATGTGTCTTGTGACCCTCCCTCAGAAGTAGAACAGGCAACAGTGACAACTCGTATTGTCTCCCAGATCAAGACAAAAGGAGCCGTAGCAATCTCATTCACATTTTTTGGGACGTCCTTCCTCTTTATTACTTCTCACTTCACCTGTAAGTTTTACCTGTGCATTTTACTGTATCTCTGTGTTTTCCAGAATCAGTTTCTGTTGATAGTGAGCTCGGACTGAGAGCCAGCCTCAGAAAGAAAGATAGAAGGAGCGAGAGTGGATAATCAGAACAAGGTGGCATGATGGTCATGTGTTTGAAGAAATTTTTTGAGAAGGGGTTAAGACAGGTAGATCATTGAGTCAGAGTTGATGCCCCCTGAGTTACTGCCTAACCAGAGAAACAGTGCCATTATATAGCACCTTGTACTAAGTCCTGAAGCACTTTACACCCATGCAATGAACCAGATCTCACTTAAAGGAAAAAAAGTAATTCTCTGTCCATCTTTTCAAAATCCTTTATCATCTTCAAACATTGTGTGAAATTTTGGCTGATGATGGTAATGAGCTGGTAATGATGGAAATGTGTATTATAGTATCTGCTGGGGTGTGAGGGCTGGGGATGGGTTACAGCAAACTGCCTCTCTCTCACTTCCATCTCTCATGCAGCTGGACAAGGGAAGGTTTATGAGAGGATGCTGGACTACAATAAAACAATAGAAGCCCTGGAACTTCCACGGGTTGTGCCTGACACCAACATCTACAAATCTGACCCCTGTGAGTAGCTACTGTTAAATGCCTGATGTTCTGCTGTTGTCTTGAGTGGGATATGAAAAAGGAATTTACCACCTTCAGGCGAGCCAGCCAACTCTGCCTCTCACTGGGGTGCGGCTCCCGCACACACTGACCCTCGCTGGGGTGCGGCTCCCGCACACACTGACTCTCACAGCAGTACAGCTCTTATTCCTTTTCCCATAAAAAATAGTCCATGTGGTGGGTTACTGCAAGAATGTTGGAACACAGGAAAACTTCCCTGCTTTTCTTGGAAGAGGGGCTATGGAAAATGTAAAGTCTCATGTGAAAATTAGAAATGGAGAACACTGTTAGTACTGCACAGCAGAGAACAAGCTATCAGTGAGCCAAATCTGATTCTCCCTCCAGCAGCTCCCCACACCTTAGACACAGGGAACAAGAAGTAGAAATGGCCATTTTTCTGACAAGCTTTTACTATGCATTTGCTGCAGATGATGTGACAACCCGATTTGATCAGGTTTTCTGGTTTGGTGACTTTAACTTCCGCCTGGATGTGAAGCGAGCAGTGATCGATGAGCTTCTACACAACAAGAACAAGGACAGTCTCCGCTCCATTCTGCATTATGATGAGCTAACCAAAAAGCTACAGGAGGGTAGGACTGATTCTGTGTACCTTACAGTTACTTGGGACTGGAGAGGGAGGTGAGGACCAGTTGCAGGAACAACTCTCACACACACTGACTCTCACTGGGGTATGGGGTCTGCGGTGACCCACTCTGTCCTGGAATTTGTTTGTCCTTTCAGTGTGGGAGTGAGGTGTTGAGTATACTTGTCTCCATGTTTTCTGTGGAGAATGGGGTGGGGGAAGGTTGGGAACCTTTCCACTGCTCACTCGTGTTTTTTTTTGTTCTTCAGGCTCGATTTTTAAAGGGTTCAAAGAAGCTGAAATAAGTTTTCTTCCAACCTACAAGTTTGACATTGGATGTGATGTTTATGACAGTAGTGCCAAACAGAGGACTCCTTCCTACACGGTAAGGAAGTGATGGAAAGTTTAATTCTGCAGGAATATCAGCCATTCAATACCTTCTGCTGCAGCTGCCTCCTCTTTGATCAGTCTTCATTTACCCAGAGCATTCTGAGGTTGATATCACCCATTAGGTGACACTGCAGTGGGGAGGCTACATTCGCTGGGACTGGTTTTACAGCAGAGAAAGTGAGGGGCATGTACAAGCAAATAATGTGATACGATTTCCAGTGACAGGTGGCTGCTAACTCGAGACTGAAGATATTTTGTAGAAGAACTGGGGGGGGTGGGGAAGATTCATGCAGTGAGTTGTTGTGATTTGGAATGCGTTGTCTGAGAGGGTGGTGGGAGCAGATACAACAGGAAATTTCCAAAGTGGGTACTGGATAAATCCTTTAGAAGTAGAAAAAGTTTCTGGAATGTGGGGGAACAGGAAACTTGCAGAGTCACTAATTGGATTGATCTCAAGGAATGGGACAGCAGGGCAGTGAAGTAAACAAAAAGGACAGATTCTTTACTGTTCCATCAATGACCTCCAAACATTAGAAAGTGGGACTGAAGAGTAGTCACTAACAAGAACCAATTCAGACTCAGCAAGCTTCCACACATAGCAATATGTTAATGACCAGGTAATCTGCTTTACTGATTGGAGGAAAACCTCCCTCACTGTTCTTCCAGGAGCACTGTGACATTTTTTTAAAGCAAAGTGCCCCTAAGTTGGATAAAGTCTCATCTGAAACACTTCACCTTCGATAGTTCAGTACTTGCTCCTTCCTGCTGTGGGAATGTTGGCTTGTGGTCACTTGATTGAACCTGATTTGAGCAGCAGCAAGGTGCTAGTTATGGACCTGCGAGCTGTATGGTTTGGTGCAGTTTCTGTGGGAAGCTTGTGACGCGGACATGGACCACTTAACCCTCTTCTCCTGCAGGACCGCATTATATACAAGAGCCGGCAGAAAGGGGACATATTCGTACTTAAATATGGGAGCTGCACTTCAATCAAAACCTCAGATCACAGGCCTGTCTATGCCTACTTTCAAGTGAGGTTGCGACCTGGAAGAGATAAGTGAGTGATTGCTTTTTATTTCCCTTTTCTGCCCTACTGGTGATGCCATTCGTGTGGGATTCTCCTGTGCTGCACCGACATGTCCTGGCACCAGAACAAGGGAGAGCTTCACAAGGTGTTCATGCTCTTCTGACATGCTTCCACCCTTCAGTGGTGTCCTGTCAGCATAGACTGTGAATCAGAAACTCAGACTGGTCATAGTGAGAGGACAGGTGGGACTAATTAGACATCAGATAATTGTGAATTAAATAAAAGGGGCTAATGGGTTGTTCATGTCAAATTTGTGTCTCTTTTGCTCCATCAGCATCCCACTGTGTGCCGGTCAGTTTTACAGAGATATCTACAAAGAGGGAATAAAAAGACGATTTATGAGGGAGCAGAAGAGACGAGCGTTCTGGAACCAGAGGAACAGCACCATCTGCAGTGTGTCCTGATAGAGCTGGACGTAAACGGGGAGCTTCCTTAACCAGCCCGGTTCCTGCATCAGTGGAGGTAGTGGGCAGAGAATCAGACTGCACACAGAGTGCTGATCACGAGAGCAAAGTTCCTGGCTCAGGATCCATGCCAAGATGTTTTTCAATAAAACTGTCTGTCAGGAAGGGTGCCACGTAACCCACTTATAAAGAGCAAGACTGTGCACGTAATCCCGCATTATTGTTGTTTTTGTTTCATAATTATGTTTTGACTTTCAGTATTTAGAAGACAGGTCATTTTCCAATGTTCATATTTTTTTAAAATGTGCTATCTCAATGTTGAGAAGCTTATGTCAAAATTATTTAAACCCTTGAAGAAACTGACTCTCACTGGGGTACGGGTCCAATGTATCGGTTTCTCACGTGAGCCTCAGTGGAGAATATCCCTGGAATATTGAACTCTTGGCATTGTCACAGCTTAGCAAGAGCATGTTCAGCCAAAACCTCCACACAGTTGCCAGACCATGACCAGCTAAAGAGCCTCTCTGCTGCAGCAGTGATGCCCAGTTTGGGTACCTGAATTATCAGTAATGAAGCATTTGATTGGTACTTTCAGCTGTATATCAGAGTGAGTGGAGCATACTGCTCACTCCAGCTGGAGGTTAGCCCACAATCAATTTTCCCTAAAAGCCTTGAACTGAATGATTAGTCTTTGTTACTCGCACACCTAGAAAAGACTGCTCTATTGATGATTGCACACTGACCTCAACAAACAGCTAGGATTTCAAACAGTTTTATTTGGATAGAGAAGTTTTAAATGGTATTGATGCTGTCAGAAACTCTTAACCAGAAAGGAGATTGTGGCAAATGTAAGTCAGTAGTTTGTGCTATGGGATTGCCCAAACTGTGAGCTGTCTGTCATGTTGTAGCTTCCTTGACTGGATAATGGCCACTGGGGAGATCAAACTCTGGCCATGTTAGACCATCAGGTGGCGAGAGGCCTGTAAGGGTCTCAGGGCACAGCCCATAGACCACCCCCCCCCCTGTTAAATCGGATTATTATTAAATGCAGCAACTCCCCCCCTCCTTCTTCCCGTTCTCTGTGCCCCCCCCCCCCCCCCCCCGCCCGCCCGCCCGCAACATAATCACAATCACAATCACCCTGGCTAGGGAACTTGGGGAGTTCACCCCAATCTGTGGGGTTCTAGCTTACAATTGGTATCTGAGAGGAGAGTGGAGATAGCTCCACCCAGGCACTGTGTCCAACAGCCCGGTCCAATCAGGGAGGCTGTGGCTGGAACAGGGTCTCAGTTACTCCCTCTCTGAAGCTACAATTGGTCAGGTTTCATACAGGACTCAAGTTACAAATCACTTGTGGCCCTCTTTCCAGGAGGGCCACACAATGGAGGTTTCTGTAACATCTGAACTTGTGGTTAATATAGAACACATTTTTATTTTGATTTCACTGACTTTTTGCAAGAAATAAATAATTTATAATAATTCTGGATGTTAACCACCACTGTTGATCTGAGCTGCAATGTGCAGTCATGTTCCCACTCTAGCTGCCTTCTCTTAGTTATAACACACTGTCTGTAAAAGGCAGGAACGTCTGTGATTAACAAGTGCAGAAACGGCTGGCATTCTTTAAAATTAATACATCATTATATGGGTATTACACATCTCCAATATGAAACAAAGTCCCAGGAGGGACATGGATTAAAGAAGAGGCCTTAGGCATTAGTACAATTAAAATTTATATAACTGGACAGAACGGTTTTGTGCATTAACACAGAATGATCACAGTCCAGGAGCTGGTGACTGTAGCAGCATCACAAATTAAAGACACGCGAATCATTTCAAAGCAGGTTTCATCTCACTATCTTGATATAATATCAAGTACATTAGACCACTTCTCACCCACACTGCGTTCTGCTCTTCTTCTGGTCTAGTTACACACAATTATTTCTCTCTCTGCTCACCATAAGCAGCTCACAGATACACAGTTACAAGATACCAGGACTTGAGGTGTAGTGTCTCTGTTCATCAGCTGGGGACCAGGAGAAGGCCCCACTCACCGGAACAGCCTGTAAATGCGGGGTAGACGACCGTCCTTGCTGGTCAGTGCGTGCTGAATGTGCTCATATGTTGGCAAATCGCTGAGGTCTCCTAGGGCTGCCACAGCCGGTTTGCTGCGTAACATTTTCGTTGTGACCCTCTTAATATCGTCTGCGCTTACCGCACCTGCAAACGCAAGGGGGTTTCCCCGTTAGATTGGTGAGCATGCCATCCTCACTGGGCTGTGACAGAGTCCCAGGAATATGGGAGCAGGAGAGATTTACTAGAACAGTTCCAGCAAGGAGGAGCTTCAGTGAATGTGGAGTGTCTGAAGAGGGTGAAACTGCTCTCCATCAAACAGAAAGGTTAAGTGGAGACTTAATTAAATGGAGATTTATAGAGTCATAAGAGTTATACAGCACAGAAACAGACCCTTCAGTCCAACTCATCCACACCGACTAGATATTCTAAACTGATCGAGTCCCATTTGGCCCATATCCTTCTAAACCCTTCCTATTCATATACACATCCAGATGCCTTTTATATGTTGTAATTGTACCAGCCTCCACCACTTCCTCTGGCAGGTCATTCCATACACACACCACCCTCTGTATAAAAAAACTTACTCCTCTTTGCCCTCTCACTTTAAACCTATGCCCTCTCCTTTTGGACTTTCCCCACTCTATCCATGCCCCTCATGATTTTATAAACCTCTATAAAGGTCACCCCTCAGCCTCTGATGCTCCAGAGGAAGAAGCCCCAGCCTATTCAACCTCTCCCTATAACTCAAACCCTCCAGTCCCAGCACCATCCTTACACATCTTTTCTGAATCCTCTCAAATTTAAGAGCATCCTTCCGATAGAACGGTGAACAGAATTGTATGCTGTGACCTTGTAAAAGTGGCCTCACCAATGTCCTGTACAACCACAACATGACATGCCAACTCCTAACTCAAATGTTCTGACCAGTGAAGGCAAGCATGCCAAATACCTTCTTCACCACCCTGTCTACCAGTGACTCCACTTTCAAGGAGCTGTGCACCTGCACCCCAGGTCTCTTTGTTCTGCAACACTCCCCAGGGCCCAACCATTAACTGTAAAAGTCCTGCCCTGATTTGCCTTTCCAAAATGCATTACCTCATATTTATCTAAATTAAACTGCTACGGAGTTTTGTTGGAGTAAATAAAGAGAAACTTTCCAGTGGCAGGACAGTTGGTAATAGGGGATAGCGGATTGAACAGAATCAGTAAAACAGTCCAAGAGGAGATGAGGAGGATTTATTTTGTGTAGTGTTGCTGTTGAATGTGCAAATTGAAAGGGCAGTGAAAGCAGATTCACCAGGAACTTTCAAAGGAGAATTGAATCAATACCTGAGGTGAGAAATTTTCAGGACTTAGAGGGAAAAGCACAGAAATTGAACAAATTAGAAATGTCTTTCAGAGATCCAGCACACCACAATGGACTGAGCAGTCTTTGGTGCTATAAGGTTGAAGGAGAGAGTGGCTCAGGCAGTGGATTAACTGGCATCTTAAAGACAGAATGAGCACAGTGCAGACAGACTCCTGTCTAATCTCTACTCACCAATCAGTGTGCAGAGCTCCTGAGGCAGTTTTCGGGTCCCTGTTGCAAGTACCTGCCGTCCAACATCCTCAAATATAACTGGACGTGACTCCAGGTTCATCATCAGCATCGACTTCAGCTGGGTCTTCGCTCGTTCCAGCTCCATCTGAGAACAAACAAACAGCAAATATCACTATGCAGCAAGAATACACACCCTCATTTCCCGTCGACACTATCCAATCACATACTCCCAGAACAACAGGGACAGCGCGGGGTTAGATACAGAGAAAAGCTCACTCTCTCTATCTAACACTCAGATTAGTAAAAGTCAGCTTGAGCTGTGGAACATTTAACAGTCAGGAGGGCAGATGTGGAACTGTCTCTCTCCAGAGAGACAATACCTTCTGCAGCAGCACAGCAGTATTGATCTGGATTAGATGCTGATGTTGCAACCGCGTGGATTAATGCAGGGATTGTCATAGCCACTGAGCTAGGGCTGGAAAGGCAAAGAGAATCCTGAAAGTAGCAGGAAGTCACTTTGCACCAAGGGCCCACCAGCACTTACAGTCACTCAGAATGGCCAGCAGTGTATATCACAATTCCTTGTGTCTGTCTGTCTCTATCTGTGCTGCCTATTTGACACAAGTATCGCACAAAATCTGCACTCACCTCTCCCACTGACCCGGTCATCATAATGAATTCCCGAGTGATAATCTCCACCATCTCCCTGACCTGTAACACCAGAGAAAACAATGGAGGTAAGTAGCTGAGCCAAAAATCACAGAGGACATAATAAAATGAAATGACAGGATCGGTTAGAGGGGTCAAATGATACAACGCAGCAGTCAGTTTATAAAAGGTAAGAGATGGAGCAGTACCTGTCGAGGATCAGCACTTGCATGTATACACAGGAGCCCAGTGTCCTCGTAGCTATGGTGATAGGCTGTGGCATTGTACATCCAGTGGTGTCTGAGGGTGGGTGGGTGGGGGGGGGGGGGGGGGGCGAACGTGGGGGCGGAGGAGCGGCGG
>NC_063359.1:40420297-40420979 GCF_021869965.1 Rhincodon typus | reverse complement strand
GGTGGTGGAGGAGGAGGAGAAGCGACAGAGTCAGTTAGTGGGTTATTTTCAATCAGAATTTCCAAGACACTGGAACACATCAATCTCCGTCTGCTAGCTGTGGGTAATGCTCTTCCTAGTCTTTCAGTCAGAGCTCCATGTGTTTGAGCCGCATTACACAGATTGCCCCAGTAATGCAGGCTGACTCTGCTAGTACCAGAGTGAGGTGAGAGGGGCTGCCTTTTAGCTGACAGGCTGAATGGTGGAGGAGGGGGAAGACAGGTTTTGGTCAACATTATAACTGGTCATTTATCAGGCTATTCTTTATGGGATCTTGCTGTGCACAAATCAGCTGTTGCATTTCCTATATTACAATGATACACTCGAGGAAGTATTTCATTGGCTGTGATGTACTTTGGATGTCCTGAAGTGGTGAAAGGCGCCATAGAAATGGAGAGAGATAGTAGGAACTGCAGATGCTGGAGAATCCGAGACAACAAGGTGCAGGGCTGGATGAACACAGCAGGCCAAGCAGCATCATAGGAGCAGAGAGGCTGACGTTTCGGGCCTAGACCCTTCATCAGAAAAGGGGGAGGGGAAGGGGGTTTTGAAATAAATAGGGAGAGAGTGGGAGGCGGATAGAAGAGGGATAGAGGAGAGGATAGGTGGAGAGGAAACAAACAGGTCGAAGAGGCGGGGATGG
>NC_063359.1:40394864-40395297 GCF_021869965.1 Rhincodon typus | reverse complement strand
CGATTAATATCTCCCCCCACCATTCTATACTGATATCCTCTCACTATGTCTTTATCCGCCCTATTCTGTAAGTTTATTCCTGCTTTTTATTATATTACTCTTCCCTACTGCCTATTCTATGTGATACTGACCCTCCTCCCTAACTATCCTATACATTTACCCCTATATCTCTCCATTCTATACATTAATCCCACCCCCGCGCCGTTACCTCCCGAGCTCCCGCCAGCGCCTCGCCACCGCCGCCATCTTGGCTACCACAAGCACTTCCGGTCAGCGCCGAGATCCGGTTCCGGGTCACTCAGTCTCGCCGGGTGAACATGAACTTCCGGAGTAAGAGAGACATCGAAACAGGGAGAAGGGGCAATGGCGGGGGAGAAGGATAGATAGAAAGAGTGGGAATGGGAATGGGGATGGGGGGAGATGGAGATGGAGA
>NC_063359.1:40390102-40394854 GCF_021869965.1 Rhincodon typus | reverse complement strand
GGGGGGAGATGGAGATGGAGATGGAGAGGGAGAGAGTGGGAATGGGGGTGTGGGTGGTGAGTATAAATTTAACCATCCAGTGCCAACCTGACTTGAGATCAGCTCAGTCACGACAATTGATGGTCCATTTGTACATCTGCATTATTCAGGTTTTTTTATTCCCTGCTGTCTATTGTATTCAGGTGCAAAAGAAGAGGTTGCTGATGAAACCAACCCCTTTTCCTTCAAGGAGTTTGTCAAAATCAAAAGTCAATCAACAGCGAAGAGGAAAGAGGTGAAAGACAAGCCACAACAACACCTGAAGGTGCTGTGCAGCCCACACACACTCACTGACAGCAACAATGTGCATTTATATAGCACCTTTCACCCAGTAAGATGAAGACATCAAGAGGCTGGTCTCTCCAGCATCAGGGCAAGAATACAAATTATTTTAGTCTTAGGATAAGGATTATACATAAGACCACAAAAGCCATACGATATCGGAGCAGAATTAAAGCATTCAGCCTATTAAGTCTGCTTCATCATTTGATCATGGCTGATATGTTTCTCAACCCCATTGTCCTGCCTTCTCCTCTTGATGCCCCTTTACTAATCAAGAACCTATCCATCTCTTTCTGAAAGACACTCAATGACTTGGCCTCCACAGCACTCTGGGGCAGGGTTCCACAGAGTGACCATCCTCTGGCTGAAGAAATTCCTCCTCATCTCAGTTCTAAAGAGTTATCCCTACGCTCTGAGGCTGTACCCTCGGGTCCCAGTCTCTCCTACTAGTGGAAACATCTTATCGACTTCCACTCTATCCAGGCCTCTAAGTATTCTGTAAGTTTCAATCAGATCCCCCCCTCAGCCTTCTAAATTCCATTGAGTACAGACCCAGAGTCCTCAACCACTCCTCATATAACAAGCCCTTCATCCCTAAATCATTCTTGTAAACCTCCTGTACACCCCCTACAATGCCACCATGTCCTTTCTTAGATATGGGGCCCAAAACTGCTCACAGTATTCCAAATGCAGTCTGACCAAAGCCTTAAACTACATCAGCAGTACATCCCTGCCCTTGTATTCTAGCCCTTTTGAGATTAATGCTAACATTGCATTTACCTTCCTAACTGCCAACTGAACCTGCCTGTTAACCTGAAGAGAATCCTGAACTAGGATTCCCAAGTTCCTTTGTGTTTCAGATTTCCAAAGCCTTTCCTCACTCAGTAAATGGTCTATGCCTCTATGCTTCCTACCAAAGTGTATAACCTCACACTTTTCCACATTGTATTCTATCTGTTTCTTTACCCACATTCCTAGCCTGTCCAAAACGTTCTGCAGCCTCCCCGCTTCCTCAACACTACCTGTCCCTCCACCTATCTTTGTGTCATCTGCAAACTGTAAGTTAGGATTGTGATGAGGAATGTCGCCACTCAGAAGGTTGCGAATGTTTGGAATTTTCCATCCTTAAGATTGTGGATCCTCAGTCATTCAGTCTGTGATCCATCGATGTTTGAGTGTTGAAGGATTAAAGGACATTGTGGATAGAGTGCTGAAGTGGAGCTGGTGTAGATCGGTTATGCTTGTATTGAATGATGCTTGAGGGGTTCCTGTCTTTTTTTATTTGTTCAGGGGATGTAAGTGTTAGCAGCCAATTACCTGTCGCCTTTCACCCTGAAGACTCTCATTCTTCACACCCCAATGCACTTCACAGGAGCAATTATACACAAAACATGACAACTATCCATCTCTTTGGGGGAAAAAAAAGACAAAGTTCATCAGGCTCAGTAACATCTGTAGAGAAAGTGAGCAACAAGAATTAACACTTCAAAATCTGGAATGACTTCTTCAGAATTGAGATTAGGAGGTAGGACTTGGGGAAGTGTTTGAAGATTTTTAAAATTATTTCATGAGATATGGGTGTCACTAACTCGGCTGTTAATTATTGTCCATCACTAATTTTCCTTGAAATATTGGTTCTCAAGGCCAGTTCAGAGGGCAGTTAAGAGGCAACCACATCACTGTGGGACTGGAATTATGTACAGGCCAGACCGGGTAAGGACAACAGATTCCCCTTCCTAAAGAACATTAGAGAACCAGACAGCTTTTTGATGATAATCAACAGTGGGTACATAGTTGGCTCTAGCTTTTCTTTATTTTCCAAATTGAATTTCGTTCAGATTTCACCGTCTGCCACATTGGGATTCAACATGCTAGAACACTAGCCTGTGGCACTGGATTACTAGTCCAAACACATTACTACTAGACCAACACCTTAACGGGAAAGGAGAGACAAAGATGTTAGGGAGCAAATTCTGGGGCTTGGGCCCAGGCAACTGCTGACACAGCTGCCAGTGATGGAGAGATTAAAACTGAGGCGGTTCAGAAGGACAGAAGTGGATGAACTCAGAAATCTTGAGAACGTTGGAAGTAGTAAGTTTGCAGATGACACCAAAATTAGAGATGTAATGGACAGCAACAAAATTATCTCAGAGTTCAGCACGACCTTGATCAGATGGACCAATGGGCCGAAGAGTGGCAGATGGAGTTTAATTTAGACAAATATGCATTTTGGAAAGGCAAATCGGGGCAGGACTTATACACTTAATGGTAAGGTCCTGGGGAGTGTTACTGAAGAAAAAGACCTAAGGGTGCTCGTGCGTAGTTCCTTGAAAATGGAGTCGCAGATAGACAGGATGATGAAGAAGGTGTTTGGCACATTTGCCTTCATTGGTCAGAACGTTGAGCGTATGAGTTGGGATGTCATGTAGCAGCTGTACAGGACATTAGTGAGGCCTCTTTGGAATACTGCATTCAGTTCTGGTTGCCCTCCTATAGAAAAGATGTTATTAAACATGAGAGGGTAGAAAAGATTTACAAGGATGTTGCCAGAGTTGGAGGGTTTGAGCTACAGGGAGAGGCTGAATAGGCTGGGGCTGTTTTCCCTGGAGATTTGGAGGGTGATGAGTGACCTTATAGAAGTTTATAAAATCATGAGGAGCTTGGATAGGGTGATTAGTCAAGGTTTTTTCCCCAGGATAAGGGAGTCCAAAACTAGAGGGAATAGGTTTAAGGTGAGGGGGAAAGATTTAAAAGCAACCTGAGGGCTAATTTTTTTCATGCAGAGTATGGTTCACGTACGGAATGAGCTGCCAGAGGAAGTGGTGGAGGCTGGTACAATTACAACATTTGAAAGGCGTCTGGGTGGGTATATGAATAGGAAGGGTTCAGAGGGATATGGGCCAAATGCTGGCAAATAGGACTAGGTCAGATTGGGATGTCTGGTTGGCATGGATGAGTTGGACCAAAGGGTTTGTTTCAGTGCTGGGGACACTATAGGTTCAATTCTTAAAAGGACACTGGATAAATGTGCAAAGGGGACAATCAGGAGTTAGCAAGGTGCGTGGAATTAGTTGGAAAATTCTTTCAAAGAGCCTGTACAAGCACTATGAGTTGAATGGCCTCCCGTGTTGTAAGATTCTGTAATTCTGAGGTGTTGCACTGTGCTGATTAAAATTGTTGTTCCTATATTGTTCACCTTGTCAAACAGGCCCACTGTACTAATTGTCCAGTTTGATTTTTTTTTAATGAAACACAGCGAAACCTTGGGAAAGTGGCTAGTTTTATTTTCTGAAAGCTTTGCTTATGGCATTTTCTCCTCCACAGGGCTGTTCCGGAGTTCCCTTTGAGGAGGCTGCCACTACCTCCAAAGGACTGAGTCTGAGTTTGCTGGAGCACTATCTCCCAGATGGGGTGGCCCGCAGCCCTTCCTTGGAAGAGGATGACGATGACTGGAGTGAGATGTACCAGCCTGCGGTCATGGAGGCGGCTCACGAGTTCAGCTTCTCCGACTCGCTCTGCGGCGTGTCCTACTCTCCGCTCACCCTGAGTCCCACTGAGCTTCCACACCAGTTCACACCATCCGAGTGGCTTGTAGACGAGGAGGAGGAGGAGGAGGAGGGAGAGGGGGAGGAAGAGGAGGAAGGAGAAGAGAAGGGTTATATTTTGGGCGACACAGCGTCACAGGCTGGGGCCCCTGACGATGAACCTGAGCCCCCAAGAGATCATTTTGACTTGGTGGGAGAGGTGCTGTATCAAAGCCAGCTGCTGACCAATGAGAAGGCAAGTTCCAGCTAAACTAAACTCGTGCAGATGCTGGAAATCTGAAAGTGCGGGAAATCCTCAGCAAGTTCAGGCAGCAGGCATGGAGAGGGAAACATTGATCCCGGGCTGGTATTGGTGGTCTCCCTGAGTGGCTGGAGAGTCAGCGAGAGACCCATGTGACCTCCTCCAGGGCATTTCCCCTCCCCCCAACCCCGAGGTATCGGTGTCGAGCATCATACAGGCAGCTGAGCGGCTGCAGTTGGACATTTCCCAGGTACAATTCCCTGTAATTCCCTGGGAATCCCCCCTCACGAGAGCTGCTGGCCAGTCACACAGCAGCACGTGTTTGAGGAGGTGGGGGCTGTGGCTGCTACTGGAGTCAGAAACCACCCACTTCTCACAGCGCCCCTCCACCCCCACCCACCCACCCCTGCCCAGTCCCAGCATTGAGAATCAGCCCAGTCCATGGGTAAGTAACGAGCAGAGCGCTGTCACAGGTTGGGGGATTCCAGGACAGGAGGGGCTGCCAGCATATCCCCGTTTCCTGATGCCACATCCCTGGATCCCTAACCCTATCGTGGTTCTCATTCAAACCACCCAGAATCTGTCCGATTGCTGGGTTTTTCTAACTTAAAATCACCCCTCGATTATTTCAAAGTTCACATTTTA
>NC_063359.1:40389233-40390002 GCF_021869965.1 Rhincodon typus | reverse complement strand
CACTACAGTATAAACCAAGTTCCATTAACACTACGGGAGAGAGACACTCATTGGAGAGGTAGTGACCTAATGGTATCATTGCTAGATTATTAATCTAGAAACCCAGGTACTGTTCTCAGGACCTGTGTTCAAATCCTGCCATGGCAGATTTTCAGCATCTAATGATGACCATGAATCCATTGTCAATTGTTGGAAAAACCCATCTTGTTCGCTAATGTCCTTTAGGGAAGGAAACTGCCATCCTTACCTGGTCTGGCCTACATGTGACTCCAGACCCACAGCAATGTGATTGACTTTTAACTGCCCTCTGGGCAATTAGGGATGGGCAATAAATGCTGGCCTAGCCAGCAACACCAATGCTATGAATGAATTAAACAAAAGCTTAAAATTGTGGTTCTGGGCAGACTGGCCTAGTTAATTTTTATACTCGACACAAAAATAGATAAACTTGTGTATGCTGAGACAACAAGGTGCAGGGCTGGATGAACACAGCAGGCCAAGCAGCATCATAGGAGCAGAGAGGCTGACGTTTCGGGCCTCGACCCTTCATCAGAAAAAAGCTGAAAAACTTGTGTATGCTACTAGTTTAAAATCCAAACTCCTTAAACAAAGGATAGTACAGCAAAGCAACTGACAAAAAAAACCTTCTATATATGAATCACACATCTTTCATCACAATAACTGTTGGAGATTATTGTTACAATAAGATTGAGTGGGTTTGTTAGGGCAGATTCTGACAGGATGCTTCCTCATGGCAGAATCTAGAATC
>NC_063359.1:40371291-40388733 GCF_021869965.1 Rhincodon typus | reverse complement strand
GGGGGGAGCCGGGGAGAGGGAGGTGGCAGGGAGTGGGTGAGGGGGTGTAGGTGCGATGTACATTTTTGTAATAATGTGGAGATTTATTAGACGAAGATGGAGCTGGAGCTGAAGCTGAAGCTAACAGCCAGTTTTTGAGCGGAGCTCAGGCCGGAAACTGGAAAAGGTTCAATGGGAACCAGCCCCAATGTTGCCGGTGATTGGGAGCACCCCCGGGCAGGTGGGCCCTGCGGTACTGAAGGCAATTCCCTCCATCCCCGGCCGCTCAGGCACTGACAACAACCTGGCGCCGGCTGCACTGAGCCCCTGGCGCCCCCACCCGGGGCAGTAGGCTCAGTGAACCCCCTCCCTCTCCCAGCGAACCTACGATGCCCCACACAGTCGAATGCACCAGCCTGAGGAAGTCGGAACCTCCAACTACTCCAGGCCCAGCCGCTATCGAACACCTATCCTGGGGGTAAAGAGGCCGCCTCCGCTCACCTCACCGGCCGGCTCGGCCCAGCTGCCGGGCTCCCCGCACTGCCTCCGGACACACTGCCAGCTCCTGACGCCGGGGCCATGTAAAAGCCTGAGGCCCTTAGCAACTGGAGCAAAGCACGTTGGCAACGCTGGGCATGGTGCATCTCGGGAACGTGGAGGACCCAGCCGCTGTGCATGCGGGGATACTGGAGGAGTCATCCCAGGGAAGAGGGAAGGGAGAGAGATACCGTCTGCCTGTAGGTTTTGTTTCCCCAATCTGTCAAACAGCCGTGTAGGAGACAAGCAAGTTTTACTATTCAGCTCATCAAAACTCCCTGACTTTGCAAAGCAAAATACTGGAGAGGCTGGGAATATCGAAATGAAGACGAAAAAGCTGTATATTTCAGCAGGTCAGGTATCAGCCAAGGAGAGAAAGACTTAACATTTCAGGTCATAATGATACAAGGATCATTACAGGCTCAACCTTAACTCTTGCTTTTAAAGTTCTTGCGAAGATTTGTAGCTCGGCTTGTGGTGAGGTTGTTGACTTGCTCGCCCAGCTGGCTGGTTATAGTTCAGACGTTTCATCATCATGCGTAGGAACATCATCAGTTATCGATTAACTGGGACGACGTGACCATCCTAGCTCAAGCCAACCAGAGGCACACAGGAATTCATAGAGGCCTGATTCTAATTAGTCCCCATATACAAACCCTTGCAAAAAAGAACTGGAAATGACACAAAACATCTCAACAGATCAGATCATGTGAATACGAAGCACAGTAAAGCAACATAACTTCATCAGAGTCTGCACTGATGATGTTACTTAGCATGGTGACAAAACAGCCAGCGCAGCGAGCAAGTCAACAACCTCATTATTCTTCCCTCAATTTTGAACCTCTATCCGATATATTGTTAAACTTCAGTTTCTTTTCCCCCCTGGTTCCCCATTGCTAGATTTCCTGATGCCTATGAATCTCCTCCGAACCCACTCCTAGCTTTAGCATCCACGTCAATTCTGGGAAAACTGCAGGCAATAGCTGTGCTTGCAACTTTAGCCAGTTCAAATGTTGACTAGCACCGAGTGCAACTGGATTTAACAGGTAGCAAGCTTCAATAAAGTTGCGATTGTAAGCTCTTAACCAGACCAGATGTATACTTTGTCTACAAGAATTCAGAAGCTAAGAATACTGCAGAGAGTAACTCTCCTGACATTATCCAAAAGGCACAATTTAGGACTGCGGTGGAACTCTCTTCACTTGCCTGGACCAGGCAGTCATTTAAGTGGCACTACATCTAACACCTTCACCATTCACTTCCTCCACTACTGACACATTGGTAATGGTATTTGTGCTACCTACAAGATGCACTGCAGCAATTTTGATCACAATTGCAACTTCCAAAACCACATTTACTTCCATCTAGAAGGACAAGGGCAGCAGATAGACGGGAATACCATCCCCTACAAGTTTCCCTGAAAGCTACACACCGTCCTGACAGCACTATTCCTTCAGTGTTGTCAGGTCTAAAATCTGATTCTCCCACCTGAACAGCACTGTCAGTATTTACACCAAATGGAGTTCAGGATGAAGCTCACTGCCATCTTCTCACGGGCAGTTAGGAATAGGAATAAATACTGGCCTAGCTCACAATACCAATACACAATAACAACATTCTGAGGAAGGGTGACCAGATCCAAAACGTTAACTGATTTTTCTTCACAGATGCTGTCAGACCTGCTGAGCTTTTCTAGCAAATTCTGATTTTGTTCCCGATTTACAGCATCCACAGTTCTTTCAGTCTTTATTAGTGATACCCATATCCTGAGAATAAGTTAAAAAACTAACAAAACACAGACGGGGCAAAAGATTGAAAATGTTCCAGAACGCAAAATATTTTATTTCCTTTCAACAATTTACAGTGTGCATCCTTAAAACAAGAAAATAAACTTCTCAGGCGAGAGAAGAATCTGAGTTTGAAATATTGTGCAGTCTACATGAGAGGGTACAGAGGGTGCTAAATTACATGGGATTGAGGTGCATTATAGATAAGTGGCATTGGAGGCAAAAATCACATTATTTGAGGGCATTGAGATCAGATTTCATTCCATACAAAATTATTCCCAAATTACACTGCATCTCTGTGGCGGTTTCAAATATTGCAATTGGTCAAAGCACCTTCAAAATACTGTTTGAGAGACAGGGTGCTGGGAGGGGAGGTGGGGGGTAATCCTTTGAGGGGACCAAGCCCCTCCCGACTCATCTGCACGTTCTCTTCTCCCATGTCCATTGGATCTTCTCCCAGAATAAGAGAAAGATAGCACTGATATTGCACATGTTAATATTTATTCACACAGTCCTCCAGATATTTTAAAGTATTAATGTACAACAGATGGGTCTGGCTATACAATACTCATACAGCAGCCTTTTATATATATTATCTGAATACAAATTATCAGGGACAATCCAGCATTTCTCTTCCCTTACCCCAACCTACCCCCCCCACCCTTCCAAACAAACTTTTCTCATTTAAAATGGAACAGTTATAGCAATTAAAGAATCACTTGATGCTGAACATCTTTCTGGATGTGCCAGGATCTGGTCGACACCAATTTCACTTTGCAATTGATGCTCTGACATTTACAGTCACTTTTGGAGTGTGTTATTTTTTTCTTAGATCACATTGCATTGTAATTTGTGCCATGTAGCTACAGCTCTTGTCAAACTGGGTTTTATTATTTAAATGGCTAAACCAGGAATAAACAATTACATTTCCCACATCAGATTTTAGTCCCTCAACTGGCCCTCAAAAGGATACGTAATTATTGGCATTTCTGGAGACCTCATCAAGGGCAAGAACTATTTAAATGACACACCACTCCAGTTTAATCATTTGTAACTGCAAACATTACAGCACATCACCTGCATTGTCCCCAGTAGGGGTTTAAAATTCCATTCATTTCAGAGCTCATTCTAAGACTTTCAGTTTAATGTCGGATACTTCCTTTGCCCGAACCTTCCTGGTCGAGAGCCTGTCGTTCCTGCCGAGGGCTGCAAAGCAGAGGTCATAGAATTGATTAGAAAATGGGGATATTGGGCAAGAAGCTGTTGGTGGTGACAGAAGAGAGACAGACAGGCACAACCGGGTCCCCAGACACACCCAGGACAAGTTCAGTACGAGGTTAGGGTATAGTGTAAGTGGATGCTCTACTCGTAATTTTCCAGGAATCCCAAAAAACCAGAGAAGTCCCAGAAGGTTGGAAAACTGCCAATGTAACACTTTTTATTTGAAAAGGGAAGGCGACAAGAACAGGTAACTACAACTTTACACTTGTTATTAGGAACATGTTAGAATCTATAATAAAAGGATATAACAGCCATGCATTTAGAAATACATGATACGATCAAGCAGAGTCAGCATGGTTTCATGAAGGGGAAATCATGCCTCATAAATTTACCGGAATACTCTCAGGAGGTAACAAGTGGGATAGATAAAGGGGAAGCACTGGAAATAATGCATTGGATTTCAGAAGGCGTTCGGTGAGGTGCCATACAACATTAATTTAACAAGAGCTGAGTGTTGGAGATAATTTTGGAAGTAGTACATTAGCATGAATAAGGATTGACAAATTATAAAGGGCATTTTCAACCTGTAACTAGTGAGTGTCACAGGGACCAGTGCTGGAGTCACAATTATTTACAATATATTTTAATGACTTGGATGGGGAAGGTGAATGTACTATTGCCAAGTTTGCAGATGAGACAAAAAACAGGTAGGAAAGCAAGTGGTGAGAACAACAAAGAATCTGCAGAGGAATGTAAACAGGTTAACAAGTGGGCAAAATCCTGGCAGATGGAATATAATGTGGGGAATTATTTTTTAAACTTATTCATTTTGTGGGATGTGGGCGCCGCTGGCTGGCCAACATTTATTGCCCGTCCCTAGTTACCCTTACGGTGAGCTGCCTTCTTGAACCATTGGGAGTCCACCTGCTGTGTGTTGACCGACAATGCTATTAGGGAGGGAATTCCAGGAGTTTGACCCAGCGACAGTGAAGGAACGGCGATATATTTCCAAGTCAGGATGGTGAGCGGCATGGAGGGGAACTTGCAGGGCTGGTGTTCCCATGTATCTGCTGCCCTTGTCCTTCTAGATGGAAGTGGTCGTGGGTTTGGAAGGTGCTGTCTGAGGATCTTTGGTGAATTTCTGCAGTGCATCTTGTAGATAGTACACACTGCTGCTACTGAGCGTCAGTGGTGGAGGGAGTGGACGCTTGTGGATGTAGTGCCAATCAAGCAGGCTGCTGTGTCCTGGATGGTATCAAGCTTCTTGAGTGTTGTTGGGGCTACAGTCATCCAGACAAGTGGGGAGTATTCCATCACACTCCTGACTTGTGCCTTGTAGATGGTGGTGGCATTAATGTTACTTGCCACTTGTCAGCTCACGCCTGGATATTGTCCAGATCTTGTTGCATTTGGACATGGACTACTTCAGTATCTGAGGAGTCACAAATGGTGCTGAACATTGTGCAATCATCAGTGAACATCCCCATTTCTGACCTTATGATGGAGGGAAGTTCATTGATGAAGCAGCTGAAGATGGTTGGACCTCGGACATTACCCTGAGGAACTTGCAGAGATGTCCTGGAGCGGAGATGACGGACCTCCAACAACCAGAACGATTATCCTAAATGTCTCTCTGAGTCTAGCCAGTGGAGAGTTTTCCCCTGATGCCCATTGATTCCAGTTTTGCCAGGGCTCTTTGATGCCACACTTGGTCGAATGCAGCCTTGATGTCAAGGGCTGTCACTCTCACCTCACCTCTGGAATTCAGCTCTTTTGTCCATGTTTGAACCAAGGCCGTAATGACGTCAGGAGTTGAGTGGCCCTGGTGGAACCCAAAGTGGGCATCACTGAGCGGGTGCTGCTTGATAGCACGGTTGATGATCCCCTTCCATCACTTTATACTGATGATCAAGAGTAGACTGATGGGGCGGTAATTAGCCGGGTTGGATTTGCCCTGCTTTTTTACGTGTAGGACATACTTGGATAATTTTCCACATTTTTGGGTAGATGCCAATGTTGTAACTGTACTGGAACAACTTGGCTAGGGGAATGACAAGTTCTGGAGCACTTTGAGGTGAGGTTATGCATTTTGGCAGGAAGAATAGAGGAGCTACGGGACAGAGGGATTTGGGAGTCCTCATCCACGAATCACAAAAAGCTAGTATCCAAGTTCAGCAGGTAATCACAAAGGTAAATGGAATATTGGTTTTTATTTGAAAGGGAATGAAGTATAAAAGTCAGGTGGTTTTGATAAAACCGTACAAAGCTCTAGTCAGACCACAGCTGGAATAATGTGAACAGCTTTGGCCCTCCCGCCTTATCCAAGGAAAGATAGACTGACATTGGAGGCAGTCCAGAGAAGGTTCCCTCGGCTGATGCCAGGTATGGAGGGACTGTCAAATGAGGAGGGGTTGCATAGACTGGACTTAAGGCCACAGCAAGGTTTTGTGCGCAGTTCGGGAATCCACCTTATTGAAGGCAGTGTGATCACAATGGAGAGGGGATTTACCAGGATGATGCCTGAACTGGAGAGTTTCAGTGAGGAAGAGAGATTGGACACACTGGGGTTATTTTCCTTAGAACAGAGACGACTGAGGGGAGACATTATTGTGATAAAACGATGAGGGACAGAGGTAGATTGAAAGAAACTTTTCTCGTTGGTGGAGGGATCAATCACCAGGGGCATAGATTTAAGGTGAGGGGCAGGAGGAGTGGTAGGATATGGAACTCTCTGCCTGTAAGGGTTGGTGAGGCAGAAACCTTCATCACATTGATGTATTTAGACGTTAGCTAAGAGGCAAGAGGTTTTGAAATGTAAGGAAAATGATTTTCATCCAGAGGGTGCTGGGAATCTGGAACTCTCTGCCTGTAAAATGTGGGCAGAAACCCTCATAGCATTTAAATATTTAGATACGTACTTGTGATGGTAAGTCATACAAGGCTATAGGCCAAGTGCTGGAAAATGGGATGAGAAGAGTTTGGTGATTATTTTTGACTGGTGCAGACTCATTGACCTTAGGAGCCTTTTACTATGCTGTAGACCTCTATTACTCTATGTACTTGTTGAAATACAGAAGAATAAGAGGCAACCTTATTGAAACATAAGATTTTGAGAGGACTTGACAGGGTAGATGCAAAGATAGTTTCCCCTTTTAGAAGAGTCTAGAAGCACAGTGTATAATCTCAGAACAAGGGTTTGTATATTTGAAAGAGATCAGGAATGTCTTCTCTGAGGGTTGTGAATATGTGGAATTCTTTACTGCAAAGGGCTGTCAAGGCTGGGGGTGAAGTATATTCAAGGCTGACAGATTTTTAGTCAGTGAGGGAATCAAGGTGAAAAAGCAGGAAAGTAGAGTTAAGGATGGACAGATCAGGCATGATTTTACTGAATGGTGGAGCTGGCTGAATGGGTCACTTCTCTCCTATGTCTAAAGCTCCTTCTGCACTGTCACATTTACTCCATAGACTGTTCTGCAACATCTTTGACACAATGCCTCGTACACGGTGATTAACATTTATCTCAAGTTTTGAATAGAGTATTGTAAAGCAAAACTTCAGTTTTAATTTAAGTACATATTTACCTGGGGGAACTGGGCAGGGTTGTAAAACTGAACGGCTCCTGATGCAGGGCCGCCATGCGCAGGCTGAGCAGCAGTCTGGAAAAACAGATAAATGTTTACCAAAGTGGCCACAATAATCTATCACCAGACACACAAGGAAAGAAAGCTTTCATAGACATACAGGATGGAAAAAGACCCCTCAGTCCAACGTGTCCATGCCGACCGTAAACCCAAACTAAACTAGTCCCACTTGCCTGCACTTGACCCATGTCCCTCCAAACATTTCTTATGACAGGACACTTATGTTGAAGGGGTCCCATGCAATGCCAAAGACCTCAGCACTAAAAGCAGGCTACCGTTCCCAGTGAAATACTGCAGGAGCTGTCAGAGCTGCTGTGTTGAGAATGAGGTGTTCACGAAAAAGAGGGCATCTCTGCCCTTTCAGGGGGGCAGAGAAGATCCCACAGATGCTATTTCCAAGGAGAGCTGAGAGAGTTCTTTCTACGATCCTGACCAAAGTTGAGGCCTCAATCGAAATTGCCAGAACAGAAAACCTGGCCACCATCATGCTGCTGAATGTGGGATCTTGCTGTTTATAAATCAGCTGTCATGTTTTCCAAATCAACCCAGTAACTACACTTAACCAGTACTTCACTGGCTGTGAAACAGGTTGCGACATTGTTCTAGCAAAAGGTGCCATAGAAAGGACGGCTTTCTTTATTTTAGAGACAGATGAAACTATAGAATCAGCAAATTGATGTTTTCCCTGATGACATGGCTGGTTTAACACACAAGCAGCTCAGAAGATACAGGCTGCACAAGCTCTGTGTCTTTCTGGATGGTTAGCTGATCGCTGTCAGTGTCCGGGTGCCTCATCCCCAGTGGCCCCAGGTCAAGGCAGAATGTTTCATGACAGAGTGAGTCTTAGCGTTGATTGTTTCAATAGCCCCCTGGCTGTCTAGGCTGGTGCGCTGAAGAATGGTCACTGTGGTGAGGCAAAGCTAGCCTGGGTCTGTGTACCTCCCAACAAACTGAGAGAAGCCAACTCCAGAACAGATGAGGAGACAGTTAGAGAGAGAAAAGTGAGAGAAAAAGACTGCTTCAAACTTAAATAAACATTTTCTTTTATTAAGGTCATTGTATCAACAGGAAACAGAGGTAAGCTGTGAGGTCACAGAGGATGCAGTCTCAGAACAATGGGTAGGACATTTAGGACTGAAGAGGAGAAATACTTACCACTCAGATAGTGGTGAACCTTGGGAATTGTCTATCACACAGGGCTGTGGAAGCTCAGTTTTTAAGTGAGATAGAGATTGATAGATTTTTAGTTACTAATGACATCAAGGGATATGGGACAGCACAGGAAAATGGCAGAGGTAGAAGATCAGCTGTGATCTAGAATGACAGAAGCGGGTGAACTCCCTATCCCTAATCCTGTGCTCCAATGTAGTCAGAGAGCTGGATACTCGGTGGGAGGAAGGAGTCACCTCTAGCGTTGATACATTTGGCAATGTGGTTTACCTCTCCATGCTGCAAATTGTCAGGCTCAGGTGGTGAAGAATCAGCATTTGGTATCGGGTTAAATATCTAGAAAAGGAG
This sequence comes from Rhincodon typus, assembly GCF_021869965.1. Classification (NCBI taxonomy): domain Eukaryota; kingdom Metazoa; phylum Chordata; class Chondrichthyes; order Orectolobiformes; family Rhincodontidae; genus Rhincodon; species Rhincodon typus. The sequence continues at coordinate 40,380,050 of NC_063359.1, read as the reverse complement.
AACCAACACATGAGGTATTTGATATAAATTGAGTTTCCATAGTTTGCTCAATCAAACTCATTTTGATAGGTTTGTTTTATACCTTCATGGTATCACAGGAAAAGTGAGCACTTGGGTCCCATCCCTCATTGTCCTCAAATTGAATGGCTTGCTGGACCATTTCAGAGGGAATTTAAGACTTTGCTGTGGGTCTGGAGTCACATGTAGGCCAGACCAAGTAATGATGGCAGATTTGCTTCTCTAAAGGACACCAGTGAATGAAGTGGGTTTTCAATTTCAGATTTATTGAATTACATTTAAATTCCAATAGCTGCCACAGTGGAATTTGAACCCCTGTCCCCACAGCATCAGTCTGGGCCCCTAGATTACTTGGTCAGTGACATTACCACTACTCCACTATCACCCTGTCATTTACTAATGGTAATTGGATAAGCTTTTTTTCTAAAACTGTTATGAACATTGCATCGTAAAACATATCAATTAGCAACTGTTTGTAAAAATCTTTGAAATGTTGATGAAATGTACCTGTGTCAAGTTTCTCAATATTACTGGCATTTGAGCAATATCACAGCCAATCCCAAGATATTACATCATTTTAAAAATGAATCTTATTACTAAGATTGTCAACCACTTGTAGAGATGTGAGGAAGATCAAAACTCAGAGCTGTCGACATAAAGGTTGAGACGGCATGATGGTTCAGTGGTTAGCACTGCTGTTTCACAGCACCAGTGACCCAGGCGACTGTCTGTGTGGAGTCTGCACGTTCTCCCAGTGTCTGTGTGGGTTTTCTCTGGGTGCTCGGGTTTCCTCCCAGTCCAAAAAATGAGAGTTAGGTGGATTGGCAATGTGATAGGGTAGGAGGGTGGGTCTGTGTGGGTGCACTTTGGAGAGTCGGTGGACTTGATGGGCCAAATGGCTTGTTTTCACACTGTTGCAGGGATTCTATGATTCCACAACACTGTTACTGATAATTTCAATGCAGGATTCAGAGAAATTTCTTTCCCCAGAGAGTGGGGTAATATGGATTCATTGTATCAATAGTATTAATATACCTAAGGAGGCACTGGATAACCACAAGGAGGAAATTAACAGATGGATTTGGTGTTTGGGTGAGATGTAGAGGAAGCGCGAGGGGCTTATGTGGGGTATAAAGAGCAGCACAGGTTGTCCTGTTGGACACCTCTGGGTCAGAAAGTCTACATTCCAGTCCCACCTGTGCCAGAAATGTGTCACAGCATTGTCTGAACAGGATGATTCAAAGTATGCAGGCAGGTTGCACTGAATGACCTGTTTCTGTGCTGTCCTGGCTATTTAACAAGGTACTATAGAACATAAGACTGGTACCTGGGGCTGTGCGGTTGCCTCAGCGTTTGCCTGTTCCACAGGCTGCGAGGTCTCTCCTGGGTTTCCTTCTGAAGGCTGAGACCCCTCACCTGCAAACCACAAACACAAAAGATTTGTTAGGTCTTTAAAACAAAATAAAAATCCCAAGAATAACAGAAAAATCAGAGCCAAAAGGGTGGTAACTAAAACAATCTTAATCACTCGAGAAGGAAACTAATGGGACTAAAGACTGACATGTCCCCTGGATCCAATGGACTTTGGTCTGAAAGGAAGTTGTTACAGGGATGACTAGTGCAATGGTTATAACCTTCTAAAAATCCCTAGATTCTGAAAAGATCCCAGTGGATAGGAAAATCATAAGCATAACATCTAACATTCAGAGAAGGTTTACTTGATTAATTCCCGGGATGAGTGGGTTATCCTATGAGGAAAGGTTACACCTACGTTCATTGGACTTAAGAATAATAAGAGATTACCATCTTGAAACAGAAAAAAATCTTGAGGTGACTTGACAGGGTCGATGCTGAAAGGACGTCTCCTTTTTGGAGAGATTTAAACCGGAGGCAGAGTTAAAATAAAACAACACAGATGAAGGAAATCAAACAAAAACCGAAATTGCTGGAGAACCTCAGCAGGTCTGGCAGCATCTAACGTTGAGGCTCATGACTCTTGTTCTGAACTTTAAAACAGAGTTTAAAAGGAAGGGCTCTCCCATTAAAGAATGCAAGAGAGTTGACACTTTGTAGAACTCTCTTCCTTAGAGAGGTGGAGGCCAAATCATTGAATTTTCAAGACAGAAGTAGATGGACACGCCATTACAAAGGCTTAGACGGAAATGTGAAACTGAGGTTACGATCAGATCAAGCGTGATCTCAATGAATAGCAGAGCAAGCTTGAAGAGCCAAATGGCCTAGCCCTGCTCTGCAGGTTAATTTGGTGCCTAACAGTGAGTGCCTGATTCGGTTAATAGCATTGTTACCTCCAAATCAGAAAGCAGCAGCATCAAGTTCCACATAGCAGGACTTCAGCCTATTATCAAGATGGAAACCACTGCAGACACATTTATGTCCATGATCTTGTCCTTGACTCACCATCCCCAAACTCCCTCACTTCCCCCTTCATTTCCAAGGATGTTAAGTATCACTCAGTGGATCATACTCTCTCTCTTCAGAGTGAGAAGCTCATGCATTCAAGTCCCATTCCCTGGCTTTGACAATGACTAGGTAGACACTCCACTAAAGTGCCGAGGGAGCTGCTGCACAGTCATAAGTACTGTCTTCCAGTCACAATGATAAACCGATGCCTTGACCATCTTCACTGGTACAAGTAAAATGTTTTGTGGTGTTACCCCAAAGATAAGGGAGTTTCTCTCATGACCCTGCCATTATTTATCCTTGCTTTGGCTGTTGCATCTCCTACATTAAACAGCAACTTCACTGGAAAACAAGGAAGTACTTCAAGGCTACAAAGTGCTTTGGAATCTCCAGAAGTACTGACAGGAGTTACACAAATGAGAGTCTGCCTTTATCGGGGTGTTGTCATTTCTGGACAGCATGAGGGCCTTGAGGCAAGAGGAGGAGTACTCTATAATGCTGACAGACTGATACACATATAGCCAACTGTGGCAGCAAGACACCTTACCTGACATCGGTACAAAGAGATTGGTGGGGATCGGCATAGGTGCCAAGGGGGCAAACAGGTCCACTGGGGGCATCAGAACTCCACCAGGCCGTGATCCACTGGGATTCAGGACATCCACATATCGACCTTTCGTACCTGTGAGAGAGATTGTGCGTGCATGTGTGCACATATGTATGAGTGTGCATGCGCGCACATATGTATGAGTGTGCATGCGCACATGCGTTTATGAGTATACATGTGTGAACGTAAGTATACATGAGTGTGTGCATGTGGGTGAGTGAGTGTGCATGCATGAGAGAATGTAAATGCGAGAGAGAGTATGTCAGTAGGACAGTGAGTGAGCACGCATTAGAGTGCGTGCATGAGAGGATGCGCAGAAGAGATCATGAGTGTGTACACAAGAGTGCAAGTCCACATGCATGCGTACATGAGAATGCGAGAGTGTACGTGTGTATCAATGAGTGCATGCGCATGTACGTTTGGGAGAGAATGTGTGCATGTGTATGAGACAGAATGCGTGCGGGTGAGTGTGCAGATGTTTGTGAGAATGTGTTGGGGATGGGAGAGAATCAATTAAAGAGGATTTAGATGAAGCATTTTTCAATGAGACAGATTCAAAATATCTCGTAAATTAGAGACTAGAGGAGCAGTCAGATTTAGAGATGCAGAAATAGCTAATGGCCAAAGGCTCCTTCGGCTTGACAGCTGAAACACAAGTGAGGGAGAAACGATGCTTCATGTTTCAAACCTTAATTCAGAGCGAAACTGGTTCACCTCAACCCCTCTCAAGGGTAGTTAAGGATGGGGCCACACCATGCAAGGAATGAAGTAAAATCTGTGTTCAGTTCTGGACACCACATCTATGGAAGGAGACCATGGCATTGTTTGGGGTAAGATAGATTCACCAGAATGATATTAGGGGGGAGAAAAAAGAACAAAGTACAACACACGAATAGGCCCTTTGTCCCATCAAGCCTGCGCTGAAACATGAAGCCTTTGTAAACGAAAAACCTTCTGCCTCTACATGGTCTGTACGTCTCTTTTCCCTGACTATTCATTTATCTGTTGCTGTTGCATATACTTCTATTACCTCCTCTGGCAGCCCATTCCAGGCGCTTACCACCCTCTGTGTAAAAAAAAAAAAAAAAAAATTGCCTCTCATCTCTTTAAACTTATCCCCTTTTACCTTAAAAAGGAGCTAAATTATAAGGATAGGGTTGCAAAGATGCGCATTCCCTTCAGTCTAATGGATTGAAAATGATCTAATTGACATGTCTAAGACAATTGAAACATTTGATTGAGCTGATAAAGACAACAATTTTCTCTTTTTGGGGGCAGGGGCAGATTCTTAAAATCCAAGCAGGGTCTAGTCACACAAAGGCAAATGGAAATCCAGAACCCTCTTCCCCAATAAGAACTCAAAGATGGGGAGTGAAAGGTTTAAGGTAAGAGGGGGAAATTGAGGGTGGTAAGTGCTCAAAACACACTGCCAGAGAAGGTGGTAGAAGCAAATACAATCGGAATATTTAAGAGACATCTTGACAGATACATAAATAGGCAGGGAATACAGGGATATGGACCTTGTAGGGGCAAAAGTTTTTTTAGTTTTTGTTGCCGTGGGTATAAAGTGTATCAGAACCAAATCAAGAGCAGGGGGCCAAGTTAGGGATCAGCAATGATTTAATGGAATGGCAGAGGAGGCTTAAGGGCAGAATGACCTCATTTTCTCTGATACGTGCACGCACACACAACACACACATAAGACGGGGGAGGAAATTCTTGCTTTGAAGAGAACATTAAAAATATCCTTTAGCACATGTTTAAAGAGCAGAACAGTTCCCTCCACTACTGCCCCGGCCAATGTGCAAGTCTCAGCCAACATTAATAAAAACAGAGGCAGACAGCATGGAAACGGACCATTCGGTCCAACTAGTCCACAACGCTTATGTTCCCAAACTAAACTAGTCCCACCTACCCGAGTTTGGCCCATATCCCTCCAAACCTCTCTTATTCAGATACTTATCCAAATATCTCTTAAATGTTGTAACTGTACCTGCATCCACCACTTCCTCTAGCAGCTCCTTCCACACACGCACCCCCTCTGTGTAAAGAAAGTTGCCCCTCGTATCCTTTTTAAAACTTTCTCCTTTCACCTTAAAAATATGCCCCTAGTTTTGAACTTCCCTACACTAGGGAAAATACCTTTGCTGTTCACCTTATCTAAGCTCCTCACGATTTTATAAACTTCTTAGAAGGTCATCCCTCAGCCCCCAGCACTCCAGTGAAAAGTGTCCCAGCCTTTCTAACTTCCTATAATTCAAACCTTGCATTTCCTGGCAAATCTTTTCTGAACACTCTCCAATTTAACAATATCTTTCCTACAGCAGGGTGACCAGAATTGTACAACCTCAACATGACGTCCCACTCCTATACTCAAAGGTCTGAGCAATGAAGGCAAGTGTGCTAAATGCCTTAACCACAATGTCTACGTCACACTGTTCTACAACACTACCCAGGGCACCACTATTAACTATACAAGTCCTGCTCGTTTGTTTTAACCAAAATGCAATACCTCATATTTATCCAAATTAAACTCCACCTGCCACTCCTCAGCCCAATGACCCAATTGATCAAGATTGCTTTGTAATCTTAGATGACCTTCTTCACTGTCCACTACACTACCAATTTTGGTGGCATCCACAAACTTACTAACCATGCCTCCTATATTCTCATCCAAATTGTTTATATAAATGACAAACAAAAGTGAACCCAGTACCGATCCCTGTGGAACACTGCTGGTCACAGGCCTCAAGTCCAAAAAACAATCCTCCACCACCATCCTCTGTCTCCTACTGTCAAGCCAATTTTGTATCCAAATTGCAAGCTCTCCCTGAATCCCATGTGATCTAACTTTACTAATTAGTCTACCATGTCTACCTTGTCAAAGGTTTTACTAAAGTCCATGTAAATAACGTCTATCACTCTGCCCTCATCAATCTATTCCCTTCCTTCGTGTGGGATCATGCTGTGTGCAGATTGGATGCCATGCTTCCTATAATACACCACTGACTGGTAAAGCGCACTGCATCATGAGGTGCCAAGAAACACTATTGAAACCTTCTTTGTACACTTTGTATAGAAACAAGAGAGACCATTGCCTGACAGTCCAAGGGGCAAACAAGAGAAACAAGAGGTGGTAGAGGGGCACACTCGCACACAGAACCTCACCTGCTTTCATGGAGAACCTGTTCCTAGGTGGAGGGCCACTTGAGGGTGCTGGTGCGGCTGAGGGAATAGAACTTGAGGCAGGTGTAGGGGCAGTCACTGGGAAACTTGGCGGAGGAGGAAGAGGCTTGTTCTGCAATGACACAAGCAACATTACTCTAACATCTGGCAGTGGTTCTCTCCAGCTCCGCATAGGGAATCTGGATAGAAATTCCTTTCTGCACTGTACCAAGCAGTATCACAAACCTCAATGAATCCTTTTTTCCTTACCCCTAAACCCCACCCAATCCCAGTCCGGAGTTAAAAATCGAGGAGCTTTCAGACTTGCACCCCCCTCCTAATAACCCAAATAGGTCATGAAATTATTTGTGCATTCCCCCATCAGGTGTTACTGTGAACCATCAGCATGGCCAAAACTGATACTGCGATGATGATGGAGCATCATTCCCACAACCTGTCACAACCCCACTTTTCCCTGATTTCCACCATTCTCTCACATTTTCTTCATTCCCATCACACCTTTCCCTCCCTTCCCCCTGCTCCTGTCAAAAATACACACTCACCTTTCTTCTGTTTCTTTCCTGTTATGGCTTCATCAGGGGTGATTACCCTGCGGTAACTTCATCTCCAGACAGTCTGAAGGACAACTGTGGTGTAATATTGAACCAGGGTTGGGGAAACAATCACAGCCTAATTCCACCCTGTCCTCAAGTGTTGCTCGCACCTTATGAGAATGGTAATCAGGAGATAAACCTGTGCCAATTTTCCCTTTCTATAACCCAGAGAAGGGAAGGAAACCTGCCATCTTTATCTGGTTTGGGACCATGTGAATCCAGTCCCACATCAATGCAGTTGCCTTCTAACTGCCTTCTGAGCTGGTCAGTTTGTATCAAACCTGCATACTGCTAGATGATAATTCCCCACCATCTCCTCAGGGCAACTAAGAATAGCCAGTGAATAATGGGCTTCTGATGACTGGCACATCTTGAGATGAAGAATAGAATTAACAGACAGGAAGGTGGAGAATGTCTGGACTTGGTACTTACCTCCTCCTCAGGTTCATTCAGGTTCACCCATCGTTGCTTCTTCTCATCCCACACAATCTGTGCACAAAAGACGAAGCAAAGAGTTCAGAACTTCCCCACCCTAGGGAGCACTGAATTTCACTGGGGCACAACCAGCCAACTGAGCTAACTGACCCCCTTTCAATGACAGGCAATAGAAACCCTTAAAAAATACACCACCTGAACAAACCAGCCTTCCATTGGGTTGGAATTAAGATAATTACAGCCATGGAAGACAGTCACATCATCACCTGTCCATACTGTCCACAATCCACTCATTACACACTGACCAACCACAGTGTGTGTATGAGGGATGAAGACAGGATGACGACTCCAGGACCACCTTGCATGATGGCAGCTATGTGCTTCCCCAGTCACAGATCAGCTGTCATTTCATTAAATGGTAAGAGACTTAAGACGTTAAATAGCAGACTCTTGTTATCATGTTCCTTCAGAAACTATAAAGGACTATAAAGAAATGCCACTGGTTCTGGCCAAATCATAGCTGAACACAATATCACGAGGCAAGCAAGTTGATGAAGCCCCAGCAGTCTGTGTTATCTACACTGTGGCCAAAGATTAGATTCTGCCCTATAGGAAGGGATTTGGTATTCATTCCCTTCACTGCTGCACGATAGATACTGACTGCATTGTGTACTACCTACAAGATGCACTGCAACAACTCACTAATGCCTCTTTGACAGCCCCTCCCAAAGCCATAACATCCATCCACTTAGGGAGGACAAGGAAAGCAGAAAGAAGTTCGTTCTCCGGTTATGCACCTCCAAATTCCCCAGGTCACAGACCATTCTTACTTGGACATATACCAACTATTCCTTCGTTATCACTGGCATAAGATTAACAGCAGAGAGCTTCGTTAAGCCTCTACTTGATAACACAGCAAGATTGGAAAACGTAGAAACAGATCAATATAAAACTTGATACCAAGATATTAGGAGCACAGGAGAAACATCTTGCTGCTGTTGAAAGCTAAGCCCTGATTTTGAAGTTTACTTGTGTAGGCTAAAAGCAAGACTGTAGAAGCCTAGGCAAACAGTCACAGCAGATGCAACAACCTTAAATAAAGGGGAAAGTGAAACAATGGTGATTGCAAGAAGACACGCATAAGGCTAGTCTGTTCACAAGAAGAATATTTCCTGATTGCGAGAAGTTTCCAGGCCACAATGATAGGGGATAAGTATGATTGGGCATAGGGAGGAGTTGTTGGATAAGATCCAGGATACGAGCAACCTGACTGCTCAGCATGAGTCCACAGGCCAAAAACTGAGAGGTAAGTTGTGCACTGTCCCAGGAGGTACACTGCTGCAGTGATTGTAAATCACTGTCCTGAGTTTATTGCTGCAGTTTATAAGAAACTTAATAAACTAATCCGGACTTTCATCTCCTTGAGAGATAGTAGGAACTGCAGATGCTGGAGAATCTGAGATAACAAGGTGTAGAGCTGGATGAACACACCAAGCCAA
>NC_063359.1:40367379-40370791 GCF_021869965.1 Rhincodon typus | reverse complement strand
CCCCCCTCTCTCATCTCTTTCCCCTTTCCCTCTCCCCCTTCTCCACCCCTCCAGGTGTGGTATCCGAGGCTCCAGGTCCTTCAGCAGTTCTGGTTATCCTGCAGTGCCACTGTCTACCCCACTTCCCAGTCTCCCAAAGCCCATCTTCGCCACAGTCAGTGGACAACACAAATACGAGACCCGGATCACGGTGTTGGAGAACGGGCTGCGAGTGGCCTCGCAGGACAAGTTTGGACAATTCTGCACTGTTGGAGGTTAGTGCTGGGGAGAGGTGTCAGAATTCAACAGGCCTCCTTACCCCTATCAGACTGTCTGATCCTGGGACTTGTGTTAACCTCCATATGCCCTGACATCACAATAAACCTGCCCTCTGAGCTTTAGCTGTTTATGGGATCTTGTTATGTGCAGTTTGCAGTTGTTGAGAAGTAATTTGTTCAGCTGTGTAGCACTTTGGATTGAATGCCCTGAAAGGACCAAACAGCAGGGATAAATCGAAAATATCTTCACCAATGGAGTACTGCAGTCACGGAGACACCATCTTCCAGTTGAGACGTTAAATCAGGACCGTATCAGTCAGATGTGGAAGATTCCTGACACTATTTTGAAGAATGGGACAGCTCTTGTAGTCTGTTTGTATTTTTAATACTTTATTAGAATCAGTTGTAAGGGAAGCTTGCATTTCTGTGCATGTTGTAGATAGTACACACTGCAACTGTGTTTTGGTGGTGGAGCGAGTGGATGTTTGTGAATGTGGTGTAAATCAAGTGGGCTGCTTTGTCCTGGATGGTGTTGAACTTCTTCAGTCTTGTTGGAGCTGCACCCATCCAGGCAAGTGGGGAGTATTCCAACACACTCCTGACTTTGCCTTATAGATGGTGAACAGGCTTTGGGGAGTGAAGGAGTGGGTTCTGTAGCTTTCTGTACAAGGTGCTGTCCCAGTCAGAAACTGATAAAGGTGCAAACTGTCAATTGGAGCAGAATCTGTTCCCCTCATCGATATCACTACAGAAACTGCGGTGTCAGTGCAAATGCCATGAGCCACCCTCGTGCCATCTTCAGGTGGATTGTTGCTACATGTTGCTGTGGAGCTGCACACTGTCCCCCTACATGGGTGTTCACTGGCTACACGTACACAGACATGAGGAAAACGATCATACCCAGTTATGGAGATAGTAGGAACTGCTGATGCTGGAGTCTGAGATAACAAGGTGTGGAGCTGGATGAACACAGCAGGCCAGGCAGCATCAGAGGAGCAGGAAAGTTGACGTTTCAGGTCTGGACCCTTCTTCAGAAGTTATCCAGTTATGGTTGCTCTGTAAGCTGCCTCTCCACCTCAAGCTCTGTCTTCATTTTCTGTTTGTGCCATTCTTTCTATCCCTGACCTACCAATTCAAGGCATTTGTCTACCTCACCCCTGCTCCCTGGAAACCCCTCCCAAAATTCTCTCGCTGTTCTAGTTTGCTGTCCACATCACACTTTCACCTGACTCTGCTGGTAACACTTGACAGTTTTGCAGATTTATCATGGCCAGATCAGGTGAGATGCTGGTTCAGAGATCTGCTCCTAACGCAATCATGTTCTTCAGTTTTAGCAAATGCAGGATCGAGACACGAGGCGAGATATCCAAGTGGAATCTCCCACTTTATAGAAAAACTGGCCTTTTCGGTAAGTAATGACATATTCCTTCCATTTTGTTTTATCCAGAATCTTAAAAGAGTGGGTCAGCCGCACACGTTTATAAAACAATATGTGCAGATATGGTCTGAAAGTTGACTCATTGTCCAAGTGAAGACAATTAATAATATACTAAGAAATGAAATGATTTTCTTTTTAATTTGAGTTATAATCTGGAACGTGCTGCATGAAAGGACAATGGAAGCTGATTTCAATGGAGATTTTCTAAAGGGAATTGGAAAAATACTTGAAAAGAGAACTTTTCAGAGCTATGGGTAAAGAGGGGGTGGGGGCTGTTGGGCTAACTGTTTGGATCTTTCAAGGGGCATCACAGATACGAAGGGCTGAATGGCCACTTCCTGTGAAGCCATCAGTGGCTGATCTCGACATGATGCCAAACAGTGACCTTGGCTCAGCTGTCACATCACACCATCCAGTGATATGGCACACATGGGGGTGGGGGGATGAGGAGGGAGAGATAACCTCTGGACACGGGGTGAAGGAGGCTGATTGGCTACAATTCAACAAAATCATGACTGACCTCCCTGCTCAGCTGCAGCATCCTGCACGAGCCCATATCCCTTCATCCCTTGGTGCTGTTTCATATAGCTTCCACAAGTGAGCATCCACAGCTCCCTGGGGTCAGGAATTCCAAAGATTTACAACCAAGTGAAGAAATTTCTCCTTTTCTGAATGTGAAGTGGCTGACCCCTTCTCCTGAGAATGTGACCCCCAGCCAAAACAGAGTGGCTTCTCAGTCTCTGTCTTGTCAAGACCCTGAAGATTTTCAGATCTTTCAATGAGAACATTTTCCATTCTTTCAAACAATCTTTGATGGATAGTGATGAGGGCGTGAGAACACTGATTTGTGTTTTGTTTCCCTCCTCCGTAGCCAGTTTCATGAACACTCTTGTCACAGTGACAGGGTTTCAATCTGAGACTTTTCTGGATGGTTTAGTTCAAACTGAGTCTCATCAGAGAACATTGTTGTTAATCCATCATCTCCTATTCTTCTGTACCTTGTTGTCTGACCAGGGCTCACCTGCAGTCAGTTCAGCTGGAAGATTGAGGCTGAGGGAATAATGTTTAAGATTCTTGATGACAGTGGGGTCTTGGGAAGTGGTGTGGGATGTTGTTTGTTTAATTCACGAGCTTTGGAACTGTAATTGGTGTTGTGTTTTTGTCATCAGTCCACTGCACAGTTTGGCTCAAAGGATGAGATCCTGCACACACTGGAGAAACACGGAGGCATCTGTGATTGCCAGTCTTCCAGGTCAGTGTAATGCAGATTGACAGCTGTACTTTGGAACCTTGTCAATTGCTCCTTCAGTGAGTAGCTCTGAGAGCACGTGCTCAGGTGGCGATCATTGAGGGGTTTCTAGGGCCACATCAATTGGAACCGTTCTTCTCGTTTCTTTTCAGTGTGCATGGCCTGTTGGTCTCGGCTGTGTGATTCCTTTAGATCATCTTGTGTGGTCATATGGTATTTTAATTGGGACAGCTTGTGAGTAGCCTGCATGGTATCTTTCAGGTTGATGCTGTATGTGAGTGTGGTTTGCAGAGAATGTTGGTCCCAATGGCAGTCAGAGCTGACCTCAAGTGGCAGAGGGACTGTAGCAGGTGCTGTTGCTGCATGTAGACAGGAGATCGGAAATCACCATATTTCTTTTAAAGATAACAAGGTGTAGAGCTGGATGAACGCAGCAGGCCAAGCAGCATCAGAGGAGCAGGAAGGCTG
>NC_063359.1:40361613-40367279 GCF_021869965.1 Rhincodon typus | reverse complement strand
GTTCATCCAGCTCTACACCTTGTTGTCTCAGATTCTCCAGCATCTGCAGTTCCTACTATCTCTGAAACATATCTCTGTTAAAGCATGTGTTATTGAGAGGCAAGGGGTGTTTTTGTGTTTGTGGTGGATGAGAGGCTTGGGACCAGTGTAAACAATAGGCAGGAAAATCAAAAACAGACATTGCTGGAAAAGCTCAGCAGGTCTGGCAGCTTCTGTGAAGAGAAATCCGAGTTAATGTTTCAGGTTCAGTGACCCTGCTCTAGAACTGATGATAGCTAGATAAAAAGAGATTTTTCTGATGAAGGGTCTAGGCCCGAAACGTCAGCCTTCCTGCTCCTCTGATGCTGCTTGGCCTGCTGTGTTCATCCAGCTCTACACCTTGTTATCTCAGATTCTCCAGCATCTGCAGTTCCTACTATCTCTGATAGCTAGATAAAAGTTGGTTTTTGTGCAGAAGAGAGGGTAAGGAGTAAATGATAGATGGGGATAGAGCCCAAAGAGAGAGAAGAGCAGTTGGACAAAGGAGTAGGTAACGATCCGCCCAGGATAATGAATGGCTGCTAATGAGAACAGTTAGTGGCTAATGGTGGGAAGTGTATAATAGCAGACCATGTGTTAACAAGGCCTGGTGTGTGGGGGTTGGGATAAAGATATTGGAGAAAGTGTCTCAAGCCCTAAAATTGTTGAACTTGGTATTGAGTCCAGGGGGTTGTAGAGTTCATGAGCAGAAAACAAGGTGCTATAGGAAAGAAAATCTGTCCCACTATTTTCCACTGGTCTCTCTCTAGTCAGTAATAAAAACAAAGTTCTTTCCGTTCTGTCTAGTCAGTGTTTTGTAGCGTATCACATCACTTCTTTCTCACTTCCTTGTATTGTGTCTCCTCTTTGTTCTCAACAGTTCCAACTCAGATGAGAAACTTCAGCTCCCCGCGCCCTCCGCCCCCCCATCCCCCCATTCTGGGGGGAGCTGCTTCATGTTTTTGTGGGTGGTGTTGCAGTGTGTTTCCTGAATACACAGGTGGCACCACCTTCAATACTGGTAGCTGCAGCTCTGTCCCATCGCCCTGCCGCAATCTTTCTGTGCACGTACAGCTGCTACTCAACAAGTTGCATTGCTAATCAGGGAGAACGTTACATCTGCACTCGGAGAAGAGATGCTGGAGGGCTTCATCCACTGAGGCAAAATGGGTGGAGCTCAAAAATAAGATCAGTGCAATCACTCTGATTGAATATTATAGGCCTCCCCAAGAGCCACTGCAAGATTGAGAGACAAATATGTAGGCAGACTATGGAAAGGTGCAATAAAAACAGAGTTGTCATTGGGAGTGACGTTAACTTCCCCAGTGATGACTGGGACTCCCTTAGAGCAAGAGGCTCAAACGGGACAGAATTTGTTAAGTGCATCCAAAAGGGTTTCTTGAAACAGTATGTGGATAGTCCTGCTAGAGGAGGGGCCATACTGGACCTTGTATTGGCTAATGTGCCTGGCCAGGTGACTGACCTTTCAGTGGGAGAGCATTTTGGAAACAGTGATCACAACTCTTTACGTTTTAAGATAGCTATGAACAAGGATAAGTCAGGACCTTGCAGGAAGATACTAAATTGGAGGGAGGGAAAATTACGTTCAGTATTAGGCAGGATCTGAGAATGGTAATTGGGAGAGGCTGTTTTCAGGCAGGTCCACATTTGATATGTTGGAACTGTTTAAAGACCTGCGGGGGAGAGTTCAAACCGATATGTTCCAGTAAGGAGGAAGGACAAGAATAACGAGGGAAATGGTGAATTTAGTCAGAAGGGGAAAAAAAAGCATATGTAAAGTTCAGGAAGCTAAGATTGGACAGGACCGGTGAGCAATATAAAGAAAGCAGGAAAGTACTCCAGCAGGGAATTAGGGGAGCAAGAAGGGGCCATGAAATGACCTTGGCAAGTAGGGTTAGAGAGAATCCCAAGGCATTCTATAAATACATTAAAAACAAGAGGATAACTAGGAAGAAGGTAGGACCACTCAAAGATAAAGGAGGGAATTTGTGCTTGGAGGCAGAGAATTTAGGTGAGATCCTAAATGAGTACGTTGCAATGGTATTCACCCAGGAGAAGGATGTGGTGGATAGTGAGATTTGTGTGGAGCATACTAATATGCTCGGGCATTTTGAGATGAAGAAAGAAGTGGTGTTGATCTCTTGAAGAGCATTAAGGTGGATAAGTCCCCGGGTCCTGATGGTATCTACCCCAGGTTATCGAGAGAAGCAAGAGAGGAGATTGCTGGGGCCTTGACCAAGATGTTTGTATCCTTGCTAGCCATTAGAGACATCCCAGAGGACTGGCGAGTAGCTAATGTTATTCCTCTGTTCAAGAAGGGAAATAGGGATAATCCTAGAAACTACAGACCAGTGAGTCTCATTTCAGGTCTTAGGATGTTGTTGGAGAGAATTCTTAGGGATAAGATTTATGCATATTTGGAAAAGCATGGCCTAATTAGGGACAGTCAGTATGGCTTTGTGCAGGGCAGGGCAGGTCTTACTAATGATTGATCACCTTCATCATCTCCTTGAAAAATTCAGTGAGAGTAGAGCAGTGGATATTGTCTACATTGATTTCGGTAAGGTTTTCAGCAAGGTCCCTCATGGAAGGCTCATCCAGAAGGTTAAGCTGCATGGGATCCGCAGTGCCTTGGCAGCATGGATTCAGAATTAACCTGCCTGTTGAAGACAGAACTGAGGAACGGTCACTGGACCTGAAACATTAACTCTGATTTTTTTTCTTCACTGATGCTGCCAGACCTGCTGAGCTTTTCCAGCAACTTCTGATTGTGTTCTTGATTTACAGCATCTGCAGTTCTTTTGGTTTTTATTTATGTGATGGAAGGATATTTTTTAGGCTGGAGGCCCGTGACTAGTGTGTTCTGCGGGGATCTGTACTGGGACTTCTGTTTGTGATGTATATAAATGACTTGGATGAAATGTAGATGGGTGGGTTAGTAAGTTTGCAGACAATACAAAGATCGGTGGAGTTGTGGATAGTGTAGAAGGTTGTCAAAGGATACAGCGGGATGTGGATCAGTTGCAGATATGGGCAGAGAAATGGCAGATGGAGTTTAATCTAAAGATGCTGCACTTTGGGAGATCAAATGTTAAAGAAATGTATACAGTTCATGGCAGGATCCTGAACATCATTGATGTACAGAGGGATCTTGGGCTTCAAGTCTGTAGCTCCCTGCAAGTGGCCATGTGAGTAGATAGGGTGGTAAAGAAGGCGTATGGCATGCTTGCCTTTATTGGTCGGGGAATTGAGTACAAGAGTCAGGATTCATGATGCTTTATAAGACTTTGGTTAGGCCACACTTAGAGTATTGCATTCAATTCTGGTGATCACAATGTAGAATGGATGTGGAGGCTTTGGAGAGGATGCTGAAGAGGTTTACCAGGATGTTGCCTGGATTAGAGGGTATCAGCTATAAGGAGAGGCTAGAAAAACTTGGGTTGTTGTCTCTGGAAAAGGCTGAGGGGTAACTTGATAGAAGTCTGTGAAATTATGAGATACTTAGATAGGGTTGACAGTCAGAATCTTTTTCCCAGAGCTGAAATGTCGAATACCAGGGGGCATGCATTTAAGGTGAGAGGGGGAAAATTCAAAGGAGATGTGAGGGACAAGTGTTTTACACAGAGAGTCGTAGGAGTGTGGAATGCGCTGCCAGGGGTGGTGATGGAGGCAGATACGATAGGGGTGTTTAAGGAACTTTAGATAAGCACCTGAATATGCAAGGAATGGAGGGATATGCACCAAGGGCAGGCAGAAGGGCATCATGTTTGGCACAACATCCTGGGCCAAGGGGCCCATTCCTGTTTTGTGCTGCTCTGTGTAAACTGCTGCTTGGATGAGGGAGGCTGGATTGGGATGGAGTGTGGTCAGAGCTGGAAAGGGGTGAGTTGGTGATGTTACTGCTCACACACTAGAATGACAGACAGAACGGGCACAATGGAGCTGGAGTGGGCCTGGTGGGTGAGCAAACAGAGAGTAGGGGAGGGGGCAGCTGGATAAACACAGGAAGGAGAAAGGAATAAAAGGATATAGGGCTATGGAGCAGTGAAGTGTGGGTATAAAGAACATTTCCAGACTCAGTGTGGGTTTGAAGGTTTCCCAATGATCAGTGTTGATCTTTGTTTCCAATCCTCTTGCAGGGACACGACGATGTTTGCAGTTTCTGCAGAGGTGAAAGGTTTGGAAACTATGGTCAATCTCTTGGCTGATGTGGTGCTTCAACCAAGATTAACAGGTAACGGTGATATGGGAGCAGAGAGCTTCATTTAACCGTGCACAATCACAATGAAATGTACGTGTTTGTGTTCACTAGCTGGTCTGAGTCCAGGATTAATGTTATTCCTGGTTTATAGAATGGTCATGAGCCAGATTTAGAATGGAGAGTGTTGGAGGGGTCACTCCAACTGCTTTTCCCTCCTGTTGGGCCTGAAAGCCTCCTCTGCCTGGCTGCTTTACAAGCTGGAGTTCCGTGAGAGGTGAGTCACAGGGTGAGAGCAGGCTGGGACAGCCCGATAGCAGCTCAGGGGTCAGGAGGAAGGGGATGGAACCCTGTTGGAAGTGAATATCCACAGCTGGATTTGCTCCTGGCTGTACAGCATCTGTCTGCCTCTCTCCTTAATTTTTAACTGGATGTGGGAGCCCAGCATTTATTGCCCGGAGAGCAGGTGACATTCACCCACATTGCTGTGGGTCTGGATGTAGAGCCAGACCAGGTAAGGATGGCAGTTTCCTTCCCTAAAGGACATTAGTGAATCTGTTGGGTTTTTTCCAACAATTGACAATGGATTCATGGTGATCATTAGACTCTTAATTCCAGATATTTACTGAATTTAAATTCCGCCATCTAGTGGTGGGATTCAAGCTCAGGGCCCCAGAACATGACCTGGGTCTCTGGATTAACAGGCCAGTGATAATCCCAGTAGGCCATCACCTCCCCACGTCACTTCCCACCATGTGCCGTGCCGTGAATTCAAACTCATGGCCTCAGAGCATTCATCTGGGGGCTGTGGGACTGACCATGGACAGGGTCCAGGGCCCAGGGCCCACACTCATGGCTTTGTCAATTTGTTTGTTACAACAGACGAGGAGTTGGAGATGATGCGCCTGTCGGTCCGTTTTGAACTGGAAGATTTGCAGATGCGACCGGACCCCGAGCCCCTCCTGACAGAGATGATTCATGCGGTAATGTCACTTTTCCAGTATCCCAGGTTGAAAGACACAGTGACTGTGTCAAGCAAAGTGAGGTTTGTAACGACAGCAGACGTTGCAAGCAGATACGCAGTGAAAGACCTGGATGTCTGCCTGCTTCCTTGTGATAGCAGCGTAGGGACATCACAAAGGAAGGAGCATGTGCATTTCTATAGTGCCTTTCATCCAGATGGTCACAATCACTTGCAGCCAGTGAAGTAGTTTCAAGTGTGGTTGTCAAAACAAGACCTTCCGACAGTGCCCACCCCCTCAGCACTGACCCTCCGACAGTGCCCACCCCTTCGGTGCTGACCCTCCGACAGTGCCCACCCCCTCAGCGCTGACCCTCCCTCAGCACTGACCCTCTGACAGTGCCCACCCCCTCAGCACTGGCCCTCTGACAGTGCGGCGCTCCCTCGGCGCTGACCCTCTGACAGTGC
>NC_063359.1:40360440-40361603 GCF_021869965.1 Rhincodon typus | reverse complement strand
GACAGTGCGGCGCTCCCTCGGCGCTGACCCTCTGACAGTGCGGCGCTGAACCTCTGACAGTGTGGCGCTCCCTCGGCGCTGACCCTCCGACAGTGCTAACCTGAAACTTACTGAATCTGAATCCCTTGCCTTACTCCTTCGCTGCACTCAGCCTAACGACAGGAAATGTTTTCTCTTGATTGACCGTGTCAAACCCTTACTCATCAGAAACATCTTGAATAGATCGTCCCTGAATGTGCTCACTGTGAGGGAATACCAGCCTTATCTATGCACCCCTCAAACACCATCAATTGTTCCAGAGCTGTGGCCTCCAAATCTGAAGACAGTCCAGAGGGAATGTCACCAGAATCTTCTAAAAGTGGTGCAGCGTCTGTTTCTCATCCTGCCCCCTCCATGACAAAAGGAGCCTGTTTCTCGTTTTGGGGTGTAGGTGAGTGTTTAACGGGTGACTGGGGTTGGAGCAGAGAGTGAATGGTTTCTCCTTTCTCTCACCAGGCAGCTTACCAGGACAATACGGTGGGGCTGCCCAGGTTCTGTCCTGCAGAGAACGTGGAGAAGATCGATCAGAAGCTGCTTCACTCGTTCCTGAGGAATTACTACACAGCAGACAGGCTGGTGCTGGCTGGAGTTGGAGTTGATCATGACCAACTGGTGGAGCATGCAAAGAAATACCTGCTGGGTATGGTGGCTGCTTCAAGCACATTGCTGCTGAGCTTTTATTGTCAGTCAATCAGAGAGGCTTTGCAAGCGCCAAAATATCAAACCTGCTCCAACAGCCAAAGCACAAGAAGCCAATCAGCCGATTGTGCACAGGCTATCTCATTTGCAGCTCTACCCCCTGCTCTTTGCCCCATTCAATTAGTTTCATTCGCCCTTTCAGGCAGCATGTTCCAGAGCAACAGAGCTTTGGAAGACAGAGCCCCCTCTATCAGCTGATTGACCATCATCACCAGTGGATTAGTTATTCCATTAGATCCCTTCAGGATGGTCAGTGCCACTGTTTAAGGGAGAACATCAACTCTCAGCATCGGTTCCACTCAGTGACGTGTAAGACATACACTCCTCAACTGAAGATCTCTTCTGAAAGACATAATGTCCACAACACTGGTTTTCTCTTGGCGCTGACCCTCCGACAGTGCGGCGCTCCCTCGGCGCTGACCCTC
>NC_063359.1:40358743-40360430 GCF_021869965.1 Rhincodon typus | reverse complement strand
GACAGTGCGGCGCTCCCTCGGCGCTGACCCTCGGACAGTGCGGCGCTGACCCTTGGACAGTGCGGCGCTCTCTAATCTCTCTGTGTTGCCCCCCACCCCCCAGTTCGCGGGGAAGGCTGGAACCGTGACTCTGCAACTGAAGAACAGCTGTTTCGGTGAGAGTTCGGTCTCTGTGTGTGTGTGAGGCTGTGACAGCCTTATCAATCGGGGGGAGGGTTCTCCTCCACACCAGCATATCCGCCGCACCTCTCCGAGGATGGGGGGTGGTGATCTGAGAAATTACCCCCCAACAGGCTCTCCAGCTGAGGGAGTAGGGTGGCTCCCCTCACTGGGGGATTTTGTTCCATATCAAATACTTTAGAGACTTTTAAGCAACTGTTGGATAGGGACACAGTGGATAGTGAAATGTAGGGCATGGTTGATCTGTGTAGGATAATGGGTCGGCACGGCATCGTGGGCCGAAGGGCCTGTACTGTACTGTGCTGTACCGTTCTACGTGTGTTTGATGCACAGCGATGGGTGAGCTCCCCAGAAAGTGCCCAATGTTGTGCTGTAAGCAGGAGCCTGGGTACCAAAGGCCTGTACGCTGAGGCCAGTGCTGGGTAAGTTATTCCAGTTGGGAATTCTGAAAGATGGGATTGACCTGCACGCGGGAGAGACCGGGACCCACTCGGGGATAGCCAGCACTCAGGATCTCCCTGTAACCTTGCCTATTTCTCTCTGTCCCTGTGACTCCTTCCCTCCCTCCGCGCAGCAGGGCTGGTGAGTAAAGTGAGATCCCGTGGGATTCAGAGGGAAGCTTTTGCCCAGGGGAGATAAAAATTGCCCCAGACGGTGGGAGACAGACAGAGGTGGTGGAGGGTTGTTTGTCATACCGGGAGGGGGTTGGCCTGTGACAAGCCTGTGTGCCTCACAAAGACAAGACTTATACAGTTAATGGCAGGGCCCTGGGCCGTGCTGTAGGACAGAGGGACCTGGGGGTGCAGGTAGATAACTGTTTGAAGTTTGTGTCACAGGTAGACAGGGCGGGTAAGGAGGTGTTTAACACACTTCCCTTCATCGCTCAGACCCTTTGAGTATCGGAGTTGGGGACATCACGTTGAGGTTGTACAGGGGCATTGGTGAGGCCTCTCTTGGAGAACTGTGTCCAGTTCTGGTCGCCCCGTTATAGGAAGGATATGATTAAACTGGAGAGGGCTCGGGAGAGATTTACCGGGACGTTGCCGGGAATGGAGGGTTTGAGTTATCAGGAGAGGCTGGGGCTGTTTTCCCTGGAGCGTCGGAGGCTGAGGGGTGACCTTATAAAATCATGAGGGGCATGGATAGTGTAAATAGCCAAGGTCTTTTCCCCCAGGGTAGGGGAGTCCCCAACTAGAGGGGCATAGGTTTAAGGTGAGAGGGGGAAAGATTTAAAAGGGAACCTGAGGGGTAATTTTTAGTATTTACGCGGGGAGTGGTGCGTGTGTGGAATGAGCTTCCAGAGGAAGTGGTGGGTGTGGGTACAGTTACAACGTTTAAATGAGATTTGGATAAGGACATGGATAGGGAATAGTGGGTGGTCTGGGTTGGGAAATAGAGTGGGATTGCGGCAATGGGAAGGGCCGAGCGGACACGGATTAATGACGTTGTTGCACCCCCCCACCCCGCCCAGGTCTGACCTGTCGGTGGAGAAGACGACGGTGCTACA
>NC_063359.1:40353046-40358643 GCF_021869965.1 Rhincodon typus | reverse complement strand
CAACAAGGTGCAGGGCTGGATGAACACAGCAGGCCAAGCAGCATCATGGGAGTAGAAAGGCTGACGTTTCGGGCCTAGACCCTTCATCAAAAAAGCTACTCCTATGATGCTGCTTGGCCTGCTGTGTTCATCCAGCCCTGCACCTTGTTGTCTCGGATTCTCCAGCATCTGCAGTTCCTACTATCTCTAACTCTGAGACACAGTTGCTGCTGTGTTGAGGCAGGAGCCGTCGTCGGGATGGAGTATGCAGTTGGAGCTGTCCACCTTGGACTGATCATTGTGTTTCATTTCAACCCCTTTCAGGTTACACCCCTGTTTGGGGGTCAGGAAGGCCCATTGATGTTGACCACTCGATCTCCCAGTACACAGGGGGAATTGTGAAGGTAAGTTGCTGCCCTGTCAGGCAGCAATGGACATCCCAGGTTTAAGTGAGGAATTCTCTGGGAAAGTGGACAAGTCTACGCTGGTCTGCAGTTGCTGCACTGTAATTCCACACTAGGGGGTAGTAGAGGACAGTTGCCTCTGGTCAGTGCCATTGCACCCCTCTGTGTTTTTCTATTCATTTTGTGGGATGTGGGCGTCACTGGCTGGGCCCAGCATTTAGTGCCCATCCCTAGTTGCCCTTGAGAAGGTGAGGGTGAGCTGCCTTCTTGAACAGCTGCAGTCCACCTGCTGTGGGTTGACCCACAATGCCCTTAGGGAGGGAATTCCAGGATTCTGACCCAGCGATAGTGAGGGAACAGCGATATATTTCTGAGTCAGGATGGTGAGTGTCTTGGAGGGGAACTTGCAGGGGATGGTGTTCCCATGTATCTGCTGCCCCTGTCCTTCTAGATGGAGGTGGTCGTGGGTTTGGAAGGTGCTGTTTGAGGATCTTTGGTGAATTTCTGCAGTGCATCTTGTAGATAGTACACACTGCTGCTACTGAGTGTCAGTGGTGGTGGGAGTGGATGTGGTGCCAATCAAGTGGCTGCTTTGTCCTGGATGGTGTCGAGCTTCTGGAGTGATGTTGAAGCTGCACCCATCCAGGCAAGCGGGGAGTATTCCATCACACTCCTGACTTGTGCCTTGTGGATGGTGGACAGGCTTTGAGGAGTCAGGAGGGGAGTTACTCACCGCAGTATTCCCAGCTTCTGATCTGCTCTTGTAGTCACTGTGTTTATGTGGTAAGTCCAGTTGAGTTTCTGGTCAATGGTAACCCCCAGGATGTTGATCGTGGGGGATTCAGTGATGGTAACACCATTGAATATCAAGGGACGGTGGTTAGATTGTCTCTTATTGGTGATGGGCATAGCCTGGCATTTGTGTGGCATTAATGTTACTTGCCACTTGTCAGCCCAAGCCTGGATATTGTCCAGACCTTGTTGCATGTGAACATGGACTGCTTCAGTATCTGAGGAGTCACGAATGGTGCTGAACATTGTGCAATCATCGGTGAACATCCCTATTTCTGACCTTATGATGGAGGGAATTTCATTGATGAAGCAGCTGAAGATGGTTGGGCCCAGGACACTACCCTGAGGAACTCCTGCAGAGATGTCCTGGAGCTGAGATGACTGACTCCCAACAACCACGACCATCTTCCTATGTGTCAGGTATAACGCTAACCACCGGAGTGTTTGCCCCCGATACCCATTGATTCCAGCTTTGCCAGGGCTCCTTGATGCCACACTCGGTCGAATGCAGCCTTGATAATTGGGCTGTCACTCTCCTCTCACCTCACCTCTGGAATTCAGCTGTTTTGTCCATGTTTGAACCAAGGCCGTAATGAGGTCAGGAGCTGAGTGGCCCTGGCGGAACCCAAACTGGGAGTCAATGAGCAGGTTATTTCTGAGCAGGTGCTGCTTGATAGCACTGTTAGTGACACCTTCCATCACTTTACTGATGATCAAGAGGGGACTGATGGGGCGGTAATTGGCCGGGTTGGATTTGTCCTGCTTTTTATGTACAGGACATACCTGGGTAATTTTCCACATTGTCGGGTAGATACCAGTGTTGTAACTTTACTGGAACAGCTTGGCTAGGGGAGCACAAGTCTTCAGTACCATTGCCAGAATGTTATCAGGGCCGGTAGCCTTCGCAGTATCCAGTGTCTTCAACCGTTTCTTGATATCACGTGGAGTGAATCGAATTGGCTGAAGACTGGTATCTGTGATGCTGGGGACCACTGGAGGAGACCGAGATGGATCATCCACTCGGCACTCCTGGCTGAAGATTGCTGTGATTGCTTCATCCTTATCTTTTGCACTGATGTGCTGGGCTTTTCCATCATTGAGGATGGGGATATTTGTGGACCCTCCTCCTCCAGTGAGCTGTTTAATTGTCCACCACCATTCACAACTGAATGTGGCAGGACTGCAGAGCTTAGATCTGATCCGTTGGTTGTGGGGTTGCTTAGCTCTGTCTATCACTTTCTGCTTCCGCTGTGTGGTGTGCAAGTAGTCCTGTTTGGTGGCTTCACCAGGTTGATACCTCATATTCAGGTCTGCCTGGTACTGCTCCTGGCATACCCTCCTGCACTCTTCATTGAACCAGCGTTGATCCCTAGCTCCTGGCATGCCCTGTCTGTCTGTCTCTTTCTCTGCATGTCTCTCTCTCGGTCTCTCTCTCTCCCCGTCCATCTCTCTCTCTCCGTCCGTCTCTCTCTCTGTCTGTGCCTCGCTGTGGCACTAAGGGACAGGGATCGGGAGAGAGGGTTGGGCTGCTGAAAGGCTGTGAGGATGACTGGGGGAGTTGGGAGTACAGGAATCGGTTGTGGGATGTCAAGGGAGGATTTTGAGGCTGGAAGCAGTCGTTGTCTTTCTGTGCACCTTCCCCTCCCCCGGTTGACTGCCTGGACCAAGATGTGCAACTTTCTGTTGTTTCGTGGAGATGGAGAGCAGAATGGGGAAGTTGCTGGTTGTCACATCTCACCATCTCTCTGCTTCCCCAGGTGGAGAAGGACATGACTGATGTTAGCCTTGGACCCACTCCCATCCCAGAGCTCACCCACATCATGATTGGGCTGGAAAGCTGCTCCTTTCTGGTGAGTCCCATCTTCTCTCTCTCTCACCCAGTACTTTTGGTCTCTTGGTGATTTTGGGATGTCATCACAGTGAGAGTTCACAGAGTTGGGAATTTGAGATCAGTTTAATTATTGAAATAAAAATCATCAATCAGCAACAGTGGCCATGAGCTGTTGAATTATCATAAAAACCCAAGTGGCTCACTCACGATGTGGAGGGAGGGAAATCTGCTGCCCCTCTCTGCTCTGAGTGTACGTGACTCCAGTCTCCCACCAATAGACACTGGCCCTGAGCGGGCTGTACGGTTTATATCAAACTGACTAGAACATGTCTGACTGCCACTACCTCACAGTGTCCAGGGATAGGCAATAAGTGCTGCTGTTCTGAGTGTTGGCCCCAGCCCAGGAGGTTTTTAAAGTTAGTCCCTGTGCCTTGAGGTAGGGAGCCCAAGTCTGACCTGCCTTCGTGAGCTGCTGCTGCAGAGCAACCCATTGGGCTGTGTAAATGTGTGAAAGCAAGGTCAGGTCCACTGTGTTGCTCCTGGAGTCTACTTTCGCCACAGACTTTCAGGTGTTAATCCTTGGATTTAAGGTGAGAGTCGATACAAAATGGGATGGCTTTCTCGATTGCAAGTGAGAGGCAAGGCCTGGTCATGCAGTTACAGGGATCCACAGAGATTTTTATCGGGCCTTTGTGGAACAGCAAATTGTTCTCTGGGATAATGGCCCAGATCTTTCCCCTCACAGGATGATTCCATCAAACTGAGTACATGGGAACAGAGCTTTGTTCTGAATCACTAGAAAATAGCTCCGTCTGCTCTCTCTCACTGAAGTTAGAGCTCCCTCTGCCCCAACAAACATTCTCAGGACAGGGCTGGTACAGGGTTTAATCCACGTTGGGGTAGGGGTGGCTGTAACAGACGATGAGATTGAATTGATTTCTGTACTTGGTTTCAGGAGGATGATTTCATCCCCTTCGCTGTGCTGAACATGATGATGGGTGGTGGTGGCTCGTTCTCAGCCGGAGGTCCAGGGAAGGGAATGTTCACCAGACTCTACCTCAACGTCTTAAACAGGTCAGAACCCCGAGATGTGGGTGGCGTGGGGAGGGGTCTACAGGACGCTGGTGGCCTGGCCCTGCACACAGGCTGCTGTGTGGGACGACTGGTGTTAGAACTCCAGAGTCTGGGGTGTGTGTGTGAGGGAGTGTCTTATTTCCCTGAGTGTCAGCTTTGACAGAAACCCCTCTCTGCCCACTACATGGGGAGCGTAAGATCAGAGCATAAGAGCCAGGAGCAGGAGCACACCATTTGCTCCACCATTCAATAAGTTCACGACTGATCTTTTCATGGGCTCAGTTCCACTTACCCACCCGCTCACTATAACCCTTAATTCCTTTACTGTTCAAAAGTCTATCTATCTTTACCTTAAAAACATTCAATGAGGAAGCCTCAACTGCTTCACTGGGCAGGGAATTCCACAGATTCACAACCCTTTGGGTGAAGAAGTTCCTCCTCAGCTCAGTCAT
Source organism: Rhincodon typus (assembly GCF_021869965.1). Classification (NCBI taxonomy): domain Eukaryota; kingdom Metazoa; phylum Chordata; class Chondrichthyes; order Orectolobiformes; family Rhincodontidae; genus Rhincodon; species Rhincodon typus. Next base: position 40,354,111 of record NC_063359.1, on the reverse strand, counting down.
AAATCTGCTCCCCACTATTTTGAGGTTATACCCCCTAGTTCTATGTTCACCCGCCTGTGGAAACAACCTCCCTGCTTCTATCCTATCGAGATATACCCTTCATAGTTTTGTATGTTTCTATAAGATTGCCCCTCAATCTTGTAAATTCCAATGAATATAGTCTCGGTTGACTCAACCTCTCCTCATTAGCCAACCCCTTCAACTCTGGAATCAATCCAGTGGATCTCCTCTGCACCCCCTCCAGTGCCAGTACATTGTTTCTCAAGTAAAGAGACCAAAGCTGTACACAGTACTCCAGGTATGGCCTCACCAACACCCTATACAGCTGCACTGTAACTTCTCTGTTTTTAAACTATATCCCTCTAGCAATGAAGGACAATATTCTATTTGTCTTCTTAATCACCTGCTGCACCTGCAAACCAACTTTTTGTGATTCATGCACATGGACCCCAGGTTCCTCTGCACAGCAGCATGCTGCAATTTTTCACCATTTAAATAATAATCCATTTTGCTGTTATTCCTATCAAAATGGATGACCTCACATTTACCAACAATGTACTCCATTTCCATTTTCAAGCCTTGGAGATGAAGTTTTCCCTCTCCATGCCCTCTGTCTGACGTGAGAGCTCTCCAGTGCAGGGTGACAGTCCCTGGACAGAGATCACTGATTGGAAGCTGCCTTATCTGACTGAATCCCTGTAATCCTAACACATAGCTAACAGAAGAAGGAATAAACATTGAACAAAAGACAGGATTGACCCACGTTTCTGGCTGTTATTGCAAAGCCTCACACCCTAAGCAGCAGACTCAAGCTGAAACAAGAAAGAAAGTCTCCATTTCTATGACAACAAGGTGCAGGGCTGGATGAACACAGCAGGCCAAGCAGCATCATAGGAGCAGAGAGGCTGACGTTTCGGGCCTAGACCCTTCATCAGAAAAGGCGGAGGGGAAGGGGGTTTTGAAATAAATAGGGAGAGAGTGGGAGGCGGATAGAAGAGGGATAGAGGAGAGGATAGGTGGAGAGGAAACAAACAGGTCGAAAAGGCGGGGATGGAGCCAGTAAAG
>NC_063359.1:40352383-40352946 GCF_021869965.1 Rhincodon typus | reverse complement strand
GGTAGGTAGGGAGTTAGGAAGGGGATAGGTCAGTCCAGGGAGGACGGACAGGTCAAGGGGGCGGGATGAGGTTGGTCGGTAGGAGATGGAGGTGCGGCTTGGGGTGGGAGGAGGGGATAGGTGGGAGGAAGAACAGGTTAGGGAGGCAGGGACGAGTTGGACTGGTTTTGGGATGCGGTGGGGGGAGGGGAGATTTTGAAACTTGTGAAATCCACATTGATACCATTGGGCTGCAGGGTTCCCAAGCGGAATATGAGTTGCTGTTCCTGCAACCTTCGGGTGGCATCGTTGTGGCACTGCAGGAGGCCCAGGATGGACATGTCGTCTGAGGAATGGGAGGGGGAGTTGAAATGGTTCGCGACTGGGAGGTGCAGTTGTTTGTTGCGAACCGAGCGTAGGTGTTCTGCAAAGCGGTCCCCGAGTCTCCGCTTGGTTTCCCCGATGTAGAGGAAGCCACACCGGGTACAGCGGATGCAGTATACCACATTGGCAGATGTGCAGGTGAACATCTGCTTGATGTGGAAAGTCTTCTTGGGGCCTGGGATGGGGGTGAGGGAGGAGGT
>NC_063359.1:40309381-40351883 GCF_021869965.1 Rhincodon typus | reverse complement strand
GCATTTTCTGTCAATCTTTTTTAACTGACCCCCACCCCCCAGCAGATCCTACTACATTGCTGGATGCAATAACTGCATCATTTACAAACCCAGGCAATGTGTTATTTGGCGGGGGGGGGAGGTTTATACTACAGGCCCATTGCTGTTGAGTTTTGCGACTGATTCCAATCCTTGCTTGATGTTTGTTCACTGACCAATAGGGGTCACTGGCCAGGCAGCAGCTGAAGCCCTGACTGACCTCAGCAACAGTCAGGATTTACACTAGAATTCTTTTATACTTCTAGGCTTGAATATCTAAACAAGAAGCTGGAACTGTCCCGTGATGAAACAGAGAAAAAAATGTTCACAAAGCAAATTGGAGAAACCGAGCGAGAAATGGACACCATCAAGTGAGATAACCTTCCTGCCAACAGGCATTTTTAGAAGAGTATCTACTCGAGCAATAATTCGCCTCCTTAACCAATGCACATTCTAATATCTGTATTGTTCTATATGCTGGAGGTGGCCCTTGTGGTACATGAGGAGAGCTTCTCTGATTCCTGCTCTGGCCTTGTTTGTGAGAGAAATACATCTGCGCATTCATGTTTGTGTGTGTGCTCATGTTCATTCTCTTCCACTGAAATAAACCAGTTTGTGGGTTCATCAACATCCAACACAGGTTTTTGCCACACTCTCAAAGGTTCATCAGTTTTGGTTTATTTTGTTTGTGAAGTTTAATTTTTGAGATGTTTCTTTTCGGTCACCTCCTAAAGGAAAAGTTTGCTATTTTGTGAGCAGGGTAGTAAGATGAATCATAAGTGCTGGTATAAGTCGGGGACTGGATGCTGCCCAAACCAGAGAGCTGTCGCACTGTTCCACTAAGCTGCAGGATCTATGTCATGCACCTGAGCCACAAGATCTGGCATTTTATGTATTTAGTAGCTAATTCTCCATTATACTCTCTCTTCCTGAAGAAGGTATACACAGCAGGGATCGAGTGATTCCTACAAGGGTATAAAGGCAATAGGACTATACTTAAGGAGGAAATCAGGAGGGCAGAAAGGGGACATGAGATAGCTTTGGTAAATAGGGTTAAGGAGAATCCAAAGGGATTCCACAAATACATTAAGGACAAAAGGGTAACTAGGGAGAGAATAGGGCCCCTAAAGATCAGCGAGGCCACCTACGTGTGGAACCGCAGGAGATGGGGGAGGTACTAAGTGTTTATTGTGGAAAAGGATGTGGAAGATAGAGAATGTGGGGAAATAAATAGCGACATCTTGAAAAATGTTCATATTACAGAGGAAGAGGTGCTGGGCGTCATAAGTCACATGGAAATCCCAGGACCTAATCAGGCCTACCCTAGGACACTGTGGGGAAACTAGGGAAGAGATTGCTGGGCTCCATGCTGAGATATTTGTATCATCGACAGCCACAGGCGAGGTGCTGGAAGTCTAGGGGTTGGTTAATGTGGTGCCACTATTTAAGAAAGGTGGTAAGAAAAAGCCAGGGAAGTATAGACCGGTGAGCCTGACATCTGCAAGTTGGAGGGAATCCTGAGGGACAGGATTTACATGTATTTGGAATGGCAAGGACTGATTAGGGAAAGTCAACATGACTTTGTGCTTGGGGAAATTGTGTCTCACTAACTGAGTTTTTTGAAGAAGTACTGAAGAGGATTGATGAGGGCAGAGCAGTGAACATGATCTATATGGACTTCAGTAAGGCATTCGGCAAGGTTCCTCATGGTAGACTGGTTACATCACATGGAATACAGGGAGAGAACGAGCTGTTTGGATACAGAACTGGCTCATAGGTAGAAGACAAAGGGTGGTGATAGTGGGGGCAATACAGTGTGGAGCTGGAGGAACACAACAGGTCAGGCAGGATAGTTGGCGTTTTGGGTCAGTGTCCTAATGAGGAGTCCTGACCTGAAGCATTGATTGTCCTGCTCTTCTGCTCCAGCTCCACACTGTATTGACTCTGACTCCAGTAAGTGCGGTCTTGCTATCTCCGAATTGGGGTGGAGAGTTGTTTTTCAGACTGGAGGCCTGTGACCAGCGGTGTGCCACAGGGATCGGTGCTGGGTCCACTGTTTTTTGTCATTTTATATAAATGATTTGGATGGTGAACACAGGAGATATGGTTAGTAAGTTTGCAGATGATGCCAAAATTGGACGTGTAGTAGACAGTGAAGAAGATTACCTCAGTACAACGGGATCTTGATCCGATGGGCCAATGGGCCAAGGAGTGGCAGATGGAGTTTAATTTAGATAAATGTGAGGTGCTGCATTTTGGAAAGGCAAATCAGGGCTGGACTTATACACTTAATGGTAAGGTCCTGGGAGTGTTGCTGAACAAAGAGACCTTGGAGTGCAGGTTCATAGTTCCTTGAAAGTGGAGTCACAGATAGACAGGACAGTGAAGAAGGTATTGCGTATGCTTGCCTTTATTGGTCAGTGCATTGAGTATGGGAGTTGGGAGGTCATATTGCGGCTGTACGTGCAATTCTGGTCTCCCTGCTATAGGGAGGGTGTTGTGAAACTTGAAAGGGTTCAGAAAAGATAAAGAAGAATGCTGCCAGGGTTTGGGGACAGGGTTTGAGCTACAGGGAGAGGCTGAATAGTCTGGGGCTGTTTTCCCTGGAGGTTAGAAGTTTATAAAATCATGAGCGGCATGGATAGGATAAATAGACGAGGTCTTTTCCCTGCAGTGGGAGAGGCCAAACTAGATGGCGTAGGTTTAAGGTGAGAGGGGAATGATTTAAAAGGGACCTAAGGGGCAGTATTTTCACACAGAGGGTGGTGTGTGTTTGGAATGAGCTGCCAGAGGAGGTGGTGGAGGCTGGTACAATTACAGCAATTAAGACCTGTGGTTGGGTGTATGAATAGGAAGGTTTTAAGGGGATTTGGGGCAAATGCTGGCAAATGGGACTAGATTAATTTATGATATCTGCTTGGCATGATGAGTTGGATCAAAGGGTCTGTTTGCAAGCTTAATTTCTCTGACTGCATAGTGATTTTTGTTTTGTTACTTTGTGGCATATTTTGAAATCTCGTGAAAAATATCTCTGTGCTTTTAAAGCATTGTTTCATTTATTCTTGATTGTTCCATTGGCAGTATTTGTGTCCTGTTTATACTGAGTGTCAATCACTTTCTAAAGCAGTCAGCAGAAGGTACCACAAAGTATACCAAGCATTTTCAGTCATGAATGAGTGTTTTGACTAAAATCTTCCCAAAGCAGCACAGCATTTCATTTAACACAGGCTCGTGTTATGATATTCTAGCACCTGCCATTTTTACCTTGATTGAAGTTGAGAGAACAGTGTTCAAGACAAAAGGAACAGGTACAGGCCTTTCAACTCCTTTTAACCTTTTCCATCGTTCAGTGCGATCATAGCTGATCTGTATCAGTCCATCTCCATAAAACCGCCTTTGGCCCATATCACTTAATTTTTGTTAAGCAAAGGTATTTATCTGTCGTGGATTTAAAATTAACAATTGATCCTGCACCTACTGTCATTTGTGAAAGAGAATTCCAAACTGCAATGACCCTTTGTGTGTTGAAGTGCTTCCTAACATCTCTTGAACGGTCTGGCCCTAATTTTCTGACTCTGTCCCCTAGTTCTAGAAACCCCAACCAGTGGGCCATGTTTTACCTTTATCTACCCTGTCATTTACTGTTAATATCTTGAAGACTTCAGTAAGATCGCTCCATAACCTTCTAAATTCTAGAGAAAACAGGCCTAATTTGTATAATCTCTCCTCATAACATAAACACTGAAGCCCAGGTATCATTCCTGTAAATTTATGTTGTACTCCTTCCAAGGACAATGTGTTGTGTGCATATTTCTGATTTAAACCTCCCAGGTGCCACTAGGGAGCTCCCATCTGCTCTGTGCAGATTAACTATCTGCTGAGCTTGCCTTTGGCCATTGGAATTGCAGAACACAGAGTGAATTCTGTTGGGTGGAGAGGCTGAATGTAGAAATTGGGTATCGTCAGATAGGCGGAGCTAACTGATCAGTGTCTGATAGGATGGTGCAACAGGCTCGAGGGACAGAATGGCCACCTTCTGTCCCTGTGGCTGGCAGTACTGGGACAGCACTTAACCATGGAGCCATTGAGTTGTGTGTCAATCTATGATATTCAATGCAGATAGCTTTGGGTGCTGGTATTTTCTAGTAATAAAGTACTTACTGTACGAGATTTCCCTCTTGTCGAAGACTTTAATGACAAGCAGAAGGCGTTGTCTGCAGCCACCAGTGTTTCTGGAACTGCCGTCACCAAGTTCAGCTCACATTGGCTTATTTGGTGGGACCGCGTTGAGGTTGAAAGGTTTGGTTTCTGAGCACCGACCATCTCTCCTCTCTTCCCTCAGCCCCCCTCAAAAAAAAAACAAACAAACAAGGATGGGCGTGTAAGGGGGAACCTGCATCAGGAGCTTTGAGAGATTCTCCAGCACGTACTTTAAAGCTGACAGCAGTAACCCAGCAGCATCAGTAAAGTTCATCCTGGACCATCCAGGATGGTGCTGCAGTGGAACTGTCTGCTGAGCAATTCTACTTCAGCCTCACTGTGGTATATTAGAATCATTATTCTTTGCTGTGTTTTAAGAAACTGCCCAATATTTTGGCTGCAGAGAGTTGAGCAAGGCCTCCCCTAACCCTTTCTATTTAATTAAGATTACTGAGTGAAGCTATTATCAAGTGGTGATTTGATGTTGTGGCAGTTGCCTTGATTTGAAGCCTGAGAATGGCAACCGAGTACTTGCAGCTCAGAGTTTGAGCAGTGCCAGTAACTCAAGCTGTGCTTTATAAAAGAGTGTTACTCCTTAACTTTCTTATAGCCAGATGTCGCAACGCCAGTTGTTGGGAAATAGGTTTGATGACCACGACTGGATAAAGATTGCCAATATTGATGTAAGTACGTCTACTTTTAATCTGCTTGCTGTTAGATTACTTTGTCTGTCCCTGTTATTGTCTCTCCTATACTGCCCATTCCACTGGGCCTCTAGTGAATATAGTGACTTTGGTTTGAGATGTTTTGCAGGCACTGATGGCCCTGGATACCTTCCAGTTTTCAAACAGGGCAGCAAGTACACACTTGGATGTTTTTTCTGTTTGGGAGGCAGTTCCCATGTGTACTTGTTTCAGGATGTAGGCTGGGCCAGCATTTATTGCCTATTCCTAATTGCCCTGTCAGATAGTGGTGAATTATCACTTTGACTGAGTAGCTTGATGTTTGGCCATTGCAGAGTGAGTTATGTTGTTGTGGGTCTGGAGTCACACGTAAGAATGGCAGCTTAGTGAATTTGACCAGTGTTTTTGACAGTCTGGTAGTTTCATTGTCACCATTACTGATACTGACTTTTTATCCCAGATTTACTTACCTGTAACTAACATTTTAATCTGCCCAGCTCCCATGGTGCGATTTGAAGCCTTATATCCAGGTCACGAGTCCAAGCCTCAAGATTAGCCTATAGTACGCAAGTAGTATTATTAGTCAACTGCTATACCTGCCCATAGAGAAAATGAGACTTGTATTCGTACAGGCTTTGCTTAGCTAAAGTAATGAGTGACAGTTTGAACCTGCCGAACTGATGGATTCCTGCTGAGCAGTTCAAGCCACTTTCAAATCAACCCTATTTGTCTAAATCCACGGAGGCTCCCAAAAATCAGTGGGCATGACCTTGAACCAGAGCCGCCTGTATGCTGTAGGCCACCCCACAGCGTTTTCTGTAATGGATCGGTAGAACTGAGTGGTTTGCTGGAGCATTTCAAAAGCTGTTAGGAATCCACTATAAAAACAGTGGTGGAGCAACTCAGCAGATCTGGCTGTATCCATGGAAAGGGAAATAGAGCTAACATTTCAAGTGCAATATGACCATTCAGAGTTTGGAAGAAGAATCTTTGAATTGTTGGCCTTCTCCTGTACTGTAAGAGCAATGATTCCATTGTGTCGTATTGGACTCAAATGTTAACTCTTTCCCTGTCCACTGATACAGCCAGGCCTGCCAAAGTTTCTCCAGCACTGTCTTTACTTAAATTCCAGTTTCCAGAGTATTTTGCTTTTATAAGAATCAAACACATTGCTTTGTATCTGGAGTCAAGTTCAGCCAGACCCCCCTCCCCAAGAATATTAGTGGATCAGATTGGTTTGTTTTGCAACGTTCCTGCTTTTTCATAATCATTGTTAATAAAATTCACTGCTGCAGTGGGATTTGAATCTAGAGTATCACACTGTGCCTCTGGAACGTTACCACGAGTGCTGATTGAGTACAGTGTACAAGGCATCTACCAAGACGGGGAGACCTCATTGACTCCTTTTCCCACCACCACTGCCCCTTCCACTTCTTTTGTTTTTACCAATTGTGTTATGTTGAGTTGGTCAGAACAGGGATTGATAATAGAATTGGTGCAGGCACGATGGGCTGATTGGCCACCTTCTACACCATGACGATTCTGCTATCTTTTATTCAGCAGTTACAGAATGCTCTTTTGTTCACAGTTTGATGGTACTCGCAAGGCTGAAGATATTAAAAACCTCTGGCAGAATTCTGAACATCCAAGCATTAACCAAGCAGAGTGGAGTAAGGAAGAAGTGCAGAGAATGATTGAGATCGCCGAGCAGCATGGCTGTGTGGACTGGGAGTGGATCACAAGTGAGCTGCAGGTATGGAGGTCTCCCTCCCAGTCTCCACAACAGGCACGATGCTTCTGTGTACATTGGGGCAATTTTCCAGTGGGAGAACTCCCAATTAAGCCTCATCCTGTTTGCAAGGAGGTGATGAAGGGGCAGCACGGTGGCTCAGCGGTTAGCACTGCTGCCTCACAGCGTCAGGGACCCGGGTTCGATTCCAGCCTCGGGCGACTGTCTGTGTGGAGTTTGTGCATTCTCCCCGTGTCAGCGTGGGTTTCCTCCGGGTGCTCTGGTTTCCTCCCACAGTCCAAAGACATGCAGGCTAGGTGGATTGGCCATGCTACATTGCCCATAGTGTTCAGGGAGGTGTAGATTAGGTGGGTTATAGGGGGATGGGTCTGGGTGGGATATTATGAGGTTCAGTGTGGACTTTTTGGACTGAAGGGCCTGTTTCCACACTGTAGGGATTCTGTGAGCCGTAGTTGCCATCCTTAATCCTGATGTGTTTTAGGAAGAGGAGTTGGCCATTGATATGTGGCTGACCTGTATCTTGACACAATCTCTTTTAACCCATAATATTTTATGTGCTGTAGTGGAGGGCTTTCCAGCACTCCGCTCTGCTCAGCAGTCAGCTGTAACTGTGGAATTAGGCTGACTGCCTTCTGGACAAGGATTTAAATCTCATCACAGGATTGAAACACTCATTTAAACACTGGACTATTAGCCAGGGTGTATGGATTGCTATTCAGTAACATGACCAGGAGGCTTCTATGCTCCCAAAGTGAAGTCTCCAATGCAGTCTTTGTGATGGCCACCCACATGCTCACTGGGTATCTATCGAGGGAAGGAATCTTTGAAACTCTGGCTCATAATCCCCACCTCTGGGCTGATTGTGCTGAAATTAACTCAGTGCCGAAAAAAAGTAGCTCTTGGGAGTTTCCTTTCTAATGTTTTTGTGAAGGAGCATCAAAAATATGACTAACACTGACCTCTCCTGCAGCTTAATAAAAACCAAAAGAACATCGGATGCTGTAAATCAGGAACAAAAACAAAGTTGCTGGAAAAGTTCAGCAGGTCTGGCAGCATCTGTGGAGGAGAAAACAGAGTTAACGTTTCGGGTCCAGTGACTCTTTCTCAGAACTGAGGAAGGGTCATCGGACCTGAAACGTTAACTCTGTTTTCTCCTCCACAGATGCTGCCAGACCTGCTGAGCTTTTCCAGCAACTTTGTTCTCTCCTGCAGCTTGCTTGCCCCACATCAGTCTCATCCCTCATGTACAGCACTGTCATTTAGACAGTAGACTTGCCAAATCACAGCCGGCATTTCTGCATTTCTTCCAGTATTGCAGTGGGCTCTCAGACCAGATTTATTCCAGCCTTAAACCTAAGACCATGCAACATTGAGGTGGGGGTCAATCGTATTCGGGAGGTTGTGCAAAGTGACAGTTTTGAAAAATATCCTTTTATCCCTGCATCTCTCCCTCCCATTTGCCCCGACAGACGAACCGTACAGCTTTCATGTGCCTTCAGAAATACCAGGAGTTTAACAAGGAACTAAGGAAGAAAGAATGGACTGAGGAAGAAGACCACATGCTGACGGAGCTAGTGCAGAAGATGAGAGTTGGAAACTTCATTCCGTACACCAAGAGTGAGTGCTCCTAGATTGCAGGGCAGCATCCTCTGGAGCTTAACTTTGAAGGTTGAAATGGGCTGTGCAGATAGATCTGTACCAAGCCTCATCTTCTGCAGATGACGACTCCGGCTGGTGGAAGTGTGTGATGGGCATGATACAAAGTGATTTGTGTTAATTGACATGGCAGTTTAGTGAGAGCTCTGTCTTGCATCTTGCCTCTGCCTGATGTATGTAATGCTACTTAAAGAACAAGGAAAGTATCTGACACTGCAGTGTTGGCTGCACTGTGAGCTCAGACATACATTATTGTTTTCCCTCCACTACTTCCTGCCCAAAGGCAACTCTCCTCTGTTTCGTATTAGGGTACATGCCGATATGGTCCTCCTTGAGGTACCCAAATGTGCATGCAGTCAGGGAGTGTGTATGTTTAAAAATTCAATTGTGGAGAGACTTACACACTGCTCCTACTCTGGGGCTCCCATACTACATGGTGAACTGGAGCAGGAGTTCTTGCTACTTTGTCATCACTGAGAGCTTTCTTCACTTACTGTTCATTCACACTGTTGCCAGGGAATGCCCTGTCTGCTGCACCTGAATAATCCACGTGTTGCCACAAATGGTACATTATTCTGGTCAGCCCCATCGCTGTGGTTCTCTGTATTAGACGGACCATGGGCTCCTAGCTCACCTGGTGATCCAATCTGAGTTTCCAGGCACTAACTTATTTACCTTCAACCAGGGCTGTGTGTGTGTGTGAGATCAGCCAGACTTTCTGCTCCTGAGGGCATTTGCTAGTCAGCTGAACTGGGATCTACCCGTGATAGCTGAGTGTGTATAGACCCTGCCTCATGGGTGATGCTGGCCTTGATGAACATGCAAGGTTCCTTCACTTGGCCTAAGTTAGTTTATCTCAACAGTCAGACCCAACAGTCAGAAGAAGCTGGAACTGCTGCTGTGGATACTAATTAATTCTTGGAATGTGGCATCCCTGTTAAAGATAACATTTATCCTAAACTGCTTTGTGAGAAGGTGGTTTCTTGAATCACTTACATTCTATAAAGTGAAGGTTTTACAGTAGTGCTGTGAGGGAGTTCCAGTGGCAGTGTCTGTGAATTACAACAATCAATCAGCATTTTCATGGAGACCTGGCACCTGTTTCATAACGTGCACAAAGAAATGCTCATACCCAAATAAGTTGAGCCTTTTTTAATGGGAACTTTTGCCCGATGTGAGAGTCTTGCTCCAACGCGTATGGATATGATCCTAAAGTATGAGGTTGTTTGTCTGGTTTCTTCACTGCAGTTGCGTATTTCATGGAGGGGCGGAATAGCAGCCAGCTGCTGTACCGCTGGTCAAAGTCATTGGATCCCTCAGTGAAGAAGGGGCCATGGACACGCACAGAAGATGAGGTAGGTTCGCTTCAGCTGTTGACCATTTCTCTCACTGTCCCACGTGGGGCTCCGTGATGTAGTCACTGCCGTGAGGCAGATCTTTTGTTTAATTATTCCCATGCATCCAGCCTGGATGTGGTAGGCACTTGGCTCCCTTCTGTGCTGGTCACCTTAATCCAATTTGTATAAAGGCAGAGTCAAACTTTTATGGTAGTACAGAACTTGAGGATTGCTGAAAATTTCAAATTGCACATAACAGGACAATTCCCAAGAATACAACTTAACTAAATAGGTGATGACATTTGCTTGCTCATTCATCAGGGCAATGCCCTAACCAATAAGTATCAATCACCCTTTAAAATTTATTTAATAATCGGCAGGTTCGGAGATGTTATTAAACACCTCCAGAGCATACAGGCATTGAATATGGGCTCCTGGCTCAGAGATAGGGACTCTCCCACAGTGCCACAGGAGCCATGCTGGTTTAAATTTTTTTATTAGCCTATTTTTCTAATCGACCTGTCCAGAGATATTATTACCCATCTCTGGAGCAGGTGGGTCTTGAACCCAGGCCTCTCTGATCCAGGGCAGGGGCACTTCCATTGAACTGCAAGAGGGCCAATCTAGTTTAAAATTTAAACAAAGCCCAGCAGTTCACTGTTAATGTCCTTTAATTGGTGCGTTCTCCATCTAGCAGTCAGTCCACTTACCAACCAATCACCATACTCATACACCATAAATGTTGACATTTTCTCCTTGAATTGGTATTCCTGTGAATTGGTCTGATGAGTGCAGGATGAAAAGTTTTGACAGATTTATTTTTTAAGCAATGCATAAAGGAGTTCCCTAGTTTTGTATTTGAAGCTAAAGAATGCAGAAGCAGCGAGGTGGTATCAACCAGTTCTGGTCCTTCTTTTAGAGGAAGGTACTGGGAAAGATGCACATGTTTGATTCTCCAGGCATTGACACTTAAGCCAATGCCAAAGCGGTGCAGAGAGACTTGAGAGCTTTGAGCTGCTTTCCTCTGGAGTTGAGAAGGGTTCAGGACTGTCATGGTGGAGGTCTTTAACGTTGTGATTTGTTTTCCAGCTACTCCTGAAGGCAGTGGCGAAATATGGAACCCGGGAATGGTTCAAGATCCAGGAAGAGGTCCCTGGGAGGGTTGATGCTCAGTGCAGGGGCAGGTATGAGCTTAGATCTTTGCAGAGCAGTTTCTAGGAGCCAGGGAAGTTGATATTGACCAAATCCCAGCTTCTGATCACTACCCTGTGCATCTGCATGCATCATTCAGCACTTACTCTTTCCTTGCCCAACCTCAATATTGTAGGAGTTGCTAGATGGGATTTTTTTTTAAATTCACTCACAGGATGTGGATATTGCTGACTGTGCCAGAACTTATTGCTCATCCCTGGTTGCCCTTGAGCAGTTGGTGGTGACCTATCGCCTTGAATCACTGCAGTCCATTAGTTGTAGGTACGCTGCAATGTCATTAGGTGGGAATTCCAGAATTTTGATCCACTCAGTGACGGAATGGTATGCTTCCAAGTCAGGATGGTGAGTGGCTTGGAGAGGAGCTTACATTTGTACATCACCTTCTGCATCTGCTGCCCATGTTGTTTGAAGTGGTTGTGGGTTTGGAAGGTGTTGTTGAAGCAGCCTTGGTGAATTTCTGCAGTGCAACTTGTAGCTGATACACACTGCTGCTACTGAGCGTCAGTGGTGGGCAGAGATCACTCAAATTGTCTTTCTGCGTGCATGGGCCTCTGAGGTCCATGCACAATAGCAACTTCTGGAATTGGAAGTCAATGCTATGATCAGTGTGCCAATGTCAATCATGCACAAAACCTTGGAATGCACAACGAAGCAGCTTAGTGGGAATGTCAGTGGTGGAGGGAGTGGATCTTTGCGGATGCAGTGACGTTCAGGAGGGCTGCTTTGTCTTGGTGTCAAGATTCTTGAGTGTTGCTGGAGTTGTACCCATCCAGGCAAGTAGGAAGTATTACATCGCACTCCTGACTTGTGCCTTAGAAAGTGGGTGGGCTTTAGGAGTTGGGGAATGAGTTACTCACTTCAGGAATCCTAGCCTCTAAGTTGCTACTGTAGTCAAAGTGCTTATGTGGCTACTGCAGTTGAGCTTCTGGCTTCTGGTTACTGGTAACCCCCAGACGTTGATATTGGGTGATGGTGATGCAATTGAATGTCGAGGAGCAATGGTTCAATTCCCTCGTTAGAGATGGTCATAGCCCCGCACTTGTGTGGCGCAAATGTTACTTTCCACTTGTCAGCCTAAGCCTGGATATTGCCCAGATCTTGTTGCATTTGAACACGGACTGCTTCAGTATCTGAGGAGTTGGGAATGGTGCTGAACATTGTGCAATCATCGGTGAACATCCCCACTTCTGACCTTATGATGGAGGGAAGGTCATTGAAGCAGCTGAAGATGGTTGGGCCAGGGATGGAAGGTGTAATCAACGGTGCTGTCAAGCACCACTTGTTCAGCATTGACCTGCTCTCTGCCCAGTTTGAGTTCCACCGGGACCATTCATCTCCTGACATTATTATAACCTTGCAAACATGGAGCAGAGTTGAATTCCAGACTTGAGGTGAGACTAACTACCCCTCACATCGAGGCCACGTTTTACTGAGTTTGGCATCAAGGAGCTCTAGTGAAACTTGAGTTGGGACGTGGGAGTGGTTCGGAGCATTGATGTGTCCTCTGATCTTCATTTTGCCCCAACCCCAGATAATTCCTGAATCACTGAATCTGATGCGTACCCTCACCTGGCAGTTGGCTGTGATCAGTGGTACCTTTTGAGGTGTGGGATCAAACCTCCGTTCTTCCCTTTCCCTAATCTGAGGTTTGGTAGCCTGGTCCTTTTTGCCAATGGAGCTGTTGGTGGTGGTTTTGCTTTGCAGGAGAACAGAGAGCAGGAGAAGGCAGTTCAGCCCCTCAAACCTGCTCCGACATCATGGCTGGTCTCACTTCAGCCTCTGTCCACTCTTCATAACCCTTCAACATCTTACTAATTTTAAAAAAAGCTCTACCACCTCAAATTTACTTGGCATCCTGGCATCCACCTCCCTCTAGGGTAGTGAATTCCACAGATTCACAGCCCTTTGAGAGAAGCAATTTCCACCCCCCCCATCTCTGTTTTAATCTTGCTGCTCCTTGAATGAAGGAAATTGACCCCATAGAGGGACTGATGTGGGTGTGACAAATGGCCCTGCTTGGGCCATGGGAGGAGCTGGTGCACTTTAACAGGTTATGTTCAGTTTTAAATTATGGATGGCTGAGGGGAAGGGTCTCACTAGTTGAAGTTCTGCTTTAGGCAGTGACTGTGTCCATTCTTTCACAGGTTCCTGAACACTTTGAACCATAATCTCCGGAAAGGAAGGTGGTCACCTGAGGAAGAGAGAGATTTCAGGGAGCTGCTTGCAAAACATGGAGTAGGTAAGATATGAGTTGCATGTCAGTCCTACGTATATAATCCTCCCTACTGCACGCACAACCTGCAACAGTTACTTTGGTTTTAGAAGTAGAATAACAACCATGTTCTACTTTAATAGCAGAGCAAGGCTCCCATCCCCTACATTCCTGTGCCCGATTTTTGTTTTGTTTTTTTTTTTGTTTTTTTTGCCCTCCCTTGTACTGCTGAAGTAGTGAGTCACTGACAAGCAAGTTACATGAATGGATCAAATATGTTAGATTCTGTGTTTCCTTTAACCTTTTATGCTCCATTCTATCTTCAATTAAGCTGGCAATTGTCTGAGAATCCCTGCCTTAATTGCTTAAACTATGGGTCAGCAAAGTCTCCAGACGGGTAGTGAGGAAACAGTGTGGGAACTCGTGCCTCTGTTCCATATGGTGAATGTTGGCTTATTATTTAATACTGGAACTCTACCCACACTCTGTTTTGGAACCTTTTTATGTTTTTACAGGTAGATGGTCCAAGATAGCTGCAGGGTTGGTCGGTAGAACAGAAGCTCAGTGTTTGCACAAATGGAAAGCAATAACGGGCATTAAGGTGAGAGTCTGCTGGCGGTGGGATCATCTTTCATTTATAATATACCAAAAGTCAAGTTCATCTTTTGAATCACTGTGCAAAATACCAGGATGCTTCTGTTGTGATGAAATTCCTCCAAATTGGGCTTTTTCCTCAGCTGCAGTTTTTTAAAAAATCTATCTAAGTAATCATTCATAGTTTCCTGAAAGGAGCTCCCTCCCTAGCACCATTGAAAGTCTACCAACATCAAACTGACTGCAGCAGTTCATCACCAACTTCCTGAGGACAATTAGGATGCCCGTGAATAAATTACAAAAACTAAATGGCCCTTTGCAAGCAATCATAGTGGTTTTTTTGCCTATTGATAGAAATACAAAGTCTTGTATTGATATCTACAGCTCACTGTGACTCTAATTCAGTCTGGTCTGTGCTGTGTTGGCTGATGTCAGCTAAGGTGGGGTTAATTGAACTATAGTGGACCCGAGAGGAGTGGGATGAGGCAAGTCAGGATTTCTACATTCTGAAGTGCATTGGCTTGACATTTGTCTTAACCCAGGAACGCTAAGATCCAACTGAAATCAGCTAACCCTTTCTGGCTGCACATTGAAGCTATTTACCAATTAAGCAGTTGGCAGAGGTAGACAATGTATTAAACGTGTGTTTGTCTGTGTTCTGTTCAGTGCTGGGATCAATGAAAATCCATCGATTTGAAATAGAATGAATTTATGAACAGCTACATAAGCCAATCAGAATCATCCCTCTATAGATATGACAGTAGCTACACTGCAAGGCTACTTTATTTTCTGTTAAGAGCACTTTTGGATGTCCTGCGGTGATAAATGAGGCCACAGAAATTCAAGTGTTTCCATTACAAGTGTCTCTGTTTTGTTTTTACAAATTAATTTATTTTTCAGGCCAAGGAATGGGCCCGGTCTAAACTTCGGAGAAAGGGCAAGCTGAAACGCATTAAAAAGAAGCGACGGGAAACTAGTTCTGAGTCTTCGGAATTCTCCTCCGACAATATTGAACTCATGGAGTCAGAGGAAGAGCAGGAGCAGCAGCAGCAGCAGCAGCAGGAGGAGGAGGATTCTGAAGAATCCGAGGAAGCAGAACAGGAAAAACAGGAGGCAAGCTGTTGGAATCCAGCCAAGTCTTTGGTGCTGGATGTGGACCGCTGGGTACCAGTTGTAGAAAACGAGCAAGCGCTAGCTGATAAATCAGAAAGCTGCCGGGCTAGTGGTGCAGTGACCCTGAAGATTGAAGCTCCGAGCCGCCTCGGGAGACCCAAAGCAAACAGGTTTTGGGGGCGGTTGTCTTGCCGAGCCAGTGCTGTTCCAAACGCTAATAAAACAGACAAGAAAGAAACAGTGGTAAGGCTCCTCAGTGGACAGATGTTGGATCACTTTCAAAACATTTTGTAAATAAATCTGAAGATCTTGCATGTTTCTGAGTTTGAGGAGAATGGGTTCTTTATTTGCTTATTTTAAATGTTGCTGGTCACTTGGATCAATATAAATTTTTTTTTAAAGCACTAATAATTTTGGGAGAGATGAGATTAAGAATTCTCGCACTCTGGATCAGTCTGCTCTTTCTCCCCTTCTTTCCCCCAAATAATTTCTCCAGTCTGTTTAAAAACTTACGTGTGGAATGTTTTGCTCTGTGAATGGGAGAGTCTGATAGCAGAGAGATTGTGCGCCTGGACACGTGACTCAGGGAAGATGAACTCCTATCTCTCAGCAAAAAGTGAAAAAACTGTGAATGCTATAAATCAGAAACCAAAACAGAAACTAAGTTCTCAGAATAGGTCACTTGACCCAATACGTTAACTCTGATTTCTCTCTGCAGATGCTGCCAGTCCTGCTGATCTTTTCCAGCAATTTTTGTTTTTGTTCCTATCTCTCAGTTGCAGGCTAAGCATTGGGTTTCATCTGTTTAAAAATCCTGTGGAGCTTTGATATTGCTGAAAGAGCCCCTTCAGAGGGAACCTGGGAGTTGATCACAATAGTGAGAAGCTGTAACCTTGTCCAGGTCCAGTCAAAACCTGCAATTTGAAGTCACGCACTCTAAATCACTCATTTGGGGAAAATAAAACATTCTGCCACCCATGCCCGTTGCTGTTACTCAATACAGGAGTTTGAGGTTCTGATGGGGAAAAAAAGGAACTCGATTTAAGGCGATTGACCAAAGAAGTAGCTCACTTTTTTTCTATGCAATGAGTTATCAGCTGGAATGTTCTGCCTGAAAGGACAGTGGAAGCAAATTCAACACCACCTTTCAAAACTGAATTGAATAGAAAAGTATTTATTGGGGGACGAGGAGAGTGGAATTAATTGGATAGCTACGAAAGAACTGGCATGGGGAAGAATGGCTTCCTCATGCCGTCTGCTTCAATAATATCATCTGAAACCAGATGACAGTGCCTTTCAGGGAACAGTGACCCATACCCAACCCAGTCTAGAGGTGACCAGGTTAACCTGTGAACAATCTATTCAGCTGTCTGGAGAAAGACCCGAATTTTAAAAAGATCCTCCATTTTCTGTTTTATTTTCACTTGCACAGAGGGAACTAGCTGCACAAAGTGGAGTGCCAGCTCCAGCAACATCCACCGAAACTGCTGCACACCCAACAGTGAAAGAAGTCTCCCGGAAACCCCTGCGAGTTCGGAGGGGATCTAAGAGGACGGTGCGCCAGATCTGCAGGGTAAATCTGGAGAAGAAGCTCATTGCGGAGATGTGTCGTTGGACTGCAGCTAAGATGGTCAATCGGAGAGAAGGTGAGACACATGGTTTGGCAACAGTACCTAGGCCAGAGTCTCCAGGCTGGGCTCCCCTGCACTGTCCTGATTCAAGAGGCCTGCAGAATCAGTGTTCTGCTGTATCCCTCCCAAATGACATTCTTGGTGTGTTGCTCTATACAGTGCCTGTGGGCTGTGTCCCTAATTCAGTCTTTTGCACAGAAATTCAACTATTGCAGTGGTGTTCTGGCTGTCCTCCCACCCCATATTTACTTGAGCTGATCCCAGCTACCCATATCCAAGCTCGCACTAAGCTCACCAACCTATGTTTGATAGGCCTGTATCCTCTGGAGTTCAGAAGATTCAGAGATAAGTCACCTGGAGGGATGTGGGCTGGGTGCTGGCGGGTGGGACTGGATTGCTTTGGGATGTCTGGTCGGCATGGACAGATTGGACTGGAGGGTCTGTTTCCATGCTGTACAGCTCTATGACTTTATGAAACGTATAAAGATCAAGGGGGTCTTGACTTGGTGGATGTTGAAATGATGTTTCCTATTGTGGGAGAACCTAAATCTAGGGGTTGTAGTTTAATCGTAACGGGTTGCCCATTTAAAATAGATGAGGAATTTTTTTTCTCTCTAAGGGATTGTGTCTTTATATTTCCCTTCCTCAAATGGCAGTGGATGCAAATATTTTTTCAAATAGATTCTTGATTACCAAAGGGATGAAAGATTATTGAGGATATGCAGCGATGTTGAGTTTTTAAAATCAGATTAGCCATGATCTTGCTGACTGGCAGAGTAGACTTGCATGGTTTGAGTGGCCTATTCTTCCCAATTTGTCTTTGTGTTTTTGTATGTTTCTTGATGCAGGCAGGCCACCTGCCCTGAATTAGATTGTATGCAATTTTAGAACAGCAATGGAAAATGCTGTAAATAGCAGGTTAGTTAGAAGTGAAAGCACAGTTGTTCTGTTTCAGGTCCACACCAGAAAAGTTAATGCTACGTTTCCTTTCAGACATGGCTTGTCAGTGTGGCATGTTTATTTAAAACGGGGGTGGAGATGGTGGAGACTTGTGTTTATAAAATTCCTTTCACACAGATTTGTAGAGTAGGAGTGCTGACATACTTAACACAGCAAGATCCCAAAAATGGCCTTGTGATAACTATACGATCTAAATGAATGTAGAATGAGGGATAAGTGTTGGTGTGATGTGTAACAGAAATGACTAGTGTTGTTTATAGTTACATAAGTAGGAAGCTGGGCTCCTCTATTTAACATGTAGAGAATTGGCACTCCCTGAATCTATATTTCAAGCAGAGTATTGGGGACTGATGAAATAATTCTAGCAAGCAGTGATGGTGGGAAAGGCATTTCTTGCAAATTCATTAAAATGGTAGTGAGCTTTATACAATGAAAACTGCCTAGAGAGAGTGACTAAATGAACAGTTGTGTTTCTGCTCAGTGTTATGGTACTGTGAGATTTAATGTCATATTCTGACTCTGTTTCCTTCTATTATCTAGCTGACATTGTACGAGAGAGGCTGGAAGCTACTGGTTTAAGCACTACGCCTGTTTTTACGCTCTTGGTACAGGTAAGGTTTTCCTGTGGTATTGATTTTTTTTTTTTTTAAAAGGAGCCCACATCTCTGGGCAGTGCTGAGAGTCAGGCAGTCGATGTTAAAATTTCAAGCACCAAAGTTTTGTAACCAGTTGTGAAAGACTAGATGTCCCATCTTGCCAACTAATTGGGACAGTTCCATTTCCCTTCTTATCCATGCAGGTCCAAAGTATTGGCACAAAATGGGCATTTATATTACAATAGAGGGAAAGTGGCTCAGCAGTCAGTCCTTTTAGATTGGGACGGAGGATGCTTCTGTATCTAACTCTGTCCTGGGAGTGTGGGGGGGAGCGGGTGCAATGTGGACGGAGCTTTACTCTGTATCTAACTCCATACTGTACTTTAACCTTTCATGTCATTTGAGGTTTGTAACCCTGAATCTCTCTCCATCACGTTGCTGGTTGAAGTGAGGCATGTTTCCCTATTGGTAATGACGGACTTGACAAAGAACTCTTGGGTTGAATTCCTGCCCATCACTGATAAATTTCTGCTTTTCGTTTTACCTAAGCACAGAGAATCCACCCAATTTGATGCAATCAACTATAAATGACCCCTATACGAAGTGAGTGTACGTGAACATGCAATGAGCAGGTTTAGCTGGGATAGTTACTTTACTCTGCCTTTTGAGAGAGGCAGGAAGCAGAATGAGAGTGCCGTTACAGCAGAAAGGATCCACATACTAACTGTGCCACTCTGTTGCTTGCAGTTATTTCGGATTGACAAAGAAGGTTGCATGCAGTTCCTAAAAAAGGTAATTATGGTTATTAGTCTTGGTTAAAGCAATGTTGTGAAGGGGCTATGTTCAAGCTTGGGGAAAAGGAGAGGTGAGATTAGTATGTAGGGGGGAGGAAGTAAACGTGGAATTGGAAAGGCACGTGCAAGGGTTGGATCAAGGTTTTAGAGACAGGTAGGGCCTTGATTAAGATCCAAATTATATTCAGTAATGTACAGCTATTTTCCCAGTGGTTCAGAGGTTTGGAGCCATTTGTGCCAAGGTCCTTCCAGCCCCCAGGGCAAGGGTTGAATGAAGCCAGAATTCATTCTGCCCCTTGTCTAAGTGCTGTCCAGTGATTCCTGTTAACAACTAGCCTTCAGGCAAGGTCATTGTGTGGCTGGGGTGCGCCTCAGTCAAATAACCCTCCACACTTGTCTATTGGGTACCATGAGAAAGCGTTTGTAATAGATTTATCCTTCTCAGTGTCTTTTTTTTTCAGCTTTAATAGTAATTGTGTACTGATGAGATTCTTTGGGTTATAGAATAGTATCTGAGCAAACTGTGTCAATCGACCTGCCCTCACTGTGTTTTCTGTCTCTTGCAGATGAATGAGGATACCCAAAGTTTGTCCGGTATAGTATAACATTTTGAATGTCATACATGTGCCAGTACATGTGTGCTTTTTACTGTATATACTTAGGGGTTTCTCATAGATTTTGTTTTTCACTCCTCCATACTATCCTCATCCCGGATTGAGGGCTCCATTTAGGAGGGCTGCTCTGCTCTTTCCCAGTGGTGTGGCTGTCACTGGTGTGAGGTTTCTTTCCTTTCACCAGGGCATTGTACCGTTACTGTGAGTGGGGTTCAAGTTGGAAAGTATAGTGATGCTTTGACCTTTGACTTTGCAGTAGCACACATCATCCTTGTATGTTTGTTAAAGAAAGACGTGGGTTTCTCAGTGTGTGTTTCAAAGTACCTTTTTTTCCTTATTCATGGGATCAGGGTGACACAGTTTAGATCAACTTCATTGCCCATCCCTAATTGCCCTGGAGAAGGTGATCATGAACTGCCTCCTTGAACCATTGTAATCCACGGGGTGTAGGAGTACCCAGTGTTGGGGGAAGAATTTTGACCCAGCGACAGTGACGGAATGGTGGTATAGTGTTCTCTTGTATCTATTCTTGTCCTTCTAGATGGTAGGGTTTAGAAGGTGCTGTCTAAGGAGCCTTGGACAAGTTCTGCAGTGAATCTTATAGATTTACTGATGCTACTGAACGCCAGTAGTGGAGGGAGTGGTGTTCAAAAATATTTATGATCAATATGTAGTTTTGAAACTTCTTTTAATTGCAAAGCATACTGCAAGCTCTCAAGCAGTGAATGTGACAGTGACCTAATTTTTAATGATGTTGATTGAGCAATAATAGTTGGACCAGGATCCTGGGAGAATGGTAGGGAAATTATTGGAGAATCTTCTTGGGGGACAGGATGTACCTGCATTTGGAGAAGAATGGGTTTATTAGAGATAGTCAGTCAGATTGGCTTTGTGCAGGGTGGTTTTGTCTCTCAAATTTGATTGAGGTTTTTGAGGAAGTGACAAAGATGATGGATATGGGTAGGGCAGTGGATGTTGTCTACGTGGACTTTACTAAGGCATCTGACAAGATCCCTCATGGTAGCCTGGCCCAGAAGATTCAATGGGATCCATGGTGAGTTGGATGTTGGATATGAAATTAGCTCAGTCAGAGGAGACTGAGGGTAGTTGTAGAGGGGTGTTTTTCTGACTGGAGGTCTATTACCAGTACTGTTCCACAAGGATCAGTGCAGGGATCTCCATTTGTAATACATGTAAATGATTTGGATGAAAGGTGATGGTCTGATTAGTAAGTTTGCAGGTGACATGAAAATTGGTGGAGTTGTGGATAGTGAGGAATGTTGTCAAAGGATACAGCAGGATATGGATCTGTTGGAAATTTGGGTGGAGAAATGGCCCTTGGAGTTTAATGTGGTCAAGTGTGAAGTGATGTATTTTGGGAAGTCAATTGCAAGAGGATTGTATACAGGAAATGGCAGGACCGTTAGGAGCATTGATATACAGAGGGGTCTTGAGATGCAAGTCCATAGCTTCCTTAAAGTGGCAACACAAGTGGATAAAATGGTAAAAAAATATATATGGCATGTTTGCCTTTATCAGAATGAGCATTGAGTATAAAAGTTGGCAGGTCATGTAGTTGTATAGAACATTAGTGAGGCTGCATTTGGAGTATTGTGTACAGTTCTGGTCTCCACACTGTGGGAAGGATGTGGAGGCTTTGGGGAGGCTGCAAAAGAGGTTTACCAGGATGTTGCCTGGATTGGAGTGTATTAGCTATAAGGAAAGGTTGGACAGACTTGAATTGTTTTCTCCAGAGTATCAGAGGCTGAGGGGCAATCTGGTAGAAATATATTAAATTATGAGAGGCATGGATAGGGTGGATAGCCAGTCTTTTTCCCAGGGTAGAAATGTCAGATACAAGGGGGCATAGGTCTAAGATGAGAGGGGGAATATTTAAAGATGTGTGAGACAAGGTTTTTGCTTAGAGGGTGGTAGGTGCCTGGAATGTGCTGCCAAGGGAGGTGGTAGAAGCAAATACGATAGAGATGTTTAAGAGGATATTTAGAAGATGCATGTCAAACAGGGAATGAAGAAATGTGGACCCTGTGCAGGCATGTGTGGTTAACTTAGATTGGCATTGTGGTTGGCGCACACATGGTAGGCTGAAGGGCCTGTTCCTGTGCTGTACTGTTCTGTATTCACTGTTCTAAGAGCTCATCTGCAAAATAAAAGCCACAAGAGTTTTTTTTTTGTCCACCCAAGAAGCAGACTTTGGCTTAAGACCTCCTCCAAAAGGCCGCTCTCTCAGTTCTAATGAAGTACTAACTGAGCACTATCAGCACAAATGGGCTCGAGGCTTTGGAGTGGGGCTTGAGCCCACAATCATTTAAGGTGTAAGTGGAACTTGTTACAGAATGGCTGATACTTTCTGATGGTCATGTGTAGCCGAACCTTGGGTTGACCAGATTACTTTACTTTTCTGCAGCCTGGGCGTTGTGGTATGTTGCTCCACTCCGAACTCTGAGCTGGCAAATACAGGGCTTTACTGGGGCCCTGTGATTAGGCTAAAGTGATCACTACGAGGGAGCTTGTAGGTACCCCTCCAGGTTGAGAGGGTGGGTTCAAAGGAGACTGGTTTAGAGATGAGGGGTTTTTGTGGAGAAGCTAGGTCTGGTCTCTAATCAGAGAAATTAGGAACAGCTGGAGGCCAGTCAGCCCCTCAACTCCATGTATCCACTGCTGATCTATATTCCTTCACCTTTTTGCAATCGTAGATTTCTATCAATCTGATTAATTTTAATAGTTGTTTGAGCATCAGTAAATTATTGCAGAGGAGAAATGTAGAAACTTGGTGCAGGAGTAGACCATTGGGCCTTCGAGCCTGCCCCACCATTCAATATGATCATGGCTGACCATACAATGTCAGTATCCCATTCCCGCTTTCTCTCCATACCCCTTGATCCCTTTAGCTGCAAGGACCACATCCAGCTCCCTTTGGAATATATCTAACAAACTGTCCCCAACAGTTTCCTGGAGGAGAGAATTCCACAGGTTCACAACTGTTGAATGAACAAGTTCTTTCTCATCTCAGTCCTGAATGGCTTACCCCTTATTATTAGACCATGACCCCTAGTTCTGGACTTCCCCAACATCAGGAACATTCTTTCTGCATCTAGCCTGCCCAGTCCCATCAGGATTTTATATGTTTCTACGAGATTCCCCCTCATTCTTCTAAAATTCCAGTGAGGACAAGCCCAGTCGATCCAGTATTTTCCCCCTATGTCAGTCCTGCGAATCAGTCTGGTGAACCTTCACTGGACTCCCTCAATAGCAAG
Source organism: Rhincodon typus (assembly GCF_021869965.1). Taxonomy (NCBI): domain Eukaryota; kingdom Metazoa; phylum Chordata; class Chondrichthyes; order Orectolobiformes; family Rhincodontidae; genus Rhincodon; species Rhincodon typus. The sequence continues at coordinate 40,329,238 of NC_063359.1, read as the reverse complement.
AATGTCCTTCCTCAGAGTAGAGGGCCAAAACTGCACGCAATACTCAAGGTGTGGCCTCACCAAGGCCCTGTATAACTGCAACAAGACATCCTTACTCCGATACTCAAACCCTCTCACTATGAAGGCCAGCATGCCATTAGCTTTCCTCACCGCCTGCTGCACCCGCATGCCGACGTTCAGCAACTGTTCCACCATGACACCCAGGGCTCGTTACACCTCACCTTTTTTCTAAACTGCCACCATTCAGAAATAACCTGCCTTGCTGTTTTTTGTGACCAAAGTGGATAACCTCACATTTATGCATATTATACTGCATTTGCCGAGTTTTGCCCAGCCAGCCTGTCCAAGTCACCCTGGAGCCTTCTGTGTTGGTTTTCCTTACTTCACTTCAAGAGGGGAACCAATAGCTGATCGCATTGAGGGATTTTGATCCAATAATGAGAAACTGTTTCTAAATGGGAGGCGATTCAGTCACCAGAGGGATGCAGATGGGAGGAAATTGGTAAAAATCAGTGTGGGAGAGACATTTTTAAATACAGCAAGGTTGTGATCTGGACTGTTCTGTCTGAAAGGGTGGATTTATGCTAACTTTCAAAAGGAAATTGGATAATATTTTAACCTGTGAATGTTTCATTTTCATGGGCAAAGTGAAGGGGTCATTGGGACTAACCAGGTAGAACCTTTACAAGGCCAGCACAGACAGAGAGTGTACAGATTCACCTCCTCATGAGTTGTATGATACCGTGATTCTAGTATACTTAAGAAGAACTTAAAATCAAAATTAAATCAAATCATTTCCCTTTTCTTGTCTCCATCTCATGTCTTTTTTGTGTCTTGCTAGAAAAGGAGCAGCGTGGTAACAAACCGAGGCAAGACCCCTATTGCCTGCAGCAGGTAAAAGACAGTGTCATCAGCGTGGGCAGCAAAGACACCATGGAGGTCAGTCACTTTAAACTGGCTGCCCCACCGCCAGTAAATAAACCAAAGACAGTCCTCCAGTTACTCACTGAGAAGCGGAAAGCCCAAGCTGCTGGTGCTGTGCCACAGTCTGTGGCCTCCCTGGCTCAGCTGGCAGCCTCGCTGAGCGAGGAGGCTGGGGGCTGTGCCTCTGAAACACACAAACAATCTGCTGAAATCAAATTGCGGAGGAGGAAGAGGCGCAAATTGAAACCCAGGAACCATTCTTCAGTCCAAGGGGTTACACCTGACAAGGCAACACCCAATGCAACAGTGCAGCCACAGGTATTGGAACAGAGCTCCCCAGCAGCAGCACCACAGAGCAGCCAGACCCAGCCAGCTGTCTCCTCAGCCATGAGTGCTGCTACTGTTAAACCTGCTGCTGCCAGCACCCAACGTAGGCTGAAGCCCATTGCCCCAATGCCACCGGCTCCAGCCCTGGTGCTACCTGGTGGCATGGTGGTTCAGCTGATGCTCCCCAATTCTACTGTGCCTGTCATGGCAGTTCTCACCCCTAATGGTTTGTTCTGTGTCCCTCCAGGCTCATTCGCAGCTCAGCCCAGCCCGAACCTCCCACCTCCAGCCACCGGCCAGGCTATACCCTCCTCTTCTCAGCAAGCTGACACGATGGGGCTGCCTGTGGTAACATCCTCCAGCACAGTGTCAGTGTCCAGTGTAGCTCAGGCACCAGCCAATTGCAGCCCTGCAAGTGGTCAGGCAGCAGCTGATGGCCGTGCTGTTGCATTATTGCCAGCTACCTCCTTAAGCCAGACTGTGGCCTTCCCTTCACCAGCAATTCAAACACCAGCAGCTGCTCACAAAGCTTCAGCCCACACTGTGGCACTAACTGCTGTTCTCCCCAATCCAACCAATCTCCGTTTACCAGCGGCCAGCTCCGTCAATCAGAATCTCCCCAGGCCCCTTGTTCAGGGAGGAGGTTTGTTACTGACTCCAGGAGTTCCACCTACAGGCCCCAGGTTCTTAACACAGCACCAGGAAACCCTGAGCAGACCACAGCCGAGCAAACACACTGTCGACTTTAGTCTTTTGTCCTGTGAGCAAGAAGCAGTAATGAGAGAGTGGCTACAAGGCAAGGGTGGTGTGCAGGTGCCAGGCATGTCTGCTACGCTGCCATACCTGCCCCCCTTTTCTTCCACACTAAGAACATTCTCAAACCTACTGCTGCACAAGAAGGCCCTAGAACAGAATCTGTCAGGCTTTGGAGCTCCTGATGGAACTGACCGTAAAGAGAGACTCGAGGCAGCTAGGGTCCTGGTAACTGAGCGTCTGCAAAATGACTCAACCTACCAGCTCCTGAAATCCCGGTTCCTTTCCGTGTTCGCACTGCCAGCGTTCCTAGCTACACTGCCACCTCATGGAACCCGGACCACAGTCAACCCATCGATGGGAGCCCCTGACCAGAGCTCTGAGGGAGAGAGTGAATGCATGGACACTGATGGAGAGACTGAGGACAGTGCTGCAGACCCTCGTGAGCGGTCTGCTGCAGATGAAGTGGCCAGCAGAGAGTTACATCAACCCTTTGAAGTCTCCTTCACTGATCTGTCATTTGGCTATAACTTGTCAGGCAGCCTGGTGAGTAAGACGATATAGATGACTGAACTCTGTTTTATCTCTTTGTTTCTGTCTCCCCGCCCCTGGGAGAAGTGTAGAAACCATCTCCAGTCTACCCACAGCACCATATTGTCCAGTTTTCATGACTTCATTCAGTCTGTGACCACACATTTACATGTTATTGTACTGCAGTGAAATACTTTATTTCCCTACTGAGTCCCCCTCCTCCACCAATCTGGGGCAAAGAGGCTGTTTGTCACCTCATTGATCAACTCTGTACAAACTGGACAGCAGGCTGGGATTTTTCCTGATCTACGTGGCCAATATTAGCTCAATGCTCACCCGTGTGAGTTTGTAAAGTAGTTTATTAATTCATTCTTGGGATGTGGCAGTCACTGGCAAGGCTGGCATTTATAGGCCCTCCCTAATCTATGAAGTCCCTTCCTCAACCACTGATGTATACAGACACACAAAGAGCAGAAGTAGACCATTCAGGTCCTTTAGCCTATTCTGGCATTTAGTAAATTCAAGACCGTTCTGATTATAATTTCAAATCCCCATTCCCACCCCCGTCAATAACCTTTCTTTCTCTATCTCCCTCTGTCTCTCTTCCCTCATCCTTCCCAGCAAGGCAAGGTAAGATTTTTTTTCAAGTGGACAAGGATGGAGATGGCAGTTAGGGCAGTATTGTCCTGCTCCAGAGGACTGGAGATCAGCCAATGTTGTTCCCTTCCTTAAAAAAGGAAGCAGGGGTAATCCAGGAAATTATAGGCTGGTGAGCCTGATGTCTGTGGTGGGGAAGCTGTTGGAGAAGATACTGAGGGACAAGATAGGTGCACATTTGGAAGAAAACGGGCTAGTTAGTCTCAGGCAGCATGGCTTTGGACAGGGAAGGTCATGTCTCACCAACCTCACTGAATTTTTTTGAAGAGGTGACAAAGATAAGTGAGGCTGTGGATGTAGTTTATATGGACTTTAGTAAGGCATTTGACTAAGTCCCATATGGCAGATTGGTACAAAAATTAAAATCACATGGGATTCGGGGTGAGCCGGCCAGACGGATACAAAACTGGTTTGGTCATAAAAGACAGAGGGTAGCAGTGGAAGGATGTTTTTCACAATGGAGACCGGTAACTAGTGGTGTTCCACAGGGAGCAGTCTTAGGCCCCCTGTCTGTAGTATATATAAATGATGTGGAGGAAAACATGGGTGGTCTGATTAGTAAGTTTGCAGATGACCCGAAGATTGGTGGAATTGCTGATAGTGCCAACGATTGTGAAAGGGTGCAACAGGATATAGATAGGCGCCTTGGGCACAGAAATGGCAGATGGAGTTTAATCCAGACAAATGCGAGGTGAAGCATTTTGGAGGATCAAATTTAATTATACAGTAAATGACAGAACCCTTAGGAACATTAATATATCCAGACGGATCTGGACGTGCAGGTCCACAGTTCCCTAAAAGTGGCAACACAGGTGGCCAAGGTGATTAAGAAGGCATATAGTACGCTTGCTTTCATCGGCCGGGGCATGGAGTGCAAGAGTTGGCAAAACATGTTACAACTATGTAAAAGTGTTTCAGAGATAGTAGGAACTGCAGATGCTGGAGAATCTGATATAACCAGGTGTAGAGCTGGATGAACACAGCAGGCCAAGCAGCATCATAGGAGCAGGAAAGCTGACGTTTCGGGCCTAGAGTCGTCTTCAGAAATAGGGGAGGGGAAGGGTGTTCTGAAATAAATAGGGAGAGAGGGGGAGGCGGATAGAAGATGGATAGAGGAGAAGATAGGTGGAGAGGCGACAGACAGGTCAAAGAGGCGGGGATGGAGCCAGTAAAGGTGAGTGTAGGTGTGGAGTTAGGGAGGAGATAGGTCAGTCCAGGGAGGACGGACAGGTCAAGGGGGCGGGATGAGGCTAGTAGGTAGGAGATGGGGGTGGGGCTTGAGGTGGGAGGAAGGACAGGTTAGGGAGGCGGGGACGAGCTGGGCTGGTTTTGGGATGCGGTAGGGGGAGGGGAGATTTTGAAGCTTGTGAAGTCCACATTGATGCCATTAGGCTGCAGGGTTCCCAAGCAAAATATGAGGTGCTGTTCCTGCAACCTTCGGGTGGCATCGTTGTGGCACTGCAGGAGGCCTAGGATGGGCATCGACATGGGAGGGGGAGTTGAAATGGTTCGCGACTGGGAGGTGCAGTTGTTTAGTGCGAACTGAGCGTAGGTGTTCTGCAAAGCGGTCCCCAAGCCTCCGCTTGGTTTCTCTGATGTAGAGGAGGCCACAACGGGAACAGCGGATACAGTATACCACATTAGCAGCTGTGCAGGTGAACACCTGCTTGATGTGGAAGGTCTTCTTGGGGCCTGGGATGGGGGTGAGGGGGAGGTGTAGGGGCAGGTGTAGCACTTCCTGCGGTTGCAGGGAAAAGTGCCGGGTGTGGTGGGGCTGGAGGGGAGTGTGGAGCGGACGAGGGAGTCACGGATAGAGTGGTCCCTCTGGAAAGCAGATAAGGGTGGGGAGGGAAAAATGTCTTTGGTGGTGGGGTCGGATTGCAGATGGCGGAAGTGTCGGAGGATGATGCGTTGGATCCGGAGGTTGGTGGGGTGGTACGTGAGGACGAGGGGGATTCTGTTTTGGTTGTTATTGTGGGGAGGGGGTGTGAGGGATGAGTTGCGGGAAATGCGGGAGACACGGTCAAGGGCGTTCTCGACCACTGAGGGGGTGGATGTTGCGGTCCTTGAAAAACGAGGACATCTGAGATGTTCGGGAGTGGAATGCCTCATCCTGGGAGCAGATGCGGCGGAGGCGAGGGAATAGGGGATGGCATTTTTGCAGGAAGGTGGGTGGGAGGAGGTGTATTCTAGGTAGCTGTGGGAGTCGGTGGGCTTGAAATGGGTATCGGTCTAGGTGGTTGCTAGAGATGGAAACAGAGGGGTCCAGGAAGGAGAGAGAGATATCAGAGATGGTCCAGGTGAGCTTAAGGTTGGGGTGGAAGTTGCTGGTGAAGTGGATGAACTGCTGGCTCCTCGTGGGAGCATGAGGCGCCGCCGATACAGTCATCAATGTAACGGAGGAAGAGGTGGGGATTAGGGCCAGTGTAGCTTTGGAAGAGGGATTGTTCCACGTAACCTACAAAGAGGCAGGCATAGCTTGGGCCCATGCAGGTACCCATGGCCATCCCCTTTGTCTGTAGGAAGTGGGAGGAATTGAAAGAGAAGTTGTTAAGGGTGAGGATGAGTTCGGCTGAGCAGATGAGGGTGTCAGTGGAGGGGGACTGGTCGGGCCTGCAGGACAGGAAGAAGCTGAGGGCCTTTAGGCCATCAGTATGGGGAATGTAGGTGTATAGGGACTGGATGTCCATGGTAAAGATGAGGTGTTGGGGACCAGGGAATTGGAAGTTTTGGAAGAGGTGGAGGGCGTGGGTGGTGTCATGGATGTAGGTGGGGAGTTCCTGGACCAAGGGGGAGAACGTGGAGTCGAGATAAGTAGAGATAAGTTTGGTGGGACAGGAGCAGGCAGAGACAATGGGTCAACCAGGGCAGTCAGGTTTGTGGATTTTGGGAAGGAGATAGAAGCGGGTGGTGCGGGGTTGGGGATCGATGAGGTTGGAGGCTGTGGGTGGGAGGTCACCTGAAGTGATGAGGTTGTGGATGGTTTGGGAGATGATGTTTTGGTGGTCGGGGGTGGGGTCATGATCAAGGGGGCGGTAGGAGGAAGTGTTAGAGAGCTGGCGTCTGGCGTCTGGCCTCGGCGATGTAGAGGTCAGTTGTAGTATGGCGACACTTCCACCATCTGCAATCTGACCCCACCACCAAAGACATTTTTCCCTCCCCACCCTTATCTGCTTTCCAGAGGGACCACTCTATCCGTGACTCCCTTGTTCGCACCACACCCCTCCAGCCCCACCACACCCGGCACTTTTCCCTGCAACTGCAGGAAGTGCTACACCTCCCCCCTCACCCTCATCCCAGGCCCCAAGAAGACCTTCCACATCAAACAGATGTTCACCTGCACATCTGCTAATGTGGTATACTGCATCTGCTGTTCCCGTTGTGGCCTCCTCTACATCAGGGAAACCAAGCGGAGGCTGGGGGGCCGCTTTGCAGAACACCTATGCTCGGTTCGCACTAAACAACTGCACCTCCCAGTCGCGAACCATTTCAACTCCCCCTCCCATTCCTTTGACGACATGTCCATCCTGGGCCTCCTGCAGTGCCACAACGATGCCACCCGAAAGTTGCAGGAACAGCACCTCATGTTTTGCTTGGGAACCCTGCAGCCTAATGGTATCAATGTGGACTTCACAAGCTTCAAAATCTCCCCTCCCCCAGCCGCATCCCAAAACCGGCCCAGCTTGTCCCCGCCTCCCTAACCTGTCCTTCCTCCCACCTATCCCCTCCTCCCACCTCAAGCCCTACCCCCATCTCCTACCTACTAGCCTCATCCCGCCCCCTTGACCTGTCCGTCCTCCCTGGACTGACCTATCTCCTCCCTAACTCTGCACCTACACTCACCTTTACTGGCTCCATCCCCGCCTCTTTGACCTGTCTGTCTGCTCTCCACCTATCTTCTCCTTTATCCATCTTCTATCCGCCTCCCACCCCCCGACCCCCCCCCCCCTTTATTTCAGAACCCCCTTCCCCTCCCCCATTTCTGAAGAAGGGTCTAGGCCCGAAACGTCAGCTTTCCTGCTCCTCTGATGCTGCTTGGCCTGCTGTGTTCATCCAGCTCTACACCTTGTTATCGCAGCTATATAAAACCCTTGTTAGGCTGCATTTGGAGTATTGGAGTAGTTTTGGTCACTACATTATCAGAAGGACGTGGAAGCTTTAGAGAGAGTGCAGAGAAGGTTCACCGGGATGTTGCCCGGTCTCGAGGGCATTGGCTATGAGGAAAGGTTAAAAAGACTAGGATTGTTTTCACTGGAAAGATGGCAGCTGAGAGGAGACCTGATACAGGTCTACAAAATTGAGAGGCATAGATAGGGTGGATAGTCAGAGGCTTTTTCCCCAGGGTTGAAGTTTCAATTACAAGGGACCACAGGTTCAAGTTGAGAAGGGGGTAAGGTTTAAGGGAGATGTGCGAGGGAGGTTTTTCTGAGTGGCAGGAGCCTGGAACGTGCTGCCAGAGGAGATGGTGGAAGCAGGCACATTGGTGTCATTTAAGAGGCATCTGCATGGTTACATGAATAGGGAGGGAATGGAGATATGGACCAAATAGGTGCAGAAGGGTTTTTTTAAGTTTAATTAGGGCATGATGATCGGCACAGGCTTGGAGGGCTGAAGGGTCTGTACCTGTGCTGTACTTCTCTTTTGTTCGTTCTCCTTTTATCAAGAATCTAGCCACCTCTGCCTTAAAAGTATCCAAAGACACTGTTTCCACCGTCTTATGAGGAAGAGTTTCAAAGGGGAGTCCCTCACCCACTGAGAGAAGAAGAAAAAAGATTCACTTTTAATGGCAGTGGGTTTGATACATTGAGTAGGACAGTTAATGGTCAGCCACCATTGGTGGGACTGGAGTTACATATCAGTCCAGATTGGGTTAGGGCAGGAGATACCTTTTTTTTTTTTCTTGGGGTGAGGGCGCTGTGGCCTTCATGAGCCAGTTGAGGTTGTGAATGACAGTCCTACAGTTCTGGTCACTTTTCCAGTTGGTATTAAATAACCACACTGAGGTTTCAGCCCTCCATTTCCGGATAACCCAGTCAGTACAGTCTCTAAACCACCCAGGGTCAACACACGAGTCACCCCAACCAGTAATGAAGGGTTTATTTGTTTTATTTTTTTTCCCTGGGAGCTGGGAGTTGCTGCACCAAATAGTGCTCTGGCACTAGTGAAATGTTTACTGTAGGAAGGGTTAAATGTTCACATAGACGAGCCAGCCGGTAATCGAGGCAGACTGTCTGAATACAGGAAGTCCGTGCCTGTTTCTTTGTCATTGTTCAGTTTTTTATGGAAAAGGAAGTTGGGGTTAAAAACGTTAGTTGTGTGTTGAACAAGTGAGCAAAGCCCAGAGCAGAGTGAGTAGGGACTCCATGATCTCACTGATCCAGATGCTATCATTCAACTTTCATTGCTGCTGTGGCTGCGTACTGGGGACAGGGAGGCTTGGAAAGCAGAAATAACCAGCACGTGAGTTTGAATGGGGGGAGGGTGTTACAGAAATACATCAGTCAAAACGTGTAGTGATTGCTGGTCTCTGTCTGCGTCTGTCTTGCTCCCATCTGCTTTGCAACCAGCTTTTGTGCTGCAGGAATAACCATGGCAAGATGGCAGTGTAGTAGTAATGTCACCTGGTGCGTAATCCAGAGGACCGGGCTAATGCTCTGGAGATGTGGATTCAAAACCCACTATTGCAGATTGCTGGAAGTTAACAAAATCAGAAATTGCTGGAGAAACTCAGCAGGCCTGGCAGCATCCATGGGGGAAAAAAGCAGAGTTGACTTTTCAAGCCTGGTGACACTTCTTCAGAACTGATAGTATCTAGGGAAAAGTGGTATTTATGCTGAAGAAATAGTTAGTGGAGGAGTGGGGAAAGGGAGAAGGGAATGGATCTCCAACTGTTCACACACCTTCTGTCCATCCATGCCCCTATCCCCCTTGTCTTCATAAATACCACTTTTCCCCAGCTGCTGTCTGCTCTGACAAAGTTACCAGACTTGAAATGTAAAGTTTTTTTTTTTCCCCCAGGATGCTGCCAGGCCTGCTGAGTTTTGCCAGGTTTAGTTTCAGATCTCCAGCATTCAGAGTTCTTTGTTATATTTTGCTGGAAGTTAAATTAAGTTTATAAAAGTCTGGAATATAAATCTAGTCTTAGTGACAGTGACCATGAAAGCACTGTCAATTGTTGTAATGCCCAGGGAAGAAAATCTACTGCCGTTTCCTGATCTGGGTTACATGTGACTCCAGACTCAATGCCATGTCCTTGAAATGAACTGCCCTCTGAAATGGCCTGAACAGGTGACCAATGCTGGCCTTATCATCCCAAAACCAATTCATAGTTGGTTTGTCACATTGATTTGACATGTCGACTTCAAGGTCCAATTGTTTATGACTGTGTCTGTGGCTGAATGATCTAAACTTAAAGATTTTTAAAAATCCGAAATGAGGTTTTTGTCTGGTTTGCAGCTTCATTCTGCTAGGCACCCTGGTTTTGCCTAAAAGACATAAAGGGTTAAATTATGAGGGCACCGTCATCCACCCTGCCCTGCTATTTCGTTGCCTCTCCCTGCCTCCCCCATCTGCCTGTATCGCCCTGTCCAGTGGAGCATGAAGCGCTGTACCAGCCAGCACAGACTCCTGTGCCCAGCAAGTCCTATTGGAAAGTTGTGGGACCTGACTTGCAAGTGGTGCCCTCATGGTGGAGAAGCTGCCATCATTACCTGAGTGAAGAATGGCACCTTGGACAGGGGTTTGCATGTTGTTCGCTGCATTATAATTCTGTTGTTTTATCAATTTAACAGGAAACAGTGGAAGAGCAGCCTCCCTCAGAACAGCCCTCTGCCCCAGAACAAACTATTGCCCCCACAAGTGAAACAGAAGTGGTGTCCAGATGGAACCTCCGGCCAAGGAAAAAACGCTGAGTGATTGCCCTGGGGATGAAATGGTTAGCTGTCAGCAGAAATTACTAGTGACTGAGAATGAAAGTAGTTTCTGATGTTGCAACTTTTTTGTGGCTGCGTTTGTCATTGAGAAATAATCAGTATTAAATCATTATCTTAAAATAATACTTGTACTAGAGTCCAGGACTTGTGCTTCACTTTTGTCCCCTGATGCTTCACTTTTGTCCCCTTATGCTTCATAGTGAAGATATATTGGTGCAGGGTGACGTACACTTGGAAAAACTCTCAGGCACCAATGAGTGAGAATGGGGTAAATAAAGGACATGAGTTTCTAGATAGCCTTTCAGTCCTTGGAACATTCCAAAAATACTTTACAACCAGTGATGAGATTTATGAAGTGTAGTCTCTACAGTGTAGGGGTAAGTAGCAGGTAGTTGGCACGGAGCAAGCCCCTACAAACAGCTGTGACAGTTTAAAAGAAATGATTGTTTGGCCATGAAAGTGGTATTGGTTCAGGGAGAAATATTGGATAGGACACTGGACCCAGTTCCCTATCTCCAGCTCAAGGTAGTGACCAAAGGATCTAGTTGTGTCCTCTCAGGTGGACATTATAGCAGTAGAATTTAGCAGGTGAGGTCTTCACATGGCTGGTGTTGAGAAGCAGTGGCTCAGTAGTTAGCACTGCTGCCTCACAGCACCAGGGACCCAGGTTTGATTCCAGCCTTGGGCTGCTGTCTGTGCAAACTCCACACGTTCTCCCCGTGTCTGTGTGTGGGTTTCCTCCCACAGTCCAAAGATGTGCAGATTAGCTGGATTGACCATGTTAAATCGCCATAGTGTGCAGGGACCTGCACGCTAGGAAGGTTAGCCATGGGGAATGCAGGGTTACAGAAGTGGGGTGGGTTTGGATGGGGTGCTGTTCAGAGGATTGATGTGGATGCAATGGGCTGAATGGCCTGCTTTCCACACTGTAGGGATTCTATGAAGCTGAGGTTCTCTGTATCTCTGTGTGAGTTGTGTTGTAGAGGTGCAGAGAGAATCTAAGCCTGAGCAACTGTTGTACCCCAGTTAGCTCCTTATCTGAGAGCTGCAGAATAACAAATAGCAGGAGAAATCTCAGATTTAATTTTGTGCTAAATAGCCAAAAAGGCGCAAAGAAGCTAAGTGGACAAAGATCTGGGAAATGGAGTAAAATGTGATGTTGTCCATTTTGGCAAGAGGATTAAAAAAGCTTGCTATCGAAATAATAGAGATATCTTAGTGCACCTCTACAACACAACTCACACAGAGATACAGAGAACCTCAGCTTCATAGAATCCCTACAGTGTGGAAAGCAGGCCATTCAGCCCATTGCATCCACATCAATCCTCTGAACAGCACCCCATCCAAACCCACCCCACTTCTGTATTCAGGTATTGTAAGTAATTGGGATAGCTATTACACTGTTACTGTTTATTGTGAGGGGAAGTGAATACAAAAGAAGGGAGGTTATGGTTCAGTTACACAGCACTGGATCTGGAATACAGAGTACAGTTTTACCTACTCTGTGGTGTGTTGGAAACAGTTCAAGGGGTCGCACTAGGCGGGTTGAAAGGATGTTTCCTGTTGGGGAAGAATCTCAAACTAAGGGCTACTATTTAAAGATCAGGGGTTGCCCATTTGAGGCAGATGAGAATTTTTTTTCTCAGTGTAAGATTTAAGGGTGATGGTGGCAGAGACCAAAAGGAATGAGTGTAACGAGCCCTGGGTGTCATGGTGGAACAGTTGCTGAAGGTTGGCATGCGGGTGCAGCAGGCGGTGAGGAAAGGTAATGGCATGCTGGCCTTCATAGTGAGAGGGTTTGAGTATCGGAGTAAGGATGTCTTGCTGCAGTTACACAGGGCCTTGGTGAGGCCACACCTTGAGTATTGCGTGCAGTTTTGGCCCTCTACTCTGAGGAAGGACATTCTTGCTATTGAGGGAGTCCAGCGAAGGTTCACCAGACTGATTCCCAGGATGGCAGGACTGACATAGGGGGAAAATACTGGATCGACTGGGCTTGTACTCACTGGAATTTAGAAGAATGAGGGGGAATCTCGTAGAAACATAAAATCCTGATGGGACTGGGCAGGCTAGATGCAGGAAGAATGTTCCTGATGTTGGGGGAAGTCCAGAACAAGGGGTCACCATCGAAGAATAAGGGGTAAGCCATTCAGGACTGAGATGAGAAAGAACTTGTTGAAAGAACCTGTGGAATTCTCTCCCCCAGGGGACGTTATGTTAGATATATTCAAGAGAGAGCTGGACATGGCCCTTGCGGCTAAAGGGACCAAGAGATATGGGGAGAGGGTGGGGATGGGATACTGAGATTTCATGATCAACCTTGATCATACTGAATGGCAGTGCAGGCTCGAAGGGCCGAATGGCCTACTCCTGCACCCAGTTTCTATGTTTGTGTTTGAGTGGGGGGTCAGGCAGAACGGTCATGAGGAACAGAGAGCCCATCATTGTCTGGTTGGGCTATGGCCTCTTTCAGTGCTGTATATTTGATTGCCTGTACTGGCCAGTTTGCTGCTTCATTGACAGTGAATCTGCTGCACACCATCATCCTGTTCTCTACCCTCTTTATCCAACTACCTGATCTGTGCTACTGGAATCTCCTGGTTTACAGTTGGGAATGAGGATTGAGATTGGTCATTAGGCAGCACAGGAGGAGGAGTATCTATGGTCTGGGTGTTTGGAGGTTGCGGGGAGATGAAAGGTTTTGCAGACAGCTTCAGTAAGAGGAGGCTGCAGCAAAGCCAAGTCCTGAAGTGGTGTGGGCAGGGCGTAGCACTTTTGCCAGAGGAATGGGCCATTGAGTATTGGCCCTTGTGTACACTTTGTGATTCTGCCAATTGTAGTGATGTGTTCTTTTTAATTTCAGGAGAAGACCTCCCAGGTTTATGGATGGTTTCCCCTCACTGTGTTTGGAAACAAGAGCAGGATGGAGGACTGCTTCCCTCGATTGCTGAATCCAAATTGATCAACAGACACAGCGTACAAACAACTGGAGGAAGGGGATTCACTAATTACTTTTAATGTTCTCAATGTTTTAGTCATGAGGAATGGACTGTTAGTGTTTTCTGGAGTTAAATTTTGAGGTGCAGTAAATAATGCTGTTCAGAAAGGTAGTGACAAAACTGCACATCATCACTATCATCTCCCTGGGCCCTCTTTAATTGAATTTGTTCTCATTGCTGTAGCACAACATATTATGTTTTATTAAAAGTTATTTTATTAATTACAAATGGTTTGTGTTGACCCTGTGGGGAGGCTGGGAAGGAGTGAATGGGACTCTGCTGTATGTGGAAGGGAGTTAACAGCAGGGCATTTGCGGTCAAGTATGGTATAGGTGTGGAGCGTTCTCCACGATCATGTTTCAGGAATGACCTCTTCACCAGTAACCACAGCCTCTGCTCTTTAGCTACTCTCTCTCTCCCCCTGCCCACTACCACCACCTGCCTGCACCTCCCGCGAGTGGCAGCGGTTCTTCCAGAGTTCACGCATGGATCCCATTCTCATATGGCAGCTCTTGATGTTGAATGCCAGCAGGCTGTTCAGCAAAGACAGCATCACAGGACCAGCTCACCCCCCCAACTCCCATTTCCATCTCCATTCACTATGCAGCAGGACCCTGAAGATTGGAATCTAGAACTGATAGAGTTTCCTTCTTTGCCGTTGTTACTATTTGCCAAACAACCAGAGAACTCCAGATGATTCCAACACCCTCATCAGAGTCTGCTGGCAGAATCTGTCTCTGTCATGCTGTCAAGTTCTGAATGAGATGGTAATCTCACTAAATCAGCCACTTCCTCTCATAAAGTTGCCTGTTTCTGTTTTTAGACCAGACCGTAACAGTAAGCATTGTAGCTACAAGAGCAGGTCAGAAGCTGGGAATACTGCAGCGAGTAACTCGCCTTCTGACTCCTCAAAGCCTGCCCACCTTCTACAAGTGCGATGGAATACTCCCCACTTGCCTGGATAAGTGCAGCTCCAATAACACTCAAGAAACTTGACACTATCCAGGAACAAAGCAGCCTGCTTGATTGGCCACCAATACATCACCTTCAGTGTTCATTCCCTCTGCCAGCACAAACCATTCAGCAACAGTATGTACTTCTACAAGATGCGCTGCAAAAACTCACCAAAGCTCCTCAGACAGCACCTCCCAAACCCACAACCACTTCCACCCAGAAGGACAAGGGCAGCAGACACATGGGAGCGCCACCCGCTGCAAGTTTCCTGCCGAGCCACTCACCATCCTGAAATTTATCGCCATCCCTTCAGAGTCGCTGGGTCAAAACCCTGGAATACCCTCCCTGAGGGCATTGTGACAGTTCAAGAAGGCAGCTCACCCCCACCTTTTCAATGACACCTAGGGACAGCCAACAAATGCTGATGCCACCCACGTCCGTTGAAAAAATTTTCTCAAAACTCTGGAGCTGCCATGTGTGTGAAATAAAAGTTTAGATATTGCTCTAACAAAGGGTCATTGGGACTCAATGTGAACTCAGCAGCTGCTGCTAAACCTGCAGAGTTTCTCGAGTGCTTTCTACGTTTCGGCTGTTGTGTTGGTATTTTGCATTTTTTTTCCCTTGACGTGATCCCACTCCCGGTTCTGAGCAAGTGTCTGTTAATCTGTGTATATTTGTATGTGTGTGTACCTGTGAGATCAGGCAGGAGCTGTTGGTGTGACAAACTGAGCCCTATTTCCCCTGCTGACAAACTGGCTGACATAAATGAGACTTCAACTGATTCAATTTTGCCCCAACTGCTCCCTTCACATCAGAGCAGACCACCTCCTCCTTCCCCCCCAGCTACTTAGTGTACTGATTGTGTGTCACGAGCTTCAGAATCCCTGAAGATAGAGCTGTTTATAAGGCAATGGGTTCAGTAAGGAAAGGGTTAAGATGAATGTCATGAAGCTCAAGTCTAGATAAATAATCTGAACTGAAATGAAGAAGTGAAGTGTAAGCTTCATTATCTGTAATCTTAACAATCACCATCGAAAACTTTGAAAAAGAAAAAAGACAACCAAGCTGAAACCAAAACTCCTGTGACTTGTTAAACTAAAATTAAAACTTGCCCTATGCTGTCCACTCCCAGGACAGGGTTAGCATGGGGTTAGATACAGAGTAAAGCTCCCTCTATATTGTCCCACACACTCCCACGACAGATTTCAACACCCGAGGTGGAAAAAGCTCAAGCCTAATTTGTGTGGATGTGGGTGAGATTGTAATTGCCATTGGAAAATGATCAATTTTCCTTCCACATTCCACCCTGCTCTCACCTTCACCTGGTCTATCTCTGACTTCTCTCTTCCCTTCAACATCTCTGTCCATTTCTGGAGATAGACTGGCAACCAATATCCACCATAAACTGACTTAACTCCCAAAGCTACTTGGACTATATGTTCTTACACCCTGCTTCCTGTAAAGACTTTATTCCATTCTCCCAGTTCCCCAGTCTCTGTCACCTCCAACTTAGACAAGGGACCTCCCAAATGTACCCTTTCTTCCTCCACTGACTATTCCCCAGCACTGTTGTCGAAAGGGTATGACCCATCTCCTGCACTTCTGCCCTCACCCCTTTTCTTCCCTCCCACAACAGCAATAGGGTTTTCCTTATCCTTACTGATCATCCCACCAGCATCCACATCCAGAGGATCATTAGGTGCCATTTCTGCCACCTCCAGCAAGATGCCACCACCAGACACATACTCCCCTCCCCTCTCTTGTCTGCCTTCTGCCGGAACCGTTCCCTCTGGGACACCCTGGTCCACACTTCTTTCGCCCCCACAGCACCTTTCCCTGTAACCAGTGAAGGAGCAACACCTGCCCATTTATCTCCTCCCTCCCCAGTATCCAAGGGCCCAAACATACCTTCCAGGTGAAGCAACACTTCACCTGCACTTCCAAGAATCTAGTCTACTGCATTCGCTGCTCACAATGTGGTCTCCCCTACACTGGGGAAACGAAGCATAGACTGGGTGACCGCTTTACAGAACATCTACGTTCTGCTCACAAAATAGACCCTGAGCTTCCAGTTGCCTGCCACTTTACCATACCACCCTGTTCCCTGGCCAACTTGTCTGTCTCTGGCTTACTGCAGTGTTCCAGCGAAGCTCAGTGCAAGCTGGAAGAACAACACCTCATTTTCCATTTGGGAACCCTGCAACTTCAGGACTCGATACTGAATTCAATAATTTTAGGGCCTGAGCACCTTCCATGTCCTTTACCCCAGCCCCCACACACCAGGCCTTGTTATCACATGGGCTGCTTTCAGTACAGCTAACCCTTTTTCAACTACTCATTAGGCCTATTATCAGCTTTTCTTTTCCCCCAGCTTACCATCAACCATCCCTTCATCTGCCTTTCTCTCTCTCTCTTGGCTCTTTTTGTTCACTCATGGGATGTGGGTATCATTAGCTGGCCCAGAATTTGTTGCCCATCTATCTGCTTGCACTTTCCCTCTGCCCATCAGCATATATACCACCTTTCCCCAGAGACTATCAGTTCTGAAGATGGGCCACCTGGCTTGAAACGTTAACTCTGTTTCTTTCTCTGCAGGCTGATCGATTGATTTGATTAATTGTCACATATACCTAAGTACAGTGAAAAGCTTTGTTTGCGAGCAGTAAAGGCAGATCATAGTAAGCAAGGACATCCAGATCATAGGGTGAAAAAAAAACTTGGATAGAGTAAGGCATACAGGTTACACTGCACAGGATGTGTGCTAGGCATGATCAACATTAACAAGATCAGCATTATCTGAAGTTTGAATGTCCATTCATCAGTCTAATAACGGTAGGGAAGAAGCTGTTCCTGAACCTGCTGGTGCGTGTGTTCAGGCTTCTGTATCTTCTGCCTGGCAGAAGAGAGCATTACCAGGGTGGGATGGGGGAGTTTGATGATGTTGGCCTTTCCGTGGCAGTGAGTAAATGGAGTCCATGGATGGAAGGTTGGCTTCTGTGATGGTCTGGGCTGTGCACACCACCTTCTGTAGTTTCCTACAGCCCTGGGCAGAGCAGTTGCCATACCAGGCCGATATGCACCTGGACAGTATGCTTTCAATAGTGCATCTGTAAAAGTTGGTGAGGGACCTTGTAGACATGCCAAATTTCCTGAGCTGCCTGAGGAGAAGAGATGATGTTGTGCATTCTTGACCATTGCATCTACTTGGGAAGTTCAGCACAGGTTGTCAGTTATCATCATTCCTAAAAACTTGATGCTCTCAAACCTCTCAACCTCAGTTCCTTTGATGTAGATGGGGGCGCATTCTCCTCCTTTCTTTCTGAAGTCAACGATCAGTTCTTTAGTTTTGCCAACATTGAGGGAGAAGTTGTTCTCATTGCACCACATCACCAAGCCCTCTATCTCCTTTCTGTATTCTGACTCTCTTTGTTTGATATCCGTCCTACCACAGTGGTGTTGTCAGCAAATTTGTAGATGGCATTTGTTTAGAACTTGGCTACACAGTCGCGAGTATACAGGGAGTACAGTAGACAGCTGAGAACGCATCCTTGGGGGACTGAAGTATTGATTGTTATCGTGGAGGAAGTGCAGTTGTCTATCTTCACTGATTGGGGTCTGTGGGTCAGAAAGCTGAGGATCCAGTTGCAGAGATGCTGCCAGACCCATTGAGTTTATCCAGCAATTTCTCTTTTTGTTATAAATGCAGGTGTTGGACTGTGAGGTGAGGATGTGTTAAACATTTAGCCAGACCAGAATGTTCCTGACAGTCCTGTTCTAAAGCCAGTTTACTGGAGGGGGTGGTGGGCGGCTGTCACCCCATGACCAAAGGATCCAATTCAGAGCTTTTCTCTCAGACCACCAGCAAAACAGCCCACCCTGTCCCCCAGCATCCTGCCTACCCTCCCACCACACCCGCAGTGGTCTCGGACTAGCTTCCCTGGCATTCTGAGATATGGAAACGTGAGCATTCTGCAGCACTGTGATGAACAGACCAACATGGGGATAATGTTTGTGCTCCAATAAAACTTTCTTCTTTACATTTAAAATGTATCTTAAACAGTGCTTTATTGCTCACTAATAGAGTTACTTCTCTTTCCTTCTTAATGTTGACAATTGCTTAAATAAATTGCACACTTTACTCAGTGTTGACACATTTCTGTTATATTGATCACTTCCATCTAGAAAGACGATGGTAGCAGACACATGGGAACACCAGCCCCCTGCAAGACTACCCCCCCCAGCCCCCCCAAGCCACTCACCATCCTGACTTGGAAATATATCACATTCCTTCAGTGGCACTGGGGTCAAAATCCTGGAATTCCGTCCCTAATGGTATTGTGGGTCAACCCACAGCACAAGGACTGCAGAGGTTCAAGAAGGCAGCTCACACCCACCTTCTCAAGGGGCAACTAGGGACGGGGCAGTAAATGCTGGGCCCAGCCAGCAACACCCACACCCTGGAAATGAATGAAGAAAGTTCAGAGCAGGGCTTTGAGCCACAGTGAGACCTACCCTTTCCCATCTCTCGTGGATTCGCTGAGGCAGCTGACCAGCTCCTGTAGCTGGGTAGTGATCCTGGCTAAAGCCTCTCCATGGGCAGCTACTGGAAAGATTTCTGCTGCCATTCAGCCCAAGCAGGCTGGGGGTAGCCCCAATTGGTTCTGAGGCCAAGAGTCAATCCCAGTGAGAGAACCGAGTCAACATTTCAACAAGTGGCTTGAGCTGTGGCCAATGGTTGTTCTGGAACGAGTATTGAGGCACTTGAAATGCAAATTAACAAGATACAATCTCAGAGCGATTTGAGTCAGTGTAACTTGTCTGTGAGCCGGGAGGGCTGGGTTCAAGGCTCAGCTGCTTCAGAGGTGTGTGATAATATTTCTGCACAGGTTGAATAAATCTGTAGCCAGCTCAGGAAATTTGCCACCTTTGTAGCCAAAACCAGTTTTTGGTTATCACCAAATTAAACCACTGCATTACCATGCCACCACCTTATTGTATATCAACAGCAGCTTCAGGGAGCTGGTCCAGGCCACGCACAATGGGCTGAATAGCCTTGCTCAAAACCTTCCAATTAATGTACACGTGAATGACAGTAAGTGGGTGAGACATTGTGTCTCGTGTTTTGTCAAGCCACCCCACCCACATTATCCAAACTCTCAAATTCATTGAAACTTCCTCTTTCTGCAGCGTTGCTGGTGTATCAGTGTGCTGCATGTTTCTGGCAGACTTCGAGCGGAGGTGAGTATTAACATTAATTGTTGCTAAAGTCTTCCCTTGTAGGAGGTGTGCTGGGGCTGAGAGCCCACTGTCTAAGACTCTGATGAGAGGGCGGGGGTTTGGTGGAATGGGAGTGTTGGAGGGGGAGAAGGTTTAATTGTTTGAAAAGTGACTATTAATGACATGACTCTCCCCACTTCCTTCGCCACATCCAAAAAACACAGAATTTCTCTCACCTTCCACCTCATGAAGGTGTAAAGACAGCAAAAGGTAAACAGAGAGATCAAGGCAGCATTTCTGGGAATTTACATTATTTTTGGACCTTTCATGCAAATGTTTGATTTCTGTTCTTTTCAAAGATTTTTATTTAAACCACAGTTCCCACACACACTGACTCTCACTGGGGTACAGTCCCACACACACTGACTCTCACTGGGGTACGGTTCCCACACACACACTGACTCTCACTGGGGTACAGTCCCACACACACTGACTCTCACTCGGGTACGGTTCCCACACACACACTGACTCTCACTGGGGTACAGCTCCCACACACACTGACT
>NC_063359.1:40306239-40309371 GCF_021869965.1 Rhincodon typus | reverse complement strand
CTCACTGGGGTACAGTCCCACACACACTGACTCTCACTGGGGTACAGTCCCACACACACTGACTCTCACTGGGGTACAGACTCCCACACACACTGACTCTCACTGGGGTACGGCTCCCACACACACTGACTCTCACTGGGTTACAGTCCCACACACACTGACTCTCACTGGGGTACGGCTCCCACAAACACTGACTGGTGTAAAAGTCCATAGATCCCTGAAGGTGTCAGCACAGGTAGACAGGATGGTGAAGAAGGCACACAGGATGTTTGCCTTCATTAGCTGGGGTGTAGAATATAGGAGCAAGGAAGTGTTGTTACAACTTAATAAAACATTGGTTAGGCCACAGATAGAATACTGTGTGCCGCTCTGGTCGCCACACTATCAGAAGGATGTGATTGCACTGGAGAAAGAGCAGGGGAGGTTCACCAGGTTGTTGCCTGGGATGAAAAGTCTCCGGTATGAAGAGAGACTGGATAGGCTGGGATTGTTTTCCTTGGAGCAGAGGAGGCTAAGGGTGGGGATTGATTGAGGTTTACAACATTACAAGGGGTTATAGACAGAGTAGACGGTGAGAATCTCTTCCCTATGGCAGATGTGTCTAAGACCAGAGGCAAGAGTTTAAGGTGAGGGGTAAGCAGTTTAGAGGAGATCTGAGGAAGAATGTTTCACCCAGTGGATGTTGGAAGTCTGGAATGTGCTGTCTGAGAGAGGCAGGTAATGTCTTAACATTCAGGCAGCATCTGGATGAACACTTACAATGCAAGGGCATAGTAGGCTCTGGGATTTGTGTAGTTTGGTGTTTGTTGGTCAGCATAGACACGGCGGGCTGAAGGGCCTGTTTCTACACTGTATTACTGTATAGTTGTACATTGAAGACAGAGATGAGGAGGAATTTCTTCTCTCAGACAGTAATGAATCTGTGGAATTCTTTATTGCAGAGGGCTGTCGAGGCTGGGCCATTCAAGGCTGAGAGAGACAGATAGTTAATCAGGAAGAGAATGAAGGGTTACAGGGAGAAGGC
Source organism: Rhincodon typus (assembly GCF_021869965.1). Lineage (NCBI taxonomy): Eukaryota > Metazoa > Chordata > Chondrichthyes > Orectolobiformes > Rhincodontidae > Rhincodon > Rhincodon typus. The sequence continues at coordinate 40,308,347 of NC_063359.1, read as the reverse complement.
AGGGAAGTGGAGGGGGTATTATCAGGTCAACATGATCTGAATGAATAGTGGAGCAGGCTCGATGGGCTGAATGGCCTCCTCCTGTTCTGAGGTTTTTGACCTGGTGGCCTGCCTGCAGGAAGTTGGGCTGTGATGTCGGATCAGAGTGAAGCTGATGGGAATGAGCTGTGGAATAATCTGGAGAATTACCGAGCGAAGCTGACTGCTGTGATTGAGCCATCCAGGATCACCCCGTACCTGCGCCAGTGCAAAGTGCTCATTCACGATGATGAGGAGCAGATCTTCAATGACCCCAACCTGGTTACCCGGCGACGGAAAGTAGGTGGGTGCTCAGGCCCATCCCCGCAGCGACGGAGTGGGAGAGGGAGGGGGAGGCTGGGCCACCTGGGGCTGGGAGCGTGGGTGTCTCTGGCTGGGTCAATATTCCCGACTCCATCCCTAATTGCCCTTGAACTGACTGTCTCACTTGGGCTATTCCGGAGGGCATGAAGGGTCAACTACAGACAGGGCTGTGGGCCTGGAGTCACGAGGAGGCTTGTCATGGTCCCAAACTGATCCTGGTCAGAAATTACCCGACACCAGGTTACAGTCAACAGGTTCATACAAGCTTTTGGAGCCTCGCTCCTTCATCAGGTGCAGTCAAGTCACAAACCACTTCCCCCTGATGGAGGAGCAGAACTTCTGAATAAGGGTCCAGACCCAAAACGTCAGCTTTCCTGCTCCTCTGATGCTGCCTGGCCTGCCGTGTTCCTCCAGCTCCACACTGTGTTATCTCTGACTCCAGCATCGGCAGTTCCTACTATCCCAGAGCTCCGAAAGCTTGTGTTTTCAAACAAATCTGTTGGACTGTAACCTGGTGTTGGCTGATTTCTGACCTTCCCCATCCCCAGTCCAACACTGGCCCCTCCACAATAAATTGTTCCAGCAAACGGAGGCGATTGTAGGTTCAAACAAAACAGCAGCATGTTTGGAGCAGGAAAGCTGACATTTCAGGTCGGGACTTTTCTTCAGAAATGCCCCTCTGACGCTGCCTGGCCTGCTGTGTTCCTCCAGCTCCACTCTGTGTTATCTGAGACTCCAGCCTCGGCAGCTCCTGCTATCTCCCAGCAGCGCTTTTCCTGTGTAGTGAAGGGAAACGTGTCTCTCAGAGAATGTTACTGTGGCAGGAAGTGAGCAATGCCATAGGGTTTACCTCGCCACCCCTGCTACCGGGGGCCGGGAGGGAGGGGGGAATGTTGGTGGTGTGCCTCAGCACCAGACACTGGGTCAGACTCACTGAGTGTTCCTGCACAGAAAGAGGCATTTCGGCCCATCGTGTCACCCAGCTGCTATCCTGTCTCATCCCATTTCCCAGAACTTGGCTGTGGCCATCATATTCTGCAGCATTTCAAGTGCCCCCCAACTTCATCCTTCAAACTGCCTCTCTCTGCACCCCCCACCAAAACTCAGTATGAGTTCCAGATTCCCCCCCACCCTCAGGGTTAAAACAAGCACTCTGATACACCTCCTGCTCTTCGTTTCAAACTGCCCCCCTCCCTGTTTACCCCCATTAGTATTCACATCTCCACTATGGGGAATCATTTCTCTCTTTTTAGATGTTTATGTCCCTCGAACTTTGTACACCCCAATCAGATTCCACCTACGCACTCAGCCTTCTCTGCTCTAAGGAAAACAAGCAAGCTTTTCCTGCCTCTCTAACGTTAACTAACGTTAGATACAGCACCATCACAATCTCTCAGTTCTCGCTTTCAAAGCCTCAACAGACACAGGTAGGTATCAAGGATCTACGGAGATGCACCACCCTGCAGGCAACTCATCCAGCAACCCCTCCCCAGCTACAGCAATTAGCTCAGCCCTAGGGTAACTGATCCATTAGGCTACACAAAATCGACAGGGTCCCCCTTCCCTTTGTATACAACACGGGGTTTACTCCAGCCATCACTTCATAGCAATCATTTCTGACCATTTACGGATCTTTCAATTTGACCCATTTGGTGTGTGTGTGTGAGTGTGTGTGAGTGTGTGTGTGTGTGTGTGTCAGTGTGTGTGTGTGCGTGTGTGTGTGTGTGTGTATGTCAGTGTGTGTGTGTGTGTGTGTGTGTGTGTGT
>NC_063359.1:40303765-40306139 GCF_021869965.1 Rhincodon typus | reverse complement strand
TGCGCGCGTGTGTGTGTCAGTGTGTGTGTGTGTGTGTGTGTGTGTGTCAGGGTGATTATATTTCTTCCTGTTCTGTGTATTGTAGTGAGCCTGAATGCTGTGTTACATGTTTTGTGTGAATTCAGGTTCACTGTCCCGGGGTCAATGTTTCTCCCAGCTGAAAGACTGACAATGAGGTCAGGGATAGTAGGAACTGCCGATGCTGGAGAATCTGAGATATCAAGGTGTACCACAGCAGGCCAAGCAGCATCAGAGGAGCAGGAAAGCTGATGTTTCGGGTTTGAACCCTTCTTTTTCTTCATGTCCTTCATTTCTGAAGAAGGGTGCCGACCCAAAGCATCGACTTTCCTGCTCCTCTAGTGCTGCCTGGCCTGACAATAGGGACGAATCGGGTTCGCACAGTAAATTTCCATGAAAGACTTTTCTGACAGGTGGGGCTTTTTGGACAAGCCAGCGATATGTTCATGTTGAGTGTGTGGGACATGCCCCGTGACCATCTCCTCCTCCTGCTGCGTGTTGTGTTCACAGGGATGCTGCTCGACCTTCTCCAGAGGACTGGCAGCAAAGGCCACATTGCGTTTCTGGAGAGCCTGGAGCTGTACTACCCTGAGCTATATCTCCGCATCACCGGCCAGGAGCCCACCCGCACTTTCTCTGTCATCCTGGGTAAGGCACAAACTTCAAACCAGCACGGCTGGCTGTCTACTCTACCCTCACACTCCCACAGCTCCCACAGGAACAAAACACCCTGCTCACCCACTGCAAACTCCCTCTGACCCACCACCAGTGCTGAGGGAGAGCCGCACTGTCGGAGGGTCAGTGCTGAGGGAGTGGGCACTGTCAGAGAGTCAGTGCTGAGGGAGTGGGCACTGTCGGAGGGTCAGTGCTGAGGGAGTGCCACACTGTCGGAGGGTCAGTGCTGAGGGAGCGCTGCACTATCGGAATCTCAGTGCTGAGGGAGCACTGCACTGTCGGGCCATAACTGGGAAGATTTCCCTGATGTCCTGGTGAAATCGTTCCTCAATCTACACCATTTAATTGAGAGCTGACTCTGGTATCTTGCTGTGCACAATGTAGTTTCTGTTTCTGTCCTATTGAAATCCTAACCATACTCCAACTGATAGTGAATTGGCCCTGGTGTACTTAATCATGAGCTCTTGGCTGTTTTAATTGTCTTTAACATCAGTTGGCAGGAGCAGGCATCAGTGTGCTGCCTCCCACAGTCAATTGACCAGTGACTCTCACCATAAGGATTCATTTCTCTAGAAAGTGGAGGCTGAGAGAAGTGGCAGAGAGAGAGTGAGAACTGTAATCCTAGTTGTGTTAGATCTCCCTGCTCAGTTCAGCTCCTAGCTCCCCCACAGACAATGTGAAATGGAGATGGTTGCAGGTTAATGTTCGGGATGCTGCTGGAGGCTATCAGATTCAGGCTGGGCTCTGTCTGTGTGTTCACTCAGATGCTGGTGGAGAGTCAAGCCTGACACAGTTACTGATGGTGGAAGTCCAGAAGCAGCAACAAGCTGCAATTCACAGTAACAAGCGACTTCAGGCGCTGACCATTGAGCTGACTAAGAAAGATGATCACATCAAACAGCTCCAGGTCAAAGTGAATGAGTTGCAGAAACACCAGGAGCGATTCTGGAAGATGAGGGAAGAGCGGAACAATTATAGTGAGGAGCTGAAGAGCTGCAAGGAGGAGAATTATAAGTGGGCGAAGGACTTTGCGATGCAGAGTGAGGAAAAGAATGCAGCACTGATGAGGAACCGAGACCTGCAGCTGGAGGTGGGTTTGATGGGGAAACGTAGCTGTGATTCCCATTAACCTCAATTATTCCCAGGTCCTACGTGATTCCCCTGTCTCCACATCCCTCTCCAATACCAGGACAACTCTTAGATTCCTGCTTTCAATGGAAACCTCCACTTAACGCTGAAGGACTCAAACCCCTTCCCATCCACTCCCAGTGTACACCATCCCAAAGGAACAAAACCCATTCCCATTCACTCCCACTGTCTCCTATACCAATGGACCCAAACCCCCTCCCATTCACTCGCACTTACACCATCCCAATGGACCCAAACCCCTTCCCATTCACTCCCACTGTCTCCTATCCCAATGGACCCAAACCTCTTCCCATTCTCTCCCACTGTCCCCTATCCCAATGGACCCAAACCCCTTCCCATTCACTCCCACTTACACCATCCCAATGGACCCAAACCCCTTCCCATTCACTCCCAATGGACACAATCCCAATAGACCAAAACCCCTTCCCATTCACTCCCACTGTACACAATCCCAAAGGACCCAAACCCCTTCCCATTCACTCCCAATGGACACAATCCCAATGGACCCAAACCCCTTCCCATTCACTCCCAT
>NC_063359.1:40303003-40303665 GCF_021869965.1 Rhincodon typus | reverse complement strand
GGACCCAAACCCTTTCCCATTCACTCCCACTGTCCCCAATCCCAATGGACCCAAACCCCTTCCCATTCACTCCCACTGTACACAATCCCAATGCACCCAAACCCCTTCCCATTCTCTCCCAATGGACACAATCCCAATGGACCCAAACCCCTTCTCATTCACTCTCACTGTACACCATCTCAATGGACCCAAACCCCTTCCCATTCACTCTCAATGTACACAATCCCAATGGACCCAAACCCCTTCACATTCACTCCCACTGATCCCATTCCCAATGGACCCAAATCCCTTCCCATTCACTCCCAATGGACACAATCCCAATGGACCCAAACCCCTTCCCAGTCACTCCCACTTTACACCATCCCAATGGACCCAAACCCCTTCACATTCACGCCCACTGACCCCTATCCCAGTGGACCCAAACCCCTTCCCATTCACCCCCACTGATTCCTATCCCAATGTACTCAAACCCCTTCCCATTCACTCCCAAAGGTCACTATCCCAATGGCCCCAAACCCCTTCCCATTCATTCCCACTGACCCCAATCCCAATGGACCCAAACCCCTTCCCATTCACTCCCACTGTCCCCTATCCCAATGGACCCAAACCCTTTCGCATTCACTCCCACTGTCCCCAATCCCAATGGACCCAAACCCCTTCCC
>NC_063359.1:40302384-40302903 GCF_021869965.1 Rhincodon typus | reverse complement strand
CCCAATCCCAATGGCCCCAAAGTCCTTCCCATTCACTCCCACTGTCCACAATCCCAATGGACCCAAACCCCTTCCCATTCACTCCCACTGTACACAATCCCAATGGACCCAAACCCCTTCCCATTCTCTCCCAATGGACACAATCCCAATGGACCCAAATCCCTTCTCATTCACTCTCACTGTACACCATCCCAATGGACCCAAACCCCTTCCCATTCACTCCCAATGTACACAATCCCAATGGACCCCTACCCCTTCACATTCACTCCCACTGATCCCATTCCCAATGGACCCAAATCCCTTCCCATTCACTCCCACTTTACACCATCCCAATGGACCCAAAACCCTTCCAATTCCCTCCCACTGTCACAATCCCAATGGACCCAAACCCCTTCCCATTCACTCCCACTGTACACCATCCCAATGGACCCAAACCCCTTCCCATTCACTCCCACTGACCCCAATCCCAATGGACCCAAACCCCTTCCCATTCACTCCCACTGTCACAATCCCAATGGA
>NC_063359.1:40294473-40302284 GCF_021869965.1 Rhincodon typus | reverse complement strand
TTCACTCCCACTGTCCCCAATCCCAATGGACCCAAACCCCTTCCCATTCACTCCCACTTACACCATCCCAATGGACCCAAACCCCTTCCCATTCACTCCCACTTACACCATCCCAATGGACCCAAACCCCTTCCCATTCACTCCCACTGTCCCCAATCCCAATGGACCCAAACCCCTTCCCATTCACTCCCACTGTCCCCAATCCCAATGGACCTTTTCTTTTTTGCTGCCATTGGACACAGTCCCTATAGAGTTGAGCCTTTCCCAGTACGGAGCTGTTTGCGATAGACTTGTCCTCCTGCCTGTTGTTGATGTACTGACAATATGCTCTGTGCTCCTAACACTGCTGCAGATTGAGAGACTGAAGCACAGCCTGATGCTTGCTGAGGATGGGTATAAGGTTGAACGTACACACACCATGAAACTGAAATTCGCCATGGAGCAGAGACCGAAGCAAGAACTGATCTGGGAACTTCAGCGTGAGAATGATCTACTCAAAGCAAAGCTGCAGGAGCTGGTCTATCCCCTGCAGGTAAACCATTGCCTGGGGCTGTTTCTGTGATGGTATTTTTGGAGGAGCTGACCCAGCCAGGAGTAACACTCCATCAGTGGACCCAGAGTGACTTCCTTCCCCTCCTCATTTATTCCCTTCACAGGTCAGGCTGCCCTCCTCCCTCGCTCTCCCTCCATGTACATCAGCCTAAAGCCCTCTGCCCAGGTCCTGACTGAGTCCTGTTTCACCAGCTCACTCTGAGCTAACTCGACACTGGCCCCTAGCCCAGCAACACCTTGATTTTAAAACTCTTGTCCTGGATTTTAATTCCATCCATGTTCCTCCCTCTTTGTATTTCCTCCAGCCTCCAATCTTGGCCCCTTAGCCCTCCACCAATTCCCATTGCTTCACCATCAGTGGCCATGTTTTTCTTAGATTCTTGGCTCCTGAGCTCAGGAATTCCCTTCTGAACCTCCTCCATGTCACTCTCCTTTCAGATGCTGCTCTAATCTTTGACCTTGCATTTAATCACAGAGGGTTGGATGTTGGCCTAGCAAATGACATGAATGCAAGCCATCTTAAACACTGACCCCTCTCTGTGACCTGGTAAGACACATTGTTTGATAATGTTCCTTTGAAGTACCTTGGAACATGTTGCTGCTACAAAGATGCTTTACAAAAGCAGGTTGTTGTTTCTTTTACATGTGCCCAGCCATTGGTCAGATCATTCTACCACTAACGGAGGCTATTCAGCCCATTGATTCTGTGCTAGAAACTGTGGAACACAATCCTGGTGTCTCACCAAAATCCAGCTCACAGCTACAGTCACTGGGAAGAAACCTCACGCCCTCTCTCTGTCCCAGGATCCCTGAATTGTGAAGGTGCTGAAGGAGGTGATTCGGCACATCATACCTGTTCTAGCTCATTAAACAGCCCCATTTACCCAGTGTCAACCTGCTGTCTTTTCCCCAAAGCCCTGCACATTACCTCAATCCAAACCATCATCCAATTCTCTCTCCGATGCCTTGATTGAACCTGCCTCCACCATATTTCCAGGCTGTGCATTCCAGACCCTAACTACTTGCTAACTCCGCACATCCCCCTTGCTTAGTTTGTACATTACGTTAATTCTATGCCCCTCTTGTTTTCATTCTTTTTACAAGTGGGAACAGTTTCTCCCTAACTACTCTGTCCAGCACCTCCCCCACTTCCATGATTTTGAAAATCTCTATCAAATCTCCCCTCAGCTTCCAGGGAGAACAATCCCCTCCTCTTCAATCTCTCCTCACCACCAAATTTTCTCATTCCTGGAACCATTCTTATTAACCACTTCTGCACTCTCTGTCTCGAAAGCATTCACACCTTTCTGTTAGTATAGCGCCCAGAACTCTACACAACACTCCAGCTGGGGTCTAACGAGTGTTTTGTACCAGTGTGACACCACATCCCTGTCCCTGTGCCCTGTGCCCCCGTTAATGAGGGCAGGACTCTCCCCTTCACAAACTGACCCCAAGCAGAGTAGGACGCAGAGACACCGAGTAAGTGAATGGACAATTTGCTGAATTTCCCGAGTTGTGTAGTTCTGTGGGAAGGTGGCAGTGAGGTTATAGGAGTGAACACAGTGTCTCAGAGAGTCTCTCCTATCCTGGGGGATATGCATGTGGGCTGTTGCAGTGAAATGTGCAGGTAGCTGACTATATGGATGATAGTATAAGGTAGGGGTGGCAATTAGATAGACCTTAGGATTAGGGTAAAAGTTCGGCACAACATTGTGGGCTGAAGGGCCTGTACTGTGCTGTTCTATGTTCTGTACCAGAAGTTCAGACTCTGATCTTGCTTTCTTTGTTTCCCAGATATTCATTGCTCATTCTGTGAAACATTTCAGTGAATGAGAGGAGAATGTGTAAACACTTGCTCCCAAAAACACTTGCTTCCACTCTGCACATTACATAAAGAATGGCCCATTCACAAATACCATTCCTCAGTCCAAAGCCCTGTGACTTCATGGTGAACCAGCAAACACCAACCTCAATAGAATCTGGCGACAAATCCGGAGAATGGGCCAGGATCCCGACTCAATGAACATTACAAATGCAACAGGCCAAGCCCCACGAATTTAATAAAGTTTAGTTGTAACAATAAAAGATATTAAGAACTACCGATGCTAGAGTCTGAGATAACACAGTGTAGAGCTGGATGAACACAGCAGGCCAAGCAGCATCAGAGGAGCAGGAAAGCTGACGTTTCGGGTCAGGACCCTTCCCCCTCCCCCATTTCTGAAGAAGGCTCCAGACCTGAAATGTCAGTTTTCCTGCTCCTCTGATGCTGCCTGGCCTGCTGTGTTCATCCAGCTCTACACCTTGTTATCTTAGTTGTAACAATGGCTTGGCACATTGTGAGATGGGAATGCTTCTTATACATTATATCATGTCAGTTATTTGGATCTAGCAATAAGTGCCCTTAATTTGGGAGACTCCATTTAAACAGAATTCATTGTGCTTCTGTGTAATCAATTGCAATATCATTCATTCCACTTACTCACTTAACCTACATATTGTAGCAAGTTTACAGAAGTGAGGTGCGGTACTCATGAATCTGCATTTGTTTGATGTAAAGGTTGACAAAGTTGATAAAAACAAGATGTACATTCAGATCCTGGAAGATGACCGAAGGACGGCGTTAGAGGAACATCAAGACCTGGTCAACACTATTTACAATCTCCGCAAAGAGCTAAGGGCTGTGGAAGAATTACGGGATAAGGTGGGTGTCCCTTAACGTTATTCTCAGGATGTGGGTGTTACTGGCTGGGCCAGTGTTTACCGCTCATGTCCCATTGCTCCCAAGAAGATGGTACCTTCTTGAACCAGAGCTTTGATCTGACTGAGTGACTAGTTTGGAAGACAGCCATGTTCATGTGGGACTGGAGTCACATATAGGTCCAGGCCAGCCATGTTTGTGTGGGACTGGTGTCACATGTAGGTCCAGGCCAGCCATGTTTGTGTGGGACTGGTGTCACATGTAGGTCTCAGGTCAGCCATGTTTGTGTGGGACTGGAGTCACATATAGATCCCAGGCCAGCAGGTTTCCTTGCCTCAGTGTGGATGATAGGGCTCCAGTCTCTGGGTGGACAGGTCATTCCCCCAATCCCCCTACTCCACCCCCCACCTCCCTGAATCCTGGCTGCCCTTGTTTGGTGGAAAGGGGCTAGTGAGGTCATTGGATAAATTTCAAAACACGGGGCTGCCAGACTTTGGGAATTAATATTTCTGTTGGCAGGATCCCCAGTGTAGACCCCGCACTCAATCAGTTCAGTACATTACCTCAACAACAAACTGAAATTAAGCGGTTAGTGTGTGACTGGAACATTTACAATTTCAGACTGAAATTAAACAACAGGCAAGGGTCAAAACCAGATACTGACCATAACCAACTCCAGCTTCTCACCGCTTCCAGCAGTAAACCAGTATTGCCTCCTGGTGGTGATGTATGAATGTTGGGTGTGATGGTATGGGTGTGATGCCTCATCTGGTGGAAGAGCTCAGTGCCTCAGAGCCATAGAGTCCTACAGCACAGAGACAGGCCCTTTGACCCAATATGGTCCATGCCAACCAAAATGTCCATCTACGCTAACCCCATTTCCCTGCACTTGGCCCATATCCTTCTAAACCTTTTCTCTCCATGCATTTGTCCAAATGCCTTTTAAATATTGTTAATGTACCTGCCTCAACCACTTCCACTGGCAGCTCATTCCATATGCATACCACCCTCTGTGTAAAAGTTGCTCCCCAGGTTCCCATGTATTCTTTCTCGTTTTACCTTAAACTGATGCGCTCTGGTCCTCGATTCCCCAGCCCTGGGAAAAAGACTCCGTGCACTCGCCCTATCCATACCTCTCCTGATCTTTTTACACCTATAAGGTGCCCCCTCAGTCTCCTACGCTCTAAAGAAAAAGGTCCTTGCTTGTCCAACCTCTCTCTATAACTCAGTCCCTTGAGTCTTGGCAACATCCTTGTAAATTTCTTCTGCACGCTTTCCGGTTTAATAACATCCTTCCAAAACTGAACACGTTACTCCAAGTGTGGCCTCATCAACATCCTGTACAACTACAATATAACTTCCCAACTTCTGTACTCAATGCCCTGACTGATGAAGGCCAGTGTGCCAAAAGCCTTCTTCACTGCCCTGTCCAACTGTGACTCCACTTTCAGAGAACTATGCACCTGAACTCTAAGATCCCTCTGCTCCATTACACTCCTTAAGGCCCTATCATTCATCACAAAACTCCTACCTGGATTTGACTTTCTAAAATGCAACACCTGACATTTATCTATATTAAACTCCATTTGCCATTTCTCGGCCCACTTTCCCAGCTGATCAAGACCTGCTCCAATTTCTGATAACCTTCCTCACTGTCCACGATACTGCCTATTTTAGTATCATTCACAAACTTACTAATCATGGCTTGTACATTCTCATCCAAGTCATTGATATAGATACACCTGAGGCACGCCACTAGTCACAGGCCTCCAGCTCAACAAACATCCTTCCACTATTACTCTCTGCTTCCTACCATCCATCCAATTGTGTATCCAATTTGTCAGGTCTCCCTGGATTCCATGTGATCTAACCTTCCAGAGCAGCCAACCATGTGGAACCTTATCAAAGGTCTTACTGAAATCCATATAGACTACAACTACCGCCCTGCCCTCATCAACCTTCCTGATCACTTCATCAAAGAGCTCTAACAAATTTGTGAAGCATGATCTCCCACGCACAAAGCCATGCTGACAGCTCCTAATCAAACCCTGTCTTTCTAAATGCATGTATATCTTATCCCTCAGAATCTTCTCAAGTAACTTACCTACCACAGATGCTAGGCTTACTGCTCTATAATTCCCAGGTTTTTTTTTGCAGCCCTTCTTGAATAAGGCACAACATTCACTACCCTCCAGTTTTCCAGGATCTCACCCGGCTAACGATGATGCAAATATATCAGCCAGGACGCCAGCAATTTCTTCTCTAGCCTCTTGCAGGGTTCTTGGATATATCTGGTCAGGACCAGGAGATTTATATACCATTGTACATTCTAATACTTCCAACACCTCCTCTACTGTGATATGGACTGTCCCCAAGCTATCACCATTAACTTCCCCAAGTTCCCAAGTCTTCATGACCTTCTCCACAGTAAACACAGAGGAGAAATATTCATTGAGGACCTCGCCCATCCCTTGCAGTTCCACATACATGTCCATTTTGGTCTTCGAGGGGCCCTATTGTCTGTCTAGTTATTCTTTCTCCTTTAATATACTTAAAGGATCTATTTGGATTCACCCTAATCTTCTCAGTCAAAGCTATCTCATGACCCCTTTTCGACCTCCTGACTTCTTTCTTCAGTAAACTCCTGTATCCCCTATTTATCTCCAGGGATTCCCTTGATGCCAGCTGCCTGTTCCTGAGCCATGCCTCCTTCTTTTTTCTGGTCAAAGTCTCAATATATCTTGTTATCCAGGGTTCCCTATTCCTGCCAACCTTGCCCTTCACCCTCACCATGGTCGTCTGGAGGACAGACCTCCCCTCCATCACCTCCAGCCTTACAGTTCCCGCCCCCCCCAGCCCTGTACTGCCCACTTCTACCTGCTCCCCAGGATCCAAAAGCCCAACTACCCCAACTGACTCACCGCCTCTGCGTTCTCCTGCTCCACCAATCTCATCTCTTCCTACCCCGACTCCATCCTCTCCCCCTTGGTCCAGACACTACCCACCTACATCCGGGACACAAACCATCCCCTCCATCTTGTTGGAAACTTCATCTTTCCTGTGTACGTTCAATCCCTTTACACGTCCATACCCCCCAAGTACGGCCTACAGGCCCTCAGTTTTTTTCTCTCCACCAGACCCATCCAGTCCCCCTCCCCCACCAATACCCTCCTCTGCCTCACCCAAATAGCCTTCACCCTCGGTAGCTTTTCCTTCAATTCTTCCCACTTTCTCCAAATCCAGGGGGTTGCCATGGACACTTGCATGGCCCCCAGCTACGCCTGCCTGTTTGTCAGTTATGTTGAACAGTTCCTCTTCAGTATGTACACTGGTACTGTTCCCCAACTCTTCCACCATTACATCAATGACTGCATTGGTGTTGCATCCTGTTCCCAGGCTGAACTGGAGCAGTTCATCAATTTCGCTAACAACTTCCCTCAAATTCACTTGGTCTATCCCAGATACCTCCCTCCCCTTTCTGACCTCTTCGTTTCCATTTCTGGCAACAGTTTATGGACTGACATTTACTATAAACCCACAGATTCCCATAGCTACCTAGACTACACCTCCTCCCATCCTGTATCCTGCAAAAACTCCATCCCATTTTCCCAATTTCTCCATCTCCATCGCATCTGCTCTGATGAGGAGACATTCCACTCCCAAGCATCCCAGATATCTGCCTTTTTCAAACAATGCTCTTTCCCCACCTCTGTCATCCAGACAGCCCTCCACCGCACCTCCTCCATTCCCCGCTCCACAGCTCTTAACCACCAACCTCTGCAAGACATAATGATGATAGTGTCCCCCTTGTCTTCACTTTCCACCCCACCAGCCTCTGCATCCAATGTATCATCCTCAAACACTTATCCCAACTCCAATTAGACCCCACCACCCAGAACATCTTCCACTCCCCACCCCTCTCTGCCTTCTGCAAGGACCATTCCCTTCACCACTCCTTAGTTCACGTTACACTCCCCACCAACCACTCCAACCCGCCCGGTACCTTCCCCTGTAATTGTAAAACATGCAACACCTGCCCACACTCCACCTCCCTCACCTCCATCCAGGGCCCTAAACAGCCCTTCCAAGTGAGACAGAGCTTCACCTGCATCTCCTCCAACCTAGTCTATTGCATCCAATGCTCCCGATGTGGTCTTCTCTACATCAGTGCGACTAAACATAGACTAGGTGACCATTTTGCTGAGCATCTCCACCTGGCCTGTAACGGTCAACCTAACATCCCGGTCACCGCCCATTTTAATTCCACGTCCCACTCCCCGTCCACTCCCCCTCCGACATGTCCATCCTCGGTCTCCTCCAGTGTCGCAGCGACTCGCAACACAAGTTGGAAGAACACTTTATCTTCCGCCTGGGCACCAGTTCTCCAATTTCAAATAACCTTCCCACCCATCCCCCAGCTCCCTTTCCAGCTCCACCTCCTCCCTTCCATTCCACCTTCTGACCCTCCCTTCCAGCCACCAACCCGATTCATCCCTCCCATTGACCAACTGGGTCGTACCTACCACCAGTACCCACCTACCACTACCCTTCCCCCTCCACC
>NC_063359.1:40291557-40294373 GCF_021869965.1 Rhincodon typus | reverse complement strand
AGCCCTGAAGAAGGGTAATACCCGAAATGTTGACTGCTCCTTTCCTCCAGATGCTGCCTGGCTCACTATGTTCTTCCAGCTTCCTGTTTGTCTACATAAACCTTGAGCTCCAGCTGTCATACTTTTAAAGGCCTCCCACTTGCCAGAGGTCCCTTTGCCCTCAAACAAACTACTCTAATCAACCCCTGTAAGGTCCTGTCTAATTCCATCAAAATTAACTTTGCCCCCAATTTAGAACTTGAACCTGTGGACCAGTTTTGTCATTCTCCATAACTGTTTTAAAATTAATCGAACTATGGTCACTGGTCCCAAAGTGCTCCCCCACTCTCACCTCAGTCACCTGTCCTGCCCGGTTTCCCAAGAGTCGGGCAAGTTCTGCCTCTTTCCCGAGTATGATCCTCTGTACATTTCTTGAGGAAACTTTCCTGAACACGTCTAACAAATTCCACCCCATCTAAGCCCTTAACAATATGCCAATCCAGTCTATGTTAGGAAAATTAAAATCCCCCACTATGACAACTTTATTGCTCCTGCAAGTCTCTCCAGTCTCGCTGCATATTTGTTGCTTTAATTCCTGTTGACTATTTGGGGGCCTTTAGTATAACCCCAAAAACATCACTATCCCCTTCTTATTTCTTAGCTCCACCCACAAATCCTCACTGGATGATCCCTCAATTATTTCATCTCTGACTACTGCTGTGATAATCCCCTTAATCAAAAATGCAACTCCCCCTTCCCTCTTTCTTCCACCTCTGTCCTGCCTAAAGCACCTTTACCCTGGAAAATTAAGCTGCCAGTCCTGTCCCTCCCTTAGTCATGTTTCTGTAATGGCTATAATAGCCCAGTCCCATGTACCTATCCACATTCTCGGTTCATCGGCCTTAACAGACAGCCCTTTTGCATTGAAATAGATGCAGTTTAATCGAACAGGCATTCCTCGCTCCCTGACCTGTCTCTTCAACTTGCTATTTCTGATTACTGCATCTCGCACTTGCCTCCCTGTTGTTGAGGATCCCATCCCACTGTCAATCTAGTTTAAACCCTCCCTTGCAGCACTGGCATGTCTCCCCACCAGGATATTAGTTCCCCTCCAGTTCAGGTACAACCTGTCCTTCTTGAACAGGTCACCTCTGCCCCAGAAAAGATCCCAATGATCTAAGAATCTGAATCCCTGTCCCCTGCACCAATTCTTTAGCCACGCATTCGTCAGCCGTATCCTCCTGTTCTTATCCTCACTAGCATGTGGCACTGGAAATAATCCAGAGATTACCATCATCGAGTTCCTGGTTTTAACATTTTTCTGAGCTCTCTATAATCACTCTGAAGGACCTGGTCCCTGTTGCTTCCTACATCATTTGTGCCAATGTGCACAATGACTTCTGGCTGCTCTCCCTCCCCCTTTAGTCTTACAAGACTATTCCCAGGAGTAGCTTCCTCCTGGTGTTAATCTGCTTCAAGTGGGAAGAACATTTCTGGGATCACGTTGTCAGCAGACTGTGCTCCTTCATAACCCAGTCTCTGTCTCTCTCTGTGTGAAGTACCTAGAGGAGAAGGAGGTGTTTCAGCTGCGTTGTGTGACTCTACAGAAGGATTCCCAGATGTACAGAGATCGCATTGAAGCAACATTGAAGCAAATGCAGGAAGTGGCGATAGAAAGAGATCAGGTAACTGGAAAAAGACAATAAACTTTAACCTGAAACAAAAACAGAAGTTGCTGGAAAAGCTCAGTAGGTCTGGCAGCATCTGTGGAGAGAAATCCGAGGTAATGTTTCTGGGTGCTGAGAAAGGGTCACCAGACCCAAAACGTTAACTCTGTTTTTTCCTTCACAGATGCTGCCAGATCTGCTGAGCTTTTCCAGCAACTTCTGTTTTTGTTCCTGATTTACAGCATCCACAGTTCTTTCGGTTTTTATTTAGTATTAAACTTTAAGCTGTAGCATTCTCTAAGATGATCTCAGTGAGAAACAGGGGGCTGTGAGGAGGTGATTTTGATTTGATTTGATTTATTATTGTCACATGTCCCGAGATACAGTGGAAAGTATTAGTTTGCATTCTAACCAGGCAAATCCTATCTTACGTAAGTACATCAGGTTAATAGAACAGAATGCAGAATATAGTGTTACAGCTACAGAGAAAAGTGCCAAGAAAGATCAACTCTAATATGAGAGGTGCGTTTATAAATCTAGAAACAGCGGGGCAGAAGCTGTTCTTGAATCTGTTGCTACATGTTTTCAAACTCCTGTTTGATGGAGGAGGGTAGAAGAGATTATAACCGGGGGGTGGGAGGGTCTTTGATGATGTTGATTGCTTTCCTGAGGCAGTGGGAAGTGTAGATGGAGTCGGTGGTTTGTGTGATGGACTGGGCTGTGTTCACAACTCTCTGTAATTTCTCACGGTCCTGGGCACAGCAGTTGCCATACCCAAGCTGGGATGCATCCGGTTGGAATGCTTTCTGTGGTGCATCAATGAAAATCAGTGAGAGTCTTTATGGACATGCTGAATTTCCTTAGCCTCCTGAGGAAGTAGAGTCGTTGTTGTCCCTTCTTGACTGTAGCGTTGACCGGGATGGTCCAGGACAGATGGTTGGTGATATTTACCCGCAGGAACTTGATGCTCTCTCAACCACCCCCACCTCAGCACCATTGCTACAGACAGGGGCGTGTCCTCCACCCCACTTCGTGGAGCCAATGACCAGCTCTTTCGTTTTGCTGACATTGATGGAGACAGTGTTATCTTTACACCATGTCGCTAAGCTCTCTATCTCCTTCTATGTCGCTGAGCTCTCTATCTCCTTCCATGCTGCTAAGCTCTCTATC
>NC_063359.1:40289617-40291457 GCF_021869965.1 Rhincodon typus | reverse complement strand
AGACGAGGGTAAGCCTGGGGTCAGTCTGGGGTTAGAATGGGATCAGTTTGGGGTCAGACTGGGCTCAAACTGGGGTCAGTTTGGGGCAATTTTGGGGTCAGTTTGGAGTCAGACCAGGTTCAGACTAGGGTAAGCCTGGGGTCAGACCGGGTTCAGACTAGGGTAAGCCCGGGGTCAGTCTGGGGTCAGACTGGGGTCAGACTAGGGTAAGCCCGGGGTCAGACCGGGTTCAGACTAGGGTAAGCCCGGGGTCAGACTGGGGTCAGACCGGGGTCAGTCTAGGGTAAGCCCGGGGTCAGACCGGGTTCAGACTAGGGTAAGCCCGGGGTCAGACTGGGGTCAGACTGGGTTCAGACTAGGGTAAGCCCGGGGTCAGACTGGGGTCAGACCGGGTTCAGTCTAGGGTAAGCCCGGGGTCAGACCGGGTTCAGACTAGGGTAAGCCCGGGGTCAGACTGGGGTCAGACTGGGTTCAGTCTAGGGTAAGCCCGGGGTCAGACCGGGTTCAGTCTAGGGTAAGCCCGGGGTCAGATTGGGGTCAGTATGAGTTTGGGTGAAATGATTGGGACATATGGCTGCTGATCGATAACTCTGCTTTCCTTCCTGGTGTGATTCCAGCCACAAGATGTAGATGATCAGCTTCCCAGAGCTTCCCCGGAGGTGAGTCGCTCCCGGTTTGAATTCACTAAGTGCCGCACGGAAACCTCCGGAACCTTCTGGAAATGTTCTTATTCTCTCTCCGTGGTTCCCGTTCCCATCTGCCTGACCCTAAGCCTGGAGACCAGGCAAAGGGCTACACACTAGCCACTGGGCACTGGGCACTGGGCGCACTCTCCACCTGAGAACACAACCCAGGCCCATCCCTAAGGATCCCAACATCAACCCCAGCTTTAGCAAAGACCCACATGGGCAAATACACTCACACTCACACACACACGCTCACACACACACACACTCACACACACATTCACACACACACACACTCACGCTCACACACATACTCACACACTCACACACATACTCACAAACTCACACTTATATTCACACTCACATACACACACACTCACTCTTACACTCACACACACACACACACACACTCATACACACACACACACACTCACGCTCACACACATACTCACACACACACACACACTCACACTCATATTCACACTCACATACACACACACTCACTCACACACACACACTTACACTCACACTCACATTCACACATACACACACACACTCTCACACATTCACACTCATACACACTCACATTCATTCACATTCACACTCATACACTCACACTCACACACACACTCACACTCACACACACACACACTCACACTCTCACACACACTCACATACACACACACTCACGCTCACACACGCACAGCTGTCTTTTGCAGGGCTGGAGGGTGATGGTGGGTGAGTGTTGGTTCCTGCACAAGGAGCTGAATATGGGGCTGGCCTTGTGCTTTAGCAGGACCATTGCCCAGGTGGCCCCTGAGACTGACCCTGATACCCGTCAGACACAGGCCAGAGTGGGAGCAGACAGGGGATGCCTGCACTCTCCATCAAACAGCAGGCCTCGCCCTCACACCTAATGTCAGGCTTCAAACTCAGCTCGGTCAGAGTGAAGGCCTCCAATTTACAACAAAATACTCTCCCTCTCTCTGCAACCAGATCCCCGAGCCAGGAATCAAGGACAGTAACCAGGAATCAGCCAATCGTGAGTATCAACAACACTACATTTTGAAACCTAATCCAATATAAATCGTACAGAGCCGCACTGTTGGAGGGTCAGTGCTGAGGGAGAGCCGCACTGTCGGAGGGTCAGTGCT
>NC_063359.1:40286181-40289517 GCF_021869965.1 Rhincodon typus | reverse complement strand
GGGGACACTGTCAGAGGGTCAGTGCTGAGGGAGAGCTGCACTGTCGGAGGATCAGTGCCGAGGGAGCGCCGCAATGTTGTAGGGTCAGTGCTGAGGGAGCGCCGCACTGTCGGAGGGTCAGTGCTAAGGGAATGTTGTCTCTGTAGGATGTTGCTGTAAGTGGGTGTGGGTAGTGGGTGGTGAGGGTGGTGGAGGTGATGGGGCGTGGGTCTGACTGAATCCTGTGTGTATTTCAGAGAGATGGTCAGCACAACCCGAGGAACAGGAGGGAACCAGCTGTGAGCCTGGGGCCTCGAGCTCTCACCACACCGAGCTTAGCACCGTGAGTCCCAACTGGTTCCTCAAACTGCTGCTTTGTGCATGCCATACCTCACCCCAGGGACCAGGGATACGGGGGGTGGGGCTGTGTGTGTGTGAGAGAGAGTGTGTGTGTGTGAGAGAGAGAGTGTGTGTGTGTGAGAGAGAGAGTGTGTGTGTGTGAAAGAGAGAGAGTGTGTGTGTGTGTGTGTGTGTGTGTGTGTGTGGGGGCGGGGGTAATGTTTCTGTCACTGATTGTGTGTGTGAGAGAGAGTGGGGGAGAGAGTGTGTGAGAATCTGTATGTGAGAGTGTCTGTGAGAGTATCTGTGTGTGAGAGTGTGTGTATTTGTGTTAGAGATATATACTCACATACACTCTCACTCTCTGACACTCTCAAAGACACACACTCTTTCCCACATACACAATCACACACACACTCACTCTTTCACATACACTGACACTCTCACACACACACTCTCTCTCTCAAGCGAACACAATCTCACACACACACTGACAAACAGAGAGACACTTGCTCTCTCTCCCACACACACACAGGTTCTCTCACACACACTCTCTCTATCACATACACATACACTCTCTCAGATACACAATGTGCATGTGATAGAGAGAATGTGTTTGTGTGTGAGAGAGAGAGTGTGTGAGTGTGAGAGAGAGAAAGAGAGAGTGTGTGTATGAGAGTGTGTGAGTGTGGATGTGAGAGAGAGAGTGCGTGTGTGTGAGAGAGCGAGTGCGCGTTTGTGAGAGTATGCATGTGTGTGAGAGTGTGTGTGTGGATGTGAGAGAGAGTGTGCGTGTGTGTGAGAGTGTGAGTGTGGATGTGAGAGAGAGAGTGCGTGTGTGTGAGAGTGTGAGTGTGGATGTGAGAGAGAGTGCGTGTATGTGAGAGAGAGAGAGTATGTGTGTGAGAGAGAGAGAGTGCGTGAGTGTGAGAGAGAGAGTGCGTGAGTGTGAGAGAGAGAAAGAGAGAACGTGTGTGTGAGAGTGTGAGAGTGTGGATGTGAGAGAGAGTGTGCGTGTGTGTGAGAGAGAGAGAGTGTGTGTGTGTGTGTGTGAGAGTGTGAGTGTGTGTGAGAGAGAGTGTGAGTGTGGGTGTGAGAGAGAGTGTGCGTGTGTGTGAGAGAGGGAGAGTGTGGGTGAGAGAGAGTGTGTGTATGAGAGAGAGAGTGCGTGTGTGTGTTTGAGAGTGTGAGTGTGGATGTGAGAGAGAGTGTGTGTGTGTGTGTGAGGGTGTGTGTGAGAGAGAGAGTGTGCGTGTGTGTGAGAGTGTGAGTGTGTGAGTGTGTGTGAGAGAGAGAGTATGAGTGTGGATGTGAGAGAGAGAGTGCGCGTGTGTGTGTGTGAGAGAGAGAGTGTGTGTGTGAGAGAGAGTGCGTGCGTGTGTGTGAGAGTGTGAGTGTGGATGTGAGAGAGAGTGTGTGTGTGTGAGAGAGAGAGAGTGTGCGTATGTGTGAGAGAGTTTGTGTGTGAGAGTGTGAGTGTGTGTGTGTGAGAGTGAGAGAGTGTGGGTGTGAGAGAGTGTGCGTGTGTGTGAGTGTGAGTGTGGGTGTGAGAGAGAGTGTGAGTGTGGGTGTGAGAGAGAGTGTGAGTGTGGGTGTGAGAGAGAGTGAGTGTGGGTGTGAGAGAGAGTGAGTGTGGATGTGAGAGTGTGAGTGCATGTGTGTGAGAGAGAGTGTGTGTGTGGATGTGAGAGTGTGTGTGTGGGTGTGTGAGAGAAAATGTGTAGCACAAAACTGTAGATGCTGGAGAATCTGAGATAACAAGGTGTACAGCTGGATGAACACAGCAGGCCAAGCAGCATCAGAGGAGCAGGAAGGCTGATGTTTCGGGCCTAGACCCTTCTTCAGAAATGGGGGAGGGGGTTGGGAGCTCTGAAATAAATAGGGAGAGGAGGGTTGGGTCTGGGGCAGGTAGGTGGGATGGTGATAGGTGAGTGCAGGGAGGCGGTGGTGGGGATTGGTGGGAGGGGTGGATAGGTGGGAGAGAAGATATACAGCTTGTGCCAGGTCAAGGAGGTGGGGATGAGAGGGAGGGTTGGACATGGGATGAGGCCTCCTGCTATCTCTAGTTGCTTCTTGAATACATTCAATGTTTTGACATCAACTGCTCCCCATGGTAATGAATTCAGTTCAGGCCGGTCTCCCTCCATGTCCAGGCTGTGGTTTATAGATCGTCTCAAAAAACCTCAACACCCTGTCTGTCTGCTCCACCCTTTATTCTGATCCTCCTCCAGGTTTGTCCCCCTGGGATAGGCAACCAGGAACAAATCACATCAGTCTTTCCCCAACGTGGGATAGCAGCTGGCCATTCAGCCTGTCCCCCCTGCTCCAACATGGGATAGCAGCTGGCCATTCAGCCTGTCCTCCTGCTCCAACATTCTCTGAGATTGTATCTGATCTTTATTGGGGTTGTCCTGCCTTGGCTCTAATTTATTGTCACTGTTGTGACTTGTAACAACGTCCCGATCTCCAAGTTAAAGTTTATTGATGGAGATAGTTTCTGTGTTTTTGTTGAGTGGGAGAGTGGTGCACACTCTCTCTCGGTCTCTCCCGGTCTCCAGACAGTTTCTGATATTGTCTCCTCAAACTTTCTAACATTAAAGTCACTGTTCTCCCTCTGCAGGGCTCCCACCCCATTCACAGAAATCTGCCCCTTTCCACTGACCATTCCTTTCCTGTTCCTAAAGCCCTGAAACAAATCCCAACTTCAGCTCCTCCATTCCAGAGAATCACAGGGGGGTTCCTGTAATCTCCCATCTAACTCCATCCCACTAGGATTTGGAAGGGCTCTCTCTGAGCTACTTCCATTCCACTGCCAGTCAAATGGGGCTGTGGCAGTCTGGGATGGGGATCCCAGGTCCAGATGGGGGCACGGAGTCACGGGAATGGGATGGGCATGGAGTGGCAGGATTGGGATAGGGGCATGGATTGACCGGATTGGGATAGGGGCATGGAATGGCAGGATTGAGATAGGGGCATGGAGTGACTGGATTGGGATAGGAGCATGGAGTGGCAGGATTG
>NC_063359.1:40285679-40286171 GCF_021869965.1 Rhincodon typus | reverse complement strand
GGCATGGAGTGACTGGATTGGGATAGGAGCATGGAGTGGCAGGATTGGGATAGGGGCATGGAGTGACTGGATTGGGATGGGGGCATGGAGTGACTGGATTGGGATAGGGCATGGAATGGCAGGATTGGGATAGGGGCACGGATTGACCGGATTGGGATGGGGACACGGAGAGACTGGATTGGGATAGGGGCGTGGAGTGGCAGGATTGGGATAGGGCATGGAATGGCAGGATTGGGATAGGGGCACGAATTGACCGGATTGGGATGGGGACACGGAGTGACTGGATTGGGATGGGGACACAGAGAGACTGGATTGGGATAGGGGCGTGGAGTGGCAGGATTGGGATGGGGGCATGGAGTGACCGGATAGGGATGGGGACGCGGAGTGACCGGATTGGGATAAGGGCACGGAGTGGAGGGATTGGGATGGGGGCATGAAGTGACCGGATTGGGATAGGGGCATGGAGAGATTGGATTGGGATAGGGGCACTGA
>NC_063359.1:40282792-40285579 GCF_021869965.1 Rhincodon typus | reverse complement strand
CAAACCCCCCCTCTGTCTCCCACCATCAAACCCCCCCTCTGTCTCCCACCATCAAACTGCCCCTCTGTCTCCCACCATCAAACCCCACCTCTGTCTCCAACCATCAAACCAATTTTGTATCCAATTGGTAACTCTCCCTGAATCCCATGTGATCTGACTTTACTAATTAATCTACTATGCAGAACCTTGTCAAAGGCTTTACTGAAGTCCATATAAACAACATCTTACTGCTCTGTCCTCATCTATCTTTGAGGTCATGTCCTCAAAAAACTCACAATTGAGTTTGTGAGACACGATTTCCCACGCACAAAGCTATGCTGACTGTCCCTGATCTGTCCTTGTCTCTCCAAATGTGTGTAATTCCTATCTCTCAGAATCCCCTCCAAAAGCTTAGCCACCACTGTAGAGGCCATTAATGAAATGACCAATAGATACCCCAGATTCCAAACTCTCCAAGTAAATCATGTTCATCGAAGAATTTTAATCGTTCTCAGCTCAAAGTAATTCTCAACACATTGTGGAGTTTTATCACAATCTGTGCCTTCATGTCTTGGTGAGACATAACATTATCAGCAAGAGGCCTAATCAAATACAAGAGTGGGTTTACTCGATAAAGAGGTGGGGGAAATGTTGGCAAATGGAGTATAATAAAAGTTGTTCGGAAGGGAGAACAAAATAACAGTCTGATTTAAATGGAGAGAAACTGCAGGAAGCTGCAGCACAAAAGGACTTGGGGGGAACTTGTGCATGAAATACAGAAAGCTAGCACACAGGGGCAGCAGGGAATCAGGAAGGGTCAGGGAATGTTGGCCCTTATTTCAAGGGGATTGAAGTATAAGAGTTGGGAAGTCTCAATGCACTGTACAAGGAGACCACATCTGGAGCACTGTGAACAGGTTTGGTCCCCTCACTTTAGGAAAGATATCATTTCATTGGAGTTCAGATGAGGTTCACGAAGAAGGTCCCTTTGGTATGTGGGGACTGTCTGATGAGCAAAGGCTCAGACAGTGGGACCCAGTGGGATCACACAGGCACACTGGGATTTAGAAGAGTGAGAGGTGATCTCATTGAAACATATTGGATTCTTAAGGGGCTTGTCAGGGTCAATGCTGAGAGACCTCCTTCTGTTCCTATTTCTATGGTGTCCATATCTGTTGGCTTCTCTTTCTCTGTCTCTCTGTGGCTCTCACTATCTGTCTCACTGCCAGTCTCTCTCTCTGAGTCTCACTATTTCTCCAGCCTCACAATGGACCATTGGTGATGAGCAATGATTAAAACACGATAATAAAAACGTTCCTCATCAAATCCAGCATCGAGTTTATTTTGTGTCTCCTTTCCAATGTTTGTGAGCAGGAAGCGTGCTATTCGGCTGAACAAACAGGAGAGACACCAGAGAAAGGAGAACTGGGATAACGTAACGGGAAGTGAGAATTCCGACACTGACTCCTCAGACAGAGAGCAGAGCAACGGGATCAGGAGGTGATCCATCCTCTTTGTCGAAATATGCGATTCAGTAAGATACAGCCCAGGACCAGGCCCACCAGTGTCTGAGAGGGCAGGAGCCAGTACACAGAACCAGGCACAGATTCCAGGAACAAGTCTCACAACATTAAAGGTTCCAGCCTCACTCCACTGTGCTGAGGGAACGCCGCACTGTCGGAGGGTCAGTGCTGAGGGAGCGGGCACTGTCAGAGGGTCAGTGCTGAGGGAGCGCTGCACTGTCGGTGAGTCAGTGATGAGGGAGTGGGCATCGTCGGTGGGTCAGTGCTGAGGTATTATGGGGGTGTTGGTGGGCTGTGTTGGCAGGGGAAAGTGTGGAAGAGGGGGATCTGCCTTGTTTCTCAATAATATTAATCACTTGGCTAATGTGACCAACTGGTGAATGATTTGTTCATGACTTCATTGCTCTTTGCGGGCTCTTGCTATGTAGTTTGGGACTGGGCTGTTTCTGAGTTGACAATAAAATCTGTAATGATTGTCTCACCCTGTCCTTTCTGGTGACTGAGTTTTGTTTAAGTGTCTGAGTTTGAATCCTTCCTGTACTGTTTCTCTCACCTGTCTGTCTCTATTCCTCGTTCTTCTTTTTCTCACTGTCAGTGTCTCTTCCTCCCTCTCTCTCCCTCTGTCTCTCCCTCTCTCTCCCCCTTGGTCTCTCCCCCTCTGTCTCTCCCCTTGTCTCTCCCTCTCAGTCTCTCCCTCTCTCTCCCTTTGTCTCTCCCTCTGTCTCTCCCTTTGTCTCTCCCCCTCTGTCTCTCCCTTTGTCTCTCCCTCTGTCTCTCCCTCTGTCTCCCCCTCTGTCTCTCCCTTTGTCTCTCCCTCTCTCTCCCCCTCTGTCTCTCCCTCTGTCTCCCCCTCTGTCTCTCCCTTTGTCTCTCCCTCTGTCACTTCCTCTCTCTCCTCTGTCTCTGTCTCTTGCTCTCTCATTATCTCCTTCTTTCTTGCCCCTTTGTTCTCTCTTCCACACGAACAGTATTGGAGGCCATTCAGCCCATCAAGTCATTGACTGACTTGGCCTCACGGATTCCCCTCCCTATCCCCGTGTTTGGGGGAGTGGAGGAGTCGGGTACACGGGAGGTAAAGGCCAGGGGGAGATGATAGAGGAGGGAGTGTGGAAAGAAAATGGAGGAGTAAGGGAGAGGTTTGGGATAGTGAGGGTTGGGATAGCGAGGGTTGGGATAGCGAAGGTTGGGATAACGAGGGTTGGGATGGTGAGGGTGAGGTTGGAAATAGTGAGGGTGAGGTTAGGGATAGTGAGAGTGAGGTTAGAAATAGTGAGGGTGAGGTTAG
>NC_063359.1:40279871-40282292 GCF_021869965.1 Rhincodon typus | reverse complement strand
GTGTGTGAGTGAGTGTGTGTGTGAGTGAGCGAGTGAGTGAGTGTGTAAGTGAGTGTGTGTGAGTGTGTGATTGTGTGAGTGAGTGAGTGTGTAAGTGAGTGTGTGAGTGAGTGCGTGAGTGAGTGAGTGCGTGAGTGAGTGTGTGTGTGTATATGTATGCGTGTGTGTGTGTGAGAGTGTGTGTGTGAGTGAGTGTGTAAGTGAGTGAGTGTGTGAGTGTGTAAGTGAGTGAGTGTGTGAGGTAGGGTCTCAGTAAGGGGTTGAGGGGGAGAGTGCCAGGGGTCTGCAGGGCAGTTTGAGGGGAGGTGGTTGAGGAAAAGGGGGAGCAATGCCCCTCCTGTCTGGATGGTGCTGGGAGGGTTGGGGGTTGGATGGGGGGCCCAGTTGGTGTGGGGAGCTGCCCCCTGCAGCTGAGGCCTCGGGTCTTGGGGAGGGAGGCGCGGGTGGCGCTTGGGCCGAGCAGACTCAGGCTGAAAGGGTTAACACCCGAGGGACACTGTCTTGGAGCCCCTTCCGACCCTCCCTCCTTCCCAGAGGCAAGAGGCACCCCCCCACCCCCCACTGACTGAAATAAAAACCCTCTCTGGGGCAATCAGGGTCATTGGGGGTAAATGATTAGGCAGAGCTCAGTTACTGTAATAACTGCCCAATGTGACTGCTATAGGCACAGTCCAACACAGGGAGTGAGGGGGTGGGGGGGAGAGAGAGAGGGGAGGGAGAGGGGGGGGAGAGGGAGGGGGGGAGAGAGGGGGAGAGGGAGGGGGAGGGAGAGAGAGGGAGGGGGGGGAGACAGAGGGAGAGGGAGGGGGTGTTGGAGTTAGAGAGGGAGGAGGCGAGATAGGGAGAGGGAGTTGGAGAGGGAGGAGGAGAGAGAGGGAGGGATGAAAGAAGAAAATCAGGTAGCAGCAGCATCACACCCTCCCGCCCTCTCCCCAGACCCTGCCGTCCCTTATATTTCACCCTGGTGAGTAAACAGCCTTCCCTTTCCTTTCCCCTGATCCCGGATCGATCTGACCCTTTCCATTGATACCTCCCAAATATTCCCCATCAAACCCGCCAGCCTCTAACTAGCCCTGTGAGGACTGTGCAGGGATTAGTGTCCAAGGCAGAAAAATCCCAGGGAACTGAACACACAGGGATAGAGGTCCATCCCTGGGGGCTCCATAAGGCATTCCCAACCTGGGCTGACTTCCCCTTCACATCGGAATCAGAACAGGAGCCAAAGGATCCCAGTACCATCCCGTAGCCCTGTGATAAAACATTCCTGGCAGGGGGTGCTGATTGTATTGTCCCTGGGTTAGTGATCCCAATACCCCAGGCTAATGTTTCACCAACGTGGGTTGGCATCCCACTGTGTCTGACGGTGAAATGTGAATCACGCTTCCTGGAAACTCTCTACATTCCTCAATTTCCAGAAGGAAGAAGCTAAGGACAGGGGCCACTGGTCATTCTGGTGTGTCCCCTCAAGGAACACTCTGGACACAATAATATTCCAGCAGAAAGTGACCGCAGAACGCTACAGTGCTGGGAATCCTGTTGATGGATCACAAAGACTTTGTCTGCAGATGCAGCAAGTGATTAGGGAGGTGAGTGGAATACTGGCCAAGGTTGCAAAGGGATTTTTTTAGATGTTAGGGATGTGAGTATCAGCATTTATTGTCCATCCCTTATTGCCCCAGAGGGTTGTTAAGGGTGGGTTTGGAGTCCCGTGCAGGGTCAGACCAGGTGAGGACGAATCACAGTGTGGCACGGTGACTGCTGTGCCCAGGACCGTGAGAAATTACAGAGAGCTGTAAACACAGCCCAGTCCGTCACACAAACCACCGACTCCATCTACACTTCCCACTGCCTCAGGAAAGTAATCAACATCATCACAGACCCTCCTATCCCCCCGGTTATACTCGCTTCCACCCTCCTCCGCAAGGCAGAAGATATAAAAGTTTGAAAACATGCACAAACAGATTGAAGAACAGCTTCTTCCTCACTGTTACCAGGTATATGAACAGACCTCTCAAATGTTAATGTTGATCTCCCTCTCTCTGCACCTTCTCTGCTGCTATAACACTGCACTCTGTTCTACTCCCCCTGATGTACTTTGTATGGTACAATCTGCTGGTAGATCAGGCAAAACAACACATTTCACTGTCTCTCGGTACATGCGACAAGAATAAATCAAAATCCATCTCAAACTCAAGGAGAGTGCGTTCCCTTCCCTAAAGGACATTGATGAACCAGGTGGGTTTTTAAACAATTATTACAAGGTTATCATTCAACCGAATTCAAGTTTCACTATCAGCCCCACGGTGAGATTCAAAGCCATGACCCCCAAAACATTTCACTGTGATCCTGGATTACTAGCCCCGGGATCCAGGATTACTAGCCCCGGGACCCAGGATTACTAGCCCCGGGATCCAGGATTAC
>NC_063359.1:40279087-40279700 GCF_021869965.1 Rhincodon typus | reverse complement strand
ATTACTAGTGCGGGACCCAGGATTACTAGCCCC
Organism: Rhincodon typus; assembly: GCF_021869965.1. Taxonomy (NCBI): domain Eukaryota; kingdom Metazoa; phylum Chordata; class Chondrichthyes; order Orectolobiformes; family Rhincodontidae; genus Rhincodon; species Rhincodon typus. The sequence goes on along the minus strand of NC_063359.1, from coordinate 40,279,667 downwards.
GTGATCCAGGATTAATAGCCCCGGGATCCAGGATTACTAATCCCGGGATCCAGGATTACTAGCCCCGGGACCCAGGATTACTAGTGCGGGACCCAGGATTACTAGCCCCGGGATCCAGGATTACTGGTACGGGACACAGGATTACTAGCCCCGGGATCCAGGATTACTAGGTCCGGCACCCAGGATTACTAGCCCCAGGACCCAGGGTTACTAGCCCCGGGACCCAGGATTACTAGCCCCAGGATCCAGGATTACTAGCCCTGGGATCCAGGATTACTAGTGTGGGATTCTGGATTACTAGCCCTGGGATCCAGGATTACTAGCCCCGGGACCCAGGATTACTAGCCCCGGGATCGAGGATTACTAGCCCCGGGATCCAGGATTACTAGTGCGGGGCCCAGGATACTAGCCCCGGGATCCAGGATTAATAGCCCCGGGATCCAGGATTAATAGCCCTGGGATCCAGGATTACTAGCCCTGGGACCCAGGATTACTAGCCCCGGGATCCAGGATTACTAGTGCGGGACCCAGGATACTAGCCCCGGGATCCAGGATTACTAGTGCGGGACCCAGGATTACT
>NC_063359.1:40278879-40279077 GCF_021869965.1 Rhincodon typus | reverse complement strand
GGACCCAGGATTACTAGCCCCGGGATCCAGGATTACTAGTGCGGGACACAGGATTACTAGCCCCGGGACCCAGGATTACTAGCCCCGGGAACCAGGATTACTATTGCGGGATTCTGGATTACTAGCCCCGGGATCCAGGATTACTAGTGCGGGACCCAGGATTACTAGCCCCGGGATCCAGGATTACTAGTGCGGGAC
>NC_063359.1:40267376-40278869 GCF_021869965.1 Rhincodon typus | reverse complement strand
GGACCCAGGATTACTAGCCCCGGGATCCAGGATTACTAGTGCGGGACCCAGGATTACTAGCCCCGTGATCCAGGATTACTAGCCCTGGGATCCAGGATTACTAGTGCGGGATTCTGGATTACTAGCCCCGGGACCCAGGGTTACTAGCCCCGGGACCCAGGATTACTAGCCCCGGGATCCAGGATTACTAGTGCAGGACACAGGATTACTAGCCCCAGGACCCAGGATTACTAGCCCCAGGATCCAGGATTACTAGTGCGGGACACAGGATTACTAGCCCCGGGACCCAGGATTACTAGCCCCGGGAACCAGGATTACTATTGTGGGATTCTGGATTACTAGCCCCGGGATCCAGGATTACTAGTGCGGGACCCAGGATTACTAGCCCCGGGACCCAGGATTACTAGCCCCGGGATCCAGGATTACTAGTGCGGGACCCAGGATTACTAGCCCCGGGACCCAGGATTACTAGCCCCGGGAACCAGGATTACTAACACAGTGACTCTGTGTGTACGCTAGTTGCTCCCACAGAGGTACAAAAGTCAGGAGTCTTTGCTAAAATTCCCCGAGATGTTACAGAGTGAGAGCTGAGCTGGGCCACAGGCTGGAGGGAGACGGTGGAGCTGAGAACAGTTCAGAGAAGGTCGACTGGCCTGGTATCTGGAGGGAAGGGTGTATTTCCCGAGGAGAGATTGAGGAGGTTCTGTCTGTGAGAGGGAGGAGGTTAACGTTACTGTAACAGACAAGGTCCTGGTGGCTGGGGGGGGTGGTGCGGGATACGGGATGTTGGCTGGTGTCAGGGGAACTCTGTGAGAGTGATAGCCTCGAGAGGGGGTGAGGGGGCAATTAGAAAGAAGGAGGAAAAGCATATTGAAAGAGTGAAGATATGATGTTGTTCCATCTCTTTGAAGAACAGTATTGACTGGGTGTGTCCCCCACACAAAGGGAAACATGTAAAGCTGGGTTTTTATCAGCCACCATGCTGACTTAACAGAGAGCTGGGTTCGTGGTGTCATTGTCAGACGATGGAGAAGAGATTCACAAATCTGTTCCTTTGCCACGTTTGGGCACGTGGGGTGAACCCAACAGTGCAGAGTCTCCATGTGGACAATTCAGTCTGAGCTCAGCAGTCCCTGAGTCCCAGTCTCTGTGAGGAATGTTGCTTTTCCGCTCTCCTTGGGCAGTTACTGAGTGAGATGTGTACAGTACAGCTCCCACACACCCAGGACAGATGAGAAAACATCCACATTGCCCACCTCTTCCACACTGTGCCCATCGACAGAGATCCTGCCCAAACATTTCCCAATGCCCCAGTACCCTCTGCCATCACCACCCACCCCTTCAGGTGCCTACCGTCCCAGCCCAGGAATTGGAGAAAAATGTAAGAGCCCAGAGCAGGAGGAGGCCATTCAGCCCCTCGGGCTTGCTCCGCCATTTAATATGATCATGGATGATCTCATTTTAGCCTCAGCTCCATTTTCCTGCCGGCTCTCCATAATTCTTCAACCATTACTTATTCAAAATCAGTCTATCTCCTCCTTAAATTTGCCCAATGTCCCAGCATCAGCCACAGTCTGGGCAGTCAATTCCACAAAATCATGACCCTTTGAGAGAAGGAATTATTCCTTATCTCTGTTTTAAATCTTTGAGCTATAGGGAAAGGCTGGATAGACTGGGGTTATTTTCCCTGGAATGTGGGAGGCTGAGGGGTGACCTTATAGAGGTTTGCAAAATCATGAGGGGCAGGGATAGGGTGAATAGACAAGGTCTTTTCCTTGGAATGGGGGGAGTCTGAAACTAGAGGGGCATAGGTTTAAGCTGAGAGGGGAAAGGTTTAAAAGGGACCTTACTTTAAAGAAGAGACAGGCATCTTAGCCAATGTCCGTCTTGGAAAAAGATTATCCCATTGTTATTACAATAGTCCTGGTTTGGGTGTACACTAGAGAATTTTCTGAGCCTGCTCAGAGAAGAAAAACATCGTCTTTGTTTAAGAAACATCTTGCTGCGGGTCCATCTCACTGTTAGAAAGAGCACAATCTCGTGACATTAATCACCCACACTGCAATGGTGCTGCTATTTTACTCATTAACCTCTACAGGCATGTTATTCTCCATCTTGGGGGCTGGTGGGGCTAGAACTCAGGTTTCCTGTCTCAGAGGGAAGGACACTACCAGCACAGCTATAAATGTATGCACTGTGTCTGATTAGCACGCAGTGAGACTTCACCCCCTCGGTGATGTCTGCCTCCCTATTGCAGGGGAAAGGGCAGGAAAGTGGATGTGAGGAGCGTACCATGATCTTATTGAATGGTGGAGCAGGCTCAAGGGGCTGAATGGCCTCCTCCTGTTCCTGTTTCTTACGGTCTTATCTGCTCCCCACCTCCTCCCCTGCCCCCAGGCTCTACCTGCAGTTTTTTACAGGGATGGTGAACGTGATGGTTTCACTGGTGGATCTGAATGCGTTCTCAGTCACCTGGGAAGAGGCTGTGTGCTTGTGCCTGGTATGTGTTCTCCCAGACTGAGCTGGACAACAAGGAGACGTCACAGGTGCCATGTTGAGGCCATCGTCTGTGTGTCTTGACAAAGATGGGATCTCTGGTTTGACCACATTGATGATTGCACTGGCCCCCATTGGTTTGGTGCAGAGCTGTCCCCTCGCACTGCCCCATTCTCCTGTTTAAGTCAGGGTGGCCCATGGGTCCTGCTTTCACCAGTTGACCATTAGGAGCCGCGTCTCCTGTCTGAATGTCTAGGAGGCTGTGTGCTTTGGGACATCTGTTGCATTTGGATATCTGGCTGGAATGAGAGCCCCTCCCCATTCTGCCTCACCTTTGTGAAGCTGTCAGGTTAAACACACAGCCTGTGGGCATGTGACTGAGTACAGAGGAGGGCACTCAGTCTCCTCCCATGAGGAGGAGTGAAACGATGTTCAAGTGAGATTGACCAACAGCTGAGTCTTCCTCAATCGCTCCTCTCCCAGCTACCACAGTGAGACTGTACATGTGAATAATCCATACCACCTCACCAACTCTTTACAGTGCTTCTCGGTGAACTTGGGTCTAATGCCTGAGATGATGACGTTACGGTTTCAGGCTAATGACCCTACAGTTGTTAGGTTTCTCTGTTTTTTTGGAAGTGATTGCCCACCTTCAGGAGCCAGTGAGCTGGGATATTGGAGCCTGCTCACTCCCAATAGTACCTTCGTGGCTATGTTCAATTCTGCCCAGCAACAGGAAAGTGGCTATTTACAAGGTTTCTGGTTGGTCACTCAGGACAGTCTTGGCCGGGGGTGTGGGGTGCAGAATGGTCACTGAAGAAGAGTTCAAAGGTTACAGGCATTTGGAAAAGAAGTCTATGAGAGACAGAGATAACACAGTGTAGAGCTGGAGGAACATAGCAGGCCAGGCAGCATCAGAGGAGCAGGAAAGTTGATGTTTCGGGTCAGGACCCTGCTTCAGAAAATTATCTCTGACTCCAGCATCGGCAGTTCCTACTCTCTCTGTCTATGAGAGACAGACCCATTTTACAGTGTGCTTAGCTGTGCTTCTGGGAAGGTCACTAAACAATGCAGATTCTGTGTCAGGGAGTTAGTGAGGAGTTGAGAGTTGCTGGGGTGGCTTTGTGCTGCTGGAAATCAGGAAGCGAGAGCTGGGAATTTGTTACTGGGTGAGTGCTGATGTCCCGAGGAAGTGGGAATCAGTTATGGAGTGGGGTGGGGTGGGGGGGGGGGGGGGGGGGGGGGGAGCTGGGGGTGTTGTCAGAGAAACATTGATGTATCACAGCTGGGAGACAGCATCAGCAATTCCTCAATGTACCTCCGTGAGGTTGGAGGCGGGGGCAGGGGCTGGTCCTGGGAACAGCCGAGGCAATTCAGCCAGGAGGTCTGTTTTATAGGCTGCTTTTCTCGGCCTGGCCGTTACTGTATTCCGGAAATTACAGGTAAGTCAGCATCAGCTTTCCAGCTCTAGAATGAACAACTCTGCTTTGTATACAATCCTGACATTTTCCCAGCCACCATCAGTTCTGAGGAAGGGTCACCGGACCCGAAATGTTAACTCTGTTTTTCCTTCACAGATGCTGCCAAACCTGCTGAGATTTTCCAGCAACTTTGTTTTTGTTACCTCTGCTTTAGGATCTCACTGGATGTTCCAGTGTTGTTTACTTCTCTCTCTGAATTAAAGGGTTATGTTCAGTTGTTCAGTCACCTTGAGTCCTATACGTCCTGGCCCATGTAGTTGTATGAAAGTTGGTTGAAGGGAACTTTTCCTATAACTCACAGTTCAGCATCAGAAAGACTCAAAGTTGCTATGGCTGACTGTCAAACACAAAGTACATCTCGTTTCCCTTGGCCAGGATATTAACACTCTCACTGTCCACAAAGAAGGGAACTACCACATCATTAATATCTTCTCGTTCACAGGTCTCAAAATCTTCTGAAGGTTTCTCTTTTGATTTACTCCCTACAGGTTTATAGCTGTGACACGGAGATTGGAAGTGACCTGTCTCTTGTCAGAACTATCACCTTCCTCAGGACAATTATTTCCCAGTGTGTTATTGAGCAACAGTGAATCTGGCTGTTTCCTGGGTGATTTTCTTCCCTCCCTTGTTCTGGTCCAGCCTGCTCTCTATCCCAAGCTGAGCCAGCTGTTTCAGGAATAGGTCCCTCCCTGTTACACTGAGTCACTGGGGCGGGTCTATTTCCTGACCTCAGCTTGTTTGCTCAATCCCATTGCCTGTACCTGAGTCAGTCATCTCTGAGCCGCTAATGGCCAGACAATGCTTCATAGAACACTCTGCCTACAATCCTGCCCCGAGGCAGTTCTTTATTTAAGCTGCCATACCCTAAACATCTGCGAAGTCTGGACAGATCATTGATAAAATGATCAGTTCTCTCCCCTCATCATTAGCTCCAGTGATTAAATAGAAACTGCACAGCAATGGTCATCTCACACAGTTTGAAGTAGGTATCGATGGCTTTTATGATAACCCGATACATCGCTTTCCCTTTGTCTGTCTGAGGCCTGACTGGGCTCACATTTGTATAGCCACCGGTGCAGGTAATATTGTACGAACCTGCTCACCATTCGGCTTCACATTCAGGGCTGGCACGTGGTGCAGGACCAAGTAAACGTTCAGGCCCTTCTCCTTGTTTCAGAACCTGCTCAAAGCTGCCTGGTAATGACGGAGACCTTTTAGAAACAGGGATCACAGGAACAAGAGGAGGCCATTCAGCCCTTCAAGCCTGCTCTACCATTCAATATGATCATGGCTGATCATCCAACTTAATCCTCTGTTCCCACTTTCTCCCCTGTATCCATTGATCCCTTTAGCCCTAAGAACTATATCTAGCTCCTTCTTGAAAACATTCAATGTTTTGGCTTCAACCCCTTTATGTGGCAGAGAATCCCACAAGCTCTAGGTGAAGACATTTCTCCTCCTCTCAGTCCTAAATGGCCAACTCCTTATCCTTAGACTGTGAGCCCCTGGTTCTGGGAACATCCTTCCTGTGTTTATCCTGTCTAGATCTATTAACATTTTAAAGGTTTGAGGAGACTCCAAACCCATCTCCCACTGTTGAAGATAATCCTAACTGATCCAATCCGTCTTCGTCTGTCAGTCCTGCCGTCCCAGGGGTGAGTTTGGGAAATCTTTGCTGCACTCCCTCTAGCTCCAGCGTATCCTTCCTCAGATCCTAGAATCACAGAATCCCTACAGTGTGGAAACAGGCCATTTGGCCCAACAAGTCTACACCACCCCTCCAAAGAGTATCCCTTCCAGACTCATTCCCCTAATTTCCCATGTTTAACCCACCTAACCTAAACATCCCTGGACACTATGGGTGATTTAGCATGGCCAATCCATGTACCCTGCACACCTTTGGAGTGTGGGAGGAAACCGGAGCACCCGGAGGAAACCCACGCGGACACAGGAAAAATGTGCAAACTCCACACAGACAGTCGCCCGAGGGTGGAATCGAACCCGGGTCCCTGACGCTGTGAGGCAGCAGTGCTAACCACTGAGTCACCGTGCCACCCCTGTTATGGAATCTTGCTTCTGTTCTTTCTCTCGCTGCCACCATGTAACAGTTTTGGCCTGCCGCTGTTGCTAAAGAATATTCACCCACTGAGCTCAGGACAATATCAACTTAATTTAGGAAAATGTCATTGTCATTTCATCAAGTCTGCAAGAGGCTGAGGGGGTCGGGGGCAGCACAGTGGCTCAGTGGTTTGCACTGCTGCCTCACAGCACCAGGGACCCAGGTTCAATTCCACCCTCAGGCAACTGTCTGTGTGGAGTTTGCACATTCTTCCCATGTCTGCATGGATTTCCCCCAGGTGCTCCCATTTCCTCCCTCAGTCCAAAGATGTGCAGGCTGGGATGGATTGGCCATGCTAAATTACCTGTCATGTTCAGGGATGTGTGGATTAAGTGGGTTATAGGGGGATGGGTCTGGGTGGGATGCTCCAATGGTCAGTGTGGACTTGTTGGGCCAAAGGGCCTGTTTCCATACTGTAGGGATTCTATGATTCATACAGCATTGCATCACCCCCTGTGTCAATGTATACAATGTCTCATCAGAATATCACAGGTTAAATTTAACGCTGTAAACTACAATTATTGTGTTGTTTGTAAAGTCTTCCTGTGCACAAAATAAAATGTTGCCTTTCCTTCATTAAAGACAGTAGCTGTTAGCTCAAAAGTATTTCCTTGGCTGTTGAGATGCCTGGAGGCAGACTGCAAAGGTGGCTACAGAAATGCAAGCCTTTTGTTCTAAGTATTTGTTGGAAGTGTTTGTTCTTTTGAGAATCTAGCCTGGCAGGTTTCCAACGCGCGGTTCCACTGAGAGAGACAGGGAGGAGGGTGGGGAACTGCAGTCTGCTTGTAGCTAAAGGCAGACTGCAGCAATGTGTCTGTGTGAGAGAACAGAGGAAAAGCTGGAGCTGGGGAAAGCTCTCCAGAGAAATTAATTCATGAACTCATCCTCTATCAGTGCGAGAAAGCTCTTTGCTGTCAGTGATTCTGTTTTGTGCAAATGTACCATTTCTCTCTGATTTTCACTTGTCTTGAAGCCAACTAGATTCTTTCTCAGAATTCCTCTTCATTGCTGAATTGTGTGTGTGTGTGTGTGTGTGTGTGTTTGTGTGTGTTTGGTCTCTTTCCTCGCCCTCAGATCTCAGGGAAATTTGTGAGCCTTTCATTTCTCTGCCTGTTCATGATGAGTTGCTGGCGCCTCCGGTCTGGAACAGCGCTGACAGGGTTTAAATTATGGAAGAGAGAGAGAGCGGGGTATGAAAGGCGAGGCAGAGACATAGCAGAGGGGGTGGGGGGGTGTAGGGCGAAGGAGAGAACATGAGAGAGAGAGGGAGAGAGAAAAAAAAGCTGCAGAGACAGAAGACAAGAGACCGTGGGAGAAGATTAGAGAGAGAGAGTCTGAAATGAAGTGAATAAAGAGAATATGAGAGAGAGGGTGATTAAAAACTAGAGAGGGAGGAAAAGAAACAGGATTAGAGAGAGGGAGAAGCCATATAATAGTGGTACAAAATAAGAGAAAGGTGCAAACAAAGGATAGAGAGGGAGTGTCAGGAAGGAATTAGTCCTCATGTTCTCTCTCAGACCGGCTGAGTCTTTCTCAGTATTCTATATTCTCATTCAGAGGCAGGCAGAGAGAGGGCAGAGGTAACAATGAGCTGGAATATGAAGGAGCTGAGAGGTTGATGAGAGGACCATACAGCACACACAGATGGCAGAACACAGAGAGTGGGGAGGTCAGGAATGCTCTCTGGGGAATGGACATTCAGGTGAATCAGGAATGGTTCCCCAATCCCAGTTTATTGAAACATCCAGGACCATGGACACATTGCAAACAGAGCCTTAACGCGCACCATGTCACACACTGTACAATTCCCTCACACCCTTAATCGTTGTACTGGAAATTTCTTCACTAAATGCCTTGATTCTCTCTGCAAAGTTGTACACTGGGCTGGGAATCTGATAAGATATAGGAGCATTAGGCCATTCAGCCCATCGAGGTCTGCTCCTCCATTCAACGGGATCGCAGCTGACCTGATAATCCCCAACTCCACTTTCCTGCCTTTTCCTCATAATCCTCGATTCCCTTCCTGATTAAAAATCTAACTATCTCAGCCTTGAATACACTTATTGACCCAGCATCAATAGCCCTCAGTGGTAAAGAATTCCACAGATTCACTCCCCTCTGAGAGAAGACATTTCTCTCATCTTTGTCTTCAATGTGCAATCCCTTACTCGGAGATGATGCTGTCTGGTCCTAGACCCTCCCACAAGGGGAAACAACCTCTTCCCATCTCCCCTGTCAAACCCCCTTGTTTGTTTCAACAAGGTCACCTCTCATTCTTCTAAACTCCATCGAGTACAGGCCCAACCTACTCACCCTCTCCTCATAGGACAGTCCCTCCAAACAAGGAATCAGCCAAGCGAACCTTCTCTGTACTGCCTTGCAATGCCAGTCTATCTTTCCTTAGATAAGGGGCCCAATACTGTTCACAGTATTCCAGCTGTAGTCTGACTAGTGTCTTGTAGAATTTTAGTAAAACCTCCCTATTTTTATACTCCATTGCCTTTGAAATAAAAGCCAACATTCCATTTGCCTTCCTTATTCCCCACTGAACGTGGCCACTAGCTTTCTGTGATTTGTGGACGAAGATTCACAAATCCCTCTGTGCTGCAGCTTTCTCCAGTCTTTCTCCATTTAAACAATATTCAGTTCCTCCATTCTTCCTGCCAAAGTGCCTCACTTTTCTCCATTTCATATTCCATCTGTCAAGTTTCAGGTAACTCAGCTCCTGACTCCCCCAAAGCTTGTCCACCATCTACAAGGCACAAGTCAGGAGTGTAATGGAATACTTCCCACTTGCCTGGTTGAGTGCAGCCCCAACTACACAAGAAGTTCAACACCATCCAGGACAAAGCAGCCCGCTTGATTGGCACCACATCCACAAACATCCCACTCACCCCACCACCCACACTCAGTAGCAGCAGTGTGTACTATCTACAAGTTGCACTGCAGAAATTCACCAAAGATCCTCAGACAGCATTTTCCAAACCCATGACCACTTCCACCCAAAAGGACAAGGGCAGCAGATATATGTGAACACCATCCCCTGCAAGTTCCCCTCCAAGACACTCACCATCCTGACTTGGAAATATATCGCTGTTCCTTCACTGTCACGAGGACAAAATCCTGGAATTCCCTCCCTAGGGGCATTGTGTGTCAGCCTAGAGCACATAGGCTGCAGCAGTTCAAGAAGGCACCTCACCCCCACCTTCTCAAGGGGCACCTAGGGACGTGGCTATAAATGCTGGGCCCAGCCAGCGACACCCATGTCTCTGTGAGTGAATACAAATAAGAGCAGGGGCCTGAATATTAGCTTTAACCCCATTCCCTCAGCAAGAGCCAACTGTTTCTCTGAGTCCAGGAATGTTTTTCATGGAGAGAATAGCAGAGACATCGTGGTATCATTGCACAGACTGAGCAGCATTAGAGACGGGCAGGGTTAGAGACCAATGTTGCTGTGCAGTGACCTGCCAAAACAATGGAGACATTAATACAGTTGTGGATCTCCAATACAGATCGAGGCCATTTGCACCATCATATTATGCTACCTCTTGGAAAAAAACTATTGAATTAAACACAGGCCACTTCTCTTCTCCCATTACCCCGAAAATTTCATACTGAAATCCATAACTTATAAAACTCATGATCGTATGGGAGCTTTACTCTGTATCCAACCCCGTGCTATCCCTGTCCCTGTGAGTGTTTGATGGGAGGCACAGTGTAGAGGGAGCTTTACTCTGTATCTAACCCCATGCTGTCCCCGTCCCTGGGAGTGTTTGATTGGGGGGCACAGTGTAGAGGGAGCTTTACCCTGTATCTAACCCTGTGCTGTCCCTGTCCTGGGATTGTTTGATGGGGCACAGTGTAAAGGGAGCTTTACTCTGTATCACACCTGTGTATTGCCTTACCCAATGGAGGAAGCATCTCACTTGATTTCTTTATCATCTTATCTAAGTGTCCCATCACTTTCAGGGATGTGTGGATTTCCTTGACCGCCCCTCAATGCCCATGTTATCCCTCGATCTGTCGGACTCCCCCCAGAAGTAGAAGCTTGCATTTTTCTGGATGGAATTCCATTGGTCACTTTCCCGCCCCCTTGACCACACCATCGACATGGTAACCCCCTCCCATTCACAAAAACATCGACTGACCATACCCGCTCTGATTCCTGTCACTAAGCCAATTCTGAATCCAACTCGCCATGTTCCCCTTGTGTCCCGTCAGCTTTCAGTTTTCTGACCAGTCTGCCATGTGGAACCTCGTCAAAAGTCTTTCTAAACGCTATGTAAACAGTACCCACTGCACTACCCTCATCGAGCCTCCTTGTGATTTCTACAAAACATTCCATCCAGCTAGAAAGATGTGACTTTCCCTGATCAAACTCACACTGACTATCCCCGATTAAATGACATATGGAAATACAGAGGAGCGGGCCATTCTGCCCATCAAATCTGCTCCTAGCGTTCCTCTGGCTGATCCTCCATCCCAGTAGTTAATCCTATTTGCCAGGGTTGATTCCAGTCTTGGCCTACCCTTTGTAAGCAAGGTCTCCAGCCATCTGGGACCTCACCTGTGTCGAGCGAGAGATTGGGACATGATCCCCAGAGCATCCCGTTTCCTACCTGAATCCTTTAATAGCCCAAGGTACAGGTGACCCAGGCCTGGTGATTGAGCCACCTTCTGGAAGATCAGTCCGTCCCCAACACTCACTTCCTCTTTATGCTTATTTTATCCAATATTTCACGGCCCTCTTTTTCTGCACCATCCCTCTCCCTTTGTCAGGCCACAGACTGTTCCTGTCACTGATTCAGAAAACTGTAGTTACACATAGCCCTGGAGTCACTGCGAACAGTTCTGAGCCCCACACCTTCACAAGGATATTTGGCCCTGAGAGCAGTGTTAATGTAAAATTCAGGACAGAAACACGAGAAAACCAATTTAGATGGAAACAACCTTTTCAACAGCACGATACACAGTTGATGAATGAACCTTTTCTGATGAAGGGTCTAGGCCCGAAACGTCAGCCTCTCTGCTCCTATGATGCTGCTTGGCCTGCTGTGTTCATCCAGCCCTGCACCTTGTTGTCTCAGATTCTCCAGCATCTGCAGTTCCTACTATCTCTGATGAATGAACTTGTCTGGTTTGAATTAAATCCATTAACTTTGATTGTTCACGCTGCATCTCCATGGGAACCGCAGTCCAACCAATTAGCACCCTCTCCTAATGCTGTATAAATTAGTGTTTCCTTTCTGAAGTTGGTTTTCTTGCGCACCAATTCAAGGGAACAAATTTCTACCACTTTGTGTCCTTATTTGATAATGTTTAAATCCTGTATTACCCAACAATGATTGACCAGAGTATGTTAAACAAAGAGAGATTAAGAAAACTAAGACAACAAGG
>NC_063359.1:40262572-40266876 GCF_021869965.1 Rhincodon typus | reverse complement strand
TGCTGCTTGGCCTGCTGTGTTCATCCAGCCCTGCACCTTGTTGTCTCGGATTCTCCAGCATCTGCAGTTCCTACTATCACTGTTCACAGTATTCCAGCTGTGGTCTGACTAGTGTCTTGTAGAGTTTTAGTAAAACCTCCCTATTTTTATACTTCATTCCGTTTGAAATAAAGACCAGCATTCCTTTTGCCTTCCTTATTCCCCACTGAACGTGGCCGCTAGCTCTCTGTGATTTGTGGATGAGGATTCCCAAAATAATCTGTTCTGAAGCTTTCTGCAGTCTTCCTCCATTTAAACAATATTCACCTGCTTTATTCTTCCAGCTAAATTGCATACCATCATGTTTTCCACATTGTATTCCATCTGCCAGGTTTTTACCCACTCCCTTATTCTGTCTATATCCCTCTGCAGACTCTGCGTGCCACTCTCACCACTTACCCTCCCACCTGTTTTAGTGCCATCTGTAAACTTGGTGATTGTACACTCACTTCCATCAGCCAAACCATTAATATTGACTGTAATTAACTGTGGCCCCAGCACTGATCCCTGTGGCACTCCACTCGTTACAGGGTGTCATCCTGAAAATGCTCCCCCTTATCTCAACAATGAGTCAGCCAGTTCTCTATTGATGCCAACATACTATACCCAACACTGTGGGCTCTAATTAATTGGACTACCATGTAGCGCCTTATCAAAAACCATCTGAAAATCCAAATACATTACATCCACTGCTTCCTCTTCATCTATCCTGCTTGTTACCCCCCTCAATGAATTCTAGTAAATCTGTCAGGTATGATTTCCCCTTCCTGAAGCCATACTCACTCTGCCTGATCATATTATGCATGTATTTTTAAATACCCTTCATCCTTCATCATAAACTGGAAGGGATCAATGGACCAGAGTGTGATGCTGTTGTGGTGGAATAGTCAACGCTCATTCTGTAGGACGGAGGGTGAAAGCTGATGGTTTGGACAGGGTCAGTGCTGGTAAATGTTGACCCCGAGACTATCGCCCAGCAGCAGGTTGGCACCTTCAAAACCCAAGAGGATGTTGTTTGTGATAAATAGTTGGAAGCTTTCACTGCTGCCTCCTGGACAGGGAGACAGATACAGAGAGACGGGGAGAGCTTTCTCAATGTTTATGCTGCCAATATTATTTTTGGACGTGGTATGTAAGTGGAAGATAAAACACGCCAAGGATCAGAGTGAGGGAGAGTCAGGGTGACCCAGCTTTCTGTGCTGTGTGAGTTACAATAACCCTCTGATAGTAAACAGGAAATACCTCCCACCACACAGCCCAGGAGAATCATCCCTCCTCTGAGGCATTCACCGTTACCAAAAACTCTGGGAGACAAACCAGGGGTTCAGGAAGAAAACTGGATTGGCCAAAGGGGCCAAGACTACATTTCCCTGTCCAGACACCAACTGAAACAATGGGGAAAGAGCCAGGGGCTGAATCAGACAACTCCTTTCCAGGACTATCACAGGAACTATGGGCTGAATGGCCTCAGTCTGTGCTGGGTGATTCAACCCAACATTGAACGTTGACCTTGCTCCCAGTGAGAAAGCCCACCTCCTGGTTTCGATAGACCTTAGAGATCAGCAAGATCCCAGGGCTGGCTTCGGCTGCATTTGTTAGACTCCGTTCGGTGGGTGGCTGGCAGGTGCTGGGGACAGGGCCGGGATTGGGGGATGATAAATGAGCCCCGGTCCCCCAGCCCAATCCTGAGGCAGTGACCGCTCCCTACCACCGTCCCCAGAAGGCTAGCGGAAGCTGACATGTGAGACCTCTCAGTGTCAAATATCCCAACATCGCACAGAGTCACCTGGGCCAGTTGGGCACGGAGGAGGGCCAGGGAAGTGAATATGCACAGGAGTCAGCACCTTGAGGAGTGGACGTGGGCTAGCATCATTAATCACATCTTCACTAGGGAATTGCTGGTGTTGTGTTTGAGATAAAATGGATGTGTGGGTCTGTGTAGGGGACACGATGAGGTTGTGGATCCTCTCGAGTGACCCTGACAATCCAGGTCATTCCTACACCAGCCACAGGTGTATCAAACCACGTCACTTTGGAAGGGATGTCTAAGCAGTTTGTAACTAACCTTACACCTCTCAGCAGTGCCTCCTCATGGTCATTCGGGATGGGTAATAAATCCTGGTCCTCCCATTGACGACCAGGTCCTGAGAAATGATTGAGAACGAACACATTCAGGGCAGAACCTTGTTGGAGTTTGGTGATGTGAGCATTGGTCAGATGAGTCAGAATTGAACAATCTGTATCTCAATATCACTCCACGTCTTAGACATTTCATCCTATTCGGTGTATTATGGCACACCCCCTGGCTCGGAGGCAGGGATGCTACAAGAGCCCTACCACTCCATCCCCTTTTGTTTTAATAAGGAGTGTGGTGGGTTTCTTATTGGGATGGTTATTGCTTGTTAAATGCCTTGTTGACAGCCCAGCTCACCTCGTTAATGAGAAAAAAAAATCCCATAGAATTGCTGGTGCTGGAAGTCAGAAACAAAAACAGAAAATGCTGGAGAAACTCAGAGGGCCTGGTAACATCTGTGGAGAGAAAGCAGAGTTAACGTTTTGAGTTCAGTGTCCCTTCTTCAGAACTGAACCGGAAATGTTAACTCTGTTTCTCTTTCCATAGACGTTGCCAGACCTGCTGAGTTTCTCCAGCAATTTATGTTTATATGCAGTTTCCTGTGTTACAATAGGATAAAGGACAGGAAACAACCTCACTGCTTCTAAATCATGGGGGGGCATGGATAGGGTGAATAGAACATAGAACAGTACAGGCCCTTCGGCCCACAATGTTGTGCCGAACTTTTACCCTAAACCTAAGGTGTATCTAACCTCCACCCCTGCCTTATAGAATAAACAAGGTCTTTTCCCCAGGGTGGGGGAGTCCAAAACTAGAGGGGCATAGGTTTAAGGTGAAAGTTAAAAGGGACCTGAGGGGCAACATTTTCACACAGAGGGTGGTGCGTGTATGGAATGAGCTGCCAGAGGAAGTGGTGGAGGCTGGTACAATTACAACATTTAAAAGGCATCTGGATGGGGACATGAAGAGGGAGGGTTTAGGGGGATATGGGCCAAAAGCTGGCAAATGGGACTAGGTCAGATTGGGATACCTGGTTGGCACGAATGGGCTGGGCCGCTGTACAGCTCGATGACTCTATCTTATCTGTTGCATTGAGGTCTGGCCACCCCTGGAGCGTCCCGGCAGCAGATTCCTCAGTGGCCTGTATGAGTGAGTAGTTCCTCCTCTGACAGGGTGTCACATGGCACTGCCCTGTCTTGCTGTGAGAAAGTGACATCGGGATTGAGTTCACCAGGTTCCCCAACCCACTGTCAAGCTGCCTTCGAGTCCTGAGGCCAAAGGGCTGGCGCGATTGGAGTACAGGACTGTGAGCCTGTCCAGCAAACTGTGAGGGAACTGAGCCTGGCTCTCCATGGCATCTGCTAACCTGCTGACCGAGGCACCCAGACAGTCGCAGGATTCAAGAGATAACAAGGTGTAGAGCTGGATGAACACAGCAGGCCAAGAAGCATCAGAGGAGCAGTAAGGCTGATGTTTCGGGCCTAGACCCTTCATCAGAAATGGGGGAGGGGAAGGGAGTTCTGAAATAAATAGGGAGAGAGGGGGAGGAGGATAGAAGATGGATAGAGGAGAAGATAGGTGGAGAGGAGACAGACAGGTCAGAGAGGTGGGGATGGAGCCAGTAAAGGTGAGTGTAGGTGGGGAGTTAGGGAGGAGATAGGTCAGTCCAGGGAGGACGGACAGGTCAAGGGGGTGGGATGAGGTTAGTAGGTAGGAGATGGGGCTGCGGCTTGAGGTGGGAGGAGGGGATAGGTGGGAGGAAGAACAGGTTAGGGAGGCGGGGACGAGCTGGGCTGGTTTTGGGATGTGGTAGGGGGAGGGGAGATTTTGAAGCTTGTGAAGTCCACATTGATACCATTGGGCTGCAGGGTTCCCAAGCGGAATATGAGTTGCTGTTCCTGCAACCTTCGGGTAGCATCGTTGTGGCACTGCAGGAGGCCCAGGATGGACATGTCGTCTGCGGAATGGGAGGGGGAGTTGAAATGGTTCGCGACTGGGAGGTGCAGTTGTTTAGTGCGAACCGAGCGTAGGTGTTCTGCAAAGCGGTCCCCAAACCTCCGCTTGGTTTCCCCGATGTAGAGGAGGCCACAACGGGAACAGCGGATGCAGTATACCACATTAGCAGATGTGCAGGTGAACATCTGCTTGATGTGGAAAGTCTTCTTGGGGCCTGGGATGGGGGTGAGGGGGG
>NC_063359.1:40261072-40262472 GCF_021869965.1 Rhincodon typus | reverse complement strand
GGGGGTGAGGGGGGAGGTGTAGGGACAGGTGTAGCGCTTCCTGTGGTTGCAGGGAAAAGTGCCAGGTGAGGTGGGGCTGGAGGGGAGTGTGGAGCGGACAAGGGAGTCACAGAGAGAGTGGTCCCTCTGGAAAGCAGATAAGGATGGGGAGGGAAAAATGTCTTTGGTGGTGGGGTCGGATTGCAGATGGCGGAAGTGTTGGAGGATGATGCGTTGGATCCGGAGGTTGGTGGGGTGGTACGTGAGGACGAGGGGTGTTCTGTTTTGGTTGTTATTGCGGGGAGGGGATGTGAGGGATGAGTTGCGGGAAATGTGGGAGACACGGTCGAGGGCGTTCTCGACCACTGAGGGGGGAAGTTGCAGTCCTTGAAAAATGAGGACATCTGAGATGTACGGGAGTGGAATGCCTCATCCTGGGAGCAGATGCGGCAGAGGCGAAGGAATTGGGAATAGGGGATGGCCTTTTTGCAAGAAGGTGGGTGGGAGAAGGTGTATTCTAGGTAGCTGTGGGAGTCGGTGGGCTTGAAATGAATATCGACTTGTGGTTGCCAGAGATGGAGACAGAGAGGTCCAGGAAGGGGAGAGAGGTATTAGAGATGGTCCAGGTGAAATTAAGGTTGGGGTGGAAGGTGTTGGTGAAGTGGATGAACTGTGGGAGCACGAGGCGGCGCCGATACAGACATCAATGTAACGGAGGAAGAGGTGGGGTTTAGGGCCGGTGTAGGTACGGAAGAGGGATTGTTCCACGTAACCTACAAAGAGGCAGGCGTAGCTTGGGCCCATGCAGGTACCCATGGCCACCCCCTTTGTCTGTAGGAAGTGGGAGGAATTGAAAGAGAAGTTGTTGAGGGTGAGGACGAGTTCAGCTAAGCGGATGAGGGTGTCAGTGGAGGGGGTCTGGTCGGGCCTGCGGGACCGGAAGAAACAGAGGGCCTTTAGGCCATCTGCATGGGGAATGCAGGTGTATAGGGACTGGACGTCCATGGTAAAGATGAGGTGTTGGGGACTGGGGAATTGGAAGTTTTGGAGGAGGTGGAGGGCGTGGGTGGTGTCACGGACATAGGTAGGGAGTTCCTGGACCAAGAGGGAGAAAATGGAGTCTAGATAGTTGGAGAGTGTTGTTCATCACCGGCCAATATCACAGCCCTGTCTCACCCTGCCACTGAACAAAACTAAACGCTCCTTTCTGAGTGTAATGTTTGAGTGTTGGTGAAGGCAGAAGTTTCAATAATGTTCCCATTTCTGATCTAAAGCGGAACAGTTCCCAGTTTGACAGGGGCCTGAGCTGAGTCTGTTCTCAGATGCTGTAACTCGATACAGTGCATCTGACAGCACCCCTGAGGGCATTTTCCATCACACACTCTCCACAGAACACACACACACACACACACACACACACA
>NC_063359.1:40260403-40260972 GCF_021869965.1 Rhincodon typus | reverse complement strand
ACTGCATCCACACTCACCCGTCACCACACACACACACACACATACACTCCCCACACTCTCACACACACACATACACTCCCCACACACACACATACACTCCCCACACCCTCACACACACACATACACTCCCCACACACACACACACACACACACACACACACACATACACTCCCCACACACACACACACAGATTCCCTCACCCTCCCCCCACACCCCCCCCGCATTCCACACTCACCCATCACCAGACACACACACACACCCTCACACACACACATAGACCCCCCACACCCTCACACACACACACACTCTCAAACACACTCTCCACAGAACACACACACACACACACACACACACAGATTCCCTCACCCTACCCCCACCCCCCACCCCCGCATTCCACACTCACCCATCACCACACACACACACACACACATACACCCCCCACACACTCACACACACACACACACACACTCTCAAACACACGCTCCACAGAACACACACACACACACACACAGATTCCCACACCCCCCTGCATCCACACTCACCCGTCACCACACACACACACACACACA
>NC_063359.1:40236158-40260303 GCF_021869965.1 Rhincodon typus | reverse complement strand
CACACACACACACACTCCCCACACCCTCTCTCACACACACACACACATACACTCCCCACACACACACTCCCTACACACACACACACACACACACACTCCCCACACAACCTCACACACACACACACCCTCAAACACACACAACCACACACACACACACACACACACACACACACACACAACCACACACACACACACACACACAACCACACACACACACACACTCCCCACATCCTCAAACACACACACACTCACACACACACATATTCCCTCACTGCCCCCCCTGCATCCACACTCATCCGTCACCACACACTGCCCACACCCTCACACACACACACTCACTCACTCATAGACACAAACCCTCAAACAACCACACACACTCTCTCACGTTCACGCACACACTCACACTTACACACTCTTCCTCACACACTCACACACACCCACACATATTCCCTTACACATACACTCATACACACTCCTTCACAAACACTCCCTCAAGCACACACACTCCCCTACACACACATTCATACACATTCTCTCAAACACACTCACTCACATACCCTTAGTCACACACACCCTCACAAAAACACACACGTTCACTCTCAGACAACGCTAATACACTGACACACAACCAGGGAAACCACCAGGAGCCAAGGCACTTTTAATTTGGTGATGTGTAATGCGTCAGATTTAATGAATGATCTCTGAGTAAAAGATCCCTGAGGGAACAGTGACCATAACATGGCAGAATTTAGGTTCAATTTGAGAGGGAGAAACTTGGGTCAGAAACAACAGTGCTGAACTTAAATAAGGATCATTACACAGGGTGGAGGGCACAACAGGCTAGAATGGACTGCGAAAGGAGTTTAGCAACAAAGACAGTTGAGGAAAATCAGCAGACATGTGAGAAAATAGCTCATGGCCCATAGCAATGATTGGTGAGGAAGAAGGATTCTCAGAGAGAATAAAACAACCATAATTACCAAAAAAGGGTATGGGGGAGAGGAACAGGAGACTCAGTTGGATGATCAACCATGATTCTGTTGGATGATGGAACAGGCTCGAAGGGCTGAATGGCCTACTCCTGCTCCTATTTTCTGTTTCCTAGTAAAGGGCAGGACTCATACACTTAATGGTAAGGTCCTGGGGGATGTAGCTGAGCAAAGAGACCTTGTGGTGCAGGTTCATATTCCTTGAAAGTGGAGTTACAGGTAGACAGGGCGGTGAAGAAGGCGTTTAGTACACTTGCCTTTATTGGTCAGTGCATTGAGTACAGGAGTTGGGAGGGTCATGTTGCGGCTGTACAGAACATTGGTTAGGCCACTTTTGGAATTCTGTGTTCAATTCTGGTCATCCTGCTACAGGAAGGATGTTGTGAAACTTGAAAGGGTTCAGAAAAGATTTACGAGGATGTTGCCAGGGTTGGAGGTTTTGAGCTACAGGGAGAGGCTGGATAGGCTGGGGCTATTTTCCCTGGAACATCAGAGGCTGAGGGGTGACCTTATAGAGGCTTATAAAATAATGAAGGGCATGGATAGGGTGAATAGACAAGGTTACAAGTTAGAGTTACAAGTTAAGTTACAAGTTAGCCAGGAAGGACCTAAAGAGAGAGCTAAGAAGAGCCAGGAGGGGACATGAGAAGTCTTTAGCAGGTAGGATCAAGGAAAACCCTAAAGCTTTCTATAGGTATGCCAGGAATAAAAGAATGACTAGAGTAAGATTAGGGCCAGTCAAGGACAGTAGTGGGAAGTTGTGCGTGGAGTCCGAAGAGATAGGAGAGGTGCTAAATGAATATTTTTCGTCAGTATTCACACAGGAAAAAGACAATGTAGTCGAGGAGAATACTGAGATACAGTCTATTAGACTAGACGGGATTGAGGTTCATTAGGAGGAGGTGTTAGCAATTCTGGAAGGTGTGAAAATAGATAAGTCCCCTGGGCCGGATGGGATTTATCCTAGGATTCTCTGGGAAGCTAGAGAGGAGATTGCAGAGCCTTTGGCTTTGATCTTTATGTCGTCATTGTCTTCAGGAATAGTGCCAGAAGACTGGAGACTAGCAAATGTTGTCCCCTTGTTCAAGAAGGGGAGTAGAGACAACCCTGGTAATTATAGACCAGTGAGCCTTACTTCGGTTGTGGGTAAAGTGTTAGAAAGGATTATAAGAGAGAGGATTTATAATCATCTAGAAAGGAATAATTTGATTAGGGATAGTCAACACGGTTTTGTGAAGGGTAGGTCGTGCCTCACAAACCTTATTGAGTTCTTCGAGAAGGTGACCAAACAGGTGGATGAGGGTAAAGCGGTTGATGTGGTGTATTTGGATTTCAGTAAAGCGTTTGATAAGGTTCCCCATGGTAGGCTATTGCAGAAAATACGGAGGCATGGGATTGAGGGTGATTTAGCGGTTTGGATCAGAAATTGGCTAGCTGTAAGAAGACAGAGGGTGGTGGTTGATGGGAAATGTTCATCCTGGAGTTCAGTTACTAGTGGTGTACCTCAAGGATCTGTTTTGGGGCCACTGCTGTTTGTCATTTTTATAAATGACCTGGATGAGGGCGTAGAAGGATGGGTTAGTAAATTTGCGGATGACACCAAAGTCGGTGGAGTTGTGGATAGTGCGGAAGGATGTTGCAGGTTACAGAGGGACATAGATAAGCTGCAGAGCTGGGCTGAGAGGTGGCAAATGGAGTTTAATGCGGAAAAGTGTGAGGTGATTCACTTTGGAAGGAGTAACAGGAATACAGAGTACTGGGCTAATGGTAAGATTCTTGGTAGTGTGGATGAGCAGAGAGATCTCGGTGTCCATTTGCATAGATCCCTGAAAGTTGCCACCCAGGTTGATAGCGTTGTTAAGAAGGCGTACAGTATGTTAGGTTTTATTGGTAGAGGGATTGAGTTTCGGAGCCATGAGGTCATGTTGCAGCTGTACAAAACTCTGGTGCGGCCGCACTTGGAGTATTGCGTACAGTTCTGGTCACCGCATTATAGGAAGGATGTGGAAGCATTGGAAAGGGTGCAGAGGAGATTTACCAGGATGTTGCCTGGTATGGAGGGAAGGTCTTATGAGTAAAGGTTGAGGGACTTGAGGCTGTTTTCGTTAGAGAGAAGAAGGTTAAGAGGTGACTTAATAGAGATACACAAGATGATGAGAGGATTAGATAGGGTGGACAGTGGGAGCCTTTTTCCTCGGATGGTGATGGCTAGCACGAGGGGACATAGCTTTAAATTGAGGGGTGATAGATATAGGACAGATGTCAGAGGTAGGTTCTTTACTCAGAGAGTAGTAAGGGCGTGGAATGCCCTGCCTGCAAAAGTAGTAGACTCGCCAACTTTAAGGTCATTTAAATGGTCATTGGATAAACATATGGTTGATAATGGAATAGTTTAGGTTAGATGGGCTTCAGATTGGTTTCACAGGTCGGCGCAACATCGAGGGCCGAAGGGCCTGTACTGCACTGTAATGTTCTATGTTCTATGTTCTATGTCTTTTCCCCAGGGTAGGGGAGCACAAATCTAGAGGGCATAGGTTTAAGGTGAGAGGGAGAAGACTTAAAAGGGACCTAAGGGGCAACATTTTCACGCAGAGGGTGGTGTGTGTATGGAAGGAGCTGCCAGAGGAAGTGGTGGAGGCTGGTACAATTACAACATTTAAAAGGCATCTGGATGGGGACGTGAATAGGAAGGGTTTAGAGGGATATGGGCCAAATGCTGGCAAATGGGATTTGATTTATTTAGGATATCTGGTTGGCATGGACGAGTTGGACCAAAGGGTCTGTTTCCATGCTGTACAGCTCTATGACTCTATGACTCTAAGATGAGGACAGTATTAAATTGAAAGAAAAGATAATAATGTGATAAACCAGAGGAAGTTTTAAAAGCCAAGAAAACCTAACTGAAAAATAATAATAAAAATGAGCAAGAAATCTAAAAACGAAGAGTAAGACCCTCTTGAAATCTCTAAAAAGAAAGGGTGAGGCCAAAGTGAACATTAGTCCCTTCGAGACCAAAGATGGGGAACCAGGAAATGGCACAGAAGTTCAATAAATACTTTCCATCAGTCTGACAGTACAAGACACAAAAAGCTCACTAAAATCAGTAAATATGCAAGACGCTGAAGTTGGGGAGTAAATAAATACAATAACTATTACTCAAGAAAAACTACCAGAGAAACTAATGGGGCTGAAGTCCAATAAGTCAGCACGGTGGCTCAGTGGTTAGCGCTCCTGCCTCACAGTCCCAGGGACCCAGGTTCAATCCCACCCTCGGGCGACTGTCTGTGTGGAGTTTGCACTTTCTCCCTGTGCCTGCGTGGGTTTCCTCCGGGTGCTCCGGTTTCCTCCCACAGTCCATAGATGTGCAGGTTAGGTGGGTTGGCCATGCTAAACTTCCATAGTGTTTAGGAAGGTGTAGATTAGGTGGGTTACAGGGAAAGGGTAGGGGGAATGGGTCTGGGTGGGAAGCTCTGAGGGTCGGCGTAGACTTGATGGGCTAAAGGGCCTGTTTCCACACTGTAGGGATTCTATGAAAAGTCTCCTGGAACTGATGGGATTCATCCTTGGATATTAAAGGAAGGGGCAACAATGATACTGAATGGACTGTTAGGAATCTACCAAGAGAATTACGAAATTGCTAAAGTGACACCGTTATTTAGAAATTGAAGACGACAGGCCGGTTAGCTGAATGTGTGCTGTTGGGAAAATGTTAGAGTCTATTACAAAGGATGTAATAGCAGAGCATTTAGACATATGTAATATAATCAAGTAGAGTCATGAGGGGGAAAACATACCAGACAAATTTACTAGAAATCTTTGATTTAATCTTTGAGATAACAAACTGGATTGATAGATGGGACGTAGTGGATACTTTACAGTTTCACTAGAGGAGTTGAGAAAATTGTCAACATAACTTTTTTTCATAAAGATGATAATGTAACCAGTGAAGCTCATCGTAAAATACAGAAAGATGGGGGGAGACCAGAAACTGCCAGAGAAGATTTAATTAAGCAGGAGATTTAATTCAGGGGGCAAAAATCCTGAGGGTATTAAACTGAGTCAATGAGGAGAATGAATTTCCAGGAGCGGGAGGATCAGTGCCCAGAGGGACACAGATTGAAGGGAATCAGTAAAAGAACCAGAGGGGGAGAAGAGGAGAATGTTTTTGACGCAGTAAGTTGTTGTGTTCTGGAATGTGCTGCCTGCAAAGGCAGTGGGAGCAGATTCAACAGGAACTTTCTCAAAGGAGACCCAGGTACGTATTAAATAAATAATTTGTCGTGGAGAAATTTGTATCGCTGTGGAGAAAGCCCAGATTTAAGGGACGAGATTTGACGAGCTCTTTAAAAGACCTCGCACAGGAATGATGGGCCAAATGACCTCCTTTTGTGCTTCAAGATCCATGTCTATGGAATTGATCCAAGGAGGCAATTCAGCTCCTAAGCCTGTTCTCCTTTTCAGTTAGCTCCCACCTCATTAACAAAGACCATAAAACAGAGGAGCAGCAGTAGGCCATTCAGCCCACCAATTCTGATCCACCATTCAATGAGATCATGGCTGATCTGATAATCTTCAACTCCACTTGCCTGCCCTTTTTCACTATAACCCTTGATCCCACTTACTGGTTAAAAATCTGTCTCTCTCAGCCTTGAATATACTTGATGACCCAGTCTTGACATCCCTCTGTGATAAAGAATTCCACAGATTCACTCCCCTCTGAGAGAAAAAAATTTTTCCTCATCTCTGTCTTCAATGTGCAATCCCTTACTCCGAGATGATGCTGTCTGGTCCTAGACTCTCCCACAAGGGGAAACAACCTCTCCCCATCTCCCCTGTCAAACCCCCTTGTTTGTTTCAACAAGGTCACCTCTCATTCTTCTAAACTCCATCGAGTACAGGCCCAACCTACTCACCCTCTCCTCATAGGACAGTCCCTCCAAACAAGGAATCAGCCAAGCGAACCTTCTCTGTACTGCCTTGCAATGCCAGTCTATCTTTCCTTAGATAAGGGGCCCAATACTGTTCACAGTATTCCAGCTGTAGTCTGACTAGTGTCTTGTAGAATTTTAGTAAAACCTCCCTATTTTTATACTCCATTCCCTTTGAAACACAGATTTATAGAGTCATTCAGCATGAAAACTGAGCCCTTGGTCCAACCAGTCCAAGCTGACCATGTTCCCAAACTAAACTAGTCCCACCTGCCTGCGCTCGGCCCATATCCCTCCAAGTAATTCCTATTCATGTACTTATCTAAATGTCTTTTAAACATTGTAACTGTACCCACATCCACCACTTCCTCTGGCAGTTCATTCCACACACAAATCGTTCTCTGTGTAAAAATATGTTGTCCCTTTTAAATCTTTCTCCTCTCACCTTAAAAACATGCCCCCTAGTTTTGAACTCCCACACCCTTAGGGAAAAGACTCTTGTCATTCACTTTATCTCTGCCCCTCATGATCTTATAAACCTCTATCTAGTCACCCCTCAATCTCCTAGACTCCAGTGAAAAATGTCCCAGCCTTTCCAGTCTATTTTTATAACTCAAACATTCCATTCCCGGCAACATCCTGGTAAATCTTTTCTGAACCCCGTCCAGCTTGGTTCCCATAACAGGGCGAGCAGAACTGTACACAGTACTCCAGAAAAGGCTTTGCCAGTGTCCTGTACAACCTCAACATAACATCCTTTTAAACGACCCCCAACCACAGCAGATTTTTTTTGGAAGAGGTGATGGGTGCAGGGGGCACAGAGAGAGATCTCTAGATTTCCCACTGCCCTCTATCTGAGAAAACACTTCCTGACGTCATTCCTGGGTGGATTTGAACGTTCTTCCCCTTTGATCTGGAATATTGAGAATGAAATCTGATTTTATAAATGCTTTGGAAGAGAGAACAGAAGCATGTTGGAGGTTGGGGGGTGGGGGTGCAGTCAGATGTATAAATAGATGGTAAAGGAGTTTTGGGTGGGGGGTTGCGAGAGAGGGAAAGCAGGTTTTACAATGTGATGTAAGTTATAATTACTGATGGTGTTTTTTTTCTGTTTATCCTACCCCAGGGGCTTTTAATGAGACTGGAGATCACTGTTCTCTCACATAATACCTGCACTGCACCTGTTCTTTGATGTTCTTAAGCTGCTTAATAAATGGTACCAGTGGTTGCCATGGTTACCAGGGCCCACTGCCTATTGTCAAGCCTGACTCTACTTGTAGGAGGGGGTTGCCAACGCTGGTTTAGTTTACTCCTGGATGTTTTATCAGAGGAAATTTGCAGGACTTGGGGGCATTGTGAAGCATGAGGGGGATAATGATAAGCTACCTGAGCTTTTGGACAGGAATAGGGGGCGAAGACAGAATGGGGAAGGTGTGAGAGGGAGAGAAAGGGGAGAGCTTACAAGCTAACGGGTACAATTGTAAAGGAGCTGAAGGAACAGAGACACCTGGGGGTGTTTGTGGCTTTTTGTGTTTGAAGGTGGCAGTACAGGTTAGCAATGCATTTCATAAAGCAACTAGACACTGCTTTTTATAAACCGAGACTGTGTAAAAAGGCAAGTTAATTTGGATAAACCGATTTAAAACACTTACTTGTTCAGCCTCAGTGGGATCATTGTGTTCAAATTTTCGGAAGTTTATGAAGGTCTTTAGAAGACGGTGGGGGACACTTTCTAGAATGTCCGGGGAGTAAATGGGATTGTAACGACAAGGCTAGGTTGGAGACATTGAGATTGTTTTCCTTTGAGATTACAAGGAAGAGAGGAGATTTAATAGAAATATTTGTAGGATTGTGAGGTTCTCGAGTTTAACAGGAATAGACTGTGTTGAACATAACCATCTACAGACAGAGATAACAGAACGTTTCATTGGGAGCCTTACAGACCCAGGACTGGGTTCCATGTGATTGGACATTACTGTGAGGTATCTCCTTTAGCACACGCTCAGTAGCCACACCCAAAGAGGCTAGGCCCATTACTCAACAACCCCACCCTCCCAAGTTATTTACCCCCTTTTTGCCATTAATATTTAACCATGAACATTTAACACTTTCACTCCTGTTCACTTCCCCACCAGTCTCTTGTGTTTGTTTTAGTCTGAAATGATGGTCTAGTGGTATCATCACTGGACTGATAATCAAGGAGAGGTCCCAGGGACCTGGGTTGGAATCCCACCACAACAGATGGTGAAATCTGAATTCAATAATAAAAAAAAACTGGAAGTAGGAGTCTAATGATGACCACGAATCGATCGTACAAAAAAACCCATCTGGTTCACTAATGCCCTTTAGAGAAGGAAACTGCCATTCTTACCTGGTCTGGCCTACATGTGACTCCAGACCCACAGCATTGTGGTTGACTCTTAACTGCCCTGTGGGCAATTAGGGATGGGCAATAAATGCTGCCTAGCCAGCGATGCCCACATCCTGGAGAATGAAGAAAACACATAACCTCCAATTGCATTCTTGGTTCTCCTATGATGATGTGTAGGAAACGACCTGCTCTCTTGACCTTTCCTGGGGCAGAGGGGAAGGGGGATGGGGGCGGATGGGGGAAATGGGGCAGGGAGGGGTGGTGTTGAATGTAGCAGCAATAAAAACTAATTTGAAGATGTCTTGTGCCCTCACAACCTTTTCAAACCGGTGACCAGGAATTGAAATTTCCCTTCTTCCTCTCTGTCTGCTTTGTTCTCTGAGGTGGGGGTGAGTGTGGTCTGTCGGATGAAGAGGGAATGGTGTTGGTAAGGTGAGGAGGTGAAGGTTTCCCCAGCGTCAGGACAGGAATTTCCCTTCCTATCGGAGGTTGTGAGTTTGCTGGTTGCAGTAAGGCCATCTGAGAGACTTTGTGAGAAATTCCCAGTTCACCATCGCAGGGATCAGAATAAACTGTTACATTCCACTGAGGTAGTTAGACTGTGCTCATCCTTGTTGAGTTTTGAGCTGTTGAACCATAACGTTATAAGATACAGGAGCAGAATTAGACCATTCGGCCCATTGAGTCTGCTGCACCGTTTGATCATGGCTGATATGTTTCTCAATCCCATTCTCCTGCCTTCTCCCCGTAACCCTTGAACCTTTTACTAATCAGGAACCTATCACTTGTCTTAAATGCTCTCAAAGACTTGGCCTCCATAGCCCTCTGCAGCAATGAATTCTACAAAGTCGTCACCTTCTGGCTGAAGAAATTCCTCCTCATCTCATCCCTTCACTCTGAGGCTGTGTCCTTGGGTCCCAGTCTCTCCCACTAATGGAAACATCTTCTTCACTTCCACTCTATCCAGGCCTCTCAGTATTCTGTAAGTTTCAGTGTAACTCTCCCTCATCCTTCTAAACTCCACTGAGTACAGACCCAGAGTCCTTAACCACTCCTCATATGACAAGCCCTTCATACCTGGGATCATTTAAGTCGACCACCTCTGTCCAAGACCAGCACATCCTTCCTAAGATACAGGGCCCAAAACTGCTCACAATTGTCTGGTTCATTCCAATGTTCATCTTTAAACTTGGCAAAGCCAACCTCTCTGTCCATAACCACAACAATCTGATCCTGTCAGCTTCTGTTGACACTCTTGTGTTTCCATAACTTGCTGGCGGGTTTATGGGTTTCTCTTAAAGCTTACAGCTCTTGACTATCACAGCTGGACAGGGGCTGGTTTGTGATACAGAGCAAGACCAACAGCATGGGTTCAATTCCCACATCAGCTGAGGTCACTCTCCTTCTCAACCTCTCCCCTCGCTGGAGGCACAGTGACCCTGAGCTTAAACAAGTACCAGTCGTCTCTCTCTCTCTCTCTCTCTGCTGGGACAACAGCCTTATGTTCTGATAGGAATATGGCGACTTTACCTTTATCAGATCAACAGTCTCTGCACATTGAAGATGATCCACTTGGGACTGAAAGATCTTTATCTCTCATGACAGCTTCTTATTGGTTACTTGAGATTGCTGCACTTCTTGCTGTTGGGTCTTTGCTGAGGCTTGAAGTTGTTTCTGAAGTTCTCAAGTTCACATTGACCCACTCTGTGCTCCATGGCAGAGGCTTGCTGCATTCTGTTGGTTTCAACCTGTGACCCATTCACTCTGCCTGAAGCTTCAATGGTTTTTGACCTGGTTCTGAAGCTCTGAGCCCTTTTCCTTTTAAGACTGAAGATCTCTTTCCAACTCTACAGTTATTTACATCTCTGATTCTGCTGTTATCTTGCTGCCCATAGACACTTTACAAATCTTTCCCGTCTTTCATCAGCAATATTATGAATATGGGTTTTTTTTCTTGTTCCTAGCAGTGGTCTGGCCTTTCACGGTGGAATGTGCTCCTGTTCTAACAGCTGCTTTAGCTGCATCTCCATTCTGTGCAATAAGTATACAACTACTTCTTTGTGTTCTCCAAGAAAGGATTGGTTCTTCTCAAAAGAGACAACTGGATTTTTCAAAATGGTGTGCCCTGAATCCAAAGATCCAGGAAGGTCTGAAGTTTCAGATTCGAATAAATGAATGACTTGCATGTTGGTTTCTTTCCCTATAGCCATACTCTGACTCATCACCCACAGGTCAGAAGGATGAGGGAGAATTACATTGAAACTTACAGAATACTGAAAGGCCTGGATACAGCGAATGTGGAGAAGATGTTTCCACTCACAAGCCCCTCACCATCCTGACCTGGAAATATATTGCCGTTCCTTCAGTGTTGCTGGTCAAAATCCCATAATTCCCATCCTAAGGGCATTGTGGGTCAACCCACAGCAGAAGGACTGCAGAGATTCAAGAAGGCAGCTCACTCCCACCTTCTTAAGGGGGCAACTAGGGAGTGGGAATAAATACTGACCAGGCAGCGACACCCATATCCTGTGACAGTATAAATAAACCTGCCTTAACCTTCCCACAACGTACTGAGCAATTCACTGAGGTCCTGAAGGAGATCTATTACTGTCTACATTACCCTCGAGAGGAACCATAACCCTTGCTGCAGTGTGTCCTTATGATCCATATCCTGAATAACCAGGATAATAGTCCATAAGATCATAAGATATAGGAACAGAATTAGCCCTTTCGGCCCATTGAGCCTGCTCCACCATTTGATCGTGGCTGGTATGTTTCTCAACGCGACTCTCCTGCCTTCTCCCCATGACCTTTGACCCCCTTACTGATCAAGAACCTATCTATCTCTGTCTTAAAGACACTCGATGACTTGGCCTCCACAGCCCTCTGCAGCAATGAGTTCCACAGAGTCACCACCCTCTGGCTGAAGAAATTCCTCCTCATCTTCATTTTAAAGGGTTATCCCTTCACTCTGAGGCTGTGTCCTTGGGTCGCAGTGTCTCCCACTAATGGAAACATCTTCTCCACTTCCACTCTATCCAGGCCTCTCAGTATTCTGTAAGTTTCAATGTAACTCTCTCTCATCCTTCTAAACTCCACTGAGTACAGACCCAGAGTCCTTAACCACTCCTCATATGACAAGCCCTTCATCCCCAAGATCATTCTTGTAATTTTCCTCTGGAACCCCTCCAACACCAGCACATCCTTCCTTAGATACAGGGCCCAAAACTGGTCACAATATTCCTAATATGGTCTGGCCAGAGCCTTATACAGCTTCAGCAGTACATCCCTGCCCTTGTATTCTAGCCCTCTTGAAATGAATGCTAACATTGCATTTGCCTTCCTAACTGCCAAATGAACCTGCCTGTTAACATTAAGAGAATCCTGAACTAGGACTTCCAAGTTCCTTTGTGTTTCAGATTTCTGAAGAGATTGGGAGTTACAGGAAGTGGCGATCTGTGAGGGTGGATTAGGCAGGAGCACATCTGTACCTTTGATAGTTTCAGGCCCTCAGCAGTGAGCCCTCCAGAAATGTCCAGCACCATCATCTCCACCAGGGTGAGGGTCTGCTTCTAACCCCACCCCCAGAACCTGACAACCCCTGCCAACACCAGCTGTGTTCCCCCTACCCTCACTGACCCTCCAGAGAGAGGGGGAAGTGAGTGTCAGGGAGTGTATTTGAGGGATGGGCCTGCCATAGTTGAATAGCTGGAGCAGTGCTAGGATGCAGTGAAGCTCTGGGTCATGCTTGGTGCCGAGTGTGTGAGGGTGAGTGACAATGGGTAATGCTGAATCATACAATGTACATTTATAATGATATGGTAATTAACAGTGCAGCCTGTACAGCTTATTTATTCTATGTTTGATTACATGAGACTGTTTGCAATTGATGTTCGCTGTGCTCGATTGGGTGTGAACCCAGAGATAAATGAACAATTTTAAGTTGCTTAGAGTCCATTGTGAGTTGGTAAGCTGGATATAAAATTGGCTTGGTCACAGAGGACAGAGGGTAATTGTGAAGGGATATTTTTCTGATTGGATGTCTGTGACCATTAGTGACCCACAAGTTTCAGTGCTGGGACTTCTGTTGTTTGTAATATATAGAGATGATTTGGATGAAAATGGTAATGGTCTGATTAGTAAGTTTGCAGATGACACGAAGATTATTGGAGTTGTGGATAGTGAGGAAGGTTACACGAAGGTTGGGTGGAGAAATGGCAGATGGAGTTTAATGTGGACAAGTGTGAAGTGATGTGTTTTGGGAGGTCAATTGCACGAGGAAAGTGTACAGGAAATGGCAGGACCGTTAGGACCATTGAAATACCAGAGGGGTGTCGGGGAGCATGTCCATAGCTCCCTGAAAGTGGATAAGGTGGTAAAGAAAGTGTACGGCATGTTTGCCTTCATCAGAATGAGCATTGAGTATAAAAGTTGGCAGGTCATGTAGTTGTATAGAACATTAGTGAGGCCGCATTTGGAGTATTGTGTACAGTTCTGGTCTCCACACTGTAGGAAGGATGTGGAGGCTTTGGAGAGGCTGCAAAAGAGGTTTACCAGGATGTTGCCTGGATTGGAGTGTATTAGCTATAAGGAAAGGTTGGACAGACTTGGATTGTTTTTAATAGAGCATCAGAGGCTAAGGGGCAACGTGATAGAAATATATAAAATTATGAGAGGCATGGACAGGGTGGGTATTTGGAATCTTTTCCCCAGGGTAGAAATGTCAGATACTAGGTGACTTTGGTTCAAGGTGAGAGAGGGGGAAATGTTTAAAGGATTTCACACAGAGGGTGGTAGGTGCCTGGAACACGCTGCCAGGGGAGGTGGTCAAAGCAGAAACAAAAACAATGTTTAAGAGGCATTTGGACAGACACATGAACAGGCAGAGAATAGAGGGATATGGACCCTGTGCAGGCAAATGGGATTGGTTTAGAAATGTATCATGGTCAGCACGGACATGATGGGCTGAATGGTCTGTTCCTGTGTTGTACTGATCTACGTTCTATATGTTCTGTGTTCTATGTTCTATATATTCTGTGTTCTAGATATTCTATGTTCTATATGTTCTGTGTTCTATGTTCTATATGTTCTGTGTTCTAGATATTCTATGTTCTATATGTTCTGTGTAAACTGCAGGTAGAGTCCAGAGCCTGAAACATGGAGCGGACACTTTGAAGCCTTGGGGATATAATCTGTCACATACACAGAAATAGGTGTCATTGTTCTGAGAAATATGAAATATACAGTGAACCAGTTACCCAGGGCCTGAGGCTCATATTTAGGGGATGTGGGTTCGAACCCCACTACCACAGATGGTGAAATTGGAATTTAATAAAAAGAATCTGGAATTAAAACTGAGTTTAATGACAACCATGTTCGATCACTGTAAAACATATCTGTGATGTTCTTCAGGGAAGGAAATCTGCCATCCTTACCCAGTCTGACCTACACGTGACTCCAGACACACAGCCACATGGTTAGCTCTTCGCTGCCCCTTGAACTGGCCAAGGAGGCCCCTCAGTTCAGGGGGCAGTTAGGGACAGGCTACAAGTGCCAGCCTTGCCCCACGTCCTGTGAAAAAGAGAAAGGACAGTTGCTGACCTTCACGGCCAGAGTGAGGTCATTAAAACTCTTCTGAAGCTCTGTGTTGACAGCGATGGGGTCAGGGATCGGGGGCAGGGGGGATGCTGAGTGTGTACTGACCCCCAAAAGGAAAGGTGACCTCCCAGCTCCTGCCCCGCGTCATGTGAAAGAGCAGTGAACCAGGCTCTCCACCCTGTAGTACCATTTGCAACCTTTATCCTGCTCACACTCTCGTCTACAAACAATCCTACTGGTTACTGCCATCACAATGCAGCTCCCTTACAGAGGGTGGTCTCAGTGCACTAGTCTAGTGTGTGATCACAAGCCCCCTGCAGCTACACCACAGCAGAACAGAAACCATTTCTCAGGCACTGGCTAATCTTTCATCCCATATTATCAGGCTTTGTCTAATCCCTCACAGAGAGAGGCAGACAGAAATACAGAGCAAGAGAGAGAGAATTTAATCAGGAACATGGAACTGAGACAGAATAAGTGGGAGAATCAGAGGAAGATGTGAAGAGAAAGAGAGAAAGACACACACAGAGAAAGAAAGAGTGAGAGATAGGGCGAGCCACAAACAGAATGAGAAAATGAATGGAACTGAGATAAATTAAAAACCAAAACAGAGGAATCGAGGGAAAGAAAGGGTGACAACAAAGGTCAGGAAAACAGTGAACAACTGAGAAAAGGTGCATAGGTAGAGAGAGAAGAGCGGGAACATGCAAAAAACATTCTCTTTTTGGAGAAACAAACCAGTGGTTTTACATTTTTATTATTGTCCTTAAAGAAATCTGGCTTTTAACAAAGTTAGAACTGGCTCAGTGCAATTCTCTGCATATTTCCAGCGCTCAGCCTGTGTGGAATATTTTGGAGAGCTCCGTTAGATTTCAGTCTCCATAGAAACCACCACAAACCTGGCAAGTTTCAGTTTTCGCTCTCCGTATCAGTCAGATCGGGCAAATCACAATGAAACCGAAAAGTTTGCAAAAAGTGATTTGGAGTTTCCAGAAACAAACAGCACAACCTCCAGCAGAACGATAGCGACCCCTCGTGCAGGAGCTCAGGCTGAGGGAGAGACAGAAATACAAGGCACTGCATCAGAAACAAGACAACTTTCCAACCAAGTATTCTGTACAACACACACACATACTGCTGGCTGGTAAGGGCTGTCTCTCGCTCATCTCCCAGTCAGAATGTTGTGAATTCAAGTCCCCATTCAACACATTTATCCAGGCTGTAAAGAAATCAATACCACAATATGTCTGTACATCAGATGTGGCAGTCCAGCATTTCTTGCCCATCCCTAGTTGCACCTCGAGAAGGTGGTGATGTACTGCTGCAGTGCATATCCTGTGGGTAGACCCACAATCCCTTTAGGGAGGGAATTCCAGGATTTCGACCCAGGGACAGCGATATATTTCCAAGTCAGGGTGGAGAGTGACTTGGAGGGGAACTAGCAGGGGGTGGTGTTCCCATGTATCTGCTGCCCTTGTCCTTCTAGATGGAAGTGGTCGTGGGTTTGGAAGGTGCTGTCTGAGGATCTTTGGTGAATTTCTGCTTGTAGATAGTACACACTGCTGCTACTGAGCGTGGGTGGTGGAGGGAGTGGATGTTTGTGGATGTGATGCCAATCAAGTGGGGGCTGCTTTGTCCTGGTTGGTATTGAGCTTCTTGAGTGTTGTGGGGGCTGCCCCATCCAGGCGCGTGGGGAGTATTCCATCGCACTCCTGACTTGTGCCTTGTAGATGGTGGACAGGCTTTGGGGAGTCAGGAGGTGAGTTACTCGCCACAGTATTCCCAGTTTCTGACCTGCTCTTGTAGCCACTGTGTTTATGTGATGAGTCCAGTTGAGTTTCTGGTCAATGGTAACCCCCAGGATGTTGATCGTGGGGGATTCAGTGATGGTAACACCATTGAATGTCAAGGGATGGTGGTTAGATTGTCTCTTATTGGTGATGGGCATAGCTTGGCATTTGTGTGGCCTGAATGTTACTTGCCACTTGTCAGCCCAAGCCCGGATATTGTCCAGATCTTGTTGCATGTGAACACGGACTGCTTCAGTATCTGAGGAGTCATGAATGGTGCTGAACATTGTGCAATTATCGGTGAACATCCCGACTTCTGACCTTATGATGGAGGGAAGGTCATTGATGAAGCAGCTGAAGATGATTGGGCCTAGGACACTACCCTATGCCGCCCTATTGGAGGGTCAGTGCTGAGGGAGTGCTATACTGTCAGTATTCTGTAAGTTTCAATCAGATCCCCGCTCATCCTTCTAAACTCCATCGAGTACAGACCCAGGGTCCTCAGCTGCTCCTCATATGGCAAGCCCTTCATCCCTGGGATCATTCTTATAAACCTCCTCTGGACTCCCTCTAATGCCAGTACATCCTAAAATACAGGGCCCAAAACTGTTCACAATATTCCAAATGCAGTCTGACCAGAGCCTTATACAGACTCAGCAATACATCCCTGCTTTTGTATTCTAGCCCTTTTGAGATTAATGCTAACATTGCATTTACCTTCCTAACTGCCAAATGAACCTGCCTGTTAACCTGAAGAGAATCCTGAACTAGGATTCCCAAGTCCCTTTGTGTTTCAGATTTCTGAAACCTTTCCTGATTTAGAAAATAGTCTACACCTCTATTCTTTAAACCAAAGTGTATAATCTCACTCTTTCCCACATTGTATTCCATCTGCCATTTCTTTGGCCATGCTCCTTGCCTGTCCAAGTCCATCTGCAGCCTCCCCACTTCCTCAACACGACCTGTCCCTCCACCTGCCTTCGTGCAATGTGCAGATTTAGCAACAATGTCATCCTGTCTTTGATGCTGGTGAGGGAACATAAACTGGCTTTCTTCAAGTTTGAGGTTTTTGTTTCACTGCATCAACTTCCTTTCTGGAGCTTCAATGTTATCAGCTCAATCATTCACACCCACAAGCTGTTCACCTATCTGGGAGCCAATCACAGGCTTGTTGCCAGGCACAAATCATTGATGACTGTCACCATTTCACAGACCAATCAGCTCCATGTTGCCTGCTGAATCACCCAGCATACAGGGTAATACCCAAAACGTTGACTGCCCCTTTCCTCCAGGTGCTGCCTGTCTTGCTGTGTTCTTCCAGCCGCCTGTCTGTCTACCTTGGATTCTAGCATCTGCAGTTTATTTGTCTCTGCGTACGTACCCTCTGGCTCCAGCTTGTCTGAAACTAAACCTGCTTCACTGCTTGAACAAACAGCTGTGTCAACAACACTTACAATGAGTATTCGGTGTTTGTATTCTATATACAGCTCCATCATATCCTCTTTGCTCTACATTCAATACTGTCACCAATAAAGGCGAGTGTCCCATATGCTTTCTTAACTACCTATCGACTTGTCCTACTGTCTTCAATGATTTATTGACGTGCACACTGAGGTCTCTCTGACCCTCCGTACTACCTGAGGTTCTACCATTCATCATGTACTCCCTTACCCCATCAATACTCCCAAAATGCTTCACCTCACACTTTTCAGCATTGAAATTGCATTTATCACTGCTCAGCCCTTCTAAACAGCCCGTCTATACCGTACTGGAACCTAAAGCTGCCTCACTATTTACCCCACAGTTGTTGTCTTCTGTAAACTTGCTGATCAAACCTCCTACATTCATCAGTCATAGGGTCATACAGCTTTAAAACAGGCCCTTCGGCCCATTATGTCTATGCTGACCAACAAACACCAAACTACATAAATCCCGTTTACCTGCACTTGGCCCATAGCCAACTCTGCCCTGGCATTTTAAGTGCTCATCCAGATGTTTCTTAATCATTGTGAGACTACCTGTCTCCACCATGCTCTCAGACAGCACGTTCTATATTCCAACACTCACTGTGTGAAAAAAATTATTTTCCAAATCTCTAAACCACTTACTCCTCACCTTAAACTCTTCCCCTCTGGTCTTTGCCACATCGGCCATGGGCAAGAGGTTCTCAAAATCTACCCTATCTATCCTTCATAAATTTGTAAACCTCAATTGATTCCCCCCTCAGCCTCCTCTGCTCCAAGGAAAACAATCCCAGCCTATCCAGTCTTTCCTCATACCAGAGAGTTTTCATCCCAGGTAACATCCTCGTGAACCTCCCCTGCACTTTCTCCAGTGCAATCACACCCTTCTGATAGTGTGGCGACCAGAGCTGCACACAGTATTCCATCTGTGGCCTAACACTTCCTTGCTCCTATATTCTACACCCCAGCTAATGAAGGCAAACATCCTGTGTGCCTTCTTCACCATCCTGTCTACCTTTGCTGACACCTTCAGGGATCTATGGACTTGTACACCAAGTTCCCTTTGTTCGTCAGTACTCCCTAGAAACCTACCATTCGTTGTGTATGTCCTTCCCTGACTAGAGCTCCCAAAATGTAGTACCTTGCAATTATCGGAATTAAATTCCATCTGCCAAATCACTGCCCAATTTACCAGCTGATCAATATCAGACTGTAGCCTGAGATCATCCTCCACATTATCAACACCACCACCAATTCTGGTGGCCTCAGTAAACTTACTAATTATACCTTCTACATTCACATCCAAGTCATTAATGTAGATAACAAATGGCAAGGGTCCCAGCACCAATCCCTTTGTTAGACCACTGGTCACAGGCTTCCAATCATGAAAATACAACCCTCCACCATCACCCTTTGCCTCTGATTTGCAAGCCAATTTGGATACAGTTTGCCTTGTATCCCATGTGCTCTTACCTTTTGAACCAGCATTCCAGGTGAGACCTTGTCAGAGGCCTTAAAGAAGTCCACATAAACCATATCAATTGCACTACCCAATAATTCCCCTATCACTGCCATCAGACTAACTAGCCTATCTCTGCTGTCCTTCTTGAACAAAGGAGCCACATTAGCCATGCTCTGGTCATCTGGCACTTCAGCTGTGGCCAACAAAGCAGTAAATATCTCCACCAGAGCTACAGCAATCTCCTCCCTTGCCTCCAATAGTCTGGGTTACATCTCATAAAATCCAGGGGGATTTATGCATTTTTATGCCCTCTAACACATCCAATTCCCCCTCCTTGTTGATTTTAACATGTTCAAGAACCTCACTTTCCCAACTGAAATCCCCATCTCCTCTGTCTTTCTCCTACGAGAATACAGACAAGAAATATTCATTTAAGACCACATCCACCGGCTCCATGCACAATTTGCTCCTTTGGTCTCTAATAGGCCCGGCTCTTTCCCTGGTAATCCTCTTATTCTTAATATACTTACAAAAAGCCTTGGGATTTTTCTTGAACCTATCTGCCAAAGATATTTCATGGCCCCTCTTGCCCTCCTAAATATTTTTAAAGCAACCCCCTACACAAACTATATCTTTGAAGGGCCTCCGCTGTTTTTAATGCACTGTACCTGACAATATACTTTCTTCTTTTCCTTTATCAAACTCTCAATATCACTTGATATCCAGGGTTCCTTGTACTTGTTGCCCTTACACTTCACTCTTAGAGGAACACACTGGCCCTCAGCTCTGACTATACTACTTTTAAAAAACTCCCACTTTTCAAATGTAGACATATCTGCAAGTAGCTGCTCCCAGTCTATGTTTGCCAGATCCCATCTTACGGTATTGAAATCAGCCTTCGCCAACTTTAGACACTTCTGCATTATCCTTATCCCTTTCCATAATGACTTTGAAACTTACAGAGTTATGGTCACTGTCCCCAAAAATGCTTGCCAACTGACACTTCAACCACTTGACCTCGGATTAGGTCTAGCACCGCTCCATGGCTTGAAGGACTATCAATGTAATGACACAAAAAGCTTCCCTGGGTGTACTTCAAAAATTCCACCCTGCCTTAATCCTTTCACACTAAGGCGATCCCAATTAACATTAGCAAAGTTGAAATCCCCTACAACTATAACCCAATTCCTCTGACACCTCTTTGTGATCTGTTCCAGTATCTTCTTCTGACTGTTGGGAGGCCTGTAGTACAATCTCAGTGAAATAATCACCTTTTTTAGTTCAAAGTTCTACCCAGATGGTCTGGTCTGAAGAGCCTTCTAGGACACCCTCTGTCATGACTGCCTGATCATTTCCTTTATCTATAATGCAACACCCCCACCTCTCCTACATCCCCCACCACCCCATCTGAAACTTCAAAAACCTGAAATATTGAGCTGCCCTTCCTTCAAACATGTCTCATGATATTGTTCCAATCACTATTCCAACGTGCTGATCAACACTCTAAGTTCATCTTCCTTACCAGTCAGGCTACTTACATTAAAATAGCTACAATTTAGCTTTCTAGTCCTCCCATGTGCCTTGTCCTACCCACATTCTTTTCCATCTACTGGAATGTCCCAGCATTCCTTCTATATCTGATTGGACCTTGCTCCCAACTTTACATCTACTGTGCCTCTCCCTCTGCCAGATCAGTTTAAAACTTCTCAGCAAATATATGGGGAGGCGATGGCCTAGTGGTATTATTAATCCAGAGACCCAGATAACATTCTAGGGACCTGGATTCAAATCCTGCCATGGCAGATGGTGGAATTTGAATTCAATAAATATCTGGAATTAACAGCCTAATGATGACCGTGAATCTTTTGTCGATTGTTGGAAAAACCCATCTGTCCTTTAGGGAAGGAAACTGCCATCATTTCCTGGTCTGGCCTACATGTGACTCCCAGACCCACAGGAATGTGGTTGATTCTTAACTGCTCTCTAGGCAATTAGGGATGGGCAATAAATGCTGCCTGGCCAGCGATGCCCCTCATCATGTGAATGAATAAAGAAAAATAATATTGGACCCATTCCAGTTCAGGTGCAACCCATCCAGCTTGGACAGGTTTCACCTACACTGGAAGCTGTCCCAATGATCCAAAAATCTAAAGCCTTCCCTCCTACACCATCTCCTAGCCGCGTATTCACCTGACCTATACTTCTATTCCCATACTCATTAGCATGTGGCACTGGAGTAATCCGGAGATTATAAACTTCCTCTTCAATAGACTACCTAACTCTTTGAACTGCTGTTGCAGGACCTCATTCCTATTTTCACGATGTTGGTACTGTGAGTGCTGGCTGTTTACTGTCACGCTTCAGAATGCCCTGCAGGCCCTGCGCTCTGAGCCATCCCTGACCCTGGCACCAGGAGCCAACATCCCATTTGAGAGTCTTGTTTGCCTGCCACAGAACCACCTGTCAGCTCCTTTACAATCACATCCCCATCACTAGAGCTCTCCCGGCCTGTTCCCTCCCCTGCTGCGTAACAGAGCCAACCGTTGCCGCTTTCCCCTGAGAGGCCATTCCTCCCAACATTATCCAACATGGTCTATCTTTTTGAGAGGCGAATGGCCAAGGGGACTGCCTGTCCCCACGTACTAGTCTTCCTGTTGGTCGCCCAGTTCTGTTCTGTCTGCGTAGTCCTCACTGATGGTGTGAACAACTTGCTACACACGACATTCTCAGCCTCATGGATGCTCCACAGTGAGTCTATCCACAGCTCCAGGCAGCAAATCAGGAGCTGCAGCTGAACACACTCCCTGTTTTCGTGGTTACCATGGAGACTGGAAGTGGCCCTGATTTCCCACATAATTGCAGGAGAAGCATTTCCACGGGCCTGAGCTCTCCCGCCATCGTGAACCCTATCAACTACAAACAATAAACTGGGAACTGACTATTCAATCTTACCCACTACTCAACAAATCAGATTTCTCTCTCTGTGAACCTCTCTATTCCTAAAAACTATAAATAAGGCCTTTCCACTCTCTCTCACCCCGGGGATTAGTCATTCAGTCTCTAAAGCTGGTTACTAAGCAGGTCAATAGTATTAATGTACACAACAAACTTCGATGGACCCAGCATGAGCCCTGTGGTACACCACTGG
Organism: Rhincodon typus; assembly: GCF_021869965.1. NCBI lineage: Eukaryota > Metazoa > Chordata > Chondrichthyes > Orectolobiformes > Rhincodontidae > Rhincodon > Rhincodon typus. The sequence continues at coordinate 40,238,554 of NC_063359.1, read as the reverse complement.
TCACAGACTTCCAGTCACAAAAATACCATTCCACTATCACCCTCTAGCCATTAAGCTAATTTTGAATCCAATTCCAATTGGATCTCCCCCTGACAAAGCCATGCTGATTATCCTTGATTAATTCTTGCCTCTCCAAGTAGAGATTAATTTTGTCGCTCAGATTTTTTTTTCCAAACCTTTCCCTACCACAGAGTCACTGGCATCTAAGCTTCCGGCTTTATCCCAAGCACCATTCTGAAATGATGGGAGCATATTGGCCTGTCCTCCAGTCCTCAGGAACTTCTCCTGCGGCCAGAGAGGATTTGAAAATGAATGTCAGAAGCTCTGAAATCTCCTCCCATGCCTCCCACAGCAACCTGGGATATATCTCATCTGGGTCTGGGGGTTTATCCAATTTTAAGCCTGCTTAAACCATTAATACCTACACCATCTCTATGCTAATTTGTTCAAGTATTTCACTGACCCCCATCCCTGATTTCTACATCTACATTGTCTTTCTCTATCTGAATATGACGCTACGCGCTTGGTCAAAATCTTAGCTACACCATCCATACATAGATTGCCACTTTGGCCCCTAATGAGGCCTACTCTCTCCACGGTTATCTTCTTGCCTCTAATATACTAAGAAACATCTCTGATAGAAGAATTCTGCATCCAGACAATTTATGCATTTCAGTAGTGGGATGTGACTATGGAGATTTGAAGACAGTATGATCATTGAATGCTGTTTTTGAAATAGTTGATGAATCTCTATCAGATTATTACAGTCAAAAGAAGACCTTACCCTGGAAAAAAAAAGCAAGAAACCTGAGAGACAATCAGAGCTTCTAAACCAAAACAAATCAATCCCCAGTGGTGAATAAAATAAATGTACAGGCACGGATAGATGTGGAAACAAAAATAGCAGACATGATCTTATTGAATGGTGGAAAGATGTCAATACTGGGACCCTTGTTTTTCCTGTTGTATCTGAATGATCCAGATCTTGGTGTGCAGGGGACAATTCCCAAATTTGCAGATGACACAAAATCTGAAAAAATTTGAATTTGTGAGAAAGACAGTATATAACTTCAAAAAGACATTGACAGATAGATGGCAGATGAAGTTCCAGGCAAAGATGTGTGAGGTGGTACAATTTGGGACAAAAACATGGAGACAACAGAAAATAAAGATACCCATTCTAAAGATTGTGCAAGGAGTGGACAGACTTAGGCATAAATGTGCATGGGTCATTAAAGGTAGCAGGAGATGTATGACGAACATACAATCTTGTAGGTTTTCTTAATAGGAGTGTAGAATACTAGAGCAGAGAGGGTATGCTGACATTGGCTAGACCTCAGCTGAAGTATTGTATGTAGTTCTGGGCGCCACACTATAGGGAGGATGTGAACGCATTGGAGATAATGCAGAAGAGGTTTATGAGAATGTTTCCAGAGATGAGACATTTTCCTCAGAGAAGTAGAAAAATTGGGATTGTTTTCCTTAAAGAGAAGGTTAACGGGAGATTAATAATATACCTCAAAATCATGGAGGGGGCAGTGGTTAGGGCAGAGTAGATTGTTCCTGCTCATGAGAACCAGAGAGCACGGCTTTAAAATGTTTTGCAAAATACAAGGTGATTTAAAAAACGCTTCTTCAAAAAAAACTTTAAGAAAAATGCAAGCAGTGCAGGTTTGGAATGTGCTGCGTGAGAAGGTAGTTGGGAGGGTTGAATTGAAGCAATCACAGAAGCATTGGATGTTTATTTGAACAGAAACAATGTGCAGGGATATAGGGAAAAGGGAGGCTTCTGGCACTGCCTAAATGCTCAGCTGGTGAAGACATGATGGACTGAATGGCCTCATTCTGCGCTGTAACGTTGTGATTCTGTGATGAAGTATACTCAGAATAATTTTTAAGTAAAATTTGAATGTTCCATCTTTTCCTGCGTGATTTTTCTCACCAGATTTCCCAAAGACAAATGGGCCTTCAGTCGGGGAATTCCAGGAAACAATGGAATCACAGGGGGCACGGTACACAAAGTGGAATTTCAGGAGATTGGGAATGTTCAGGAAGGGCTTTCTCTGACCACAGATATTGTGGAATTGACAGGGTAATTATTCAAAAAATAAACACGTATTGTAAAGTGACATTGGTCAGGGGTGGGATTTCAGGTGGAGGGTGGGGAAGGGTCAGGGTGAGGGAGGTCAGGGGATGGGTGGTCAGAGGTCAGAGATAAGTCAGGGTCAGTGGGACCAAGGTAAGAGGAAGGTCAAAGGTCAGGTGAGGGGAATCAGAGGCAAGGTGAAGGGGTTAGGGTTGGTGGTGTCAGGGGTCATGCTGAAGGCATCAGCAGAGAGAGGTCAAGGTTAGAAGTGATTTAGGGTAAGGTGAAGGGGTCAGGGGTCAAGCTGAAG
>NC_063359.1:40235563-40236148 GCF_021869965.1 Rhincodon typus | reverse complement strand
TAGAAGTGATTTAGGGTAAGGTGAAGGGGTCAGGGGTCAAGCTGAAGGGGATCGGGGTGAGTGGAGTCGGGGTCAAGGTGAAAGGGTCAGGGGTCAAGGGTCAAGCTGAAGGGGATCGGGGTCAAGGTGAAAGGGTCAGGGGTCAAGGGTCAAGGTGAAGGTGATCGGGGTGAGTGGAGTCGGGGTCAAGGTGAAGGGGGTCAGGGTCAAGGTGAAAGGGTCAGGGGTCAAGCTGAAGGGGATCAGGGAGAGTGGGGTTGGGGTCAAGGTGAAGGGGATCAGGGTGAGTGGGGTCAGGGGTTTGGGGGTAACGGGAGCCTCTTGCCGAGCCCCACCCCCCGGGAGGGGCCCCGCTGTTTCTGGGTCCGGCTGCGATTGGGATCTTCCTGCTGGAGATTCCCGGGCACTTGGGGAGGGAACCGGAAATCCCGGAACTAACATCCACCGGATCCGGAACTACCCGGACCCTTTCTCCCCCAGGACGGGAGGGGGAGCGGAAATACCTCCAACCCGGAGGCGTTAGACCGTGCGCTTCCGGCGGCGGCGGTGAGTACAACAGGAGCGGGACAGATATCCCCCCCACCA
>NC_063359.1:40234494-40235463 GCF_021869965.1 Rhincodon typus | reverse complement strand
TCCCCCCCCACCCCCGGGGGTGCCCTGACCTGTGTGTCTACGTATGTATAATGTTTATACTCTATCTGTTTATATTAATGTCTTGGATTTGGGACACAAAGTAATGAAGTTAAATTTGCAAATGTCACTAAAATAGATGGAGAATGAAGAAATAATAAATTTACAGATGGATGTGGGTGGGTTTGGTGAATGGGCCAAAGGTGATGATTAATGTGAATATGTATGAAGTTATCCATTTTGGTCAGAGGACCAGGAAGGCAACTTACGATCTAAGAGAAATTTCAGACTGTTTCAGTGCAGAGGGATCTGGTAGTCCTTGTGCACAGATCACAGAAAACTACTGTGCAGGTACAAAGGAAATTTGGTATTTATTGGTAAAGGAATAGAGTATGAAAGTAGGGAAGTGTTGCTGTAACCGTACAAGGCATTAGCAAGACTACACCCGGAGTATTGTATACAATTTTGGTCCCATTTACTTGAGGAGAGGTGTAGTTGCATTAGAAGCAATTCAGAGATGATTCACTGAATTAATTCCCAAGATAAGGGGTTTGCCTTATGATGAGAGATTGAGTAGTTTAGGCCTCTACTCTCTGGCACTTAGAAGAATGACAGTAGATCTAATTGAGGTTTACAACATGCTAAAGAGGATTGACAAAATAGACAGACAAAAGATGTTTCCTCATGTGGGGCAATCTAGAATGAGAGAGGTCATAGTTTTAGGTTAAGGGGTGACAGATTTAAAACAGTGATAAGGAGGAATTTTAACAAAGGATCATGAATCTGTGAAATTCACTACCTCAGAGAGCGATGGATGCTGGGACATTGAGTAAATTTGAGGAGGACATAAATTTTTAATCAGTAATGCATTGAAGGGTTATGAAGAGTGCAGGAAAGTGAAGTTTAGCCAGAGATGAGGCATGAATGTATTGATGGGAGAGGATGCTTGACGGACCAAATGGCCTACTACTC
>NC_063359.1:40232497-40234394 GCF_021869965.1 Rhincodon typus | reverse complement strand
AGTTCACTCTAATTACCTGAGGCTTACTCCTCTTTGCAGTTTTCCTTTTTTCAAATCTGACTTTGTGTAACTCCGTGGGGCTGTATAGTTCACAAACTGTATAGTTCAGCACTACTCTCTGGTTGCTGATGACAGGGCAGAAAGACGGTATTTATTGATGACATTGAGGCTGCTCTTCCTTGAGGTGTAGGTCAAACTCTTGTGAAACTTCTTGAAAGTAACTCTGTTTGGGGAGGGAGTGGGGGCAGAGCTCACAATAACATGTTACATAAAGACCAAATCAAACAGATTTCTGGAGTTTGTTCTTTTGTCATTAAAGCTGTGGACTAGGCTGTTGGTTTGTTTCGCTGCCAGATTTCTACTTATAATTGACGAGATTTTGTATCTGTGTTTCTGCCTTTCTCACAGGATCCTGTGATTTCAGGGCAGTCTGGGGAGTGAGTACTGTAAAGTACAAGACACTAGGTTTGCGGAGTCAGGTCCAATCGAGGTGTTTGACATTAATCTGGAACAAAGGTATGTGCAGGGTTACAGGTGGGGCCTGGCATTCGGTGAGTTACTCATTGAGCCAGTACAGAGGCAATGGGATGAATGTGCTGTAAAAATTGAGAGAGTCTATAGGTGCAACAGGGTGAGTGTCTGTGGCTGCCTGGGATAGTCTGTGTGTTTGTAAATAGCTGTGTGAATGTGTTTGTTACCCACAGTTCCTCATGTTTGTCCATGTTCCTGCTTCACAGGCAATGTGCTTTGTGTCAGCAGCAGCTGACTGAGGGAAACATGCCGTATCTGCATGGATTCCGCCGCATCATCTTCGAGTACCAGGCATTGGTTGATGAAATCCTCAAGGTTGTGGAGTTAGAGGAAGCCAGAAGAGAGCCAGGCACTGGAAACCCAGGAAGGTGAATTTGAGGGACTGTAGGGTAACTTGGTGACTCAACCTCGACAGGCCTCTGCAGGAAACAGTTCCACAGACTGACTCCCCTCTGACAGAAGAAATTCCTCCCCATCTCTGTCTTAAATGGACAGCCCTTTATTCTGAGACAATGCTGTCTGGCCCTTGACTCTCCCAAAAGGGACATCATTCCCTCACATCTCCCCAGTCAAGTTCCCTAAGAACCTTGTATGTTTCAACAAGGTCACCTCTCATTCTCCTAGACACCAACAAATGTGGGTCAAACCTATCAGTCTCTCCTCATGCCTGGAATCATCTGAGTGAACCTCCTGTGGACTGCCTCCAATGCCAGTACCTTTTTCATTATCACAGGAAATCACACTACACCAGGTTATAGTCCAACAGGTTTATTTGAAGACACAAGCTTTCAGAGCCTCACTCCTTCTTCAGGTTTCATTAGCTAAGGGCCCAATACTGTTGACAGTACTCCAGCTGTGGTCTGACAAGTGCCTTGTATAGTTTTAGTAAAACCTCCCTGTTTTTATTTTCTATTCTCTCTGAAATAAAGGCCAACGTTCCATTTGCCTTCCCTACTCCCCACTGAACATGGCTGCTAGCTTTCTGTGATTTATACACAAAGACTACCAGATCCCTCTGTGCTGTAGCTTTATGCAGTCTTTCTCCGTTTAATTAATATTCAGCTCCTCTATTCTTCCTGCCAAATAACATAACCTCACATTTTCTCACATTCCATCTACCAGGTTTTTGCCCTCTCCCTTAACCTGCCAAATCCCTCTGCAGACTCCGTGTGCCACCCTCACCACTGACCTCCCCACCTGCTTTTGTATCATCTGCAAACTTGGTAATAGTATCAGAGATAGTAGGAACTGCAGATGCTGGAGAATCCGAGACAACAAGGTGCAGGGCTGGATGAACACAGCAGGCCAAGCAGCATCATAGGAGCAGATTGGCCTGCTGTGTTCATCCAGCCCTGCACCTTGTTGT
>NC_063359.1:40223956-40232397 GCF_021869965.1 Rhincodon typus | reverse complement strand
AAGACAACAAGGTGCAGGGCTGGATGAACACAGCAGGCCAATCTGCTCCTATGATGCTGCTTGGCCTGCTGTGTTCATCCAGCCCTGCACCTTGTTGTCTTGGTAATAGTATGTTCATTTTCCTCATTCAAGTCATTACTATATATTGTAAATAATTGTGGCCCCAGCATTGATTCCTGTGCCGTGCTGAAAATATCCCATTATCCCAACTCTCTGTAGCCTATGAGTTAGTGAATCCTCTGTTGATGCTAATATACCACCCTCCCAACACCATGGGCTTTTATCAAGTAGCCTAATGTGTGGTACCTTGTCAGACATCTTCTGAAAATCCAAATGCTCTACATCCACTGCTTCCCCTTTATCTATCCTGCTTTTTACCTCAAAGAATTCTAGTAAATTTGTCAGGAATGGTTTCCCCCTTCATGATGCCATGCTGACTCTGTTTGATCATACTTTGTGTTTCTAAATGCTCTGCTATTACATCCTTTATAATAGACTCCAACATTTCCATAAATAACAAATGTTAAATTAACCTACCTATGTTACCTGTTTTTGACTCCTGTTTTGAAATAAAGGTGTTACATCGGCAGTTTTCCAATCCACTGGGACTTTCTCCAAACCCAAGAATTCCTGGCAGACTACTACCAGTGCATGCACTATCTGTAGCTACTTCCTTCAATATCTTTGACATGAGGTCCCTTTTAAGTATTTTTAACTTTCAATGAGATCCTTCTCTTTCTTTGAAACTCTAGAGAATATAAGCTCAGTCTCTCTCCGTAGGTCAGCCGTGCCACCCTGGGAATAAATGTGCCATATCATTACTGTTGTGGGAGCACATTTCTTGAGATAAGGGCACCAAAACCGTACACTGTCCTCCAAGTGCGGTCTAACAAAGCTCCTGTACAATTAAAGAAAGACTTCATGACTTATGTGCAAACATTTCCTTCTCTTCCCATTAGTCACTTGATTTAATATTTTTGGAATGCGGTTAATATCTTCTACTGTGAAGACTGATGCAAACTATTTATTCAACTTTTGGGCTGTTTCTTAGTTCCCCATTATTTCCTCAGCCTCGATCTCTAAGGGACCTGTGTTCACTTTACTCACACTCTCTGTTTTTATGTATTTAAAGAAGCCTTCACTGTCCATTTTTATATTACTTGCCACTTTAAACTCATAATATATTTTCTCCCTCATTATTTTCTTTTGGTTACCCCTTGTTGCCGTTTGAAACTTTCCCAATTGTCTGCCTATCAATAATTTTGGCCATGTTTATAGTTTTCTTTCAATTTAATATGACCCTTAATTTCCTTGGTTAACTATGGTTGGTTTGCCCCCTTCCTAGAATCCTTCTTCCTTTCTAGGATATATCTTTGTTGTGAGTCATGAGCTATTTTCTTAAAATCTGCCATTATTTATAAGCTGTCTTTACTGTTAAGCCCCTTGTCTCTCGTTGGCTGCATATTCACCAGATCCATGATCGCCTGATCTCTGGTTGGATCCACAACATTATTGTTCCAGAAAACTATCCCAAATACACTTTATTAATAGTTCCTCCTATGGCTACCTGTGCCAATTTGATTCTCCCAAACTACATGAAGTCACCTATAATTAATGTACAGCCTTTTCTCATGCCGTCATTACCTTGTGATTTACTCTCTATTTTACAGAACAGCCATTGCTGGGGGAGGGTGCGATAGACAGCTCTCACCAACGTCTCCTTCCCATTGACATTTCTTACCTCCACCAAATGGATTTTACATCTTCCGATTCAGATCATTTCTTGCTAACGTCCTAACAGCTTCCCCATCGCCTTTCTCTTCTTGCCTTTGCCCTCAAAAAGTCATAAACCCCGGAATATTTAGTTCACAGCTTTGATCTCCTTAAAACAAAGTCCCTGTAATGGCTATAAGATCATACCTATTAAGAATTCAAGAACTTTAGAATCATACCCATTAACTTGTATTTGTGCTGTTAACTAATTTACTTTGTTCCGACTACATGCGTTTGAGTAAAGAGCCATTATTTTTGCCTCTCTCATTTTTTCACCTCCTTTGAGCCTATTTACTGCTGTTTTCTCGATGTTTGTGTACTCTGTTCCTTCCTGTCTCACTCTAGGTATAATGATCTAATTAGCTGCCATGTAATACTGTCATATCTGAATGCTCTGTAAACCCACATTCCCTCTATCCCCTCAAACTCCACTTCCCCCATCCCCCCCCACACCACCACCACCAATTAGGTTAAAGCCCTAGTTACTCACTTTGCCAGCACACTGGCTTCAACATGGTTGAAGTGAAGCCCCTCTGACAGGAGGGGTAACCCTCCTACTTCAGCACTGCTGCCTGTGACCTGGTGAACTGAAACCCATTCCATCCAGGTCAGTCTTTGAGCCATGTTTTTAACTCCTTGACTTTTATTTGCCCTAAGCCATTTGCCTACAGCTCAGATTTTAATCTAGAGATGATTACCTTGGAAGATCTGCTTTATAGTTTGGCTCCTAACTATTCAAAACCTTTCATCAGAACCTCTTTCCTAAACCTCACTTTTTGCCGCGCTGTCGGAGGGTCAGCGCTGAGGGAGCGCCGCGCTGTCGGAGGGTCAGTGCTGAGGGAGCGCCGCACTGTCGGAGGGTCAGTGCTGAGGGAGAGCCGCACTGTCGGAGGGTCAGTGCTGAGGGAGTGCCGCACTGTCGGAGGGTTGCTCAGCGCTGAGGGAGCGCCGCACTGTTGGAGGGTCAGTATTATAATAAACACAAAAATAGAGCTGGGCCACAATCAGCTCAGCCATGATCTTCTCAAATGCTACATCAGATCTAAGGGGCTGAATGGCCTCCTCGTTTTAGTTCAGCAGGGATGGAGTTAGTTTGAGCTTTAGAATGTGACCTGAGAGAGACTCAGCAACCCCTTTGTGTGGTTTTTGTTGGTTTTCTGTTGGGTGCGCTGTGGTTGATGTCAGTGTTTAGTATTTCTCTGGTTGGGTTGCAGTGCGGGAGCTGAGGCTGGAGCAGAATCATTAACTTTGCTGGAATTGCTGGAGAGAGAGTCCGGATCAGCCTTCTACCAGGAAGCTGTTAGTTACTCGCTGCTGAAAGTGTCTGAGGCTGGGCTGGTCACTGCTGCTGAGAAGCTGCTGCTGCGTGGAGCTGACCTCAACTTCGAAGGTTCGTATCGTCTGAGAGAGTGGGATGGCTTGATTATTCCCTGTGGTACCAAGGTCCCCATTCGCCTCCGTCTCAGCGTAAAGGCATTGCTCCTGAATTCCCCGATTGTATATTAGGGACAGACTTATCGATCCCTTATTCTGTTCTCAGCCACAAATGGAAAGATTTTCTGGATATTTGCCTTAATGAATTTTTTTGTTATTTTAAAGATCTCTGTCAGTCTCCCTCAGCCTCTCTCTTCCAGCGAAAAATATCCCAGACTGTCCAGTCTCGCCTGACACGCTGTCAGCTGTTTCTTAACCCTTCCGTCACTCCAACTAAAGCACTACCCCCTACTCCAACATGGCCAAGGAGGAGATGAAGCCTATCCCGTAACTGTATCTAGTTGCTGGGTATGTGGGCTGAACTGTGCATTGTTGACTGGTTCTGTCTAGTTGCTAAGGTTTCTCTGGCAGTGATATGAATGTCTTTTGTCTTTTGCACAGATCCTGTCACGTATTACACACCTCTGCATGTAGCAGTCCTACATAACCAGCCTGATGTGGTGGAACTGCTGGTCCGGCATGGAGCAGACGTCAACAAGAGGGACCGAGTAAGGAAGGCATTAGGAACTTCCCCGTGTTACAGCTGCATTACTGCATGTGCTCACTTTCCTACTGTAGAGACTGCATGTGCCAGGCAGGCAGTCCCAGGGAGTACAGCTTTCGCTGAAACTGAAACAGTGTAACGCCCTACTTGAGAGAGTGCACTGATTCTCAAGCCCCACTACTCTCAGCATTGCTGCAAAGTTAAAAATGTAATCAAAGGTACCAATTTACCTGTCTGGTGGAATCAGGTTGACAGAAAACACTGACTGGGTTCCTGTACTTAACGAGAATCATTATTTATCACAAACACATCATTCTGATCACACATAAACCGCTATGAATTATATGGCTCTACTCGTTTGAACTCTAGCCCCCTTTAAACCCCTTACACACACACATACAGACAGACACAAACAAGCACAAAGAGTGGTGTTATGTATGTTGGGGAGAAAAAGAAATGGGGAGACACAGTTCAGCAGCACCAGATTGCAGACTTCAACAAGATGTTCTTTTTTCTTCCCAGGACTTTCCATTCTCTGAAGTCTTTCTGTTTCCCAGATCATTGCCGAAGACACTGGGTATACACATTAATGTTCCATTTCACAGACACGGGGCATATACACAATTACGTTCCATTTCACAAGCACTGGTTAGAGCCCACAGAAAGTGGTGGGAGCAAGTAACTGACTGTCTTTGGGCTTGAGTTACTTTGCTGCAGAGAGAGAGAGATGGAGACAGACCCTGCCTCTTCCAGTCTGGGAAGCATTCTGTCCCTATGCCAGTCAAATGCCACACAAGCTGGTCTGCTACCCAGGAACCAATCTGAGATTGTCAACAGGCTTATGGCCTTTGATATCCGCAACTGTTCACAATTACCCTGCAAACACCCCCTGGTGCCATAGTGTCTTATGTACTCTACCTCACTGTTTACACAGCAACTGTGTAAACACGACTCACAATGAGCTCTGGTAACTTGCTTCTAAAAGTGCAGCAGTTCCTTCCACAGTCCCACTAGATGGAAGTTCCTGTGGGATTGGATAGTGCTGCCTGAGGAGCCTTTGGTGAATTTCTGCAATGCAACTCAAATATTCAATGGACAGTTCTCTCCTGAGCTTCTAGAGTGTTGTTGGGGCTGCACCCATCCAGGCAAGTGGGGAGTATTCCATCACACTCCTGACTTGTGCCTTCTAGATGGTGGGACAGACTTTGAGGAGTCAGGAGACGAGTTATTCACTGCAGGATTCCCAGCCCCTGTGTGTGTATGTTGCAAGTCCAGTTGAGTTTCTGATCAGTTGTAACCCCTCAGGATGTTGATAGTGAGGGATTCAGTGATGGGGAATGCTGTTGAATGTCAAGGTCTTCCCTTGTGCTGATTATGTCCAGTTTCCTACATTGCCACAGTAACTATGCTTCTGTGTCTTTCGCTGGCTGTAGAGTGCCTGGGAAGGTGCACATTGTGTAAAAGGTGATGTAGAAATGCAGGGTGACAATCTAACGATGCCTATTTCACTCCGGTACAGGTTCACAGCAGCAGCCCGTTGGACCTGGCGAGTGAAGAGGTCGAACGTTTACCGTGTCTACAACGTCTCCTGGACCTTGGTGCGAATGTAAATGGGGTCGACAAGACTGGTCTGTCACCTTTCGATTATTCCCTTGTTTTTGTAACCTCAACCCTCAGCAACTTCGGACTAAACCCCTTGCCCATCTCCCTCTCTCTTTCTCTCAGGGAAATCCGCCTTGCTACATGCACTGGCCAGCAGTGACGGAGTTCAGGTGCTCAACACTGACAACATCAAGCTGCTTCTGGAGAGGGGTACGGTAACTGATCCTAGGTTTAACCTTAGCCCTCCTATGCCCTGCTCACCTTTCACCTTTGGTCTCTAAAACACAGGATCTCACAACCAGTGACACAGTTACAGAAAAGCTTCACTGAGTGTGCAGACTGCAATGCCCTGACACTCTTGAAATACGAGTTATTGCTTCTTTAGGCAATGGAGTCAGTGAAGGAGCTGGACAGCTCTACTTTTATTTAAATTTAAAAATTTGCTCAGCTTATAATTCCAGTTAACATCAATCTCTCAGTGATCCTGCAGCTAAAGCACAAGGAGAGCAGAGAGCTGCAACGCAGCTTTTCCTGACAGCAATTCCCATGCAGGACAGGAACTTACCCCACAGGAGACAGGCAGCACAGGGATTGAGAAACCCCGGGGAGGGTGAGCGCCGCGCTGTCGGAGGGTGAGCGCCGCGGGAGCGCCGCGCTGTCAGAGGGTCAGCACATTTATTCCAATGTGAAGCCCCTCTCCTAAAGACCATGTGCTGCCTTTCAGGTGCGGATGTGAAGGCGAGTATGATGGACGGTGACAACATCTTCACGTTTATTATCTTTCTGCTGGGGGAGACGGAGGGTCGAGATGAGGAGGAGGCTGAGACCCTCAGAAACTTCTGCCTACAGACCACCAAGCTCTTACTCGCTCACTCTGCTGAACCTGACACCTGTCAGCCTGAGGATTCCCTCACCTATACCTGCATTGAGCAGTTTGAAGTTCACATTCCCCTTATCCAGCTTCTCTTGGAGGCTGGTGCAGGCAGCCACTGCCCTGAGCACGGTCCCAGCTGCTGGTCGGGGTTCAGCCTGCTGTTTGACAGGCTCGCTGTGTTATTGAATGGCCCGGAGTCTGTCCTGCCGCACTCTGAAGCTTTACGCCGGGCTGACCGAACCTTGGAGCTGATGCTGGGCAGCGTCTCTCAGCCCTGGCTCCCTCCAGGCTGGGAGATTCAACCCTCGGCCTACTCCAGCTACGCAGACCAGGTGATGTCACTGGCCAGGCCCCTGACACTGCGCCAGGGTTCTCCCGCCTCCCTGAAGCACCTGTGTAGGTTAGAGATCCGGCAGCAGCTGCGCCCTGTTCCTCTGGACACCAAGGTGAAGTCCTTACCCCTACCTGATCGCCTGAAGTGGTTCTTGTTGATGGAAAACAACAAAGCAGACGATGAGGAGCCAATGCAGCGTTAACCTCTAACAGCACCTTGTCATAATTTGAAGACTGACTGGACTCGAAGGTTGGAGATGCCTCTTTTTTTTAAATTGACTTTAAAACTGGGTCTGGAGAGGCTGCTGTTCGAAACACAACCCAATTTGACTGCTTGAACTCAATACCAGGCCCATGAACTCTCTCGTGGATCAGCTAGAAGTGGCACTCCTGTCCCCTGGTGTGTGTGTGTGTGTGTGTGTGAGAGAGAGAGAGCGAGAGCGGTTGTGCAAGTTCTGTCTGCAAGGTGTGAGGGTGACGTTTACCGGCTGTTGGTCACTGGAGGGAAGAGGGGGGAGGGGGAGTGGGATATGGGTGTATTGCTCTGGTTGGGGGGTGTTTGGTCTAGCTGGGCTCTGCCACTGTTGCCCAGTGACTGATTGGAACCTCAGCCTGAATGTGAGCCATGTGTGAATCTGAGCTGACCGTGGGGGGTGAGTTTAATCACAGGCCTGTCTGGGCAGGTCTGTGAGGAATGATTCCTGTCAAATTGCCAATTCCACTGTCTGTCTTGTGTGTCTCTCGTCACTGTTCAGATGATGGTGAACAGACAATGCATTCAGTTTTGAGAGGACAGCGCTCTGATCCCCCCTCAGTGGGTCCACACTGACACAGCAGCAGCAGGTACTGACAGAGTACTGTGTCCTCACAAACTGCTGCCGTTGGTTGAGACTTTAAGCCAAGGCGCCTGTCACCAGCACCTAATTCAAACGAGGGACTGGCCAAGGGAGAGAGAAGCTGGTGACTGAGTGAGAATAAGGACAGTTGTGTGGAATAGTGCAGCCTGACCACAGAGAGGCTGCCCTCGCTTTAACCTTTCAAATACTGACAAACACTCACCGTGCCTCCAGAGGACAAGCTACTCCTGGGTGACAGACTTGATTTGATTTCCCAACGCTGCTGCCTGCAGCTCAGCACATGGTTGTAAGGTCTGCTTGGTGTCTACAACACAACACAGACTCAGTGCCTCCAGAACACTGGCCATTCAGTGTTGTAGTAGGTGCTGCAGAGCCCTACAGGCACAGGACCCAGTGTTCAGTCCCCACTTGTGGGTGGGGTGGGTGGGGTGGGGGGGCGGAGGGAGGGGAGAGGTGTGTGTGTGATGTGGTGGTCGTCCCTGGTTAGGGCCGCGGAAGGTTGGTCAGCGTGCCTCTGCTATTGATGCTGACAGGGAGGCTTTATCTGTTTAGATTAGCCCAAGGTGTGCTGGCCTCAATAGCTGGTTATGGAGCACTAGCGAGGACAGTAAATGATGAATCATTATTACCTTCTTCAGCTTGAGGTAGAGAATCAAACAAAATATTTCGCTGAACAGGATTGATTGTTCAAACTGAAATGCAAAACTTAATTTGATTTTTACAGTTACACACCATTATTTACAATGAAAATTGTCCCGTTTGAAGATGAGACATTCAAATGGTCATGCAATTTTCCGTCAGGTCACTGAAGCTGGGAGGGCAAGGAAGCAACTTTTAGAAAATAAAACCTTTATTCTGCCCTTGGGCTGCTGTGATTCTTTCCCAAACAAGTGTACATGCATGCACACACACCGCGCCATACTGTCTCTCTCACGCACGCACCCCGCCGTACTGTCTCTCACACACACGCACGCACACACCCCGCCGTACTGTCTCTCACACACACGCACGCACACACCCCGCC
>NC_063359.1:40221159-40223856 GCF_021869965.1 Rhincodon typus | reverse complement strand
CACGCGCACACCCCGCCGTACTGTCTCTCACACACACACCCCGCCGTACTGTCTCTCACACACACTGCCATACTGTCTCTCACTCACACCATTCTCTCTCTCTCTCACACACACACACACACACACGCCGCCATACTCTCTAACACAGTCACACTCGCACACACACCCCGCAGTACTCTCTAGCATAATCACCCTCACACACCATACTCTCTCTCACTCTCTGTCTCGCACAAACACACACTGTCACATTAACATGCACGCTCTCTCACGCACGCACTCATTCGTCACTGAGCTGTGCTGCCATGAGTTGGCTAGCAGAGAGGGAGAATGTACATTCATGATGGTTGCAGCATAACTTTCAAGATGACAAGAACCACTGCTGCACTGGACCAGCAATCCAGGCTAATACTATGAAATAAGATCATGTGATAAAGTTGTAATAACTCTCCCTCTGGCCCTGGAGGCCTGGGTTCAAGCCACACAGTATGTCCTAACATATCCCAACAGCTTGATTTAAAAGTCAAAGTGACTACATGGTATTTGTTAACCCTGTGTTGGAGCAAAATGTTTGAGTAGGAATTGAGAGCAAAGTGTCAACCTGGTAGGAGTTATCTTCACTCACTAATAACCTCCATTTCCAGGCAGGGTAAAAGCAGCTGCTACTGTTCTCAGTGCTCCAAATCCATCAGCTTTTTTTTACAGAGGTAGCAGGAACTGCTGATGCTGGAGAATCTGAGATAACAAGGTGTAGAGCTGGATGAGCACAGCAGGCCGAGCAGGAAAGCTGACGTTTCGGGCCTAGACCCTTCTTCAGAAATGGGTGAGGGGAAGGGGGTTTTGAAATAAATAGGGAGAGAGGGGGAGGGGGATAGAAGATGGATAGAGGAGAAGATAGGTGGAGAGGAAACAAACAGGTCGAAGAGGCGGGGATGGAGCCAGTAACGGTGAGTGTAGGTGGGGAGGTAGGGAGGAGATAGGTCAGTCCAGGGAGGATGGACAGGTCAAGGGGTTGGGATGAGGTTGTTAGGAGATGGGGGTAGGGCTTGAGGTGGGAGGAGGGGATAGGTGGGAGGAAGGACAGGTTAGGGAGGCAGGGACGAGCTGGGCTGAAGCGAGCAGATGTTTTGGTAGGGCCTTCCCTAGATGGTGCTTAGTGAGCAGTGACACTGTGAGTTTCAACATATCTGGGCCATGACCCCAGTGATAGGGTTGGCCGTGTGCAGCAGTACTCCAGCAGCATTGATAAACCTGTCACCAGTGCTCACCTCTCCCACACAGCAACACCAGCACACTGGTGACTGTATCTACAACTGCACTGTCCTCTCACCAGTCTGATTCACCTGCAGCTCCTGATAGAGGCTCTTACTGAGGAGTAAAGTCAGGTTTAGCTCTGCAGTTTCCGTGCTGTGCTTCAGATCTTTTTGACCCAGTGTCCTGGAGCTGGGCCGTGTTCTCTTTCCTCTGTCGCTGCCCTCATTCACCGTGGCCTCCCACGTTCTTGTCTAAGGTGCCCCATCTACCCACTTACCACGCTCCCACATGGAACCAATTAGCTTCAGCTCAGAGTCAGATCGTACACTTGATATATATCCTTGGGGAGTTTCTCCTCTGCCAACGTGATTTAATTTGTTTGTTTATTGTCACTGTATTTTGTTACAAAACATAGCGAAAAGTGTTGCGTAGTGTCACCACTTTCCAGCTCCATCTTAAAACACAGAAAAACAAGCCAAAACATAGAACACAAAGGTATGAAAAATGAAGAAATAAAGAAAAAGTGTTCAACTTTTCAGTCCTTCTTGTTACATGCTCTGCCGTGGGCCTGGTGGCCAGGCACGAGACCCTCCCTTTGCTGCGCCACCATTGGAATGAAAATCGCTGATCTTCGTCACTATCTCGCCTCCACCGAGACCCTCGCCACAATGAGCCCTCGATGGATCTCGCCAATGCAGATGCTACCGATGCCACTGCACAGGCCCAAACTAGCCGTCACCTCCATGAACCTGGGCTGGATACAGACGCCATTGGCGAACCCTAACTGGCTGTGTCAACCATGACTCAGCACCAGGACTGCCTCAACAGTGCAGAAGCTGCTGGGAACAAACTCCCCACCTCTGACGCCGCCACCACATGCCCACGCTGCTGGGCCTACTCACCATCGCTGTTACCACAACTGAGCTGTTCACCAAGATCTACGTAAAGTCAAACGAGGGGAGAGAGGAAGAAAAGGCAAAAAGAAAAGTCGACGGCTCATAAGCCCTTTTCCACCACTATCTCACCAGAAGTGTGAAGTCCTGCCTGCCATGTCATTGCTTAAAGTGAGGCCCCATCCTAGCAGACACCAGTGTGCGGCTCCTCCTCAGTCAGCCTGTCCTCACTCAATATTAACCTAGTGCCCATAGTACAGTGCGTTTGGGTTTAGACTGTTGTTCTATTTTGGAAAAAAGGGGAAACAGAGGAGAGTGAGGCTCTCTCTCTGGTTTATAGCAGCTGTCCCCTGGTGAATGGCCCAGGTATTAGCATACATTTACATAGCTCCATTAGCATAGTCAAATGGCCCCCAAGATACTTCACAGGAACCATTAACAGACAAAATTTGACGTTGATCCCCATGGAGATTAGGACCGGGGATCGAAAGCTTGGTCAAAGAGGTCGTTTTTGAGAATCATCTTAAAGGAGAGAAGAGTGAGGGGTGGGCTC
>NC_063359.1:40209755-40220659 GCF_021869965.1 Rhincodon typus | reverse complement strand
CCCCACTCTCATCCAGTCTCTTCTCCCACCCCTCGTTACTCCCCTCTCTCCCTTCTTTCTCCCCCTCCCCCAATTCTTTGTTTGTTTTTTGTTTAGGGTGTCAAAAGTGATAGGGAAATAGGGAAAGAACAGGAACTTGGGGCTATGTATTATCCAATCAGCCACAATTTCATTGAATGGCCAAGCAGACTCGATGGACTGATTGGCCTACTTCTGTTGCTATGTCTTATGGTGTTTGTGTCAATCTCCTCTGCAGAGTACCCAGACAGCTGAGTATAAAACGTCTTCAAAGGGTATTGAATACGACAGGAACAGAGAGACTCTCTGAAGGTGAGAAGTTACAGATCCTGAAGGTATTCCATTTGGTCCCTTCCATCTGCTATTGAAGGCCATTGGGCTGACGTAGAGGAGTTCTTTTCCCCAATATAGCTGTGGGAATTGTGGTTCTGCAGCCAATGATTCTCTGTCACCTGCTTTCCCCACCCCACAGCTGTTGGAGCGGTCAGACTATTCTGAGAGACCATGTCTCTCTGTCACTGGAGACTGCAGAGTCTGTCTGTCTCATCATTGTACTGATCCCAGTCCGAATAAAACCCTCAACCTGTCTCATTGTTCCAGCTGAGACACTCTGACTGGCCTTGCCCAGTGAGATCACTACATTTCTGCCTGTCTGATGTATACTGTATGCCTGGCGAATGAACACATTCGTTTTCACAGGTTTAATTTTAAATTTCCCTTCCCTCAGGTGTTAATTTCCTATATTTAAA
The DNA here is from genome assembly GCF_021869965.1 of Rhincodon typus. Classification (NCBI taxonomy): domain Eukaryota; kingdom Metazoa; phylum Chordata; class Chondrichthyes; order Orectolobiformes; family Rhincodontidae; genus Rhincodon; species Rhincodon typus. Next base: position 40,219,892 of record NC_063359.1, on the reverse strand, counting down.
ACCTAGAATGAAAGCAGAGCATTAAGTGGATATTTTACTGGCCATGACAGCTTCTTTGGTGAACTGGGGGTCCTGTTGGGCCCTTTTATATTCCTCATCTAGCAGCTCCCAGTTCCCAACCAAATAATTGGCTGTCTGAACAACAATTTGTGGTGGAAGAGCTGACCTGACATCCCTTGATAAAAATACATTTTCTATAAATGCTATCTTCTATGCAGTCCCTGACAGCCATGGTGTCTGCAGAGGAAGGGCATTGGAACCAGCAGCTCAGCCAGCTGAGAGCAGGGCCCAGAGAAAACCCGAGGCCAGTGAATCAAGCTCTTTCTGAGCTCACTGCCTTTCTCAGCAGCCAGGTTGGTAAAGACCCCTGTCCAGAGTGGGGCTCCCATTGAACACAGTTAATCATCACAGCTCAAACCAGCCATCAGGCTGCCATACCACCTTTTTCGTGGATTAGTCCAACTCTTTGAACACATGTTGGACTCTCACTGACCACTGAGTACAATTCTCCTCTATTTACCTTTATTGTCAACACGTTACATAAACATCTTAACTCTTCACAACCATAAGCCGTGTCCCTGTAAGATCCTCTTGAACCTATATCACGTTACTATACAGTGTCTATGTATGGATGGTCAAATGTTACACGAAGTGCTCTAACTGCAGCCTATCAAAGAAATCATCTGTTTCGTTGTTATGTGACAATAATGGACATACTTTATTGGCTGTGCAGTACTTTCAGTTATCCAATGGTGCTGTTCAAAGGCAAGTCATCCTTGCCTTTGTATTTCAAACTAATGATTCTCTGCCTTTTGTGGCTGTTTCCAGTTTTGTTGTTTTCGTTCCAGACTGGATCTGTGTTCTGCTGTGTACACTGTGTGGAATGTCACCATTTCAAGAATGTTTCCTTCAGTAATGTTAAGTTTCTAATTTTTCCAGATTGAGCTGTACCTGCTGTCCTTTTGCCCATCCTGGTGACCTGCTTGGAGGTCAGGGCTATCCAAACTAGAGCCTGTTTCCTACACAAACCCCAAACAGTTGCTCAAATTATTCTTAACTCTTCTCTCCAAAGTATCTTGTATGGATTTTGTGGGACGAGAAGTTGCTTCTCCTCTGGATTGGGGATCAAGTCCCACAATCGGAGGCCCAGGTACCTAATCTAGGATGATCGTCCCAATGTAGTACTGAGGGAATGCTACAGAGTTGGATTTACTGTCTGCTGGACAGGGTTTTAAACCGAGGTCCTCCTTACTCTCTCAGATGAAAGTAAAAAATTTCATGGTCCTATTTGAAGAGGAGCAAAGGAGTTCTCCCCAGCTTCTTGAAGCCAAAATCTATCCTTTAACTAACACTGGAATAGATTCCCTGACCATTGTCATTCTGCTGTGTATAAATTATCTGTAATGTTTCCTCCATTACAACAGTGACTACATGCTGCTTTGGAATATCCAGTGAATGTGCAATAATGTTTACATGCAAACTCACTCTCAATTCGTTGAGTTGCTGTGCTGGTTCATGGATGCTTTCTTTGCCATCCCTACACAGTCAAGTTCCTAAAGCTGGATAACTCTTTCTGATTGGCTAAGTAACCATGGTTGTCGATTTAAAAAGCTGGGATTTCAGATTTACAGATGACATTCAAGGCTTCTGGAGGGCACCCTGTGCAGTTCTTAGACCCCCTGGCCTGTGGTAGGATAGATTGAGCTAGAGAATAATGGCAGACCAGTAAAGGGAGTACTGATCCACTGCTCGATCTGTATCCCAGTAACTTCATCTCTTGTTCCTCATGCTTACTTGCAAGCTGAGAGTTGGTTCAGCTCTGTCTTGCTGATGTGCTTACAACAGACGGTTGGAAACTGCCCTGTGACCTGTTCTACTGGCAAAGAATGGTCCCATTTGTTTGCACAAGTAAAAATAATCTGATTAAAATTGGCGATTAATGGCCTTACCAGCGTTCTGAACCTCAGTAGTAAATCAGCTGCAGTCTGATACAATCTAGGCCACTCCTACATGGCATGATCAGAAACTTCATTTCCGTACCAGGTCAGTGACATTGTCAGAGCACTAATCAGGGCATTCAGCAACCGCTGTACAGTACTGCATCACATAGTTAGATTTATCACTGTATAACACTAGGGTACAATACTGGTAAGAACAGGTCTGTCACTGTATAACACAGGGGTACAGTACCGGTGGGGACAGGCCTGTTGCTGTACGACGCTGGGGTACAGTACCGGTGGGGACAGGCCTGTCGCTGTACGACACTGGTGGTCATACTGGTCTGTTGCTTTATAACATTCTGGTGTTGTGGTGCAGCAGTAGTATCCTTACTTCTGAGTCAGGAAGTCTATATTCAGCAGTGTGTAATAATATCTTTGAACAAGTTGATTGGAAAATGTCTACAGCGCTGGTGGTGGTATCATTGAGTTATGCTTTTCCTCAGGTGCTCCGGTGCACGTCCTGTGATTCTGCTGTTATAATTAATTCTCCTTCCATTTCCCTGACCAGCCTGGCTCTGTGCATGATGACTGCGGAGCTACTTGCTGATGAAGATGGGTTCTACTCCAAGGCCAAGAAATACTGGAAGAATATTCCACCCACAGTCGATGGTATGTTGGGGGGCTATGGGCATATCTCCAGCATTGACATTAACTCCTCCAAGAAGTTTCTGCAGAGGTTCGTTGGGGTGAGTCTCTCTGTCATTATTAGTAGTCTTGATTTTTTTTGGTAATTATTTGGAGGTTTATTGCACCCTGCCACAAAAACTAATCTTGGCCAGTGTGGCCCTAGCAGAATGATTAGCTGACGAGTATGGTGTGTTTCATTTACCCCTTAGGGTATTGGAATAGTATTGAGAATATAATAAAGGGGGAGTGGGCAGGGAGGGGCAAATGTATCAAATAGAGCTCCTACTTTGGGCATGATGGGAAATCACACTTGTTTGGTAACACTTCAAACTTCTGCTAAAACTCACCTTCATAAGCAAAATGTAACATTTTCTATGAAGCTGTGGTGTTAGGTAACCTAATCATAGAGAATGATTCCAGCATAGAGGCTACTTGGCCCATTGTCCATGCTGACACTGCAAGAGCATTTCCCCTAGTCCCATTCTGTCACCATGTCTCCAAAATCCCACAAGCTCTTCCTCGAGAGCGAACTATACGGTAAATGGAAAAGCCCTGGGGAAAATTGATGCACAGAGAGATCTGGGTGTTCAGGTCCATTGTACCCTGAAGTTGGCAACACAGGTGGATAGAGTGGTCAAGAAGGCATACGGCATGCTTTCATTCATCAGACGGGGTATTGAGTACAAGAGTTGGCAGGTCATGTTACAGTTGTATAGGATTTTGGTTCGACCACACTTGGAATACTGCGTACAGTTCTAGTTGCTACCAAAAGGATGTGGATGCTTTGGAGAGGGTGCAGAGGAGGTTCAGCAGGATGTTGCCTGGTATGGAGGGCGCTAGCTATGAAGAGAGGTTGAGTAGATTAGGATTATTTACATTAGAAAGACAGAGGTTGAGGGGGGACCTGATTGAGGTCTACAAAATCATGAGAGGTATAGACAGGGTGGATAGCAAGAAGCTTTTTCCCAGAGTGGGGGACTCACTTACTAGGGGTCACGATTTCAAGGTGAGAGGGGAAAAGTTTAAGGGAGATATGCGTGGAAAGTTCTTTACGCAGAGGGTGGTGGGTGCCTGGAACGCGTTGCCAGCGGAGGTGGTAGAGGTGGGCACGATAGCATCATTTAAGATGTATCTAGACAGATACATGAATGGGCAGGGAGCAGAGGGATACAGATCCTTGGAAGATAGGTGACAGGTTTAGATAGAGGATCTGGATCGGCGCAGGCTTGGAGGGCCGAAGGGCCTGTTCCTGTGCTGTAATTTTCTTTGTTCTTTGTTCTTTGTTCTTCAGATAATGATCCAAATTCTCTTCTGGAATAGACTTCAAAAATCATTTTGATCCTGTTTAGGGATGTTAGAATTTAAAGAAATCTGAATGCACAGCAATTAACCAACAGAACTACACAAGATTTGACATTTCTAATGAAAGCAGTCAGTCAGCATGGACATGATGGGCCGAAGGGCCTGTTACTGAATAACTCTGTCTCCAATGTAATTATGTACCAAACAGGATTCAGCACTATTAACTAAACACTAGCTCGAAGATTTATGCTATAAACTTGATTCAACATTTTGCTGTCTAGACCCTGCCTCTCTCATACAACAGGCACTCACCCACCACCACCCACCCCCTCCCAACGCGCATGCGCATGCACCAACAGTTACCGTATCTTACTAAATCTGAAATTAATTCATTTCTCCGGGGAGAAACCCAAAAGTATGCCGCAGCCCTCCAGAATTCACTTTATGTGAAACAACTGTTTTAAGTGTTGTGCTTTCCTAGAGTTAGGTTCCTGAGGAATAAACAGAATGCCATACGTGTGCAACATTATTTCAGAAAGGAATGCACAATGTGTGATACAAAACCTGAAAAGCTTCAGTGAAGTGCTTAAAGACATTTACAGTGTGAGTAAAGTTCCTCAGCTATTATACATGTACAGGTAAAGCACTGTAGAGTACAGTTCAGCAGAGAGTTTTTTAAAAGAACTATGTCCACTGCTGTTCCTCTACTAGTACTACTGTAAACAGAGAAATTTAAAGACAAAGATTAAAAGTAAAGTTTACTGTCTTACATGAGCAGAGGGCTGTTTAAAAAATGAAGACCTTTGACTGGAAGGCACAGACACAATGACACCAACTCTAGCAGCACAATCAGGGCCTCACTGATGATGTTATGATGCAAGAGGCACAATGATGTGAGAGGCGACCAAGAAGTAAGAAACGTCACAATGAGAAACGAAAACAGAAATTGCTGGAACAGCTTAGCAGGTCTGGCAGCAGCCATGGAGAGAAATCAGAGTTAACGTTTTGGGTCCAGTGACTCTGTTTCAGAACTGATGGTAGCTAGGAAAATGTCTTTTTGTGCAGAAGGTAGAGTGGGGGGTGGGTGTGAGGAGTAAATAATAAATGGCGATAGAGCCCAAAGAGAGAAGAATAGTTGGACAGACAAAGGAACGGGTAACAATCAGCCTAGGAGAATAAATGGCTGCTGATGGGGACTGTTAATGGCTAACAATGGGTAGTGTGTAATAGTAGACCATGTGATAATCGGGCCAGGTATGAGGTGCTTGGGGTAATGATATTGGAGATGGTGCCTCAAGTCCTAAAATTGTTGAACTCTATCAAGTCCAGAAGATTGTAGAGTTCGCAAGTGGAAAATGAGGTGCTGTTCTCCCAGCTTCTGCTGAGCTTCACTGGAACACTGCAAATAGCCTGAAACAGAGATGTTGGCCAGGGAACAAGGTGGTGTGTTGAAGTGGCAGGCAACTGGAAACTTGGTCTTTTTTTGCAGACAGAATGCAGGTGTTCTGCAAAGCGGTCACCCAGTCTATCCTTCGTTTCCCCAGTGTAGAGGAGACCACATTGTGAGGTGAGAATGCAGTAGACTAGATTGAGTGAAATGCTGGGAAAGCGTGTGTTTGGAGCCTTGGACACTGAGGAGGGAGGAAGTAAGCAGGCAAGTGTTACACTTTCTGTGATTGCAGGGGAAGGTGCGTTTGGGAGGTATTGGGAGTGAAGGAAGAGTGGACCAGGGCGTCCTGGAGGGAATAGTCCCTGTGAAAGGCTGACAAGGGAGGAGAGGGGCATATGTGCCTGGTGGTGGCATCCTGCTGGAGCAGGCGGAAATAGTGGCTGATGGTCCTCTGGATGTGGATGCTGATGGGATGGTAGGTGAGGACAAGGGGAACCCTTATCAATGTTTTGGGAGGGAAGAGAGGGGGTAGCGGCTGAAGTGCAGGAGACGGGTCGGACCTGGATGAGAATGAGTACTTTAAATCAGAAGAGAGGACATTTTTTAAGCTTTAAAGTGAAAGAAACATTAAAAGGAGAAATGTAGGACTACTTTTTGTCTGTCTGCTCCCACGGCGTCTGTATAGCCTTTTCCAGGTTAAATTTTAAGCTGAAATAAACACAGAGGATGCTGAAGAAACTTGGATCTGGCAGCATCAGTGGAGAGAGACACAGAGTTAGCATTTCAAGTCCAGTATGACTGTTCTTCAGAATTCAGAAGGCTGTGGACTCCTGTTATTGGGAAGTGCCTGAATTTTGGGACTTTAGTAACTGATAGGGGTCCAGCTTTGCAATAGCACTGGAGAGTGATTGCCGACCAGCAATACTGCTACTGTTTCATGGCACCATTCCTTCTCCACAGGAAGGCTCCGGGAAAGCAGGAGTTGGCTGTGCGCTGGACTGTGGTGCTGGGATTGGCAGGATCACCAAGCGACTGCTGCTGCCAATGTTTAAAGTTGTTGACATGGTGGATGTGACAGAGAGCTTCTTAACCAAAGCGAAGGCCCACCTGGGAGAGGAAGGCAATCGTGTGGGCAACTACTATTGCTGCGGTCTGCAGGACTTTGTCCCACAGCCGCAACGATATGATGTCATCTGGATCCAGTGGGTAATAGGTGAGGCCCTGAGTGAAACTAATATTCATAAATCACAAACTATGCGTAGGCTCAAGATGGAGCAGGGTTATAATGGACCAGAACATGAAGATAATACAGTCTGTTTTTATTTTGTTTCTCCTCTATAAACTTCTGCATCTACTTTTACAATAGCAATGGCCCTTTTAACATGTGCTGCTATCATGTGTGGAATGGACAACGTCTGCACTCGTGTCAGTGTGTAATAGCAGCATGGCATGTTTACATGGGAAGTTTCCATTATCATTGTGGAGAGCAGAATCTCTCATGGATGTACCTGCATTTGTAATAGATCAAGTAAAAGGGAAGTGTTTGCAGTCAGAAGATTATAAAATATTTCAGGAACAAAAACAAAGTTGCTGGAAAAGCTCAGCAGGTCTGGCAGCATCTGTGAAGGAAAAAACAGAGTTAACGTTTCGGGTCCGGTGACATTTCCTCAGAACTGTTCAGTATCAAATTATTCAGGTAGTTTGGGAACGAGAGAGAAGAGTTGGTTGCAATGGAAGAATTTCTCTGCAGGACAGATTGAGGAGCTAGCAGCTATAACACTGATATGTGTGAAGGTTATATGGGCGTTTTCCATTATTAACCTGGACATAGGAATTCAGAGCAAGAAGTGAACTCTGATGTAAGATTTTTGATATACTCCGTAGAGATTCTGCCACTTTTTTTCCCAAACTCCTGAGACCTTTGGTCTCATTAACATCCATCTCGCAAGCACTAGTGTCTCCAGTTACTCAGTTTATTCTGAATCACACACCTGCATTCTACCATCAAAATATCCATGTTTAGAAAAGGTTGTTGTTTATATCAGCTCCCCCTCAGACCCATTAACCATTTATACAATTATAGTTTCAGAATTGCCAGTCAATGTGTTTTAGTGCTCTGTATATTTCACAGCCTGTTAGGTTTACTTACCAAGTCATCTCTCCTTCAAGAAGGCAGAAGTAATACCACTGAAGAAAGTAGTACCACCCGCAGATCCAGCACCCGAACCTTAATCCCCTATAACAGGTGTGGGGTTAGCTTTAATCCTCTATTACAGGTGTGCCAGTCTACCCAGTATGACTGAGGCCAGAAACAAATAAGATTTGCCTTCTAACATTAAATGATCTTTAAGCACAGCTTGTCTGACAGATGAGACACCCAGGCAGTCTGTGATAAGTCTGTCGGTGCACCCTGCAGCTAACCCACCAATCCTGCGTTGTATGGGAGCTGTATTCCACAGAGACAGTTGTGACACCTCACCTCAGTTCATCATCAGAAGCGCTTCTACTCTTTGTAATTTACTGAATTCCTGGAGTGCTGAATCATGCTGGGATACCAACCCCTCTCTACTCCCCTTCCCCACCCAGTATCTATCTTAGGGTACCAACCAAGATCAAGCACAGCAGTGCAAATTTACTGAACAACATTGCACGTGAACGTCCATGTCCTCACCTACAGCCCATGTATGTTCAGTTTCTGGTGGACTGGTGAGAAAGAGTGGGAACCTGCTTAGTAATCCAGAGGACATCTTTACACCCTGATCATCCTCCCCGACAAGCCCAAACCCTGCAAGGCTGAGCTCAGAACCGGTACACCGTTGATTTGTATGGTTCTGTAGCACACTGGAGACTGACATCAGCAATGAAGCTATCTGCAGAGCACAAGTTAACTTCTTGCTAAGCAGAGGCCTTATCTGATCGCTCGGCTCTCAGTTGAAATGGCAATAGCTTGCTTTATAAATAGAGGTAACATATCTGCAAGCAAGGTAGATTGTACTAAATCTTTAAGTCATAAGAAGAACAAGTTATGAAAGAGAACTAGCGTGAACTATAACAGATAGCAATAGCTTCTATAAGTATATAAAGGAAAGAGAATAGCTAAAGTGAATGTTGGTCCCTTGGAGGATTAGACTGGGGAGTTAATAGTGAGGATCACAGAAATAACAGGGTCATTAAATCATTAGATATAGTAGGAACTGCAGATGCTGGAGAATCCGAGACAACAAGGTGCAGGGCTGGATGAACACCGCAGGCCAAGCAGCATCATAGGAGCAGAGAGGCTGACGTTTCGGGCCTAGACCCTTCATCAGAAAAGGGGGAGGGGAAGGGGGTTTTGAAATAAATAGGGAGAGAGTGGGAGGCGGATAGAAGAGGGATAGAGGAGAGGATAGGTGGAGAGGAAACAAACAGGTCGAAGAGGCGGGGATGGAGCCAGTAAAGGTGAGTGTAGGTAGGGAGTTAGGAAGGGGATAGGTCAGTCCAGGGAGGACGGACAGGTCAAGGGGGCGGGATGAGGTTGGTCGGTAGGAGATGGAGGTGCGGCTTGAGGTGGGAGGAGGGGATAGGTGGGAGGAAGAACAGGTTAGGGAGGCAGGGACGAGCTGGACTGGTTTTGGGATGCAGTAGGGGGAGGGGAGATTTTGAAACTTGTGAAATCCACATTGATACCATTGGGCTGCAGGGTTCCCAAGCGGAATATGAGTTGCTGTTCCTGCAACCTTCGGGTGGCATCGTTGTGGCACTGCAGGAGGCCCAGGATGGACATGTCGTCTGAGGAATGGGAGGGGGAGTTGAAATGGTTCGCGACTGGGAGGTGCAGTTGTTTATTGCGAACCGAGCGTAGGTGTTCTGCAAAGCGGTGCCCGAGTCTCCGCTTGGTTTCCCCGATGTAGAGGAAGCCACACCGGGTACAGCGGATGCAGTATACCACATTGGCAGATGTGCAGGTGAACATCTGCTTGATGTGGAAAGTCTTCTTGGGGCCTGGGATGGGGGTGAGGGAGGAGGTATGGGGGCAGGTGTAGCACTTCCTGCGGTTGCAGGGAAAAGTGCCGGGTGTGGTGGAGCTAGAGGGGAGTGTGGAGCGGATAAGGGAGTCACGGAGAGTCTCTCCGTGAGCCTTCAATCCCAATTGTTTGCTCAGTACTTTTTCCTGCGTGATGATGATTGATTTAAGTTCCTCCCTTTCTATTACCTCTGCATCATCTGCTACTACTGGGCTGGTATTAGCATCTTCCACCATGAAAACTGAAGTAAAATAATGATTTAATGAGACAACAAGGTGCAGGGCTGGATGAACACCGCAGGCCAAGCAGCATCATAGGAGCAGAGAGGCTGACGTTTCGGGCCTAGACCCTTCATCAGAAAAGGGGGAGGGGAAGGGGGTTCCGAAATAAATAGGGAGAGAGTGGGAGGCGGATAGAAGAGGGATAGAGGAAAAGATAGGTGGAGAGGAGACAGACAGGTCAAAGAGGCGGGGATGGAGCCAGTAAAGGTGAGTGTAGGTGGGGAGTTAGGGTGGAGATAGGTCAGTCCAGGGAGGACGGACAGGTCAAGGGGGCAGGATGAGGCTAATAGTAGGAGATGGGGGTGGGGCTTGAGGTGGGAGGAGGGGACAGGTGGGAGGAAGGACTGGTTAGGGAGCCGGGGACGAGCTGGGCTGGTTTTGGGATGCGGTAGTGGGAGGGGAGCTCAAAAGTTTCAAAATGTCCCCTCCCCCCTACTGCATCCCAAAACCAGCCCAGCTTGTCCCCGCCTCCCTAACCTGTCCTTTCTCCCACCTGAAGCCCCACCCCCATCTCCTACCTACTAACCTCATCC
>NC_063359.1:40202453-40209655 GCF_021869965.1 Rhincodon typus | reverse complement strand
CTGTCTGTCTCCTCTCCACCTATCTTCTCCTCTATCCATCTTCTATCTGCCTACCCCTCTCTCCCTATTTATTTCAGAATGCCCTTCCCCTCCCCCATTTCTGAAGAAGGGTCTAGGCCCGAAACATCAGCCTTCCTGCTCCTCTGATGCTGCTTGGCCTGCTGTGTTCATCCAGCTCTACACCTTGTTATCTCAGATTCTCCAGCATCTGCAGTTCCTACTATCTCTGGGATTGAAGGCAGACAGGTCCCCAGGGCCTGATGGCCAACACCCTAGGGTATTAAAGGAAGTGGTAGCAGAGATGGTGGATCCATTGGTTATAATATTCCAAAGTTCCCTGGATGCAGGAAAGGTTCCAGTGGATCGGAAAAATATTAATATCACAGCCTGATTCAAAAAGGGAGGGAGGCAGAAAGTAGGAAACTATACATGTTAGTTTAACATGGGTCATTGGGAAATTGTTAGAATCACTATTAAAAAAGTAATAACAGGACTTGAGAAAATCAAAATATAATCCAGCCAGAGTCAGCATGGTTTTCTGAAGGGTAAATCATGTTTGACTAAATTGCTAGAGTTCTTTAAAGATGTAACAAGCAATATGTATAATGGGAATCCTGTAGATATTGTGTGGACTTCCAGAAGGCATTTGATAAGGTGCCACACAAAAAGTTAATATACAGGGTAGAATCGCACAGGGTTAGGGGTAATTTATTAGCTTGGGTAGAGGATTGACTAACCAATAGAAAGCAGAGTCAGGATAAATAGGTCGTTTTTCTTGTTGGTAAGATGAAGCTGATGGGGTGCTACAGGATTCAATCCTTGGATCCCAACTATTTAGAAACAATATTAATGACTTGGCTATAGGGATAGAAAGTACTGTAGCCAAATTTGCAAATGACACTAAACTGGATGGGAAGTAAGTTACAATGAAGAAACAAGAAATTTACAGATGGTTGTGGATAGGTTTGGTGAATGCGGCTAAAAATTTGGCAGTCAAAGTTTAACGTGGATCAGTATGAGGTTCTCCATCTTGGTTGGAGGAATCAGAAGGCAACTGATTATCTAAATAAAGAGAAACTTCACTGTTTCAGTGCAGAAGGATCTGGGTGTCCTCATGCATGTATCACAGAAAGATAGGATATATATACACCAAGTAATAAGGAGGACAAGTGGAATTTTGGTATTTATTGCTAAAGGAATAGAGTATAAAAGTGCAGAAGTGTTACTGTTACTGTACAAATCATTAGTGAGACCACACTTGGAGTATTGCAGACAGTTTTGCTCCCTTTACTTGAGGAGGGATGTAGTCATATTGGAGGCTGCTCAGGGGAGATTCACCGGATTGATTCCAGAGATGAAGGGTTTGTCTAATGAAGAGAGTTTAGGCTGATACTCTCTGGCATTTAGAAGAATGAGAGATGATCGAATTGAGGTCTATAAGGTGTTAAAAGGGAATTGACAAAGTAGACTGAAAGAGAATGTTTCCTCGTGGGGCAATCTAGAATGAGAGGTCAGTTTTAGGATAAGGGGTAACAGATTTGAAACAGATGAGAAATTATTTCCCTCAAAGGGTCATGAATCTGTGGAATTCAGTCCCTTAGTGTAGTAGATGCTGCTGATTTTTAATTAGTAATGGTTTGAACGGATATGGAGAGGGGGCAAGAAAGTGGAGTTGAGGCCGAGATGAGATCAGCCATGATAGTACCAAACAGTGGAACAGGCTCACGGGTGAATAGCTTCTGACTGTTTCTCTTCCTTACGTCCTTATAAATCTCTGGTGAGGCACTGACTGGAGCGTGAGGCTGACTCTGGGTCCCACACATCAGGACAGATTGGAATACTGCGTGAGCTATAGGGAGAGACTGAATAGGTTGGGGCTATTTTCCCTGGAGTGGCAGAGTCTGAGGGGTGACCTTAGAAGTTTATAAAATCATGAGGGTCATGGTTCAAGGTAAATAGCCAAGGTCTTTTCCCTAGGGTAAGGGAGTCCAAAACTAGAGGGCATAGGTTTAAGGTGAGAGGGGAAAGATTTAAAAAGGGACCTACAGAGGGTGGTGTGTGGATGGAATGAGCTGCCAGAGGAAGTGGTGGAGGCTGGTACAATTACAGCATTTAAAAGGCATCTGGATTGGGACATGAATAGGAAGGGTTTAGGGGGATATGGGCCAAATATTGGCAAATGGGACTAGATTTATTTAGGATATCTGGTCAGCATGGACAGCACGGACAAATTGGAACAAGCGTCTGTTTCCATGTTCTACAGTTCTGTGTCTCTATGTTGAGGCCCTAGTCAAGGCTGTGTCGTAGATGTAGAACAGTCCCAGGGATGAGGACCTGCAGTCAATGTGGAGAGACTGGCGAAGCTGGGATTGTTCTCCTTCGAGCAGGGAAGATTAAAGGAGAGATTTAATTGTGTTCACAATCTTGAATCTTTGAGTAAATCAGGAGAATCTATTCCTGTGGCAGGAGGGTCAGTAAACTGAGACAGGGGGGTTGCAGATTGAAGATGGCCATCAAAAGAACCAGAGGGGAGTTTTTTTTTTAACATGGAGCTGTGATATGCAACTCACTTCCTGAAAGGTCGTGGAAGCAGTTTCAATTCGAACGTCAAAAGGAAATTATATAAATCCTGGAAAAATGAGGAATAGGCCAAGCTGTAGGAATGATGCGAGTAAGATTGGAACTGATTGGATCTTCGAACCAGTACAAGCACAGTGGGCTTAACGGCCACCTCCTGTGTTATAATGTTTACAGTTTGGTCATAAGCCAGGCTGTGAATTGTACACTGTTTTTGACAATCTGTGGGGAGAAAGCAGAATTAACATTTTCGAATTCAGTAACTGAAGTGGATCCAAAATGTGACCTCTGCTTTCTCTCCACAGATGCTGCAGGACCTGCTGGGTTTCTCCGTGAAATTTCAGTTTGTGTTTCTGATTTACAGCATCCGCAGTTCTTTGTGTTTTATTTATGAAAGTCTCCTGGATTGTTCAGTAAGGGGGTCACTGAGTGTCCTTTTCGGATTTTTACAGGGCACCTGACTGACGCCCACCTTATCCAGTTCCTCAAGAGGTGTCAGAAAGGGCTTCGTCCAAACGGAATCATCTGCATGAAGGACAATGTGAGCCAGGAAGGGGTGATCGAGGATGAGGTGGACAGCAGTGTCTGTCGTGACCTGGCCTCCCTTCGGAACATTGTGCGGCTAGCAGGGCTCCACGTGTTGGCTGAAGAGAAACAGGACAACTTCCCTGATGAGATTTACCAGGTGTACAGTATGGCTTTGAGGTGAAGATAACTGGTCCCATACAGCTGAGGGTAGGGAGGGCTGCTGTATGGAGAGAGGGAGAGAAGTGAAGAGGAGAGAATGGCACTTGGCTCTGTGGCTAAATTAAAAACAGCCTGAAGCACAACACGGAGACTGCAGAACTGAACCTGACTTTATTCCTAAATGGCAGCTCCCATCAAGAGCTGCATTCCTCTTTCCACCAGGCAGATCAATCCAATGGCCAAGGAAAACATTGAAAAGCAGAATGAAGAGAGAGCGAGAGTTCCAGAAGATCAATGCACTGGTTTAGAGTCTGAGTAGCTACATCCAAATGATCCTTTGTATTTCTTCAGAGCACAGGAAGCAGTGAAAAATGGAATATTTTAAATAGCTTGTCTCTCAGAATGAGCTGGAATCTGCTCCTTTTCCCATTCATTAAAAGCTTTGAGTTGGACAGCAGCAAGTCCCAGTCAGGAATGAAGCTTTTAGTACCACCTGTGAGTGCAGGGCAGCACTGAGGGAATGTGCTGGTCTGAGCTGGTGTATTTTAGCCGGAGGTTAGTCTGGCCAACATGACTGCTTCATACAGCACCACGGAAAAGCGTTATCTGCCCGTTCATTACGTTGATCTCTGTGGATTCTAGCTCTGCACAACATGGCTTTCCCATTTGCTGGCAGAATAGTAACTGCTTTTCAAAGTAATTCGTTGTAGGTGAAGCACTTTTTGGTTCATAGCTGATGAGCTGCATTTCCTTGATATCATTAGATTGGTACAACTCTCAGATTACAAGTTCTTCTATCCCTTTGTCTTTCTTTTACCAATAATCCACTCTGAGGTTGCAGTCTTCCAATGTCTACCTTTCCTCCCCATCTCGCTCTCGTGCGCTCTCTCGCTCTCTCTCACATTCACTCTCTTGACCTCCCAGCCTGCAGCAACTGCTGTTATTGGATTCTGTGGAGTTTAAGTTGTTAGAAAATGCATCCAAATCCCACAATGCATTCTGAGGCCTGAGAAATTTGGTTCCACTTTGAAATAATGCAATTTATCATATATCATAATTTATTAAATAAATGGATTATTTTTGTGTGAAGTGAGTTTAATTATTTGAAAATATTGCTGCTGTAGGCACCACACTGTCAGCAGGAACTCTGTCCCTTTGGCCTTGTTATTCATTGCTGCGCAGACTGCCTGACATGTTTCCTCAGTGGATGATGGTTATTTTTGTTCTCCAGTATACAAACTCCATGTTTGACATTTATAAACCACCTCAGCTACTCTCTCAGCTATTAGAATCACACAATTGTACAATACAAAAGAGGCCCTTTGGCCCATTGAGTCTGTACCAACAAGAAACATTTTGGCAGTACAGACTCGATGGGCCAAAGGGCCTCTTCTATATTGTATGATTCTAAAACAATTCTAAATCTATACAAGTCCCACTGTCGCGTACGAGGCCCACAGCTTTGAATGTTATGACACTGGGTGCTCATGTAAATACTTATTAAGTGTTGTGAGGTTTCCCACCTCATCTCCCCTCCTAGGCAGGGAATTCCAGACCCCAAAACCCTCTGGGTGAAAAGGTTTTTCTTCAAATCCCTTGCCTTTCACTTTAAATACATGCTCCCTTGTCATTGATCCTTTGACTAAGGGGAACAGCTGTGTTCTATCCATCCTGTCCATGCCGCTCATAATCTTACATATCTCTATCAGATTTCCCCCTCAACCATATCTGCTCCAAGGAAAACAATCTGGATCTATCCAGCCTCTCTTCATCACTGAAATGCTGCATCCCAGGCAACATCCTTGGGAATCTCCTCTCCACCCTCTCCAGTGTGATAACAAACTTCCTGTAGTGTGGTCACCAGAATTGCACACAGTACTCCAGCTGTGGCCTAACCAATGTTCCCTACAGCTCCAACATAACCTCTCTGCTCTTGTAACCTAGGATTAGCCAGGACTGATTAAAGGCAAATATCCAGTATGCATTCTGAACTACCCTAAAGCTCTCCTACCACATTCAGGGATTTGTGGACAAGAGCCCCATGATCCCTAATGTCCTGCCTATCAGTGAGTTCCTTTGCCTGGTTACTTCTAAAATGCATCATCTCACATTAATCAGGGTTAACGTCCACCTACACTGACCTAACCTTGTCTATATCCTTCGGTAATATATCACCTTCCTCCTTACTGTCAACCATCAAGCCAATCTTTGTGTCATTCACACTCCTATACATTGTTAAAAACTTCTTCCTTCATCTCTGAACCAAGGGTCAGAGATTTCAACCCTGCTCATGTCACTAGAGCACAATTTAAACTGTGGCTCCCAGATTAGTATGAAGGGGAAATCTCACTGGGAGCATCAGTGGTGAAGGAGCATGGTGCTATCGCAGGGTCAGTGCCGAGGGAGCATGGTGCTGTCGGAGGGTCAGTGCTGAGGGAGTGGGCACTGTGGGAGGGTCAGTGCTGAGGAGTGGGCACTGTCGGAGGGTCAGTGCCGAGGGAGTGCCGCGCTGTCGGAGGGTCAGCGCTGAGGGAGTGCCGCGCTGTCGGAGGGTCAGCGCCGAGGGAGCGCCGCACTGTCGGAGGGTCAGCGCCAAGGGAGCGCTGCTTTTGTATGATGTAGATGTTGACCTGTTGCCGAGATTGTCCTTGCAGTGTGTAGAGATCTCATTGTTCCTGTTTCCGAGCGCAGATGTCCTAGCTGTTAGTTTCTCTCACTGAAACATCTCCATTGACTATCTCAGGTAAGCAGATCTTACAGTTACTCAGGGTGAAGACTTTTCCTCCAGAGTCTATGGGGTGTTATCTATCCTGAGATTACTCTGTGTGTATAAAACCATAGTACTCCTGTGTGCCAATTTGCTGGCAGCACACAGCCTGCAGCGGTTTTAGGAGGCAGCTCACCATTATCTTCTAAGGGCAGTTAGGGATAAGCAATAAATGCTGGCCCAGTCATTGAGACCCACGTCCTGAGAGTGTAATAAGTGGTCTGTTTGAAACATAGTGAATTGTTTTAGTGGCTGTACATAACACGGTGTTCAACAGTGGTCCTCTTGCTCCCCCTATGTGTCCTCTGAGGAACTGTATTTGCCTGATCCAGGTTCCAACTCCAGATCTGCACTCAGGACCCTGACTCTGATGAGCAGAAAGGATGACATTGGATTGACCTCAGTGCGACATGACCAGGGTGGGGGTGCGTTGCTCTTGCCTACTCCATTCGACTCTCCAACAATCTCCAGCTGGCAAGGGGCAGAGGTAGGTGTAGGGAGAAGATGGGGCCAGGGCTACAAAGTCATACATAATAGAAGCAGGCCCTTCGGCCCAACTCGTCCATGCCAACCAGGTTTCCTGAACTGATCAAGTCCCATTTGCCTGTGTTTGGCCCATCCAGGTGCCTTTTAAATGTTGTAATTTTACCAGTCTCCACCACTTCCTGTGGCAGCTCATCCCACACATGCACCTCCTCTGCGTGAAAAAGCTTCCCCCTTAGGTCCCTTTTAAATCTTCTCCCTTCCACCTTAAATCTATGCTCTCTGGTTTTGGACTTGCCCCACCCTTAGAAAGAGACCTTGACTATTCATGCCCCTCATGATTTTATAAACCTCTGTAAGGTCACCCCTCAGTCTCTGACGCTGCAGTCTCTCCTTCAGCTGCCCAAGCTGTGGAATTCTGTCAGGAAATCTCTACTTCTCCTTTCTCCCTTCAGATCCGCTGTCGTAATATTTCACTTTAATTTATTCTCCTGTGGGACGTGGGCGTCACTGGCTGGGCAAGCATTTATTGCCTGTCCCTCAAGGGCAACTAGAGATAGGCAATAAACACTGGCCCAGCCAGCAACGCCCACGTTGCATGGGAGAATAAATAAAATCCATGTGTCTCGATGTCAAATTTCATTTGATAAGGCACCTTGGGATGCCTTACTGTATTATAGCACAGCTT
>NC_063359.1:40185819-40201953 GCF_021869965.1 Rhincodon typus | reverse complement strand
GACGCAACAATAATAAGTGGTCAATAATTCTCAGTGCAACAAAGCCAAGGTGGCAAAAGGTCTGTAGCGTATGCTACAAGCTTCTCGATCTGAAATCACTTAAGCAGAGGCTGTAAATCTGACTGAGGATTTATTTGGTTACAAAGGTTTGATTACAAAGGCCATGATGTATTAAGCAGCTCCACTCCCACCCGGAACAGATGATTTAAAGCATTTGCATATTTAACTTCAAATTTTTGCCTCAGTTCAAAAACTGTCTTCCGTCGAATGTATAGACAATGATTGTTTTGTGTGACAGTGTAAACAAACTGACAGCTAAATGTGGGAATGGCTTTGGAGATTGATTTGATTTATTATTGTCACATGTACTGATAGCATGCAAAACAATACAATCAGGATGAATCATACCTTACATAAGAACATCAGGGTAATAGAACAGAATGTGGAATACAGTGTTACAGCTACAGAGAAGGTGCAGAGAAAGATCAACTCTAATACATGAGAGATCTGTTCATAAATCTGATAAGTGGGGCAGAAGCTGTTCTTAAATCTGTTGGTACATGTTTTCAAACTTTTGTATCTTCTACCCGATACCAGAGTGTGGAAGAGAGTCTAACTGAGGTGGGAGGGGTCTTTGATGAAATTGACTGCTTTCCTGAGTCGGCGAGGTCAGATAGGCTGACAGGATTTGCTAGTGATAAGCTTTGTCTGAAGTGTGCAATCTGAGGAGTTTTATTTTTTACCTCTCTGATCATATGCTGAAGGGGATGCCCTAGGGATGAGTAATGAACGTCGTAAGGAAATAAATAGGGTCAGGAATAGACCATTCAGACCTTTGAACCCACTCTGTCATTTAGTAGAATCATGACTGATCAATCTATTTCAACACCCCTTTCCCACTCGTTATTCCTATCTGTGGATTGTTTAATATCCAAGATTCTGTGGAGCTCCATCTTTAATATGAATCCGGAGCGGGCTGTTTCAGCCCCTCAGGCCTGCTCTCCCTTTCACTAAAATCATGGTTCATCTGATTGTACCTTAAATTCACCATCCTGTGTAATGCAGTAAGCTTTCACTCCCTTGTTAAACAAGAATCTATCTACCTCTAACTTAAAAATATTCCAAACTCTGCTTCCACCACCTTTCTTTCAGAAGACAGTTCCAAAGACACATGACCCTCCAAGAGGAGAAAAAAGTCCCTAATATCTGTTCTTGATGCGTAGTCCCTGATCTTTAAAAAGTGATCCTGGTGCCAGATTCTTCCACAATAGGATCCTCTCCATATCCACCCTGTTAAGGTCTCCACAGGATTTTCTATATTTCAATCAAGTTGCCTCTAGGGCCAAATGGTCTACATCTGTGCCTGTTTAAATGTATACAGCGCAGAATTATTTGTACAATTCCAATTGAATGTTTCTACTGAATATTTATGCCTATATGTATTGCAGAATGAAATGTTTGCTTATTTTAAGTTTTTAGCTTTAGTGAGGATGCTGTTGTTTCCCAGCCTCATAAAGAAGCAGTCCTATCATTTAGAATGAGATAACGACCAAACAATTCTGCCTAGTGCACCATTCTACAGGCTTAGTTATAAAGGGCATGGTGTTGTATTAATAGCGGATTCTATCCAGATATAGCTCTCTGTATAACTGAGCATTGTAAACTGAGTGGTGTGACATTACCTTCCAGGTTTCCTTCTTTCCCCAGTGACAGCTGCATCTGAGCAAAATGTCTGCCTTTACTGACTGCTTATTTCCCTACTTACTGTCAGCTAAAATTGTGGCTAAGTATAAAAATGTCATCTCCCAGTTTGATTCCTGACTCCTCCACCCCATGTGTTAAGGTCATTGACACCCTTGACTCTCCCATTTGCTTTGTTGTGCCTGCACCGGGGAAAGGCATTCTCTGAGCACCAGTCTGAGAGTCAAAGAGTCATACAGCGTGGAAACAGACCCTTCGGTCCGACTCATCCATGCCAGCCAGATTTCCCAAACTAATCTAGTCCCATTTGCCTGTGTTTGGCCATATCTCTCTCAACCTTTCATGTACCTGTCCAAATTTTTTTTTAAATATTGTAACTGTACCTGCACCAACCACTTCCCCTGGCAGTTCATTCCACATACAAACCACCCTGTGAGTGGAAAGTTGCCCCTCAGGTCCATTTTAAATCTTTCTCCTCGCACCTTAAAAGTATGACCTCTAGATAGTACAAACTCCCCAACCCTAGGGAAAAGAGCTTTGCTATTCAGTTTATCTATATCCCTCCTGATTTTATAAACGTGGCTTTGACAGAATAGTCATACAACATAAATGCTGGTTTCCCCCTGAATTGGTATTCTTGCAAATTGTCCTGATGAGTGCCAGACAAAAGCTGTTATGTTTTATATATGGTCATCTGTCTCCAAGCCATTTTCCACACTATCTCCATAAGCCCTTTGTCATTAGTCCTCAAAATCCAATTTCTGTCTTGAACCTGCTCAATTATTAAGCTTCCACTGTCTTCTAGGGCAGAGGATTCCAAAGATTCACCACCCTCTTAGTGAAGAAATCCCTCCTCATCTCTCTATTAAATAGTTGCTCCTCATTCTGAAATCGGTTCCTCTGGTTTAAGATTCTCGATAAGGGAAAATCCGATTCGAGTCCACCCTGTTGAGTTGTGATAGGAAGTTGAGCTCTGCTAGAGTAGTTGCTATATTTGCTGATGACACCAAGAAAGATGATTAAGTTGCGAAGAGGATATAGATAGGTTTAGTGCGTGGGGAAAGATCTGGCAAATTGAGTATCGTGTGGAATTGTCCACTTTGACATGAAAACTGAAAAGCACTTAATCTAAATGGTGAGAAGTTGCCTAGTGCTGAGGTACAGCAGCATTTGTGTGTCCCGGTACATAAATCACAAAAGGTCAGTACAGACATAGCAAGTAATTAGAAAAGCTAATGTTGTCATTCATTGCAAAGGGTATTGAATACAAAAGTAGGGAGTTACAGAGGGCACTGGTGAGGCCTCATCTGAAGTGTTCTGTGTAGTATTGGTTTCCTCCTTTAAGAAATGATGTAAATACGTTGGAAGCAGTTCAGAGAAGGTTTACTAGACTAATGCCTGTAATGGGTAGAGTGTCTTGTGAGGAAAGGATGGATAGGCTTTGGCTTGTAGATATTTTCTAATCAACCTGTTCAGAGATGTTGTTACACACCTCTGGAGCACAAGGGACTTGAACCTGAGCCTCCTGGCTTGGAGGTAGGGATGTTACCAATGCACTATATGAGCCCTCGGACTAGGATTGGATCCTTTTAAAGTTTAGAAGGATAAGAGGCAACTTGACTGAAACTTACAGGATCCTGAAAGGGCTTGGCAAGGTACAGGGAGAAAGATGTTTCCATTTGTGGGAGATCCTAGAAGTAGAATCACTGTTTAAAAATCGGGAGTCGCCCATTTAAGACAGGCTTAAGGAGAATTTTTTTCTCAGAGTTGTAAGTCTTAGGAACTCACTTCTTCAAAAGGCTGTAGAAATAGTCTTTGAATATTTTTAGGGCAGAGGTAGGTTGTGAAATCTAGTGTGAAAGGTTATTACAGGTAGGCAGGAACATGGAATAATCAGATCTGTTATGTTATTACTGAGTGACAGAGCAGGCTCGAGGGACTGATAACAAAATCCTGCTCGTAGATCATAAGTTGATATGTAACTTTCAAACAGACACCAAGGTAGGAGCTAACTAATGCAGATGCTGGAATTTTTACTGAAAACCAAAGAATGTGTTGGAAATCACAGCGGGCCAGGCAGCTTCCGTGAAGAGAGGGCAGGCTAACACTTGTTCATGTGCAAAAAGGCCCCTCCTTGTCAGATTGTTCCTCTACCCTGAGATTTCACCCCACTCCATTTACTGTCCTGTAGCTGGCTGCGGCAGGGAAGACACAGTGACTCAACTGCTTATACAGTGCATCTTTGCAAAGGAGGTCTGGATGATTTCTGTGAGGGCTCATCTCAACCTGCTCTGTGATGCAGGACTCTGCTATTTGGGCTTTTCCCAGGGATGCACTGAGGGCTGTAAACTCAGTGAATGATGATCTTTGGTTCTGGCTGAGACTTGGCACTTTCAGTGCAGAGAGCAGTCCTCTGAGCTGTTGCAGACTGGCAGGTTCCAAAGTTCAGGAAGAAATGTTGTGGAGCACTCTAAAGGTTGGGGCAGCTGCCACCGAGATTTACTGGGGAAAGGACAGTGCCTAAAGGTCTTCCTATCATTGCAAACCAAGGGGTTGGAAACACCGTAAAACCCTTGAGCTGTATGTTGTCTATAAAAGTGTTAATATAGTCTGTAATTGTGTGTGTAGTGAGCGTCTTATTGAAAGAAATATATATATATTTATTAAGCTGTATTGTACTTTGTGCAATTTTAAATTTAATGTTATGTAATTCTGAATAAAATGTGTCAGTTGAGAAAACAGAAACACATGCATTTAGCAGCCTGTACTATTGGAGTTAATGTAGATCAAGGCCCTGCTCCACAGACATCGGTCACCTCCAGGTCTCATCCTGAACAACATGAGGCACATCATTGTGGCGTAGTGGGGAGAGAGTCAGGTATTCAACAATTAGGGCATCACAGTCGAAACCAATCCTTTGCCATCCATATCACTTGTAATCAGGAATAGGAAACTGGCTTGATCGTTTTATGTGTTTATAACATACAACGCTTAAAAATATTCAGCAAGTCGGTCCATGCCTGTTGAGAGCATGGGCAAGTCAATGTCTCCTTTTGTCAGAACTAGTCTTCTCCACATCATCTGACATTGTTGCAGCCATGCTGCCATTAGTCTGGTTGAGGGTACAAACCCAGGAATTTCTCACTAACATTCTCAGCCCATGTTCCCAGGCAGCACAGCCACAATGACACGTGTGGCTGCTGTAAGTTTGTTCGGTTCCTGCATATCTTGACGTTTTGGAATCTGCAAAGACGGCTTTGAAGAAACGGCCTGGGCATGGGAATCTTCAGCAGTTTCTTCTGAAAATCCAGACTGTATTGATATTGGCAGCGAAATATCTGGCCTTTTTCCTTTTATTTTATTTTATTTTTTTGTTTTTGACAGATTTAGAACGAGGGAGGAGAAGGCTGTTAAAACACAGCCCTCATTACATGTGTGTATCATTTCAACCTCAGATTAACTGCTCTGGAGTGGTAAACAAGCAGGGCAGGATTAAAGGAGGGGCAGTGCTTTTGGCTTTTATGTTTATGTTTCCACGATGGATAGAAAAAAGGATTTCCCGAAGGTACAGTATGAATTATTACAAATCAAAATTTATTGAGCAAAGCAGCAGTCAGCTCCTTCCACTAACACAAAACTAACACTCCTTTTTCTCTAACATTGCGTCTGCTTTAAAGCTCTAACCACTCTGATCTGCTATCCAAGCGGCCAGGGGTAGCTAAGCCAAGTTCTATGTTCTGACATTACTGCAGTGTTAGGCAAGAACAGGTAAGAAAGTATTCTGTCCATGTTGAAACAGAACTGTAAACGTCAGGAAGGTTCCCACAGAATTGACCCCTCTCCCTACACAGTCAGCTGACCTCAGATTTTGGAGGTTGGGTGGGTTTTTCTTTATTGATGCTCGTGATGTGGGTGTTACTGGCTAGGCCACTACTTATGGCTCATTCATAACTGACCTTGAGAAGATTTGGAGCTGTCGTCTTGAACCACTGTAGTCCTTGGGATAAGCAATGTGCTGTTAGGAAGGGAATTCCAAGATTTTGACCCAGTAACAAAGAAGGAACAGCAGCAAATGGGACTAGATTAATTTAGGATATCTGGTCGGCATGGACATGTTGGACCGAGGGGTCTGTTCCTGTGCCGTACGTCTCTATGATTCTAGGTCAGGATGGTGAATGACTTGGAGGGGAACTTGAAGGTGGTGTTCCCCTGTATCTGTTGCCCTTGACCTTCCCAGTATTATTGGTCATGGGTTTCAAGGGTGCTGTGAAAAGAGCATTGCTGAGTTGCTCCAGTGCAACTTGTAGATGGTAGACACTGCTGCTATCGTGCCTCCATGGTGGAGGGAGTGAATACTGAAGGTATCAGATGGGGAGCTGAACGTATATCATTTGCATTGTCCTGAAATATGTCAAGTTTCTTGAGTGTTATTGGAACATCCATGCAGGCAAGTGGAGAGTATTCCATCACACTCCTGAATTAAGATTTGTAAATGGTGGTCATTTTTTGAGGACTTGAGAAGTGAGTTGCTCGCCTCAGAATTCCTAATCTGACCTGCTCTTGCAACAACAGTATTTAAATGGTTAAAATAAAACAAAGAACTGCAGATGCTGGAAATCTGAAACAAAATCAGAAATTGTTGGTGAAACTTAGCAGATCTGCAGCATCTGTGCAGAGAAAGCAGAGATAATGTTACAAGTCCTCTGACCCATCTTCAGAACCTTTGTCCACAGATGCTACCAAATCTGCTGAGTTTCTCCAGCAATTTCTGATTTTGTTATTTATATGGCTAGTCCAAATCAGTTTCTGGTCAATGGTAACCCTCGAAGAAGCTAATAGTGGGGAATTCAGTGATAATAATGTCATTTAATGTCATGGAGTAATGGTTAGATTCTGTCTTTTTGGATGTGGTCATTATCTGGTACTTGTGTGGTATGAATGTTACTTGCCATTGAATAAGCTCAAGTCTGGATGTTGTCCACGTCTTACTACATTTTAACACCAACTGCTTCAGTATTTGAGAAGTCATGAACACTCCTGAACATTGTACAGTCAGTGAATATTCCCACTTCTGACCTCATGGTCAGAAAGTCATTGAAGCAGCTGAAGATGGTTGGGCCAAGGAACGGTGTCCTGAGGAACTAAGGTTCTTGTGCAGTGCTAGTGTCCTGTGCTCACTCAAGGAATCCACTCCCAATCACTGTCTGGTGACCTTTGTTGGAAAATAATTGTGTGGATCTTTTTTATTTATTTGTTCTTGGGATGGGGGCAAGGCTGACATTTATTGCACATCCTTAGTTGCCTTAGAAAAGGTGATGGCAAGCTTGATTTTCAGTCCATGTGGTGTAGGGACACCCACCGATATGGAAGGAGTTCCAAGAGCTTGACCCAGCAACAATGAAGGAGTGCCAAAATATTTCCAAATGTGGATGGTGTGGGATTTGGAGGGGGAACTTGCAGATCATGGTGTTCCCATGTTTCTGTTGCCCTTGCCTTTCTAAATAGTAGATGTGCAGATTTGCAAGATGATGGCAAAGAAGATTTGGATTTGGCTGTGATACCAGTATGGTTGAATAACTCAACAACAATCAACATCTGGATTCGAGTGAAGAATAGCCATATGGATGAGTCTCTGGTGGGGGAAGAAATGAGGCAATTTATGTTTAACTGCTGACTCAAGTCACCCTGATTTTCCTTCCTTGTAATGGTGCCCATCACAGAGTACTCAGCAATGTCTGCTTTGCTGTCAAGGCTGAATCCTGGTGAGAGTTCAGTGGAGGTGGCTTAAGATCAACTTGGCTTTCCTTCATTTAGTCCCTTGTGACTGTGGGCTCTTTGAATGAGCTAAAAACAATTTCTGCCCCTTCACCACACCCTCACCAGCACATCAGTACCTCTGAGAAGGTCAGCAAACCACATGCAAGTCGCCCTTCCTGTTTATCTGGAAGGTGTTTGAAATAACAGTTTTACACTCCATAAGGTACATTCCTGTTCTAGAATGTCCGTGATAGGAGCTTCTCATTGACTGCAACCTTTCAATGTAAAATCAGAATGTACGTGCAGCCCTCATTTTGCAGCAGAGGATTCATTGTATACAATTTTTTTTTTAATTTGTTCATGGAATGTGAGCATCATTGGCTAGGCCAGCAATTGTTGCCCATTCAACAGTTGCCGACAGTTGAGAGTCAACCAAATTTGCTATGAGTTTGGAGTCACATATAGGCCAGACCAGGTAAGGGCAGCAGATCTCCTTGTCTTAAAGGACATTAATGAGTCAGAGATAACAAGGTGTAGAGCTGGATGAACACAGCATGCCAAGCAGCATTTACAACAATCGATGGTGATTAACATGGTTGTAATTAGGCTAGCTTTTTATTCCAGATTCTTATCAAATTCAACATTTTGGGATTCAAATCCATGTCCCAAGAAAATTGACCTGGGAGTCTGGATTACTGGTACATTAGCACTATGTTTCCACTTCCTCTGAATAGTGTTGTAAGGGATATAACCTTGTGGAAGAGGATAGCAATACCATCAGTTAAGAGGTTTCCTTGTAAAAGGCAAGGTTTTAGTATGTTTAATTCTTTAAGAATCTTTAATTCTTTATTTTATCTTTCCTGTTTTCTGCTCTCTCATGGGTGTTTACTATGTGTTACCATGCTGGTTATGAGGTACAATGTTTACTGAAATGTACAATAAAATGAAACCGGACATCTTGCTGACTGGGCCTTTATGGTTCAATGGTGGGAGCCAGTCATTGCACTGTGCAACGGCCATTGCCAATGACAAAGAGCTAATTTGCAGAAATCCAAATAAAAAGAACACAAATCCTGCCAAGTGTATTTTGTAAAGAGGACTCTGGGCTGCAGGTTGTTTGAGGATCTTGCGCTGAAGCTGAGTTATGGACACATCCTGTCCCATTATGACTCTGTTAGCCAAGGTCTACCACTCTATAATCTTTGTGCTTGTCCAATTCTGGCCCCTTGGGTGCTAATTTTAATCACTCTACCATTGGCAGCCAGGCCTTCAGCTCTGGAATTCCCTCACTAAATTTCATCCTCTCCCTCCTCTTTTAAGGCAATATTCAAAAGCTAAATCATTGACCTGTCTTAATGTCCCCATGTACGTTGATGTTAAATTATATTGTTGACACTCCTGTGAAGAGCCTTGAGATACTTTGCTGCATGAAAGGCCCATGCAAGTTGTTGTTAATTTGCTACCAATTCATAAACAATTCTTTTTATTATATTTAGCTCCGGTTCACCTCATTGAAGTCTGGCTGTTTGGTGAGGCCTGTAGCTCCCACAAAGCTATCCGGACGGTATCTTGCCCATCAGAAATCTTTGCCTCGGCTGCCAGTTCCTCCTCTCCAACAGACTCTCGAACGTTACCTGCTGGCCTTGGAGCCCATTGTAAGCCAAGAGGAGTTAGAAAATACGAAACAGATTGTGAAAGAATTTGGTCAAAAGGGTGGAGTAGGCGAGAGGCTTCAAGCAAGCTTGGAAAGACGAGCAAGGAAAACTGAAAACTGGGTATGATTCTGCTTTCTGGGCTATTGTTCTTTTTCAGACTGACTGACAGGTGTGCCCAAATGGTGGGGACAGAGTAAGCTGTTGCTCACAAGATTTGAGACAAACATCTCAGCAATTCAAGAAAGCAGCTCGCTGTCACGTTCTCAAGGGCAATAAGTGTTGGGCAGTAGATGCTAGCCCAGTCAGCAATGCCCAGATCCCATGAATGATTTTCTTTTAAAGCCAGTTGAGTATAGCTGAATATATGCAGTTGTGTAAAACTAACCACACTGTCCACATACAGCAGAAAAGGAGGCTGTTTGGCCCATTATACCTGTGCTGGCACTTAGAAAATATTAAAATTAGCCCCCAGCTCCACTGGCCACAGTTTTGCCCACAGTTCTGAAACTTTCTTCTACTCTGCATTATGACTTCATGGTCATGTTGGAAGAAATGCCTTACCCTAATTGGCTGTGGCAGTGGTTCTGCTCATTGAACGTTGTCGGTGGGATCTGTTCCTGATCTCATTGTTGCCGTCTACAGCTGTAAACCATTCAAATGGGCATCAGTAATGTGTGCGAGGGGCGGGGTGGAGTGGGGTGGGCTGGGGGGACCACAACACTGCTTTAGTGAAGGAGGTGACTATGTTGGGGAGGCAGTAACAAGCACACATTCCTCAAGAATATTCAACCAGGGAGATGCTTATTATGGGATGGGCTTTTTAAAGGAAGGTGAGTTGTGAGACAGGCTTCAGAGATCAGTGTTTGATGCAGCAGTCTGAAGACTACAAGAGAAAATCACTACGCAGTGGCCCATTGGTTTTGTCACTGGACTGGTCATCTGGGGACCTGGCTTCAAATCCTACCGTGGCAGATGGTGGCATGGGCAATGGATACTAGCTTAGCCAGTGAGGTCCACATCCCATGAATGAATTTTCAAAAACAAACGCTCTGTCAATGTGTGATTGTGCAGTGCTGAATGTGCCAGCCACCTAATCCAAGCTCCAAAAGCAGCATTGGAATATGGCCTCATGTTCTCTGGCACCGTATGGATGCAATTACACATCCTGCTTGTTCTTATTCTATATAGAATTTTATAGAATCCCTACAGCGTGGAAACAGGCTCTTCAGCCCAACAAGTCCACACCGACTCTCAGAGCATCCCACCCAGACCCGTCACCCTAATCCACACATCCCTAAACACTACGGGCAATTTAGCATGGCCAATCCACCCTAACCTGCACATCTTTGGACTGTGGGAGGAAACTGGAGCACCTGGAGGAAACCCACGCAGACACAGGGAGAATGTGCAAACTACACACAGACAGTCACCCGAGGGTGGAATTGAACCCGGGTCCCTGGCGCTGTGAGGCAGCAGTGCTAACCACTGTGCCACCGTGTCACCCTTGTCTGTCTTTCATGGTAGATTGTGCACTCCCAGTGCATCAGTCCACAACACGACATGGGATAGAGTCATTTATTTTTTTCCCTCAGAAAGCCATGCAATAAAGGGGTAGAAGTGGAGCTAACCTTTTACACACACACACTTTTTTTAAAATCGGCTTTTAATTTTCCAAATGCACATTACTCAAGAGGCCTACATCAGCTCCTAATTTGTACGTTCATATGCCGTTCACACTAATGTCATTCTTCTCCCCACCCCCACCAATAGAGCCCAAATCCCCAAAGTTTTCCTGTGAAAGCTCTGGTGTTATTTTCAAATGATAAGATGTCCGAGTAATGGGGTTCACGGGTAAAAGAGGTTAATGAACAATGGCTGGAGCAGGGAAACTTCGGATGTCCTAAAAACTGGTCCAGGGTTTTTAATAGTGTGTTCGCGTGCCGAGGCTGTGTCTCCCTGGATTCATTTTTTGAGAACATGACCACCGAAGGCTGGAGTTGGAACCCAACTTTGCTATGAACCTCTTCTCTTGATCGCCTTCTACCACAAAGCTTGTATGTGTGCATCAGGCAGTGCTCAGCAGCAACTATCCACAGGCTGGTCTAGCTAATTCCTGTTTCCTGCCTGGATTCTCATGTGATAATCGTTTCTCAAAGCTCACCTTATCTCTTGTCTGTCCTGTGCAGCTCTGTGATTGGTGGTTAAGGACGGCCTATCTGGAATACAGGCTTCCCGTGGTAATCCATTCCAGTCCTGGTGTACTGCTACCGAAGCAGGATTACTATGACCGTCAGGGGCAGCTCAGGTAATGGTCAAGCAGTACTAAATTCATCTTAAATTAGCCAGGGCTGGTGCTAATGGAAAAAAAAACAAAGCTCCAGTCCTCAGTGTTCTTCGCATTCTCTACTGGAAAGTCTCTGTTGAATAACACAGCTCGAAAGATGCTATTCAACCCATCAAGCTGGCTCTCTGAAAGAGCTATCCAATTAGTCCCACTCCTCTGCTCTTTCCTCATAGCCCTGAAAATTGTTTTATTAAAGTATTTCACCAATTCCCTTTGGAACGTTCCTATTGAATCAGCTTCCACTGCCCTTTCAGGCAGCATGTTCTATATCACCACAACTCACTGTGTAATGGTTTTCTTCTCATGCTGACTCTGATTCTTATACTGGTTATCATAAATCTATGTGCTCTGGGAACTAACCTTTCCACCAGCAGAAATAGTGAAGGAGGGGTTGGGACATATCAGACTAGCTCCGATGTCACCTCTACTTCTGTTCATCCTGTCTTCAGCAGCTGGGATTTTCCAAGCTTGAATTCTAATTCATATTAGCTCCTCGTGTTTCACGTTCATATGTTCCCTGGAGCTCATTGATAAAGTGATTACTGTATCAGAATTCAACTGTGCATTTCGGAACAGTGCTCCATCCAAACCCTCCCCAGCATCTTGCCAGTGCTGAGGACACGGATTTCACCCAGAGATCTACAGTTATCCTCCATCCTCCACACTGGACTGGGAGGAAGAATATACGAAAGCTTCTGGTTTTTGTTCAGAAATTTTGCCTCCACTCCCAACCATTGAACAATGACAGCTTGCTTTATATAGCAGCTCTGCCATAGTAAAATGTCCCAATAATTCAACATTTGGCACCATATGAGAGCAATAGCCAAACCTCAGGGCGAAAGGGTAGATTTTAGGGAGCTTCACATACTGTGCAGTCTCTTCTATACCATCTGTCTCTGCGATTGCTCTGTCTTCAAAGTCAGAAGTCACATGACACCAGGTTATAATCCAACAAGTTTATTTGAATCATAAGCTTTTGGAGCATAGCACCTTGGTCAGGTGAAGTGAGAGAGAAGAATCCAACAAGTTTATTTGAATCATAAGCTTTTGGAGCATAGCACCTTGGTCAGGTGAAGTGAGAGAGAAGAGCACACATACAGAATTTATAGGCAGAGAGATCAAAAGATCATACAAATGATGTGTCTGGAGTATTGAGTAATAAATCTCTGAAGGTGACCAAGAGTGTTAGATGGTGTGAGTAGAATGTCAACAGCTGAATAACAAGTGAAGGAATGACCTATAATCTGATCAAATGAGGTAGAGAGATAATTACAAAATTAAAAATAAGGTGGTGCTGGAGACAAACCAGTGGCTGGAATAACATGATAGGTACAACAGTCACATGCTGAGAGTCTAACCAAAGTAATAAGTAATTCAAAACTGTACAAACTAATTAAGATAGAGAGATCATAATTTAATCAAGGTGGGGGTGTCATAACAGGACAGTAAGGAAGATTTTACAGATACAGAACAGTGCGATGGGGTTACATATAGCTCAACAGGAACCCAAGATCGCAGTTGAGGCTGTCTTCATGGGTACGGAACTTGGCTATCAGTTTCTGCTTGGTGATTCTACATTGTTGTGTATTTTGAAGGCCGCCTTGGAGGACGCTTACCCAAAGATTGGAGGCTGAACATCTTTTGACAGCTGAAAATGTTCCCCGACTGGAAGGGAACATTCATGTTACGCAGTGTCCATTCATCCATTGCCGTAGTTTTCCTAATATACCATACCTCAGAGCATCCTTGCTGGCAGCATTTGAGATAGACAACATTGGCCAAGTCACATCAATATCTGCCGTGCACATGATGGGTGGTGTTCCCACGTGTGATGGTAGTATCCATAACAAATGATCTGACATGTCTTGCAGAGGTTGCCATGTTCTTCGCAGCCTTCAACATTGTCATCGATGATGATGAACATCTCGCTGAGATCATCCCTACACCTCTACTTCTTGCCTTCAAAACGCTAAATCTTAAACAGACCATCATTCGCAGCACACTACCCAACCTTAGGACAACATCGACCACACAACCCTGCCGTGGCAATCTCTGCAAGACATGTCAGATCATTTGTTATGGATACTACCATCACACGTGGGAACACCACCCACCATGTGCACAGCAGATGTTGATGTGACTTGGCCAATGTTGTCTATCTCATACAGCATGCGACTTTTATACCTATCATGTTATTCCAGCCACTTGTTTTGTCTCCAGCACCACCTTATTTTTAATTTTTTGTAATTGTCTCTCTGCCTCATTAAATTGGATTATAGGTCATTCCTTCACTTGTTATTCAGCTGTTGATGCTTTACTCACACCATCTAACACTCTTGGTCACCTGCAGAGACTTATTATTCGACACTCCACTCACACCGTTTGTATGATCTTTGGATCTCTCTGTCCTTTGATCCCTCTGCGTATAAACTCTGTGTCTGTGTGCTTCTCTCACACTTCACCTGATGAATGAGCAGTGCTCTGAAAACTTGTGTTTTCAAATAAACCTATTGGACCTGGTGTCGTGTGATTTCTGACTTTATCCACCCCAGTCCAACACAAGCACGTCCACATCATGGTTCTGTCTTCACGTTACGCTGTCTCTCTAGCCACACTTTATTGTCTTCCTACTTTTATCTTATTCCTCTTTCTTTCTATCCCCTTGTATGGAACTTCTCATTCTGTGTCCTTATCTTGCTGTGGTTTAGTAATCTGTTCCACTCCTCCTGTGGCTCAGTTTCCACCCCAACCTTTGTACAGGGTAAACTTTACCTCAGAAATGTGAACAATGCCAGACAGCTGCTTTTGATACCAGCTTGTGTTCAACCTGGTGTTATTTGGAGCTAGTTCTCTCACTCTTTCACCCTTCACTATGTATCGCTGTATTTTTCTCTGAATGGGTTAAGTTTCCCTGCTGTTCCCGGGCGAAGACAATCCCATATGTCATCCCTGATGTTCAGATTGCTGTTACTCTGTCTCCAACCATGTTACCTTCTCCTTTGTCAGTGACTTGAGTGTGATGGCTTTATTAGTACAGAGATACTGTCAGCATCCCCAACACCACCTCAGCTCTGACATGCACCACTGTTCCCTTTTTCTCAAGTTGCCAAGTGTCCAGGATTCTCCTGTAGTAACCAGAATGAACAAAGTGATCTCCGGGACGCTACTAAAGCAGTTCTGGTAGAACAAGTGCAAGAGCACTTCAAAGATGAAGTTTTTTTTTCAAAAAAAGTAAAGATGAAGGATATAGCATTCAGAAGAGAAAAATTGGAAAGAAAATACTTGAGGCTGTTTGAGTGGAACTCATTGAAGTCATTGTTAATTCCCAGTGGGTAAACCATGTGAAAATAATCAGATTATGGAATGATAACTCCTCTCCCCGCCATAAAAAAAATCAATAAAAGAAGAAATTACCAACAGAATTTCACTGTTTGTAACTTTTACTTTGTTATTACTTTTATTAGAACCAAAATAAATTACTTGTAAAGTGGCAAGTAATACTTTAAATAAAATGGTAGATTACATTTTTAAATCATTAGTACAACAAAATAACAACCTTTAAATACCAGGAGCACCTATATCACAGTCAGTGCTATGGGTGCACAGCTCATGCTGTTTTAAAGTTTTCTAAGTCCTTTAGAATGTAGGATATCTCATTTCCCTACTAAATCAAGCCAGCCCTCGAATCACGTTACCCAGCAACTTTATTCCATCTGAGACCCCTGGATACAGTTAGCACCAACAAGCCACACATCTTCAAACTCTCTCTCACTTGGTTCACATCCTGATGTCCTAATTTTCCAAGTTCCTTTTCAATAATTCAGTCATTGATTTTCCCCCACTATTGACATCGTGGGGGTTTCCACTGACCAGTGTCTAAACTAGATTCTCCACGTAAACACAGCGGCTACAAGAGCAGGTCAGAAGCTTGGAATCCTGCAGTGAGTAACTCACTTCCTGACTCCCCAAAGCCTGTCCACCATCTACAAGGCACAAGTCAGGAGTGTGATGGAATACTCTCCAGCCCCAACAACACTCAAGAAGCTTGACACCATCCAGGATGCGACAGCTTGCTTGATATTGTATCTTTAAACATCACCACTGCCACTGAGGAACAGCAGTGTGCATCATCGACAAGATGCAGTGCAGAGATTCAACAAGGTTTCTGAGATAGGTTTTTGACACAGTGACAGCGAAGGAACAGCGATATATTTCCAAGTCAGGATGGTGAATGACTCAGGGGGGGACTTCAGGGGGTGGTGTTTCCATATATCTGCTGCCCTTGTCCTTCTAGATGGAAGTGGTCATGGGTTTGGAAGGCATTGTCTCGGAAACAAAAACAGAAGTTGCTGGAAAAGCTCAGCAGGTCTGAGGAAGGGTCACCGGTCCTGAAACGTTAACTCTGATTTTTTCTTCACAGATGCTGCCAGACCTGCTGAACTTTTCCAGCAACTTCTGTTTTTGTTTCTGAGACAGTGCCTTCCTAATCCACAACCACTTCCATCTAGAAGGACAAGGGCAGCAGATACATGGGAACACCACCCCCTGCTAGTTACCCTCCAAGTCATTCACCATCCTGACTTGGGAATATATATCCCTGTTACTTCACTGTTGCTGGGTCAAAATCCTGGAATTCCCTCCCTAACAGCATTGTTGGACTACCAACAGCACATGGAC
>NC_063359.1:40181660-40185419 GCF_021869965.1 Rhincodon typus | reverse complement strand
GTTCATCCAGCCCTGCATCTTGTTGTCTCGGATCTCCAGGAATTTGTTGCTTTCTGTTGCCAACACATCAACTCACTGAGTTCAGTTCTTCTGAGCCCCATCTCCTGTTCCTGCACCTTTCCCACTCAGCTCCTTACCAACATGACCACAGCCCTCCCCCTCTCTCTGCTTCAGTGGGTAGTGCATTTATCATTGAGTCAGAAGAATGTAAGTTATTCCAGAGACTTGAGAGCCTATAATCCAGGCTGGCATTCTCTTTGCTGTACTTCGTTGGAGGTGCCGTCTTTCTGATCAGACGTTGAACCAAGCTTCTCCTCCTTGCCCCTCTAGTATCTATGTGATCCCACCAGTTTTCCCACTTAGCTATGTGACCACACAACAGCTCAAAGCACCTGTGCATTGGATCTCCTGACTTTGAATTCCAGAAGTCACTGCTAAGCGCTGATCTCATGGGGGCAAGTAGCAGTAGAAAAAACTGGAGAGAGTGTAGGATCCCACGACCACTGTCTGAAAGAAGAACAGGAATTCTGCCCTGTGTCAATCTGTATCCTTCAACTAACATCAATGATACAGCAAACACATTGCTCCTACTGGGAGCGTGTTATGCATTTACTGCATTATGTCCTATCTTAGAACAGTAACTGCACATTGAAAATTCCTCATTGACTATGAAGCCCATTGGGATGTCTAAGATGGTGGAAGGTTCTAAATAGTCTTTTCTTTCCTTGCTTTTGTTTAGGAGTGTAGCTGTTCTTATATGAATGAGTAACATGGCCGTAGACAGTGGAAAGCAGTGATTTCTCCCTGTGTTCGCCAGTGTTTAATGCAGATCTGTGTCTCTGCTCTTTTCTAGGTTCGCAGCCAAGCTGATCTCTGGTGTTCTGGATTTTAAGACCATGATTGACAAGTGAGTGTGAAATCTCAATCTCAGTCAGGATGACAAATAAATAAATAGGAATAATTCATGTGAAGTGAGATGGTGTGTAATATAAATTATACAATTAATGGGGATGTGAAATTAGCACACTGTTTACAGCAACTCGTTAAAACTCCTTCAATAGCACCTTCCAAACCTGAAACCTCTACCACTTAGAAGGTGAAGGACAGCAAATACATGAGAACACCACCACATGCAACTTGCGCTCTCAGCCACACACACAGAAATATATCACCATTCCTTCAGTATCACTGTATCCAAATCCTGGAACACCCTCCCTAACAGCACAGTGGGTGTCCCAAGGACTGCAGCAATTGACAAAGACAGCTCACCACCACCACCTGCCGAATGGGCAATAAATGTGACCCGTGAACAATAATTTAGAAGTCAGTGGTGCGTTGTAGATGAGGGATTGCACATACAGATTTAGCTCCCTCGTTTTCCTGGACAATTTGCTGCAGGATCGTTGCTGCCAGCTGTACAAAATATTTCCTCCAAGTGCCTTTAAAATGTCAACAGCTTGCATTTATTCAGCACTTTTAGTGTAGTTAAACATGCAAAGGTACAATTAACAAGCTAAATTTAACACAGCCATGTGAGCTGCAAGTAGGATTTCAGCATGGCTCAAAGGAAAGAAGTTGAAACTTTTCATTTTGCTGTCATCAGGAATCAGATGAAAGAAACATACAAGCATCTTTGTCCTGATGAGTACAATAGGAAAGCTTGATCTTCTTGCCTCCTTTCAGCAATTTTTCAGTTCTGTACTGGCGAGCAATAATTTAAAATACTAACAGTAGTGACCAAAAGCTTGGTCAGAGAAATGGAGGTTTCCTTTCATGTCTTAAAGGAGGAAAGCGAGGCTGAGGGAGTTTTGCAGAGTTTTGGGACCTAGAAGGCCAGTGTAAATGGGTATTCTGAGCAGGCCAGAGAATTGTTGGGCTTGGGGAGATAACAGGGACAGGAATTTTGGGAGGGGGAGAGGCAAGGCCAGACAGCAACCTTGAACGTAAGGTTAAGAATTCTGATTAAGATGAGCTCACTTTTGTCCCTCTGTACTATGTAAAATACTCATTAGATGATCTCCTTTCTGTTGTTCTCCACAGTGAGACCCTTCCTGTGGAGACTCTGGGAGGGAACCCACTCTGTATGAACCAGTATTACCAGATTCTGTCATCCTGTCGTATCCCAGGCCCCAAAAGTGATTCTGTTGTCAACTACAGTCAGACTAAAAAGCCAACACACATAACCGTGGTGCACAACTTCCAGGTGGGTTTCTTCCCAGTGTTCTCAAAGCTGCTGTCTTTTTGATGTTTCTTTATCTCTGCTCCTCCCCTGTTTTGAAGGAACCGAGGAAATACTGGATGAAAAGCGACCAAGGTCCAACTCGTTTCCCTCCCTTCCTGGTTGTCCCTTGATCCAACAATATTGTTCAGTCACAATGATTGATCTCTCTTCACCAAATCTATAATAACGCAGACATGAGGTGAGGAACTCCACCCCGTGAATGAGAGGATCAGGAGGCTGTCTTCAATAAGATCATGGCTGATCTGATTCTGGTCTCAACTCCACTTTCCTCTGTTTCCCACAACTCATGACTCCTTTGTCTATCAAACATTTATCTACAGCAGTCTTGAATTCAATAATTCAGTCTCCATTGTTCTCCAGGGAACAGAATTCCACAAACTCAAACCCCTATGGAAAAAGCTTTATCTCATCTCTGTCTTTGGGAACTACGGTTCCAAACCTACACATCTCCTCTCCGCCACCCCCCATCCAGCCACTCTACACTGGCTATCATTTCTCAGATTGCTCATTAACTACATCCTGACATCTTTCCTATCCAGACCTACTAATTAAGATGCTCCAGGATGTGGTTGGGCAGCTCAATGGACAATTGCTTTCCAGTATCTTTCACAATAGGCCATCCCCGCACTAAGCTGAGAAGGCAAGTGGTGAAGGGAGCTGGCAGTCCATTCAATGGGAGTGGGCACCAAGACAAAGACTTTGCCCTACTACAACGTAGATGCTTTCAAACAGGTAGTTCCATAGTAATCAGGATCGAGGAGGTTGGCTGATTGTTAGCTTTGCCTCAGATTGACTCTTGGATCATCCCTTCAGTTGCGTAGCTGAATGAATGATTCCTGTCTGTGTTTTGCAGTTCTTTGAGCTGTTCGTGTATAACAGTGACGGGAGCCCCCTGACTGTCGATCAGATTTACATGCAGCTGGAGAAGATCTGGCACTCATCGCTGCAGACCAACAAGGAGCCAATCGGGATCCTGACCACTGGCCATCGGAATAGCTGGGCCAATGCTTATAACAATCTTATTAAAGGTTGGTCTCCAGAAAACAGCTTGCATGTGAGGGGAAGAATCATTCAACCCTGTCATACTAGTGTGAGTCAGTCAAACCCCTGAGAGTGAGTGACAGCGTTGGAGAGAGCCTGCAATAACCTTCACATACAATTGTAACAATTCCTAAGCAATCATATCTAATGGGTCTAAGGTGACACCTGATAGAAAGTGAGCTTGATTGTTTACAATCATCTCCAGAATGCTGATGTTGCATTTTATCCTGTGTGACTCTATTTGCCCAACTAACTCCTCCGATATCCGAGTCCACTCCATAGGCACCAGCTCTCCAGCACCTTATCTGGAGTGGCATTTTATCATGTCTGAGCATGTTCAGGTGTGAGTCAGAAACACCACCATCTTGGTTTGGACCCCACTTAATGTGATCTAGGCTGGCACTTACAATCCAGTAAAAAGGAAGTGATGCACTGTCGGAGGGTCAGTGCTGAGGGAGCGCCGCACTGTCGGAGGG
>NC_063359.1:40176953-40181650 GCF_021869965.1 Rhincodon typus | reverse complement strand
AGGGTCAGTGCTGAGGGAGCGCCGCACTGTCGGAGGGTCAGTGCTGAAGGAGCGCCGCACTGTGAGACATACTGCCGTTCAGCGGAGCCATTAAAACGGGTCCCATGTTCCTGCTCAGAGAGATGTGGAAACTCTTGTTGGGGAAAATAGCAAGGGGGTGTTCTAGCAACATTTATCCCTCAGTTAAAATCTTAAGGCATGATGGTGTGAGCATGGTTTTATTCCTGTAGTAAAATGGCCTCATCATTACAGCATGATAATTTACTGTCATACCTTATGGCCATTGAATACGTTATAGGTAAATATTTGTTGTGGCTAAGTTAATAAAAATGCAGAAATTTTGAGACTATCCTTGTTTCTCTTGCCCAACACCACCTATAAAAAAAAAAAAAATTCTGCAGATAAGGTTAACAAAGAGTCTGTGAAATGCATCCAGAAAAGTATCTTCACAGTCTGCCTGGATGCCCCAGTGCCAAAGGTGTCAGATGATCTGTACATGAGCCACGTGGCAGCACAGATGCTGCATGGTGGTGGCAGTCGGTGGAACAGTGGAAACCGGTGGTTCGACAAAACCCTGCAGGTGAGTGAGTGTTGGAGGGTGTCGAAAAGGCAGTGACCAATCCAGCCCAAACATATCCAACCAGAATTTACAGCTTTGTATCTTTGGCAACAAGTCTGTGTGATTTTGATTTTGCAACGTTGTGTGCGATGTCATTTATGTAGAGAGGTTCTCCTGTAACATGTGTTCTGGCAACGCAAATTGGCTATAAAGTGATTGACAAATAGGGGAACGGTATTTGTAAAATGCAAATTTGTATTGGCTAATACACAATTCCATTGAGTATGGATTGTATGTCATAAACCTGAAATATAATATCACACAGAGAATAACCGTCTTATTAGGAAAATATGTAAAGTCTTAGTTTGAAGAGTTAATGCTGAGCACATTAAATGCATCAGCATTCTATAAAAAGGTCAGATTCCTCTGCTTCACTTATCTGAAAATCTATCTAGAAGTCTGTGCCGATGGAATGTCAGGTCAGATCAGTATTTAAATGGAGGAGGGAATTTTACTAAAGATTGCCGATGTGTCAATTTCATGGGTGTTTCATGAAGGGTTGCTGGCTGTGAGCTCTATCTCACACAATTTTGCACTGCTCACCCCTTTTGGATGATGCTCGCACTATCATGCAGTACTGACCATTGCTGGGATTTCCAGTGGCAGAACTCTATTTAAAGCCCCGCCGTCGCTTCATTGCAAATACAAGGTCAGATTCATAAATGTATTGCCTCTTTGCAGCATCACCTGTCTGATAAACTGTCATTACAACTGCAGCTATAAGAATGAAGCTACACAAGTGAGGAAGGATTTTGGAAAATATAATTGTTGTGTGTCCTTTGTACCCCTAACCCCACTTTTTCCATAGGCCCCATTATTTAAATAGTGCGATTTTCCATAACGCAATGCAACTATTGTGTTGTAGCAGAATGCCCTGTATCAGAAAGTGTGTGCGCGCGCGCGCATGTGCGACATAGAAAGTATGTGTGCATATCTCTAGTGTACGTGAGAGAGATTGTGTATATCTAAGGTAGTCTGTTAGTATCAAGGTGTCTGAGAGAATATCCAAACATAAATGAGCATGCAACTGGCAAGGCAGAATGTCACTAACTCTGCTGTGCATGTGAATTTGTTGGCAAATATTTGGCAGCTCTTAACCTTTATTTTCCCAATTTAAAGGTGATATAATTGTTTCCTCAGCAGTCCTGACTTCTCTTCTAGAAACACCAGTCCTCAGTGGGGAGAGAACGAGAGAGATGAGGTATTGGGTATGCTTGTACCTGGCTATTAGATATTAGCTGGAAGCCCAAGGCACCACCTCCTCCTTGTACACCACCCACATAGCAGCTTTCACCTGGTCTTCCTGCTCCAGTCCCCTCCCTCCAACCCAATCCTGATTCAATCTAAGCATTGATACCCTGTACCCCCAACTCCACCACTCACTTTCTGTGGATCTTTCTGTCTTAATGTCCGAATAAAACCAACACATTTGTCGTCTTTAAAAAGCTGAAGGAATCAGAGCTTCTGTTCCTCACATTGAGTAAAAATGCATAGGCACCGGCCACTCCCCTCACGTCCGAGAGGGGCTGGTTTTCAATCCATGGCAGGCTGTTTAATGATATGGAGGCAATCCTGCAGAGTTGAGACCCCATCACTCCACCCCAGCAAGGGAGTGGGGAGGGTGGGCCAGGGCTCTGGACAGTGCTTGAGAAGACAACCACCATTGTCGAAGCCACTCCCTCCCTTTCAACCTCCCAACCAAACCTGTATAACTGAAGCTAATTGCAGAATTTCTATCATTGCTCCAACTTAGAACAATTGACACAACTTATTCCATGTTGCGGTTTCTGTCTCCAGTTCATTGTCGGAGAGGATGGATCTTGTGGGTTGGTTTATGAGCATTCTCCAGCAGAAGGACCACCCATTGTTGCTTTGCTGGATCATGTCTTTGAGTATTGGTAAGAATCTGGATTTTTTTTTTTCTTTTTTGTGGGATATGAGCCAGCAACTTATTGCAATCCCTAATTGCCCTGAAGGTGGTGGTTAGTGAGCATCCTTCTTGAACCGCTGCAGTGCACATGGAGTAGGGACACTCAGTGCTGACAGGGAAGGAGTTCCAGGATTTTGACCCAGCCACGGTGAAAGAACAGTGATAGGTTTCCAAGTCAGGCTAGACTGTGGTTTGTAGTGGTCATGGGTTTGGAAGGTGCTGTTTAAGGAATGTTGGTAAATTTCTACAGTGAGTCCTGTAGATAGTATATTCTGCTGCTCCTGATCATCAGTGGTGGAGGGAGTGCGTGTGGCACCAGTCAAGTAGGCTGCTTTTTGTCAAATTGGATGATGTCAAGTATCTTGAGTGTTGTTGGAGCTGCAGTCATCCAGGTAAGTGGGGAGAATTCCATTACACTCCAGACTTGTGCCTTGTAGATGAACAGATTTTGGGAAGACAGGAGATTAGTTATTTGGCACTAAGTTCCCAGCCTCTGGTCTTCTGTCGATAGCCATATTTGTAATATTCACTGTAAAATGATGTGATTTCCATAGGGAGATTGGTGGTGGATTCCTGCAAAGTAGAGAATCTGGTCAGAGTACAGAATTTCCCAAATACCTAGGGAGTGACAGATATGTTGATGTTCCTTGTTTCTTACCATTCTCTCTGAATAATGCCAAATACCACAGCCAGTCAGGCACTTAATGGTGCTGAAAAGCTGACTGGTAGAATCTTGCACCCCAGAAAGGTGACACGCTGGAATTCAAGGTCATTTTCAGAGACAGAAAAACTGAAAACCGTGAAAGGAAACCAAACCTTTCTGTTTCTGAGGAAATGAAGACTGAACCTGAGGTTAGAAACTAGCTGCTGTGCTCCTTGGTGGATCCATGCGATCCAGAGTATTGTCAGCAGAATTGAGGAAGTTCTGCGGACATGTGCCAGATTTAGCGAAAACTGGGCCTATGGAACCTGGCTTGGTTGTGTAATGTTGTTGCTGGGGATCAGGCCAAATCCTAAAAGAACACGAGCTGACGTTCTTCCGGAGGAAGACATAATTTTAAAGGATTTTGTTTGATACTAAATTGAGTGACATACATCCTGAGTGGATTGCCAAGCCAATTCAGAAGATCTGTCTCTGTTGTACCTGCCATTATTGTGTCATTTAAAGTTTAGAATCCACCAAAGTGTGCCTATTTAAGTTTAACTTGTGTTGATTCTGAGTTTCAGCATATTAGTTACTTAAAGCAGCATCTAGTGTGCGTTTTTGTTTGAATCTTGTACAGTAAAAATTCCTCTGTTTTAAGTCAAGGAATCTTGTGGCTTCATGATTTCAGTAAGTGGCTGGGTTTGGGTTTGGGTTTGAGTTAGTGGTGTGTACTGAGATAATAATAAAATTAATTCGGCCCATCCTGTCTATGCCAGCTCACTGGCCAAATGGTGCAGCAGCTCAGAAGTGAGTGATTTTATAGAGACTTTCCTACTTTTTAATGATCTCAGGACATCCGAAAGCACATCAGTCAGTTAAGAACTCCTGAAGTTTGGTCACAGTTATAAGCCAACACAGGCCTGGCAAGCTCCCACAAATAGACATGTGATCATTACAACGTCATTTGTTTTAACCGCCGTGGTTGAAGAATAAATATTGATTAAGCCACAAGGTAGAACTCCCCAGCTCTTCCTCAGCTTGGTGGCTGAGCGATGTTTTATATTCACCCGAGAGACAGCTGGGGCCTTACTTTAATGTCTCATCCAAAAGGCAGATAAATCCAGAAGTGCGATGCTCCATTAGCCCTCAGCACTGACCCTCTAACACTGCTTTTCCAATAAAAGGGCGTCTGATGAACATTTACACTGACAGCTTATAAGACAGGCGCTGGAAGGGTGACTTTGTTTCGAAGGGCTTTGGAAGATGTGAGCATAAAGGAAAAACACAGCTGGTTCAGAAAAATTGCCAGAGAAAACCCGAGGCCAGTGAATCGAGGAGCAAAGAACAATACAGCACAGGAACAGGCCCTATGGCCCTCCAAGCCTGCGCTGACACATTTTGCCCTTCCTTATAACTGTCTTCACTTACAGGATCCTTATCCCTCTATTTCCTTCCTATTCATCTATTCATCCAGGTGCTTCTTAAATGCTGCTATTGTGTCT
>NC_063359.1:40160760-40176453 GCF_021869965.1 Rhincodon typus | reverse complement strand
CAACTTTTTGTTTTAGTTTGGAACCAAGCAAGTGTGCCACAAGTGAGGGATTAACATGCTGATCAGTTATTTGTTTAAACTACAACAAAAAAGAAATTCTACATTCTTCAGTAGATTTGTTGGGACATGATTCTCTACAGTTAGTGATTACATTGTAGGACAGTCCTACAAGGGGTGAACAAGGATTCAGCTCCTAATTACAAATCGATCAATTCACAGGAGGGGAGGGGCAATATGGTTCCTAAGACTGGGAGAAGTTTCACAGCAAAATGTTTAAAATACCCAATGAAAGATACACCCATTGCAAACAGTTTTGCTTAGTTAATTACCCAAGTGTTATTCTGCCTGTGTGAACGTAGGCAGCCTGTTGCACCAAGATTAGCATCAAACCATCTTTCAGCACCCACCAGCAGAGGGTCAAGGGTAGCTCAGGGACAGTAAGGTCAATTGTAGGGGCCCCTACCTTTGTAAGAGAGGCTCATTTGAGCAAAGGGACAGGTCTTA
This sequence comes from Rhincodon typus, assembly GCF_021869965.1. Lineage (NCBI taxonomy): Eukaryota > Metazoa > Chordata > Chondrichthyes > Orectolobiformes > Rhincodontidae > Rhincodon > Rhincodon typus. Next base: position 40,175,949 of record NC_063359.1, on the reverse strand, counting down.
AGTGGCTTGACAAGGTAAATGCTGAGAGGATGATCCCCTCGTGGGAGAGTCTGAACCAGACAGCACAGTCTCAGAATGAAGGGGTGCCTACTTAAGGCTGAGATGAAGAGGAATTTCTTCTCTCAGAGGGTTGTGTATGAGTTTGGAAATTAATGCCACAGAGAGCTATGGGGCAGTGTCCTTGTGTATAATTAAGGCTAAGGTCAGAAGTGACATGACACCAGGTTATAGTCCAACAGGTTTATTTGAAATCACAAGCTTTCAGAGTGCTGCACCTTCGTCAAGTGAAGCAGCAGCCCTCTGAAAGCTTGCGATTTCAAATAAACCTGTTGGACTATAACCTGATGTTGCGTGACTTCAGACCTTGTTCATCCCAGTCCAACACTGGCACCTCCAGGTTGTATTTAAGGCTGAGGTACATTCTTGATCAGTCGGAGAATCAAGGGTTACGGGAGATAGAGGGCAGGAAAGTGGACGTGAGGAAAGTCGGATCAGCCACGATCCTGCTGAATGACAGAACAGGCTCGAGGGGCTAAACAGCCTACTCCTGTTCCTACTCCTTGTGATCTTACGCTGGCTCCCACCCCAACCAGACCAGACATATGGTAACCAGAACAGGACAGCCTTCAGGACTCAATCTCAGGTTCAATGATTTTACAGCCTGAACTCTTACCTCCATGTACTTTACCCACCCCAGGTCCTATCATGACATGGGCTCCTTTCAGCACAGATAACCCATTTCCACCCGCTCTTAGCCCCTGTTGTCACCTAGCGAGCTTGTCTTCTTCCCTGGTTAATCCCTTTACCTAACTTTTCCCCTCTGGGTTCCAACTATCTGCTCACTTATCCCCACTCCCTCCCACAATCACCAAGATTAATACCACTTTCTCCTAGATAGTGGCAGTTCCGCAGAAAGGTCGCTGGACTTGTGAACATTTAACACTTGTGTTTTTCTCTCTCTCTCTTTACACATACTGCCAGACATGCCGAGTTTCTCCAGTAATTTCTGTTTTGATAAACAGGAGGACAAGCCCAGCTCACACACCACCCCCCACTAAAAAGGAGCTGAGACACACACAAATGCAGCTCTGCAATAGCCACATCTGAAATAAATAAAAGAGACAAACATCGTGCACTTACCGCAGCGCGCCCTAAAAGCGCTAACATTTTCACTGTCGACGTCCAAACAAATCGCCACCCGCCAGAGACCCAGCAACTTCCAACACGCCCGCCTGGGCGGGGCTCACGGCCTGACTGACTGACTGACAGCACCATCGTCCAATCGCGATCCCCCCACGTGACGTTACCGGCGCGCCCAATCCAATCGGCGACGGGCAACACCGGAAATCACCCCCTTACCGCCTCGCCATGTTTGTGCGGGGCACAGCCTTCGGCCTGTCAGACGAAACAAAACCACATTTCATATCGGCCCGCGCTTGTTGAGGGGGTCGAGATTAAAACTCGTCTTCCCCTCCCACCACGCTCAACAAGTTGATTCTTGCTCCAAGCCGGAGAATTGGGCGGCAAGACGGTTTTGCCCCTCACAATAATGGAGGCTGAGGCCCCCACATGTGTGCGGGGATTGGGGGCGAAAGTAAGTCCCTTAAAGGTCTCTTTCCGTTTGTTTGCCATCATTGTAAATGCCTACTTCGTGCCGAAATACGAGGACGTTAATGTTTCCCTGGCTTTTTCGACGCAGCCACGGAATGCGGAGGGAGGAAGAGGTAATTAATTTAGGAGGGTCAAAGGTAGGAGGGCGGGGTTTCAGGGTGTAGTTCCGGGTCGGATGTTGTGAGGCAGTTACCTGGAGCTGAATATGGCAGGTTCCAGTGAGTCAGGTCAGTCTCTGAGCAACAGACTAGTTTACAGCCTTTATTCATTCAATGGGCTAGTCTTTGAGCAATTTGCATGTGCAGATGTTTGACTAGATGTATGCAATTGTTTTATCTGGTGTTCTTAACAATGTCACCAGGGCTGCCCTGTATTGTGGCTTCCCACCTCCAATTTGAAAGGGTAGCCTCTCCTCTCCAAGTGCAGCTAATGCTGAATGCGAGGAATTTCTGAATCAGCCCGTGGTTGGGCTGTTGCCACTAGGAGCAGGAGGAGGCTGTTTCAGCTCTTTCAAGCCTGTCCTGTCATTGATGGAGAGCATCATCTCTACCTTCACTTTATTTGCACTATCTCTGTCAGTGCCATGTTGCTCACTGGGCGACCTCGTGCTGAGATGCGGCAATGAGTAGCTGGGACCTCAGGGCCCAAAGCTCTGGTTTAGTAAGTTTGTGGATGATACCAAAATTGGTGGTATAGTTGACAGTGAAGAAGGTTATCTAAGATTACAAAGGAATTTTGATCAATTGAGCCAATGGGCTGAGGAGTGGCAGATGGAATTTAATTTGGATAAGTGCAATGTATTGCATTTTGGTAAAACAAGCAAGGGCAGGACTCGTACAGTTAATGGTAGGGCCCTGGGTGGTGATGTCAAACAGAGAGCGCTATGGCTTCAGGCACGTAGTTCTTTGGAAGTTGCATCACAGATAGACAGGGTGGTAAAGAAGATTTTTAGCAGGCTTGCCTTCATTGCTCAGACCATTGAGTACGAGTTGGGTGTCATGTTGAAGTGTACAGGACCTTGGTGGGGCCATTTCTGGAGTACTATGTGCAGTTCTGATTGTCCTGCTGTTGGAAGGATATTCCTAAATTGGAGAGGGTTCAGAAAAGATTTACCAGGATGTTGCCAGGACTGGAGAGTTTGAATTATAAGGATAAATTGGGACTTTTTTTCACTAGAGTGTAGGAAGTTGAGGGGTAACCTTAATAAAAGTTCATAAAATCATGACAGGCATCGATAGAATAACAAAAGTCTCTTCTCTAGGGTGGGGGAGTTCAAAATTAGGGGACACATTTTTAAGGTGAGAGGAGAAAGATTTAAAAGGAACCTGAGGGGCAACCTTTTCACAGAGGTTAGTTCATATGTGGAATGAACTGCCAGAGGAAGTGGTAGATGCAGGTACAGTTACAACACTTAAAAGACATTTGGACAGGTATGTGAATATGAAAGGTTTGGAGGGATATGGGCCAAACGCAGGCAAGTGTGACTAGTTTAGTTTGGGAAATGTGGTTGGTATGGATGAGTTGGACTGAAGGGTCTGTTTCTATGCTGTATGACTCTGGAAACCAACCCCTCCCCATTGCTCAAATAAAATGTAGTGGTGGAGCCCAGAAAGCATCTTTAGTGGTAATATCAAGGTCGTTTGGAGGAAGATTCTGGTTACATTAAAACAGTCAAAACTTGAGATTATGTAATAGATACAACAAATTGATTTTTTTTTAAAAGTTAATTTTCTTCCTTCTCCTTCCCTGAAGGTCTTGATTCTAATTTGGGTACATTACCCATAGGTACCTGGGGACAGTGTGTGTCTGTAAGTTGTGCAGTGATGGGGGGTGGGGGCGGTAATCAGGTGCCTGTCCTTACCTGATCCGCGTGGGTGTCCCCCTGCTGACCCTTGGCAGGAGCGCTGTCTGATTTTCTTCTCCAGCTCCTGCCTTGTTTCAGTTCCTTGGCTGGAGCTGCCTGTTGTAATTTCACAGGAGAGCAAGTTTATTAATTGGACCTATAGCCAGCCTAGAACCATAGGTCTGTGATGTCTGCATTGCACCACTGGTTGTGGGGGAGAAACTTGCACAATTCATTTGAAAAACAGGAAAGCCTGACTGTACGAGTCACAAAAAATCTCACATGGTGGGGGTCCTTCTAGCTTGTTCTTCAAGTCTTGAAACTTCAGTTTCCAAATCCGAGGAATCACTCGTGCTGCACTGTCTCTGGAACGTTCCCAGGTGCTGACTGGTCTTCATAATGAAGTTGTGCTTCTTTGTAACCAGCTTGACTTGGTTCCCCTCTGCTGCACCTGTTTGATAGCTTGATTTGGTGTAACAGTTCACATTTTCAAAATCTTAACTAACTTAACATCAGTAAAAAGGTGACCTGGTCATTATAACCAGTTTTGCTGTTTGTGCACAACTTGCTTTGAACCATAAGAGCAAGTGAATTGGGACCAGGAGTAGGCCACTTGGCCCTCCAAGCTTGCTCCACCCTTGGGTAGAATCATGGTTGATTGGATCATTCTCTCAAGTCTGTTCCACCTACCCAGATACACCTTGACTTCCCCTGTTAGCGACGAATCCCAACTATCTCTCCCGTTTTAAAAATAGTATTAAATGACCCTGTCTCCATCAGGTGAAGAGTTTCAAAGGTTCATGACTCAAACTGGGAAAAAAAAAGGCCCTCATCTCCATCTTAAATAGGAGACAATGGTCTTCCCTGGTTTCCTGCAAGACAACAGTGACAACACACATTTTTTAAACAAAGAAGTGTTCTCACCTCCTTCAGAAAAAAGTTTGAAATTTGACTTTTTAAGTACTGGAACGTTATCTGTCATATACCGTCACATATCCTGCTGACTGGGTGTGTGGGCAATATTGGCATGTGCTGTTTGGTGAGGTTGTCCTGTTGGACTGTTGGAAATGGCTGAACAAATAAAGATGGAGTTCTGTTGAATCCCCGCTCTCCCCTTCTGGTGCTTGTTTAATGCCACGATAATGGGGTTAGTTGATTGATTGGTGATCACTCTCTTCACTGAGGATAGAATGAACTCTGACACAAGTTGGTGAAATCCTCAGTGAGGGAGAATCTTCCAGAGCCAGCGGTACTAAATCACCTGCTCCTCACAAATACTGTCCACCCTTCACATCTCCAGTTCCGAGCATGCGATGTCCCAAAGTAATAATTTATGCAAGTTCATTCAAAGTTATAAGTTTGATCAAGTAAATAAGTAGAAACGGTTTCCAGAAGTAGGCTGGGCAGTCACCAGAGGGACCAAGTTTGAAAGCTGCAGAAGCACTAGGAGGGAGGCTGAGGAAATGATTTTATGGAGGGGGAGGAAGCTGAGGAAACGGATTTTACCGGGGGTGGGGGGAGGCTGGGGAAACGGATTTTACCGGGGGAATGTGCTGCCTGAAGGGACAGTATAAGCAGAATTGCTGGAAGGGGACTGATTTGCATGACTGTGTGAGATCGAAGAGACAGTAGAGGTATGATGGCTACGCTGCACTGTTCCATTACAGAAATCTGTCAGATTTGTACTTTTATGTCAATAAACCCAGACTAATCACAGTCCGAGGAGGACACCCCGGCAGAGGGCTGGTGGGAGCTGGTGCAGGATCTCTCAGCTGGTTCAGAGTTAGGACCCCCCACCCACCAGCTCGAATACCCAGGGCTTGCTTCTGCACTGGAGCCTCCTCTTCACTCAAAAAAATAACATCGAGAGGCCCGTCAATTGCTCTAACTTCACGCTACCCCAGCCCCACTTCTCTCCCCACAGCTCTGCAATACTTTTCACGTATTTAAGGAGAAATGGTGGCATACCGGTAATGTCACTCGGCTAGTAATCCAGAACCCCAGGATAATCTTCTGGACCGTGGGTTCGAATCCCACGATGTCAGATGGTGAAATTTGAATTCTGTAAAAAGATCAGAACCTCACAGCAACTGCTATTGATTGTGGTTAAAAGCCCATCTGGTTCACTAATGCCCCTTCAGGGAGGGAAATCTGCCATCCTTACCTGGTCTGGCTTCCATGTGACTCCAGACCCACAGCAATATGGTTGACTCTGAGCTGTCCTATGAGCAATTAGGGATGGCTGTTGTTGCCATTGATGCCCATATCCCATTTACAAATCAAACAAAATTCAATTCCCTTTAGTTCTCATTGAATCTACTTCCAATTCTGTTTCAGGCAGTGTGTCCCAGATCACAACGTATTTCCTGTGGAATTGTTCTTTAAGCCTCTTTTACCAAAGGTTTACAGGGTAAAGGGGCCTCCTGGTGTTGTACTGTGATATAGAGAGCAAAGGCGTGCAATGTTTTTTTGCTGTCCCAGGTCGATGCAATGGCTTCAGTGCAACTAGGTTGGAGCTGGTGGAAACATGCAGCAGGAGTTATAGAGCCCGGTGCTGATGCCACTGGCCTCGTAATCCAGGGACCAAATGCTCAGATCCCCTTGTGGGCATTTTCAGAATCTGAATGTGAGAAAACATCTGATTATAAAAGACTGTTCTCAGCAACGGTGACCAGGATTGTCACAAAAGCCCATCTGGGTCTCTAGTATCCTTTATGGAAGGAATCTTCCTGTCCTTATCTACTCTGGTCTTGCATGTGCCTCTAGACCCACACAGTTGCCCTCTGAAATTACTTAGCAAGTTATATTGTTCAAAAACCCACCTACCCATCATGTTAACGGCAGCCAGGGGATAGCCAGTAAATGCCCACGTCCTGAGAATGCATTGAGAAATGATAAACTCCTGATTGAAGCTGTGGGCCAGTGTGTACTGGGAGACTAGCTGTTCAGAAACCTGCCAACCCTCATCAACTGGCCTGATTGAGTAAAGTGAGCCTGCATTGACTGGACTCCCACAGCCCTGTTGGGTCAGTGGTGTGTCTTGTTAAAGGTGCTTGATCTGTCACCTGTATCGTTCTGTGGCAGCATCCTGTTCTGTTTGAAAGGGCTGAATGCAATGCTGCTGTTATATTTTTAATGAACAGCCCATCTGTCAGTGTCACAGTAGCCGCTGCCTATTGTTCAGGTAGGCCTCAGTGCCCTCTGCTGTTACAGTGAGACAGGTCAAGTGTAATCTTAGATTGTCCTCCAGGAGTCTAAATCGTTCTGCAGTTTTCTCTGCTGCGTTACTGACTGTCCTGAGCTCTCACATCCCACACGCTCTCTTAGCTGGAGCCTGGATGTGGCAATGCTGCAAATCGCAAACGACATGTATTCTGATTTCGTTTGCGCTCCCAGCTGTTTATGCTGGCTTTTTGTTTGCTTTCTGCAATTTGCTTCTTTGCTGCTTCTCTCTCTTGTCCAATCCTTGGGCTCTTTTGTATATTCTCAGTCAGCTGTGGTTCTATGTTGTGTCCAATCCTCTCCTGAGTACAAAGACAAATGGATATGGTCTTTGTAGTGTACCTTTCCTTCCCTCTCCAACAATCCCCTTGGTTTCAGCCGATACCCAGTATATTGCACACTTGCCCCTCAAGTTCGGTATCTCCCCCTATTTCTGGAGGCTTTCGGGGTAGTGTTGAAGCTGCTGTTTAAGCCGTGTTCTTTCTGATGTTCCAGTCAATTCTTATTCCTGAACCAACACCACTTTTTAAAACAAACCAATTGCATAGTTTATATTTTTGTCTGTGGGATCTTGCTGTGTGTGACTTAGTTGTCTGCATTACAACAATGACCAGTGCTTTGGCTGTAAAGGGCTTTTTGATGTCTTTAGCAGTAGGTGCTATAGGAAAGCAGGGTTTTTTTTCCTAATGCTGTTGTGTGTGTCTGTGCACAGGCTCGTCCCCGGAGGAGGAGATGCGAATTTCTTTCGCCAATCACAACTTTGTTGTACCAAAGAAAGAGATCAACATGTTCCCGGACATGGGCAAGTGGAAACGTTCCAAGGTGATGAACTGCAGGGGCAGATGTGTGGCTGGGGACTCGGGTGAACAGCTTGTACGACCAGCCTCTGGGGGAGGTGGTGGCTTAATAATAATGTCACTGGGCTCATAATTCGGAACCTCTGGCCAGTGCTCCGGGGACCTGGGTTTGAATCCTGCCGCAGCAGGATCTGGAACAAATCTGGAAAATAGAAAATCTGGCTTCATGACAATGATTTCAATCTTGCTAAAAACTCATGTGGTTCATTAATCCCCCTTTTAGGGAAGGAAATCTGCCGTGCCTACCTGGTCTGGCCTACATGTGACTCCAGACCCACAACTATGTGGTTGATTCTTAACAATTAGGGATGGACAATTTAAATGTTGGCTTAACCAGTGACCCTGTGAAGAAATAAAGAAAGAATTGACTTTCATTTAATTAATTATGCCTTCCCACCCGAGCTGCTGACTAGTTACAGGAGCACTTTCCCCTGCAATGTCAGGCTCAGTGGATGGCACTGGTATGTGAGTTAGTGTGGAAGGTTCAATCCCTACACCCATCCCAGTCACTCTGGGATTAAATCTGGCCTATCATTCCCAGTCCCGAGTTGAGACGGTACTATCTTTTAGATGAGATGTTAAACTGAGGCCTCTATTGATCTCCCAGGTGGACATAAAGGATCCCATGGCCACTATTTTGAGGAAGGAGGGTATTATTAAGCTGGAGAGGGTTCAGAAGGGATTTCCCAGGAAGTTGCCGGGTATGGAAGATTTGAGTTATAAACAAAGGCTGGAACTTTTTTCACTGAAGCATGGGAAGTTGAGAGGCGACCTGATAGAAGTTTATAAAATAATGAGAGGTATAGATAGAGTTAATGGCAGTTGTCTTTTCTGTAGGATGGGGGATTTCAAGACTGGGGCCACTTACTTAAGGTGAGAGGAGAGAGGTTTAACAAAGACATGAGGGGTAAACTTTTTTACACAGAGGGTAGTTCGTGCGTGGAATGAACTTCCTGAGTAAGTGGTGGATATGGGCGCAATTACAATGTTTAAAAGACATTTGGATAGATACACGAATAGGAAAAGTTTGGAGGGATAAGGGCCAGGGGCAAGTAGTTGGGGCTAGTTTAATTTGGGATTAGATTCATCCAAATATTATATTTGGACTGAAGGGTCTGTTTCTGTACTATATGACTCTATAAGAGCAGGGAGAGTTCTCCCCAGTGTCCTGGCCAATGTTCATCCCTCCAATAATATCAATAAAACAGGTTATTTGGTCATTACAACTTTAATTGGAAATGGGTGTCACCAGGCACTCATGAGCCAACCACATTGGCTGTGGGCCTGGAGTTACATATAGGTCCAGACCAGGTAAGGATGGCAGATTTCCTTCCCTAAAGGACATTAGTGAACAAGGTGGATTTTACTGTAACTGGTGGTGTCTTTGTATTTACCATCACTTTATATTCCAGTTTTCTTCACTGAATTTAACTGCCCTGGTGGGGTTTGAACCCTGTCCTGACCACATTGGTCTGTGCTTCTGGATTGGTAGTCCTGTAAAGTTACCACAACGCTACCATATCTGCCATGGCTATTTATACATCTTGCTGTATATAAATTGGCTGACATGTTTGCTTTATTACTGCAACAATTGCACTTCAATACATAACACACTGGCCTTTTCTCACTGAGACACTCCGTATCTTTCTGCATCATTGTGGTGCCCTGACTGCTGACCTTTGTGTCCTTTTTATTCATTTGTGGGCTACGGGTGTTGTTAGCTGGCCTCGTATCTATTGCCCATCCTTAACTGCCCCGAAGATGATGATGGTGGTGGTGACTGTTTGTGAATTGCTGCGGTCAGTGCGGTGTAGGTACAATGCTGTTAAGGAGGTACATCTAGGATGTTGATCCAGGCAGAGTCAAGGACTGGAGATGTATTTCCAAGGGGGGATGGTGAAGGCTCGGAGGGGAGTTTGCAGGTAGTGGTATTCCCATGTATCGCTGCCCTTGTCCTTCAGAGTGATAGAGGATCTGGTTTTGGAAGGCACTGTCGAATGAGTCATGGTGAAAGTATTTAGAAATGATTTTAAAAACAGGATGCATGTTTAAACCTTGAATTATCTCAAAGCATGGAGATGTTTTATGATTAATCAATCTCTCTCTCTCTCTTTCTGTAGGCCTACACTGACTACATTGGTTTTGTTCTGACCCTGAATGAGAGTGTGAAAGGGAAGAAACTCACGTGTGACTATAAAACCTCTGCGGTAGGAATAATTCTGGTCTGGGGCTTTACTCGATTCATGTCCATTTCCACATAGCCTTCACTGGACGGAAGTGTGGGAGGGCTGGGTTTTAATGAACTACAACAATAACCTGCATTTCTGTAACATCTTTTAAAATATCCTAAAAGACCTCGGGTGTGAAATCGGGCAAAACGTGACAGCGAGCTGAAGAAGGAAGTGACCCAAAGTTCGGCCAAAGTGAGAATTTAAGGAGTGTCTTAATGGGGGAGACTGTGGTGCAGAGCTTGAGGGAGGGAATTCCAGAGCTTAGGACCTAGGCTGATGGTACCAGATTCTTTCTGCTCCATTCCTCCCATCTCAATTAAACAAAGATGGTGTGAGAATTAGAATTGAAATGCAAGTGGCTAAGTAGCTCCTAAGAGCTGGTACAAGATGAAGTTTGCAAGTTCTGTTCTTGTATCAGTCTGAGGGGGTTCCAACCTGGCTGAGTGAACCCCAGTTTTCTTCCAGCCCCTCGGTCAGTGCCACTTTCCCCTTAAGATGAGTGTCAGCCAGAGTGGGGAGGCTGCTTTGCATTTTTGTTTCGTCAGCTCCGCTTCCTTTGTCCTCCCCGCAGCATCGCTGAGATTAGCAGTTTGTCATTTAGAGTAATTTGAAGGTCAGGCCAGTATTGCAGTACGTTTACCTGACATCGCAATGTTTATCACCTCAGGAAGCATATCAGGAAAACCAAGAGGCTGCTAGAGACCTGAGACGTAAAATTGGGGTAACTTGTACATTCTTTCTAAATAAAAAAGGACTTGTTTTTATTTTGATTATGCAGCATTATTCACAGCCTTGGGTCTTTCCAAAGCAGTTTCCAGCCACGAAGTACTTGTTAAAGTGTACTCGCTGTTCGAATGAAGGGAATACAGCAGCCAACTTTCATCGCAACCTCCCACGCACAGCAATGTGCAAAACAGCCAGAGGGATGTGACCCCACTGGAGAGCGGGGGGGTGCAGAGGGAGATTTACCAGGATGTTGCCTGGGCTGGAGTGTTTCAGTGATGAAGAGAGATTGGACAAAGCGGGCTTGCTTTCCTTGAAGCAGAGGCGATCTAGGGGGATATGATTGAGGTGTATAAAACTTTGAGAGGCATACACAGGGAGTAACTTTTCCCCACGGCAGGGTCATTGATGGAAGGTGAGGGGCAGTAAGTTTTGAGGGGAAGTGAGGAAGCAATTTTTCACCCAGATGATGGTGTGAATCTGGAACTCGCTGCCTGTGGAAGTGGCAGAGGCAGAAACCCGGAAGGATTTAAGAGTGCATTTGTGATGCCAAGGCATACAAGGCAGTTTTTGACAGCATAAACTTGAGGGGCTGAAGGCTGACACCTTGATGACTGATTTTTTTTTTGATGTTGTCTGTGATGGAAACGTTGGTCTCAGGACACCCTGGAGAACTCCTCACACTTACCAAAACTGTGGCACTTTTATTGGCCCACCGGAGAGGGCAGGTGTAGCCTCAGAATAGTTTGTCCAAAGGCCAACACCTCTGACAATGCAGCACTGACTCCATACTGCAACGGGAGTGAAAGTGCTCAGTTTCCTGGAGGGGAGCTTGAGCCCACAAGCAGTGTAGAGGAGACTGCGATTGAGATCCATGAGCCTCGAGCTCCTTCATACACACTTCTGGTCTGGGTAGCTTCCCAAAGTGTGGAAGCAGGCCATTTGGCCCATCACATCCACACAGACCCTCCAAAGGGCATTCTACCCAGCCCCATCCCCCTACCCTATCCTTATAACCCTGCATTTCTCTTGGCTAACCCACCTAGCCTGCACATTCCTGGACACTGTAGGCACTTTAACATGGCCAATCCACTGAAGCTGCACATCTTTAGATTATGGGAGGAAACCAGAGCAAACCCACGCAGACAGTCACCCGAGGGTGGAATCGAACCCAGGTCCCTGGTGCTGTGAGGCAGTGGTGCTAACCACTGAGTCACTGTCCCACCCCAGTTAAGAACCAGCTTATACTGGGAGTCCCAGCATCCAACGACACCAACCAGAGTAAAATTGACTGGACTCCAGAGATCAGAGTTGAAGGCATGTAGCACCGTGGGTTTCTCTCAGAGACTGTGAGTGAGTGTGGGTGTGCTATATGTTCCCACCTCACTGACCAACCCCCACTTCCTACCTACACTCACCTACTAGCTTCATCCCCACCTCCTTGATCAGTCTATCGCCCCTCCCCCCTCCCCGCCCCCCCCCCCCCCCCTGCCCCCCCCCCCCCCCCCCACCCCTCTCTATTTATTTCAGAGCCCTCTTCCCCTCCCCCATTTCTGAAGAAAGGTCCAGACCTGAAACATCAGCTTTCCTGTTCCTCTGATGCTGCCTGGCCTGCTGTGTTCATCCAGCTCCACACCTTGTTATCTCAGACTCTAGCATCAGCAGTTCCTACTATCTCTGCTCTGAAATGTTGACGTTTCGGGTCTGGACCCTTCTTCAGACCTTCTGCCTGACCTGCTGTGTTCATCCAGCTCCACACCTTGTTATCTCAGACTCCAGCATCAGCAGTTCCTACTATCTCTGAAATAATTTTATTCTGTGTAAATGACCAGTCTCCAATCCACCTCCTTTGTATGAGGCATGTAACTGAGGCCCCATTGGCCTGCTTAATGGAGTTAAAGGTACGATTTTGAAGAGGAGCTGGGTGGTTCTCCCTGGTGTGAAAACAAACTGCTGGAAAAACTCAGTGGGTCTGGCAGCATCAGTGGAGAGAAACAGAGTTAATGCTTCAATTCCAAAGACTAGTGTTCAGAACAAAGAAGAAGCTGGAGAAGAATCATACTGGACTTGAAATTTAACTCTGTTTCTCTCTCCACAGATGCTGCCAGACCTGCTGAGTTTCTGCAACGCTTTCTGTTTTTTTAATTTCAGATGTCCAGAATCTGCAGTATTTTGCTTTCATTTGAGAGTTCTCCCTGATGTGCTGAACCAACTTGACTCCTCAAAGACCATCATCAGATCATCTGGTCATTATCACGCTGGGATTGTTGAGAGCCGGCTGTGTGTGATTCAATGTGCTTCAATAGTACTTTGTTACCTGTAAAGTGAGATGCAGAGAAGTTGTTTCCCCTAATGGGATAGTCTATGGCCAGAGGTCATAATCTCATAATAAGGGGTCGCCCGTTTGAGAACAGATGAGGAGGAATTTCTTCTTCAAGGGGAGTGAGTGGAATTCTTTACCACAGAGGGCTGTTGAGGCTGAGTCATTAACTAAATTCAAAGCTGACGTGCACTGGTTTTAAATCAGTAAGGGTATCGAAGTTTGTGTGGAAAAGGCAGGAAAGTGGAGTTGAGGATTGTCGAATCAGCCATGATCTCATTGAATGGGGGAGCAGACTCGATGGGCTGGATGGCCCACTTCAGCTCCTACACCTCTTGGTCTAAGCGCTTTGGAGTGCTCTGAGGTCCTGAATAGCAGTTTCATGCTTTCTTTCTGCTGCGCCCAGTGTTCAGGAAGAAGGACTGACACCTCTTTTCTCTTTTCATTTGCAGCCGGTGGAGAAACTGATCATGCTGCTGAACACACTGGACAAGTGGATTGATGAGACCCCTCCAGTCGACCAGCCTTCCCGATTCGGGAACAAAGCCTTTCGCACTTGGTACAGTAAGCTGGAGAAGGTAAAAACCGAAAGAACTGTGGATTCTGTAAATCAGAAACAGAAAGAGAAACTGCTGGAAACGCTCGGCAGGTCTGGCAGCACACGTGAAGAGAAATCGGAGTTGATGTTTCGGGTCCGGTAAACCAGACCCGAAACGTTAACACTCATTTTCTCTGCACAGATGCTGCCAGACCTGCTGAGCTTTTCCAGCAACTTGTGTTTTTGTTTTTGAAGTTGGAGAAGGTACTGTATCATTGAAACGGCGGTCCACATGGGCAAAGCTTTATGAAGTGTGTCTCGGTAATCCTTCCGTAACAGCAAATTCCCATTAGTCCTACTTTGAGAAGTGACCAGTTTTAATTTTGGAGGTGGGATTGTGGTTCAACAGATTAATGTGGCAATGAGGCTGTCCAGTTAGATTTAAACTGATTAGAGAAGCAAGTTTAAGAAGGATGTGGTTAGAAGAATTGATCAACACATAGACAGAACCCTGGGTAAGTGTAGAGAAACCGAGGCGTACTTCAGGAAGCAGTCGGAGATTGTGTTTTTATTTCCTGTGTGGACAGGCAAGGACTTAATCCCCAACATTGTTGGAAATGAACAGCAGGTCGGGGCAACATTCAGTTCTTATGAAAGGTCATTTGGACCTGAAACATTAACTACACAGATGCTGCTCTAACCTGCTATGTTTCCAGCATTTTTTAATTTTTATTTCAGATTTCTAGCGTCCGTTGTATTTTGCTTCTGCACTGGGGAGGGGTTGAGCCAATCTGTGTTTATTTAGTTAGTATCAACAATATCAATACAGATAGCTACTAGTGTCAATAGTGTTAATGTCAGTGCAGAGCTGCTAGTATTGATAGTGTTAGTACACAAGAGCATCAATGCAGATAACTGCTGGTATCAATAGTGTTAGCATCAGTACAGGTAACTGCTACGTCGATGATGGACCGTTGAGTTTATTGTTGCTTTTCCTGTGCCTCAGCTTCACTGGGTCAGCTATCCCAGTCTGTCTCCCTGACAATGTACCTTAACCGTCCTGGTCAGGCTCAGTGTTCCTTTTCTGCTGGGTCCCTGGCGGAGAAAGTCACAAGTTTCTCATTTCCCTGTTCTGGAAGCATGGTGCCAGGTGAGTAGAGGGTGAGGTTTGTGCAGCAGTGCCCCTGCAGTCAAATAGCCGGGTGATGTTCATGGTTCAGGCTACCCTGTGACGGACAGAAACTTTGGTGTAGAAGTAAGGACCGAAACGGCTTAATCCTAAAATAGAAGGGAAATGACACAGCAGCTTGTCGGAAATTTGTCCAGGATTTGTGGTCCCCAGGCTGTGCCCTGTGGGAGAGGGGCTGCCCCCTGTTGTTCCTGAGTGTGGGAGGTTGGGGAAGCATAAGGCCATTCCATGTGTACAGGGCTAGGCTGCCTCATGCCATTCATCAGCTCCCAGCACTGATTTGCTTTCTTGTCACAGGAGGCTGAGAACTTGGTTTCCAGTGTGATTCCCCGTGAGCTGAATGGTGCTGTTGTCGAGGCTGCAGTGTATTTAAAGGAATCGGTGGGAAACCCAACAAGAATAGACTATGGAACAGGTAACCACAACTTCATATCCCTGAGCCTGGGTGCAGAGGGCAAATCAACGGATCATTGCAGTTTTGGTGTGCTGAGCCTAGCTCTTATGTTGGAGAATAACTGTCCAAAGCCAGTCTCCCTCTGCCTATCATGTGCCTTGTCATCAAGCCTGGAGGAGGCAGGCAGGGGTGCTAATGGTGTTGGCCCTGGACACTTTAAACCTTCCCTGCTCCGAAGCGCCACCTTCAGGCAAAGAGCCC
>NC_063359.1:40134074-40160160 GCF_021869965.1 Rhincodon typus | reverse complement strand
GGCCTGACTCTCCCCAGCGGCTTAGACGGAACCCCCCCTTCTCCTTAAATACAGATCACTGCTGTTTGTAGGGTCGTTTAGTTTGAAAAACGGTCCTTGCGTTTTGCTACGTTTCGCCACCTTCACACGTGACGCCCTGTGAGGTGTGAAAAGATACCTTCTGTGAAAGGAATCTTCTGTTTGTGGGAGGCAACTCTGCCGCCTCTCCCCCCCACCCCTGCCCACTGACTGTCGAAGGTCAAATTAGTCAAGCTGGTTAAGATGATTGAAAGGATGTAATCAGGTGAACAGACAGAGGCTGTGTTTTCCCTCCCTGGTGAGGGAGAACCAGAACAGGGGGCAGAACCTTCACATTTGGGCCAGGTCACTGGGGACTGATGTCTGGAGGCACTTGCTCAGGTGAGGGGGTGCATGCCTGTGACTTCTTCCTCCTCCTGCTCTCAAACGCTGTTGGGATCAGTAGGTGTCAGCTGAAGCTTCATTTGATAGGTTCTTGTGGAGTTAGGCTGTTGAGTATTTTAGAGCCAGACGTGTAAATAGAGTTGAGATATAATCAGCCAGGATGGAACGGAAAGGTGGATGAGGCTTGGAGGGTTGCTTTGCCATCTCCTGTTTGTGTCTCACCCCACGTGGCCATGCTTTATGTGGATGTCTTTACAGTGGGAGTGGGCTGGGAGTTCAGCTGCACTGGCCACTGATACCAAGCCTGGTCCTGTGGTTAGCCCAGGCCATTAGAGGCATTTTCCGTAGACCTCTGTGTACGGTAATTAGCCACAACAGCAGTAGGGAGTTCAGTGCTTCCAAGATTCATGGGCTTATGGTTAGTGTGCATTTTGGCGAAAACATTGGCCGCACATCAAACCAGGGTCTGTCCAGTTCTGAATGTATTGCATAGTGTCAATCAGAGTTTTACCCACATGGTCTTATCTGTAAATCACCAACCTCGCCCTCACTTCCGAAACCTGAGCACATAATTCAGGACTACATACTTATTTAGATGCAATATATATCCTGCAACCAACATTGTTTAAAAAAAAAAGCATTGGAACCATTATCGCATTACTGCTTGATGGAGCTTGCTTTCCTATAAATGCGAGTGCTTTCTTTTTTTTTTAATGCCAGCCCCTTTTTCAGACAGCTGTGACCTGCATACAGGAAATAAGTGACCAGGTGATGTATTTTTGGGAAACCAGTGAGAATGCAGTAGTTATTCTTATAGTTCCTAATGAAGGAGGTCTCTCCTCTAACGCCTGCTGCAGTGAAGTACTTTGCTGTTCCTAGATAGCCCACTAGATGGTAGTGTATACTCAGTAATTGGATCGCTGCACACACTCATTTGGGATCTGGAGATTAAATCTACCATCTGCTGATGTGTGCTGTGAGTCATTGTTTACTCCCTACCCCCTCCAATTCTGACCCATGACGCTGCCCCCTTTCACTGGTGTTTGCTGTGAATGGACTTGCTGTCAGGCCTCCATTGACATGCCACTCGGCACAGTGACAATGGGCTTGAGTTAATTCAGAACCCAGTTTTGATTTCTGTTCTCACTTCCAGTCTTGTTCTTTATTCTCTGTGTAAGGAATCCAGATCCCGTCCTACTGCAGCACATAGTCTCCCAGTTACTGACGCCAGATATAGCTGCTCAGAGTTTAAAAACAGGAAATGCTCAGCAGGTCTGGCCGCTTCTGTGGAGAGAGAAACCGAGTTAATGTTTCAGGTCAGTGACCTATCGTCAGTGTCTCCAAGAAAGGAGAGCGGTGTGTCTGTCAGTGAATGCCGACAGCCAAATGATATTATCCTCCAAATAACTCGGAACATCACCTTCAATCTAAAACGTATCTAATTTACTTTACACAATCTCCAGATCTCCCGTGCACTCTCACCCAATAGAATCACTGCCATGATGTAGGAAAAATGGCAACCAATTTAACACCAGCAAGTTTCCACATTGTACAGCACTGACCGGAGAGAGCCTGATGTTGGTTAAATGATAAGTATTGACCAGGAGAGCACTTCTGATAGGAACCATGAGATTGTCCCTGTCCCTCTGAGAGGACAGACAGGACCCTCTGAGCTCAGTGAGCAGCGCCCGCTCAGTGCGGACCCATCATCTCCCAGTTTCACGTGTGAGTCACGTATACTGTGTTGCTGAACCACTGACAAAAGTGATAACCTAGCAGCTGCTATTTCAGTTACTGCCATCCTTCACTGTGCCAGGAGCATCTGGAGAGGGGGGTATGGGACACCCATTGGTGTGAAGTGTGAAGCTTTCCATGAGGATTGGGCACCTCCAAGATGACAGCCCCACAGTAATCGCTTGGTTTAGTTTCATTCTGTTGAGTGTTTACATTGTGCTTCAGTTAAATTGGGTTTTCTGATTGACAGATGTGTTATCTATAGGGATGGCTTGAGACAAGGCAGCTCCTTCCTGCTGTGAGACGATTGCATTCAGAGTTCCTCCGTCTCCTCCTCCTGCTGCTGTTCTGTGACCTGCTGGGAGCTGTATACAGTGCAATGTTTTCATGTCTTTTCCCTCCCACTGGGGAAGTACCCAGGCTTCAGTCTGTACTGAAACCTCTTGAGCTCTGTCCCCCACTGCCATGTGAGGTCCCCTGTTGGGGTGCTGGCTTCTTGCAGGGAATCACACTGTTGCGTCGGTGTGAAAATTGTTTGGTTCCTTCAGCCAGAGGGTCCATAACTTCCGTGTCACTGAACTGAGGTAAATGTGTGAATCTGTGTGGTGTGTGTGAGAGAGGGAGCCAACTCAGCTGAGTGTGCACGTGTTGGATTAGTCTCTGCTGTGATGCAGTCCACAGTCAAATAGCCTGTGAAGGTTTCAGGGCCTGCAGCCAGTGGCACCGACTGATGATTTGCATAGAAATCGAGAGGGCAGATTGGAGCATTCAAGTGCAAAGTAAATAAAGTTTCATCAGAGATATCTTTGTACCCTTTTGTGTGAAACCAGGGTGCTTGATTTATTCTATCTCCCATTCTGTCACAGGCCATGAAGCTGCCTTTGCTGCTTTCCTGTGCTGTCTCTGTAAGATTGGAGTCCTGAAGGTGGATGACCAGCTTGCTATTGTTTTTTGTATATTTGATCGGTGAGTGCTGTCTTCCTCCTTGTTCGCTTCACTTTGGATTGGATTACACTATGGAGTTGACTCCACTGTAGCCCAACAGGGTTAAGGCTCCAGCCTCTGATGGCTGCAACAAAAACTTGCATTTGTAGAGCACCTTTAACATCGCAAAACGTCCCAAGACATCTCACAAGAAAGTCAATCAGACAAAATTTGACACTGAGCCACAGAAGATTTAGTTCAAAGCTTGTTCAGGTAGAGATTTTAAGGAGGATGGCGATGTGAAGAGGTTTAGGGAAGGAATTCCAGACTTCAGGATCCAGGCTCAGCTTATTAAGAGTCTCAAAACTGGAAACTGAAGGCACAATAAGATTGACCCCAATCGGGTGATGGAGAAGGGAATTCTGCCTGGTCTGAGTACAGTAAAGGGATGCATTTGGGATTAAGGGGGTTCCATTTTAACCATGAGTTTTTAACAACTTTAAGCATGGTTATATGTAAATAGTTTAGTTTATTCTATTTTGTCTTCCTTTCTTTTGCCAAATAAACTTCTGACCTATTGTTAAAATCAAATCGACAACATTGTGAGCTTGTGATCCAGTGAGAAACCACCACGTTAAAACCAGGAGAAAGAAACAAACTCTGATCTATCAAGCCAGGTTTCAGGGTGGGATCAGATTTATCTGGCAATATCGTCAGCTTTGATCATCAGAGCACAAGAGGGGAGAAGGATAGAAGCACGTGCTGTAAGGCTGGGATGCAGATGTGGTCAGAGGAGTCTTCTGTGAAGATGGTGGTATAGTGGTAATGTGACAGGGGTTAGTAATCCAGAGGTCCAGGCTAAAGATCTAGGAATAATCCTGCCATGCCAGTTAGTGAAATTTAAATTCATAAAACTCTGGAATAGAAAGTTAGTCTCATAATTTTGGTAATCATCAACTGTTGTAGAAGTCCGTCAGTTTCACTAATGTCCTTCAGATAATGTCCTTCCGAGAAGACCATTAGATATAGGAGTAGAAGAAGGCCATTTAGCCCATAGAGTCTGCAGTGCCATTCAATGTGATCATGTCTGATCCAATTAAGTCCCCTAAGAATCTTGTATGTTTCAATAAGGTCTCCTCTCATTCTTCTAAACTCCAATGAGTTTGACCCAATCCTCTCCTTTATAAGACAGTCCCACTATACTGGACAGAAATCTGGCAAAGTCTTGGATAATGGGACCAAAACTGTTCACAGTATTCCAGCTGTAGTCATGAGTAGTGCCTTGTATAGTTTTGTACTGTCTTTGAAATAAAAGACAACATTCCATTTGCCTTCCCTATTCTCTGCTGAACTTGGATATGATTTTCAGGGGCAAGGAACCTCTACAGCTTTCTGCAGTCTTTCCCCGTTTAAATAATAAACAGCTCCTCTATTGTTCCACGTTATAATGCATCTGTTAAATTTTTGCCTGCTTCCTTAACCTGTCTATATCCCTCTGCAGACTCCTTGTGTCGTCCTCACTACTTACCTTGCCACCTGTTTTTGTCATCTGCAAACTTGGCGATTATGCATTCACTTCCCTCATCTCCCAGCTCTGATCCCTGTGGCAGTCCAACAGCTATTGGGTGCCATCCTCAAAATGACCCCCAATCCCAAATTTCTCTTCTGTTAGTTAGCCAATCCTCTATCGATGCTGATGGATATTTGAATCAACGCACTTAGAAATGTCAGGACACACTTCTGGGGCAGCTGGGCTTTGAACCTGTATCTTCTCCGGCAGACGTAAAGACC
The DNA here is from genome assembly GCF_021869965.1 of Rhincodon typus. Taxonomy (NCBI): domain Eukaryota; kingdom Metazoa; phylum Chordata; class Chondrichthyes; order Orectolobiformes; family Rhincodontidae; genus Rhincodon; species Rhincodon typus. The sequence continues at coordinate 40,155,309 of NC_063359.1, read as the reverse complement.
CACTGCACTTCAGGGCCACTATCCGCACTAACACACTACTCCCAGCACCATGGTCTCTTCTATTAAATGGCCTAAGGTGTGGTATCTTATTGAAGCCTTTTGGAATTCCAAGTACATTACATCTGCTGATCCCCCTTTGTCTATCCTGCTTGTTCCCTCCTCAAAGAATTGTCATAAATCCATCAGGCATGATTTCCCCTTCAGGGAGCCATGCTGACTCTGCTTCACAATATAGATTTCCAAATGCTCTGCTATTCCATCTTTTTGTAATAAACTGTAACATTTTCCTCGTGACAGAAGTGAAGGTAACTGGTCTACAGTTACCTCCCTTTTTGAATAAGTGTATTATGTTGCTAGTTTTCCAATCACCCGAGTCTTTCCTGGATCTAAGGATTCTTGGAAGATTACTACCAGTGAATCCGCTATCTTTGTAGCTCCTTCCTTTAGCACTTTAGGATGCATCCCATCAGGTCCAGGGGACTTATCAGCCTTTAACCCCCATTAGTTTCCCTTGTACTTTTTCTCTAACGATAGTTTTTTGTGTTTATTTTCTCCCTACTTTACTCCACAATTATTTAGTAACTTTGGAATGTTGTTAGTGTCTTCTATCGTGAAACCTTATGCAAAGTGTTTATTCAACTCTTCAAATTTCCTGATTCCTCATTAATATTTCTCTAGCCTCAATCTCTAAGAGGCCTATGTTTGTTTTAGTTCATTCTTTTTATGCATATTTAAAGGAGCTCTTACTGTCTTCTTTTATATTACTTGGTAGTTTACCCGCACGGTTTATTTCCTCCCTGATTATAATTTTTAGTCATCTTTGTTTGATTTTTAAAACTTGCCCAGTCCTCAGGCTTACCATTAATCTTTGCCACATTGTGCGTTTTCTTTATTTCAAATTGATGCTATCTTTAACTTGCTTGGTTAACTATGATGAGTTTGTTCTCTCCTGAGAATCCTTCTTCCTCCTTGGGATATATCCTTGTTGTGAGTCATAAACTATATCTCTTAAACATCTGAGATACTGTTCCTCAACTGTTTCTGCTTTTAAGTTCCTTTCCCATTTAACTCCAGCCAGCTCTGCCCTCATTCCTTTATAATTACCCATGTTCAAGTTTAGCGCTATTGGTTCTAGGCCAAGTTTCTCACTCTCAAACTGAAATCAAAATTCTACAATGTTATGGCCACTGTTTTCCAGGGTATCTTTTACTTTGTGAGATAATTTATTAAAATTGCCTCATTTCCGATTACCAGATCTGAACCTGGTTGGATCCACAACATATTGTAGACCACTTCCATCAGTGTCTTCCCTTAACTGCACCCATGCAGATTCCATGTCTTCTGATCAAAGATCATCTCTGGCTGTTGTACTCCTTCAGTCTCACACTAACAAAGCTGCCCCAAAACCCTTTCCTACCTGACTTTCCTTTTGAAAAGTCTAAATGTTTAGTTCCTAGCTTTGATCTTCTTGTTTCTATAATGGCAATAAGATTGTACTCATTACCTGTATTTGTGTCATTCATTCATTTATTTTGTTTCAAATACCAATTGCAAAAAGCCACTAATTTTAACGACTTGCCATTATTTTCCTCATTCGATCCTATTTGTTGCTTTTTTTTTTGTGTGACAATACACTTTGCCTCTTTCTGTCCCACTCTGGGTATTATAAGTAGCTCTCCTGTAATATTGCCATGTCTGAGATAACAAGGTGTAGAGCTGGATGAACACAGCAGGCCAAGCCTAGATCCTTCTTCAGAAATCTTCAGAAATCTTCAGAAATATTGCCATGTCTGTTTACTTTCTAAGATGATGCATCCTCTTCCCCAGAACAACCCCACCGCACCCCGAATAGTTTAGAGACATCTCTACAGCCCTAGTTATTCCATTTGCCAGGACACTGATCCCAAAAATGGTTGAAGTGACTCTTAACTGCCCTCAGAAATGGCCCAGTAAGCTCCTTTGTTAAAGGGCAATTAGGGACAGGTACCAAATAATGTCAGTGATGTCCATATGCCATAAGAGAATAGAGAGACCGATTCAGAGCAGCAGTAAGGTCTGTCATCCCAGCAAACATAGAGTCTGAAAACAAGCTTGCTTTGATTTATTATTGTCACATGTCCCAAGATACAGTGGAAAGTATTAGTTTGCATTCTAACCAGGCAAATCCTATCTTACGTAAGTACATCAGGGTAATAGAACAGAATGCAGATTATAGTGTTACAGCTACAGAGAAAAATGCCAAGAAAGATCAACTCTAATATGAGAGGTGCGTTTATAAATCTAGAAACAGCGGGGCAGAAGCTGTTCTTGAATCTGTTGCTACATGTTTTCAAACTCCTGTTTGATGGAGGAGGGTAGAAGAGATTATAACCGGGGGGTGGGAGGGTCTGTGATGTTGATTGCTTTCCTGAGGCAGTGGGAAGTGTAGATGGAGTCGGTGGTTTGTGTGATGGACTGGGCTGTGTTCACAACTCTCTAATTTCTCACAGTCCTGGGCAGAGCAGTTGGGATGCATCTGGGTAGGTTATGATGAACATGCAGAATTTCCTGCAGCTGCTGGGAATTGCAGATAAATATAAACCAAGGCTGCTGGAAATACTCAGAGTCAGGCAGTGTCTGTGGAGAGTAAAGCAGAGTCAGTGTTTCAGCCCTGTGACCTTGCTTCTGAAGAGAGGTCTGAAGCCTTTGTCTCCTTCAAACCCACAGGTACCTGCAGGTGATGCGCAAGTTGCAGAAAACGTATCGAATGGAGCCAGCAGGGAGCCAGGGAGTCTGGGGCCTCGATGACTTTCAGTTCCTTCCCTTCATCTGGGGCAGTTCCCAATTAATCGGTAAAATGTTGTCATCGCTTCTTTCTCCTTTGTAGCCACTCCACCCGTTCCTGATAGGGCTGGACCATTGCACCCTCCTGTTGTGCTCCAGCTCGGCGGGGAGTGCAGCAGTAATGTTACTGAATCAATAATCCAAAGGTCCAGACTAATACTCCAGAGGCACACGTGGAAATCCCCCCCAAGTGGCAGCTTGGACGATTTCAATTTAATTAATGAATAAAAATCTAGTCTCACTAATCACCAACTCACCAGATTGTTGTAAAAGCCCCCATCTGCTTCACTGCTGCCCTTCAGATGGGACAATTGACTACTCTTCCCCAGTCTGGACTATACAAGTCCACACTCTCAGCAATGTGGTTAATTTCTAACTGCCGCCTGAAATAGGGGAGCTGGTGGCCTAGTCGTATTATCTTTGGACTATTAATCCAGAGACCCAGGCAATATTCTGGGGACCTGGGCTTAAATCCCGCCACAGTAGATGAAGGAATTTGAATTCAGTAATAATCTGGAATTAAGAATCTAATGATGACTGAGTCCGTTGTTGGTCGTTGGAAAAACTCATCTGATTCACTAATGTCCTTTAGGGAAGGAAATCTGCCATCCTCACCTGGTCTGGCCTACATGTGACTCCAGACCCACAGCAATGTGGTTGACTCTTAATTGTCCTCTGGATGGACAATAAATGCTGGCCATAGATGAATTATTAAGAAAATGGCCTGGCAAGCTTATCAGTTCGAATGCAGCTCACCACCACCTTCTGTAGAGCTATTAGGGCAACACAACAAATGTTGATCTCGCCAGTGATGCCCACATCCAGAGAACTAAGAGTTGTTCTGTCTGGGGTAAGTGCATTCAGTTTAGGGCACTGCATTTTAAGGAGGATGTCTTAAACAGAACAGATTCACATCCTGGTACTGGAGCTAAAAGGGCTCAGTTATGATTTAAAGTGGTTGTATGTTGAACTTGTATTCATTTAGATATTGGAGATGAAGGTTGGGGATCTAGTTTATGTTTAAAATGATTAACAACTTGGGGCAGCTGAAGAGAAACATTTTCTTTAGTACAGTGAGTCACAACAAGGGGACGTTTTCTGGTCGACAGGATATAACAAGTGAAATGCCAAAGAGATCAGCGCTGGGGCCTCACTGTTTTAGAGTTTATATAAATGACTTGAAGGGACTGAAGATGTGATTGCTAAATTTTCTGAGGATGCAAAGATAAGTAGGAATGTAAGTTGTGAAGAGGACATAAGGAGACAACAAAGGAATTTAGACAAATTAGGTAGTGGGCAAAGATATGACAGGTGGAGCATAATATAAGGGTAGAGTGGAGGGGATATGGAAATGGTGAAATTGACTATTATTGCAGGAATAACAATAGGGAAGCACATTACCTAAGTGGTGAGAGATTGCAGAGACCTGAGACGCAGAGGGATCTAGGTGTCCTTGTGTATGAATCGCAAAATGTTAGTGCAGATACAGCAAGTAATTAGGAAAGCTAGTAACACGTTATCGTTTATTACAAAAGGGATTGAATACAAAAGTAACAATGTTGTACTTCAGTTATACAGGGCATTGGTACAGACCACATCTGGAGTACTGTGTACAGTATTGGTCGCCTTATCTAAGGGAGAATTTAAATACTTTGGAAACAGAAGGTTTTCTGGACTAGTGCCTGGAATGGGCAGGTGGTTCTATGAGGAAGGGTTGGACAGAATATGCTTGGTGTTTAGAAGTGCAGGAGATGACATGATTGAAACAAGAATTTAGAATGAGCGGTCACAGTTTAAGATGTCACCCTTTTAAAACAGGGAATTGGCAGAACTTGTTTCTGGGAGGGTGGCAGGGGTCATGAATCTTTAGAAAATTTCTTCAAGTGGTGGTGGAAACAGAGTCTGAGTATTTTGAGGCCAGAGGTGGGTAAGTTCTTAATGAGCAGAGGTTGGCCATTCAGCCCATCGAGTCTGCTCGGCCATTTAATAAAATCGTGGCCAATCTGATAATCCTCAACTCCACTTTCCTGCCTTTTCCCCATAATTCCCGATTCTATTCCTGGTTAAATATCTATCTCAGCCTTGAAAACACATAATAATGCAGTCTCTACAACCCTGTTTGGTAAAGAATTCCACAGGCACACTCCCCTCTGAGAGAAGACATTCTTCCTCATCGCTGCCTTAAAAGGACAACCTTTTATTTTGAGATGATGCCCTCATCCCAGAAGGGGAAACAACCTTTCTGCATCTGCCTTGTTAAGTCCCCTCGTACGTTTCAATGAGGTTACCTCGCATTCATCTAAACTGCACTGAGCGATAGGGCAGACTGGAAGATAGAGTGGTCAGTTCGGCAATGATCTTACTGAACAGCAGAGTAGGCCTGAGGAGCCGATGGTCTATTCCTGCTCCTGTTTCACATTCGTCTGCAAGAACTAATTCGTGGAACACGTTTGAAGGGCTGAATGATCTTTTTTCATTCCTGGGAAACATCTTTAATTCTGTTTTTGCCCCAGTTTGTTCTACATTTTATTGGAACCTATGAACAGGAGGAGGCCATTCAGCCCCTGAGCCTATCCCACCAATTCAGTGAGATCATGGCTGATCTGTGGCCTAACTCCATTTACCTGCCTTTGGCCCAGATCCCTTAATACCTTCGCTTCAACAAAAATGTATCTACCTCAGATTTAAACTTAACAACTGATCCAGCTTGCACTGCCGTTTGTGGAAGAGAGTTCCAAACCTCTACCACCCTTTGTGTGTCGAAGTGCTTCCTAACATCTCCTGAACAGTCTGGCCCTAATTCTCAGACTATGCTCCTAGTTCTAGAATCCCCAACCAGTGGAAATAGTTTATTTTTATCTACCCTGTCTTTTCCTGTTAATATCTTGGAGAGTTTGATCAGATCACCCCTTAACCTCCTAAATTCTAGAGAAATCAGGCCTAATTTGTATAATCTCTCCTCATAGGTTAACCTCTGAAGACCGTGTATCAATCCTGTAAACCTATGTTGTACTCCCTTCAAGGTCAATCCATCCTTCCTAAGATGTGGTGCCCCAATCTGCTCTCAGTACTCCTAGCGGGGCCTAACCCGGGTTTTGTATAACTGCAGCATAACTCCTGCATTCTTGTACTCCAGCCTTCCAGATATAAAGACCAGCATTCCATTAACATTCTTGATTATTTTGTGCACAGAGACAAATTAGTTTCTCAACAACACCGCTCCCCCCACCCCGAAGTCTTTATGAAAGCAGACCAGAGAGGCTGGCAGTCACAGAGACTTATATCAATTCACACACTAACGTCTGGATCTGGAATCATTGGAAATGTTATTCTCCACTTCCTATGGTTTGTTTTTTTGTTTTTCCCCTTGCCCAACATTTTGCTGCTACAGATGTGCCTGTACCATCCTGTTAGCATCTGCTGCTCCCTGTCAGCACAATCCTTCAACAGGCACAAAAGGCTTCTGTAACATGGTCATGACCTTGTGCTGATAATCAGAACACGTCCTTCCATTCTGGGCTGAGAGACTGGGATTGATCTCCTTGGAGCAGAGAAGGTTATGGGGACTTCTTGTTGAGGTCTTCAAAGTCCTGAGGGGTTTTGATGAGAGTAAAGGAGGAGAAGCTGTTCAGGTGGCAGGACCATCATTACCAGAAGACACAGGTTCAAGGTAATAGGGAAAAGGAGGAGCTGAGGATACTTTTTCAGGCAGTGAGTTGTTGTGACCTGGAACACGCTGTCAGAAAGGGCCGTGGAAGGAGATTCATTGAAAACTCCTAAAAAAGAATTGGAGATTTATTTGAGAAGGAGAAAGAATTTCAGGGCTGTGGGACTATTTTAGTACTTTTTGCGGAACTCTGCTTAAGTTGCAGTAGAAGTTGATCAAGAGTTACTGTGCCTGATCGTAATCTGTTTCAGCCCAGGGGACATGTGGGTGAATATGTTCCTGCCCCCACTATCTGAGCCATTGTTTCTGGCATCTTTGTAATAGAGTCATCGCCTCCTTCCTGAAGTATGAGGGTCTCCTTTCCTGTGTGAGCTATAACTTAATTTAGGACACTGTGACTTCTGATCAGCCTCCACTGCGGAGACCTGAGCCCACCAATCAAGCATGACACTCCCCGTGCGGTACTGAAGGAGTTCTGCACGGTCCAAGGTGCCATCTCTCTGATAAGACTTTGATCTGAAGGCCATGGTGGTCCATCTCCCTTCTCAGGTGCAATAAAAATTCGCACAATGTCAAAGGAGAGCAGGAGAGTTCTCCCCAGTGTCCTGTTCACTATTTACCCCTGTTAGCATCCCACAACAAAATAAATCAGGTCATTGCTGCTCGTGGGAGCTTGCTGTGCACAAATTGACTGCAGCGTTTCCCACATGACAATAAGAACTGCATTTGATTGGTTGGAAAGTGTTTGAGTGTTCTGAGGTTGGGAGGAGTGAGCTATATACAAATCTCAGCACTTCTCTAGGCACCAGTATAGCCTCTCCTCATAACACATTCGATCAGTTAACTAAGTTGGCTGGATGGCTGGTTTCCGATGCAGAGTGGCACTAACAGCGTGGGTTCAATTCCTGCATCAGCTGAGGTTACTATGGAGGACCCTCCTCCTCAGCCTTTCCCCTCATCTGAGGGATGGTGACCCCCAGGTTAAACCACCACCAGTTGCCTCTCTCTGTCTCCCTGAGAGGGCAGCCCTCTGGTCCAGGGGGACTATATTTACTTGACTTATCCTCCCATCACCTCATGTAGTTCAGACTCCTATTTTGACATTCAGCCAATCCCTTTATAAAGGTGGCCAGAATCTGGCTGGACAGTGATGTCCATCACAGTGGTCAAACAAATTGTGGTTTCAATCAGAAAGGTACTGCCCCTCAGCTGAGGGGGTCCATCTGAGGGTCCAGAGGTGTGTTTGAATCATCATCTTCTCTCTTTCAGATCATCCCACCCTTACACCAGCCCATTTTGTGGATGAGAAGGTGGTGAATGAGCACCATAAGGATTACATGTTTCTGGAATGTGTCAGGTTTATTAATGAGGTGAGAGGAGCTGTATCCCACGGTCAGCGTGACTGAGCTACTGCTTAGGGAGGGGAGCTGTGGGCCCACCGAATCCAGTCACTGTCTATCTCTAACCGTCCTCTCAAAGCTTGGGAAAATCACAACTGCCTGTCGGACCGTGGGGCTGGTTAAAACACCGTGTGCTCCCAGTGCGACCCAGAAAACATTCGTCCCAGTCAAGCTGCAGGCATATGGAGTGTGAGAGCCTGGGCTTAAAACAGTGATTCCCCTGCCCAGCTGCCCATCCTCGGAGTGCATCCACAGCTCTTTGAAAATCTCCCCCAGCCCTCAATCCCTCCCCGGGCCCGGTCCTCCTCAGCCACCTTGGCTTGGTGTGAAAATCCCATGGAGCTATGTTGAAGGGGAGCAAGGGAGCACTGTCTGGTGTTCTGGCCAATATTTAATAATTTTTCTAACTGATATCCTATTGAGGTTTGTGAGGTCTTGCTGTTTGCAAATACAGCAGGCTTACTTCCTGTATTGCCCCTGTGATCGCACTTCAGGAAGTACCTCATGGTCTTTAAGGACACTCTGGGACATCCTGAGTTTGTGAAAGTTAGTACAGTGTCATCTGCGACTCTTCCTGTGGTCGGGAAATGTGGAATTTCTGACATTTATGCCCATTTTGTGATTCCTGATCCAAAATGGTGGCAGATGTCACAGGGCACTACCCCCAGCTATATTGGCTAGCATGGTGAACTACACGGAAGGCTAGCTTCCTCAGGAGCCTGTTATAATCCAGAGCAGAAGTTTACCCCTTATTCCCGAGTACCCCTTCCAGGGCTGCTAACCTGCTGAGTCCCAAACCACTGTTTAATCAACCCATTGTCACCAAAACAGGAGCCTCCTATCAACAGCACCCCCCATCTCCCAGCCAGGATACAGGAGTTTTCCTCATCTCCATATCCTTTAGAGCCTGGCATCGTGGAACTCGACATCACCACCCCCCCATCTCCCAGCCAGGATACAGGAGTTTTCCTCGTCTCCGTCTCCTCCAGAGCCCAGCAACGTGGAACTCAACACCAGGACCCACCCTTCTCAAACATTCAACTCCCTCAACCCAGCCAGAACCTGCGCAGTGGTGGTGCAGAGTTAATGTCACTGGATAAATAGTCCCAAAGCCAAAGCTAATGTTCTGCTGACATAGGTTCGAATCTCACTCTGGTAGATGATGAAATGTCAATTTAGTAAACATCTGGAACTTAAAAAGATTCCTAAAGCCTTCTAGGGAAGGAAATCTGCCATTCTTATTGGTCTGGCCCGTATGTGACTCCAGGCCCATAGCCAATGTGGTTGACTGTTAACTGACCTCAGGGCAATAAATGCTGGCTGAGCCAGTGATGCTCACATCCTGTGAATGAGTATAAAAACTGCTAGGTGCAGGGCATGGAGCTAAGGCCTGAGCTGACCCCAACGAATAAGCCAGGGCTGATGCACCATGCCCACGAAGCCCTGCAGCTTCTTTCCCTTCACTGAGGTGGGTCATTATGAGATGCAGCAGCACATAGGGAGCAGTGAATGTTTACCTGTGGATGAGCATGTGCTTGTACATTTACATGTGTTTAATAGCACTGCCTGTTGATGAACAATGTGGCCAAGGACTCTCAGTATCTCATGGTGTGCTGCTGTGTGAACTCCGAGGGACATAATTCCATTGCTGACTGTATGTATCTCATCCTGCTTGCCAGGTATCTGGTCTGTAGAGTGTGCTGCATTTTACCAAACCCCCGACTGCCTTGCTGTTGGACATCACAACAGGATAGCAAGGGACCTGGGTTCGATCCAACCCTTGGGCGATTGTCTGTGTGGAGTTTGCACGTTCTCCCTGTGTCTGCACGGGTTTCCTCTGGGTGCTCTTATTTCCTCACACAGCCCAAAGGTGTGCCATGCTAAATTGCCCATGGTGTCCAGGGATGTGTAGATTAGGTGCATTAGCAACGGGAATTGCAGGGTTACAGGGATAGGGAAGGGGGATAGGACTGGATGGGATTCTCTTCGGAGGCGCGGTATAGACTTGTTGAGCCGAATGGCCTGCTTCCGCACCGTGGGGATTCTGTGATTCTATGATAACTGTTTCACAATGCCAGGTGTTTCTGCTTTCAGTGTCCAAGGGGTAACTTAGAGCTTACAGCAGAGGGACAAGCTGATCCTTGTCCCACACCCACTTCACTTTTATTCTGCCTGCATTTCCTTCTATTCCTGTCTTTCTCAAGAGAGAGTTCCTCTTTGTAAAGGAATCAATATGATTGCCCTCAACCACTCTCCATGTGAGCAAATTCCACATTCTCCCTACTGTCTGCCCTGATAAAGTTCCTCCTGGATTCCTGATTGGATTTATTTGTGACTGTTTGATATTGACAGCCCCTAGTTTTTATCTTTGCAGCAATTGGAAACATCTTCTCTACATCTGGCCTATAAGGTTACCCCTCAGCCCTCTATTTTCCAGAAAGCCTCAGCTTGTTCAGTATAGGCTGTTTTTGGGGTGCCCACTTCCTGTAGTATAAGAGCTCAGGAGATTTCACAGCTTTCAAAAGAGTCATGGTGGAAATCAAGAATGAACTAAATTGTTTCCATACAATTCCTGACATATTGGTTGAAGTTATGATAGAGTCATAGAGATGTACTGCACGGAAACAGACCCTTCGGTCCAACTGGTCCATGCCGACCAGATATCTAATTAAATCTAATCCCATTGCCAGCATTTGGCCCATATCCCTGAACACCCCTCCCATTCATGTACCCATCCAGATGCAGATCCATTGGCCCGTGAGTAGGTTGTTGTGATCTCCTTAAGGGCAGATTCTGTGCTAATTTCTCCATTCCTTGCAGTCTTGTTCTGTTCTCTTCAGTTGTTCGTAGGATTCTCCCATTTCTCATTTCAAGTTGTTTGACGTCATCATTTTCTTCTCTGTTTAGTTTTATAAATTAAGGAGTGAGTGCCACCTATTGGAGGGACAGTGCTGAACTGTCAAAGATTCATACAGTATAGGAACAGACCCTTTGGCCCAACTTGTTCATGCCAACCAAGTTTCCCAAACTAGTGTGGTCCCATTTGCCTGCATTTGGCCCATATCCCTCTAAACCTTTCCTATTCATGTACTTATCCAAATGTCTTTAAAATGCTGTAACTGTACCTGCATCCACCACTTCCTCTGCCAGCTCATTCCACACACAAACCACCCTCTGGCGTGTGAAAGTTGCCCGCCCAGGTCCCTTTTAAATCTTTCTCCTCCCACCTTAAAAATATGGCCCCTAGTTTTGAAATCCCCACCCCTAGGGAAAACACCTTTGTTATTCTATCTGTGTCCCTCATGATGTTATAAACTTCTATGAGGTCACCTCTCAACCTCCTACGCTCCAGGGAAAAATGTCTCAGCCTATCCAGCCTCTCCTTATAACTGAAACCCTGCAATCCCAGTAGCATCCTTGTAAATCTTTTCTGCAACTTCTCCAATTTAATATTACTGTTTCTACAGTAGGGCAGATGGAGTTTAATTTGTATAAATGCGAGGTGTTGCATTTTGGTAAGACAAACAAGGGCAGGACTTACGCAGGACTTAATGATAATGTCCTGGGAAGTGTTGTTGAACAGAGAGATCTAGGGGTTCAGGTACATAGTTCCCTGAAAGTGGCGTCAAAGGTAGATAAGGTGATGAAGTAGGCATTGGCGCGCTTGACTTCAATGGTCAGAACATGTTACGCCAAGGGTCGGCGCCGTGGGACCTATTGGATGTTCCTTTTCCGTATGAAATTCCAGAACGAGCCGTGAGGTGCCCACTTGGACAGACATAAAGGGCCATTTCAGCATTTTGACGAGTCAAGAAATTCTCCCTAGTGTTTTAGACAGAATTCCTACAGTGTGGAAACAGGCCCTTAGGCCCAACACCGACCCTCAGAGCATCCCACCCCAACCCCAACCCCGACGGTCAATATGGCCAATGTTTATTTATTCCTCAGCTACGTTCTCTCAAACTGATTATCTGGTTGTTAAAATTTGCTTGTGGGATCCTGCTGTGCTCAAATTGACTGCTAAGTTTTCTACTTTAAGATGGTGATATTTCATTGGCTGTAAAGTGCTCTCCCCCTCTGTCTCCATGTCAGGAATCTCTCGAAGCTGTGAATCCTTCTGAGATCAGTGTATCCACTCTGTTAATCAGTTAGGTGGAGCAGTTACACATTGCAGGCAGGGGCGACAGACCATCTCATTCTCCCTCAACCTCCCACTCTTCATTTCCCAGAAATATTCAGCTAATCTCAAAGCAACAGGGGAGGGAGAAACCACCTCCCCTTCTATTCTTGCTTTCTGTTGTTTAACAGATGCTGGATGATGTAATGAGTTGTTTTGACTGCTTCACAGAAACAGGCCATTCAGCCCAACAGGCATGTACTAGCACCCTGGGTAGATTTCATCTATCTCCTGTTCATCTCATACCGTTAGCGTGTCCTCCTATTCCTCTCCTTGTGTGTTAATGCAGCTTCTCCTTAAATTCATTTAAATTATTCACTTCATCCACCCACCGTGGTGGTGAATATCATATTTTGGACACTCTGAGAGCCGAATTTTCCCATCTTCTTTCAATGTTTGAGGGTTAGCAAGTTATATGATAACTAACACGTAATCTGCACTAGTAGGGTAACTAGTCCGGTGACAGAACAGTCTGTGTATTTAAACGCTTATGATGGGCCTCACTACTGTCAGCCCAGATTGTCCCTGAACTGGGGGAGTCCAGTGGTGAATAGTTTTGACCCTTTCCTCATGGGAGTGGGGTTGGCAGGGAGAGGGGAGGCAAGAGGTGGGGGTGGGGTGGGTTGGCTTTCGGAGGCCAAGGCATTGCCTGCCATCTGTTCCTGTAACTCTGGGGCCACCTCCATCAAACCTGGCAGGCACGTTACCCTGGCTACCCAGTCAGGAAACACCTTTCTCACGCACCGAGGAGTTGGGTAACTGGGGCGGGTAGTAACTTTGAGTTCCTCACTGGCTGTTAATTGACCTCTTTAGGGCCTGAGTTGCTGGCGAGTTAAGAAATGAACCACATTTGACTACGGAGATGGTTGGAAGGGGAAACCGTGGCGTGACTCGGCACTTGTAGTGAAGCTTAGGTCCCTCCTTCACCACCTCCACAGAGGGGAGAATTGAACCCTGTTTGTCTGTTCTATTGAAGCTCTTCATAATCGAGTCATACAGCACAAAAGAGGCCCTTTGACCCATCGAGTCTGTGCTGACCTGTCTACACTAAATCCTACTTTCTAGCACTTGGCCCAAAGCCTTGTTATGACATTTCAAGTGCTCATTCATGTCCTTGTTAAAGATATTGAGGTTTCCTGTCTGCACTATCCTTCCAGGCAGTGCTTTCCAGACTTGAAGGTCTTCATCAGGGCACCTCTTAGTCTTTTTTTTTCTGTTCATCCTTTTCTGATTGTTATAAACCTTTTGCTTCTTGTATGATTCTTGTAGATCTTTATGTTTGCGCCTTCTCTTGTGCTCCTGAATTCAATTTTTTAAAATTCATTTTGACAGATCGGTGGTCAGTGCTCAAAATATTGTCCAACCCAAGTCCATGCAGATTTTCAAAGACTGGTTTAGAACCCACTGTCTGATGCACCAAACTGAAAGGTTGTCGGATATACAGTAAGACCCTATTAATGTTCCAGCAAGTTTATTTGTTAGGTGGGAGTGGGGGAAGAGACAGGAACAGAGTGTTGAGGATTCTGAGCTTGGCACGCAAAGAGTTACAGCTTGTTTGAGAGTGGGAGGAAGAACAAGGCAGCTCAGATTTCAGTTAAATGACAGAGGAAGCTTACACAGGAAGAAGGAAGCTAGAGGCCCCTTAGCTGCCAGAGAAATAGTTTAAAAGGGTCAGTTCCCCTGGGGGAGTGGGGGTGGGGGGGGTTACTGTGAAGCATGAAAGCAGTCACTGAGTAATTTCCTAACTAAGATGGCTGCAATGACTCAGATTCCCTGAGGACCACCTCCTCCAGCCGAGATGTTTGCCTAGAACCCAAAATAGCTTCGCTTCGCTTTTTCCAGAAATCCACTTTCTCATGTGAAGTGCTGAAGAAGAAAATGTACAGCTGCTTGCTAAAGCGACACAGTGCTAAAGTTTCCCTGCTCAGACTCCTCTTTCTGCATTTTATTTGCTTCTTTGTTGGAAGCCGAGTCTGGACAGGAATCTTTTTATAACTCTCAAAGCACCACTTTCTGCTTCTGCTGGTGTCTGTTGCTCCAGTCCTGTAATACTTTGCTTTGTCTTTATATTGATTCAAAATGAGAAGAAGGTCAGATGATTTGCAATCACTTTTCAATCACTGTGGAACGGGGTTAAGGAAGAATGGGTGCAAAGCAGGATCCCATGAACATCCATCCAATCTCGAGCACTCTCTCTCAATTGCCGACTGGCTCTGTTGGGCCAAAGGTGCCCTCTCTGTTTAATTAGGCATTTACATTGAATCACATATCAGCACCAACTATGACTCACTTTACTCCAAGGTAGAAGGACCGAGCCCCACCTTGGAGACTCAGATTCCAGGCTGGTGTGCCCTGTGTGGGCAGTGCCACAGTTGGATGTGCTTTCTTACTAAAACATAGACTTACAGCACAGGATTGAGACCACATGGCCCATTGTGGTTGTGCCAGCTCAGATAGAGCTATCCAGCCCGATCCCATTTTTCAGTTCTTTGTCTGTAGCCCTGCAGACATCAAACTGATCTGCAACCTTGGGTGGATGTGAAATATCTCATCATTGTTCTGAAATGCCCTGGGTTAACCTTTATCCAGTATTCAACTTCAGAAAATCCGATTAGCTGGTCACTATTGCATTGCGTTTTGTGGGATCTTACTGCTTGCAAATTTGCTGCTGCATTACAACTTTGCCTGCACTTTAAAAGTGTTTCATTGGCTGTAAATCATACAGGATAACAACTCTCATTTGTATAGAACCTTTAATGTGGTGATGTGACCCAAGGCACTTCACAGGGACATTATCAAACAAACATTTGACACTGATGCTCATGAGATCCTAGGGCAGGTTAAAATTGTTTCAGAGATAGTAGGAACTGCAGATGCTGGAGAATCTGAGATAACAAGGTGTAGAGCTGGATGAACACAGCAGGCCAAACAGCATCAGAGGAGCAGGAAGGCTGACGTTTCGGGCCTAGACCCTTATTCAGAAAAAAATTTCTGTTCATCCAGCTCTACACCTTGTTATCCTAGGGCAGGTGACTGAAAACCTTAGACAAGGAGGTAGGTTTGAAGGGGTGCCCTTGAAGGAAAGGGAGGGAGAGGGGTGTAAGGAGGGAGTTCCTACAAGAGCTCAAGGACTAAGTATGTGAAGCCACCATTGCCAGTGGCGGAGTGATACAAATCTGGGACTCTGAGTGGTTAGAGTGAGTGCAGAGATCTCAGAGGGTTGTGGGGATAGAAGGGATTAAGAAATCGAGAGACAATGGAGAGTTTAAAAACCAATGCGAGAGTGTACGCACTGCCCTTTTTATCCTTTGTTTAATCTGACCATGTTTATGTGGATGGTCGCAGTCTGTGCTCAGTCTCTTGTTGTGAAGCTCTTTCCCCTCATCCATACATTAGCAAGGATGTGTAAATATCGAGGTAGAACAAAGATCTGCCTGGGCACTTTCAGGAAGTTCCCCTCCCCAACATCAGTGTTTCTGCCTGGGAGTGGCAGTGATGTATGGAGAAAGTGGTGAGACCCATTTCTTTGTTAGCAAATAAAACCATGAGAAAGGCAAACACAATTCTTTTGTACCTGCAGAGACAGATGACAAAATCAAGGAAGTAACACTGAATTCTTACAAACCTTAAATTACCCCACCGCAGTTTGGAGAGATGTGTGCAGTTTAGGGGCAGTCTGAGAAGGTGCTGTGTTGACCTATTTGAGAACTCGTTAGTGATGAGATAACGAGAGAGAGTGGGAAGATAAAGCTTCACTGAACCTGTAAATGGGTGCAGTTTTGAAGCACTCACGGTTAAGGTTTAGATATATTATTTACAACCTACAAACATGCCATTCAGCCCATCTAGTCCTACCTTAATCTCCTCATTCCTTTCTCTCTCTCATGTTTATGTAAGTAAAGTTGCCATAATCCTACTGGACCGCAAGACGGAATAGGCCGTACGGCCCATTGAGTCCACACTGACCCTTCAAAGAGCATCCCACCCCCTAGGCGACTAGATATAGCACTTAGGGTGAATGGGATCAAAGGTTACGGGGAGAAAGCAGGATTAGGCTATTGAATAGGATGATCAGCCATGATCGTGAGGAATGGCGGTGCAGGCTCGAAGGGCAGAATGGCCACCTCTTACTCTATCTTCTATGTGTTCTTGTAATCCTGCATTTCCCATGGCTAACCCATCTATCCTGCACATCCCTGGACACTATGGGGCAATTTAGCATGGCCAATCCACCTAACCTGCACATCCCCGGACACTAAGGGGCAATTTAACATGGCCAATCCACTGTAACCTGCACACCTGTGGACTGTGGGAGGAAACGCATGCAGAGAATGTGCAAACTCCACACAGACTGTAGCCAGAGGCTGGACTCGAACCTGGGTCCCTGGCGCTGTGAGGCAGCAGTGCTAACCACCGTGCCGTCCTTCTGATGGTTGTTTAACCAGAGGGTCATCGTGCCTCAGACGATGTGGGAAGTTAAGAAAGTAGCTTCAGCTGATGCAGGAAATGAACCTATGTTGCTCTGCCTCACGAACCAGCCATCCAGCCATCCAGCCATCCAGCCAACTGAGCAAACCGACCCACTTTGTGTTTATGTAGCTTCCCCTTAAAAGCATCTACGCTGTCCACTTCAGCCTCTCCATGTGGGGAGTGAGGTCCGCATTCTCCTCACACACTGGGCGAAGGGATTTCTCATGGATTTCTGATTGGATTTATTAGTAACTGTCTTGTGTTGAAGTTCCAACTGAGGTGCACACTCTGTGTAATCCTTTTCTTACCTGACAGGCGTGGTTTTCTATGTCCACAGGAGTCATAGGTACTAATTGCCACCTGCTTGTTTCTGCAGATGAAGACTGGCCCCTTCGCTGAACACTCTAACCAACTGTGGAACATCAGTGCGGTCCCTGCCTGGTCCAAGGTGAACCAGGGACTGATCCGGATGTATAAGGCAGAGGTGAGTGGAACATTTTCTTTATTCATTCACGGGATGTGGGTGTTACTGGCGTTTATTGCCCATCTCTAATTCCCCAGAGGGCAGTTCAGTCAACCACATGTGGGTCAGACCGGGTAAGTTAGGCAGATTTCCTTTGGTACAGGACGTTAGTGAACCCGATGAGAGTTTTTCCTGACAATCGGCAATGGTTTCAAGGTCATCATTAAACTCTTAGTTCCAGATTATCTTTGCATTCAAATTCTGCCATGGTGGGATTTGAACTTGGTCCCCAGAACGTGGGATTAATAGTCTAGCAATAATACCACCAGGCCAATACCTACCTCCCGCTAACTTAGAGTTGTCAGTAGCCCAATGGATAAAGGCAGTGCCTGGTGTACAATGAAAGCCAACTGGGCCTCTACTTGTGAGAGTCAGTCTGTTGAAGACCCTCCGAGTAGCAGATTTAGCTAGTACTTGCCCCGGCTATGTTAGTGAAGATGCAAAGGTTAGCTTTATGGCTTTCCCCCGAGGTTCCTTACTGCTGCTGGAAAGTGACCGGTTTACCAGTTACCAGTTTGGTGTGTTTACTAAGTCGTGTGCACGCGTGATACCTTCCCCTGTCGCGGGGTCCACGTAGGAGACTGGGCACACTGCCAGTGGCCATAGAACTACACCCTACAAAAGGCACGGCCTGCCTGGTCAGGTAGAGAGAGAGGTGCAGCCTCGGGCCAGCTGTCAGCCTGCCTCCTTAGCATCCTTGCCCCTCGAGTCAGAAAGCTGTGTTTTCAAGCCCCATTTCCAGCGTGTGATCTCAGTGCCAGTACCAAGGGAAGTCAGAGAGCTGTCTTTCTGATGAGATGGTAGATCAACGCTCTGACAGCCACTTCATGTCAACATTAGAACGCAGATGCCGTATAATATAGATAAATGTAAGGTTGTCTGCTTTGGTAGGAAAAACAGGAAGGCAGGTTATTATCTGAATGATAGATTGGGGAAAAAGGGAGGTGTACTGGGTGTCCTTGCACACCAGTCCCTGAAAATAAACATTGCAGAGCAGGCAGTGAAGAAGGTAAATAGTCTGCATAGTGAGAGAATTCGAGTACAGGAGCAGGGATGTCTTGCTGCAATTGTACACAGGGCCTTGGTGAGACCACACCTTGGGTATTGTGTGCAGTTTTGGACTCCTTACTTAAGGAAGGATGTTCTTGCTGTAGAGAAAGTGCAGCAAAGGTTTACCAGACTGATTCCTGAGATGACAGGACTGAAGTATGGAGGAAGATTGGATCGTTTAGGACTCTCGTCAGTTTAGAAAAACAGGGAGGATCTCCATAGAAACAGATAAAATTCTAACGAGACTACAGGAAGGATGTTCCTGATGACCGGGAAGTCCAGGATTAGAACATAGAACATAGAACATAGAACATAGAACATTACAGCGCAGTACAGGCCCTTCGGCCCTCGATGTTGCGCCGACCTGTGAAACCAATCTGAAGCCCATCTAACCTAAACTATTCCATTATCATCCATATGTTTATCCAATGACCATTTAAATGCCCTTAAAGTGGGCGAGTCTACTATTTTTGCAGGCAGGGCATTCCATGCCCTTACTACTCTCTGAGTAAAGAACCTACCTCTGACATCTGTCTTATATCTATCACCCCTCAATTTAAAGCTATGTCCCCTCGTGCTAGCCATCACCATCCGAGGAAAAAGGCTCCCACTGTCCACCCTATCTAATCCTCTGATCATCTTGTATGTCTCTATCAAGTCACCTCTTAACCTTCTTCTCTCTAACGAAAACAGCCTCAAGTCCCTCAGCCTTTCCTCATAAGACCTTCCCTCCATACCAGGCAACATCCTGGTAAATCTCCTCTGCACCCTTTCCAATGCTTCCACATCCTTCCTATAATGCGGTGACCAGAACTGTACGCAATACTCCAAGTGCGGCCGCACCAGAGTTATTAGTCACAGTTTATTGATACGGGGATGAGATGAGAAATGTCTGCACCCAGAGAGTGGTGAGCTGTGGAATTCTCCGCCACAGAAAGCATTTCATGCCAAGCCATTGAAGATTTTCAAGAAGAAGTTAGACATAGCACTTGAGGCTGAAGGGATCAAAGGGAATGGGGGGAGAAAGCAGGAAACGGGACTGAGGTGGATGATCCACCAAGATCATATTGAATGGCGAAGCAGACTCGGAGATGAATGGCCTGCTGCTCCTATTTTTGATGTTTTTGTGAGCGGAGGTGCTGTCTTTGATATCCTGACGGACATGTTTGTCCTTCAACACACCACTGCAAGGAAGATGTCCCAGGAATGGAAAGCTTAACATATGAGGAATGTTTGAGGACTCTGGGACTATATTCGATGGAGTTTAGAAGGATGAGGGGGGATCTAATTGAAATTTACAGAATACTGAATGGCCTGGACAGAGTAGATGTTGAGAAGATGCTTCCATTTGTAGGAGAGACTAGGACCTGAGGGCACAACTTTAGAGTAAAGGGAAGACCCTTTAGAAGAGAGATAAGGAGAAACTTCTTCAGCCAGAGAGTGGTGACTCTGTGGAATTCACTGCCACAGAAGGCTGTGGAGGCCAGGTCATTGACTACATTTAAGACTGAGATAGTTTATTTCTTGATGATCAAGGGTGACGGAGAGAAAGCAGGAGAATGGGGTTCAGGAACTTATCAGCCATGATTGAATGGCGGAGCAGACTCGATGAGACGAATGGCCTAGTTTCTGCTCCTATGTCTTATGGTCTTATTAGATTTTTGTAGCACGTTGCTGTTTGTAGGAGCTTGCTGTGCATAAATTGGCTTGTGTTTCTGACAGCAGGGATGGAGGGGAGAAATATGGAGGGTGGGGGAGGGGGGTTTGCGAGGGGATGTGAGAAAAGGGCAGATCTTTTGCAGAAATATACCCTGCAGGTGCATTTTGGTGCAATTGCTACTTGCATCGTTGCGTGCTTTCTATGTTGAAATTGATTCATTCAAATGGGCCAGCACTCTGGTCACTTCATCCTTACTGGGTTAATGGCAGAGAGATTCAGACAGGGAGGCACGTTTTCCAGAAGGTTTGGAGGGCTGGGGGGCCAGTGGTGTTGGGGGCAGGCAAGGGAGCAGAGGAAGCAGGTGGTTACTGAAGTGGTAAGAACTGTAACCCCTCCACAATTACCTGAGCCAACAGGTAGATAGATCCACTGGACACTGTTTGGTTAGTGAAACCTGGCCGGGAGAGTGTCAGACTGTATCTAGAGGTACCTGTTCAAAACCATTTGGGGACCATTGAATTTTATGATTGTGTACTGGGTATAGACCCGGCCAACCCCCTCCCCTCACCCCTTCTCCCTCCCTGTCTCTCCCTCCATCTCTGATGGTGGTTATTTCTCTACTGTTGCCCCCACCACACAACCCACCCTCTACGGTTCCTTTCCTTTCAATGCTGCCCCTCACGGAAGGTCAGTTCAGGAGATGGCAGTGTGTTTGTGGCCCAGGCTCTGCACCTCACTGTCCAGCTGACTGACTGTCTTTCTGTCTGAGCATTGTAGCCATGTCCGAACCTATTACCCCTATCAGTATTTGAGCAGCAGCTGTAGGTGCCGAGGGTGGGTAATACTGCTCACAGCCACTCTTTACCCTATGCAAATACGCACCCAGCCCCCCTCATTCCTATTCTCCCTCGACGCTCACACTGGCCCGTTACCTGTGGCCGAAGCTTGGTATTTTTGTTTGTGTGTGTAGGAGTGCATTTGTAAGTGTGTGTGCGCACGTGCGGAGGGGTTTGTGTAAAAGTGCATGTGTAGGAGGGTGTGTGTGTGTTTGTATATAATGTCGGCGAGCATGCATGTTTTTAGGGGAGTGTGAATCATAGAATCATAGAATCCCTACAGTGTGGAAACAGGCCCTTTTGGCCCAACAGGTCCACACCAATTCTCGGAGCATCCCACCCAGACCCATCCCCCTAAAACCTACCTAACCTACATATCCCTGGACACTAGGGGCAATTTAGCATGGCCAATCCACCTAGCCTGCACATCTTTGGACTGTGGGAGGAAACCGGAGCACCCGGAGGAAACCCGTGCAAACTCCACACAGACAGTTGCCTGAGGGTGGAATCAAACCCGGGTCCCTGGCGCTGTGAGGCAGCAGTGCTAACCACTGAGCCACCATGGTTGTAGGTGTGGGGGGCCTGGGATATTGTGTGGGGGTGCAGGTGTCGGGGTCAGTGGGGGAATT
>NC_063359.1:40115901-40133674 GCF_021869965.1 Rhincodon typus | reverse complement strand
GTGTGGGGGTGCAGGGGTGTGTATTGAGTGAGGGAGAGGGGGAAGCCAGCTGTATCTCTGGACATCACCTGCTGCTGGATGTTCTGAGTTTCTGAATAGCAATGCTTGGTGCTGAAATGGGGATTCGGGGGTTTCCCTGCAGTGGCCTGCTGAAGGTGGATAGGGGGACAGAGCTGGGTGGTGTGTGTCGGTTTGGGTGTCGGGGAGAAACATTGGAGAGGCTGGGACTGACCTTCCTTTTCCAGCTCGCTGTGACTTTAAGATGTTGGCCCAGGAGGAAGTGTTTGAGACAGCCGTCATGGGCAAGGCCTCCTTCCTGAAGCACAATTCTTCCGTCAGAGGAAGCCAAGCTGAAATGTTTCTCGAGGCTAAATGCTACACAAAAGGCAGCCTGTTGCTGTAACAGGCAGTTGGATGAGAGGCCTGTGTGGTCTGTTACATACTGCATTAGTGCATTCCCTCTCTGTTCAGAAATGTCAGCCAAACTTAAAATGATTTGGTTCTGGACAAGTTGGAGTCTTTCATCTGAACAGCTTGCTTTACTTTATTACTAGGTTCTGAAATGTCTTTTTATGAAATTAATTTGCATTGAATTTACAGTACAAACCAGGCCATTTGGCCCAACGATTGTGTGCTGGTCATTAGGGTCCACCTCCGCCTCCTCCCGGTCCCACCTCCGCCTCCTCCCGGTCCCATCTCAACTCATTCCATTAGTCTGTCCACCTATTGCTTTCTTCCTCATGTGTGTTTATCCAGCTCCCCTTCAAATATGACCATATTTATCACCTTGATCACATTCTTTGGGAGCGCGTTCCACATTCTCCCGACTCACTGGTGAAAGAGGTTTCTTCTGAATTCCTGCTTGGTTTTGTAAGGGGTATATCTCATAAGGGGACTTGAACTCAAGTCCCCAGTGCATTAGTCTCAGCCTTTGGATTGCCAGTGACATTATCACCCTGCCACCGTCACAGCAAATTGAAGTGTAGGGGGAGCTTTGCCCTGTATCTAACCCTGTGCGGACCGTGTCCAGGGACTGTACAATGGGGACAGTGTAGAGGAAGCTTTACTCTGTATCGAACCCTGTGCGGTCCCTGACCTGGGAGTGTTTGATGGGGAGGGACAGTGTACAGTAAGCATTATTTTCAGTTTAAAAGAGTAAAAGAACGTTTATTGTTTCTAAACCCGTGCTGTACCTGTCCTGTGCGTGTTTGATGCTGTCATTGTGTTCATATGTTAGAGTCACAGAGATGTACAGCACAGAAACAGACCCTTCAGTCTAACTCATCCATGCTGACAGAATATCCTTAAAAAATTATCTAGTCCCATTTGCCAGCATTTGGCCCATACCCCTCTAAACCCTTCCTATCCATGTACCCATCCAGATGCCTTTTAAATGTTGTAATTGTACCAGTCTCCACCACTTCCTCTGGCAGTTCATTCCATGTGTAAAAAAGAAAGTTTAACAGTTCATTGATAACAAGGTGTAGAGCTGGATGAACACAGCAGGCCAAGCAGCATCAGAGGAGCAGGAAGGCTGATGTTTCGGATCGAGACCCTTCTTCAGAAATGGGGGAGGGGAAGGGGATTCTGAAATAAATAGGGAGCTGTGTTCATCCAGCTCTACACCTTGTTATCGCAGATTCTCCAGCATCAGCAGTTCCTACTATCTCTTTAACAGTTCATTCCCTGGTTGAGAGTTTTGTTGGTACGACCAGCATCCAAACCCACCCCCCCCCCCCCCCCCCCCCCCCCCCCCCCCCCCCCCCCCCCCCCCCCCCCCCCCAAAAAAACCTATTTTGTGATCAGTCTTCAGATAGTGCTGGTAGGCCACTACTTCCAGTATGAATGAATGGTGTGCTGGGCTATGTCAGGGCAGGAAAGAGTCAACCGCATTGCTGTGTGACTCGTATGTAGGCCAGACTGGTTCAGGATGGCAGATTTAAAGGACATGAGTGAACCAGATGGCATTTTCCAATCATCCAAAAGTGTAACGGTCACCATTATTCGTTTTAGCTGTGTATTCCCGGTTTGTTTATTCAATAGAATTTGAATTTCCCAGTAGCTGTAGTGGGATTTGAACTTGTCCCTGGATCATCAGGTCCAAGATTGCTACTCCAGTAACGCAGTGCCTATGACTCCTAACTGCTATTAAAAGGAACTTTTGTTTTCACAGTGGTGTTTTGTTGAACTTTGCTCGTCCTTCCTGTTTCTTAGGATAGCTCTCTGTGCTTTGAGTTCTGGGTGGTGTCACTTTGGAAGACTGTTCCTTGTTAGTTGCCTCCTAACTCCTACTATCCCAGTGTGCCTGTGCCTGTGCCTTGCCTGGTGTGCCTGAATTAGCCACTGAGCTACTGAAACTCTGAGAGATCTTCACCACATTCCTGGCATTCCAGCTGTCTCCCTATCTCCCTGCCCTCACCCTCTTCAATGACATCACCGACCTCTCTGAAGTTTTTTTAGTGGAAAGAGTTGAAAGTTAAAGTGGTGCTTTGTTCCAGTGTTCCTGGCAGCTAGCAACTATTAAACTCACCGGCAGTGTGTCAGGGAGAGAGGGGAGGGCGAAAGACTGGCATTTATATAATCACTTTTTAATATTCTCGGGGCATTCCCAAGCACTTTACAGCCCATTAAGTATTTTATGAAATGTTGTCACTCAACAGTTCTGATGATGAGTCACTGGTCTCAAAGTTAACTCTGCTTTCTCCCCACTGTTGCTGCAGGACCTGCTGAGTTTCTCCAGCAATTTGTATTTGTTGCCAAATGGAAAAGGACAGGTATAGAAACCAGGGTGGAGGACTGTGAAATATTAGAAGAAATTAACCTCGAGTGAGGAAGAGGAGGTGATAACAGCTTTAGCACCCTTAAAACTGGATATATCTGCAGGCTGTATCCAAATCCCAATCGGTACAAGCTATTGAGGGAAGCAAGGGAGGAAATATAATACAATACAATGCAATACAGCACAGGAATGGCCCTTCAGCCCATCAAGCCTGCGCCAATTCTAACCCTTATTTAGATCCAGTCCTTATTGCCTATGTTCAGTTTTTATCCCTCTGTTCACTTCCCATTCATATATCTGTCAAGGTACACCTTAAACATTTCTAACATGCACTGGCAGTGTGTTCCAGGCACCCACCACCCTCTGTGTGAAAAATTATCCCCACACTTCTACTCTAAACCTTCCCCCTCTCACCTTGAACCTGTATCCTCCTGACCTTTCCACCCTGGGAAAACACCTCTGACTATCCACTCTTTCTATGCTTCTCATAATTTTGTAGACCTCTATCTGGTCGCCCCTCAGCCTCCATCTTTCCAGTGAAAACAATCTGAGTTTACCCAACCTTTCCTCATACCTATAACATTCCAGACCAGGCAACATCCTGGTAAACCTTTTCTGCGCCCCCTCCAAATCATCCATGTCATTCTGGTAGTGTGGCAACCAGAACTGCATGCAATATTCCAAATGTGGCCTAACTAAAGTTTTATACAGCTGTATAGATATGAGGGCCCTGGCAGTCGTCATCAAATCCTCCCTGGCCACAGGTGAGACACCAGATTGGAGGACTGCAAATATTGCCCCATCACTTAAAAGTAAAAGGGAGAAAGGGATAGACTAGGAAATTATTAGTCAGTTGGTTTAATGGCTGGTTTGTGATGCAGAGTGATGCCAACAGTGTGGGTTCAGTTCCTGCACCAACTGAGGTTACCATGAAGGACTCTCCTTCTCAACCCCTCACCTTGTCTGAGGCATGGTGACCCTCAGGTTAAACCAGCATCAGTCGTCTCTCTCTCTAGCGAGAGAGCAGCCCTACGGTCCTCTGGCACTATGGTGTCTTTACCTTCTGGCCAGTGGTGGCGAAGTTATTCGAAAAATTCTGAGGGGCAGAATATGTCTGCGCTTGGAGAGACACAGATTAATCGGGGATAGTCAGTATGGATTTATGTGGAAAAGTCATGTTTAACAAAGTTGAATTTTTTTGAGGAGGTAACCAGGAGTGTTGATGAGGGCAAGACATTTGATGTGGTTTACATGGACTTTAGCAAGGCTTTTGATCAGATCCCTCACGGTAGACTGGTCAAGAAAGTAAGAGACCATGGGTTCTGAGGCAAAGTGACACATTGGCTCTAAAATTGGGTGACAGGCAGGAAGTAAAGGGCAATGGTGGAGGGATGTTTCTGTGACTGGAAGTATGTTTGCAGTGGGGTTCTGTAGGCTCTGGTGCTGGGGCTGTTGCATTTGGGGTCTACATTAATGATTTGGAATTAAATGGAGGGGGGTATGATCGAGAAATTTGCAGTTGACACAAAATATGATTGGTGATACATAGTGAGGAGGATAGCTGTGAACCTCAGGAAAATATCGACAGATTGGTCAGCAAATGAAATTCAACCTTGAAAAGGCGAGATAATGCATTTGGGGAGGGTTGACAAGGTGAGGTATTACACTGTGAATGGTTGGACCCAGGAAAGTGCTGAAGATATGAGGGAGCTTGGTGCAAATTCACAGATCCCTGAACGTACAGGGCAGGTAGATAACATGGTTAAGAAGGCACAAAATATAAGAGTAGGTAGATTATGCTGGAACTGTATAAAATACTAATTAGACCACAACTAGGATACTGTGTGCAGTTCTGGAGGGATGTGTTTGAACTAGAGAGTGTACAGAGGAGATTACCAGGATCCTGACTGAGCTCTGAGGAAAGATTGGATAGATTGGGGTTGTTTTCCTTAGAGCAGTGAAGATGAGAGAGACCTGATGGAGGGGTATAATAAGGGGAATAGACAGAATGGTTAGGAAGGCAGCTTTTCAATTAATGGAGGGGTCAATAACCAGAGGGCATTGCTTTAAGGTAAAAAAAGCTGAAAGTTGATCAGAACTGTTCTCACTCAGAGGGTGGTGGGAATCTGGAACTCATTGGCAGAATGGGTGGGTAAGTCAGGAACTCTGGTAACGTGGAAGCAGTATGTAGGTGTTCACTGGCTTGGTCGTATTCTCAAGGGCTATGGGTGAAAAGCTGGAAAATGGGATTAGTGTAGTCAGATCTTTGTTGACTGCTAACATGATTGGCCGATTGGCCAATTGTCCTCTTTCTGTGCTGTAAAAGTCTATCATGTAGGAAGTGTGCCTTTTTGTGCTGAGTCATAGTCATCAATATCATAGTCTTGTATCATTCTTTCTCCCCTCAATTTCCTATCTGGGGCTCTTTTGCTAATTACCTTAAACGTTGTCCTCTGGTTATTGCTGCTCTCATTGGAGAGAAGACCTTTTCTTGCCTTCTCTGGATCTCCTAGTTTGCAAAGTGAAACTCCCAGACAGTACTGTTGATGAGACACAGCAATATTTCCCTGCAGCAAATGCTGCTGCTTGGAGCTGCTCCCCTACAGCACCCAGAGAGAACATTGGGGTACAGTCTCTCAGAGGAATGGGGTATATCACCCAGTCTGCTGCTCCTTAATAACTCATTGTATCTTTTCAGGCCTGTATGTATGTCTGTTTCGCCTGCCCTTTTGATGTAGTTGCTTCCAAAACAAGTATCTGTCTCCTGTCTTGGGACCTCTTATAACAGTGTTATGTGTCTCTACCACTGAGCAAGGAGATCAGGGTTCATGTCCCACTTGCTCCAGAAATATGTAATAATATCTCTGTCTCCTTTCTTATTCACCTTCAGTTGTCTTTTATAAAATGAAAAAGACACACTTGCATTCTCATTAGCACCTTTCACGTTCTCGGAACATCCCAAAGTCCCTGCTAGTTGATGAAATACTTTTGAGGTATGGTCCCTGTTGTAATTGTATCAGGGATTGCCATGGTTGGTTCATTTTTACAAAGCAGAGTGTTGTAGGAACCTGAGAAGAAATAACGGATGGAAGGGAAAATGAGCTGAAATTGAGATGGCCTACTTGACTTTCTCATGACCTTTGAGGAGGGAAATCTACTATCTCTACCCAGTCTGGCCACGTGACTCTAAACTCACAGCACTGTGGCTGGCTCTCAACTACCCTCTGAAATGGCCCAGACAGGATGTCCAAGATCTGAGGAGCAGGTTTTGTGAAGAAAAGCTGTGGAGGTTCCTCCTAGAACATATGTCAAGTCTCCTCCACATTGGCGAAAATGAAGCATAGACTGGGGTGAATGCTTTGCAGAGCACCTGCCTTCTGTCTGCAAAAAAGACCCTGAGCTTCCAGTTGCCTGCCACTTCAATACACCACAGTGTTCCCTGGCCAACATCTCTGTTTCAGGCTCGCTGCAGTGTTCCAGCAAAGCTCAGCACAAGCTGGGAGAACAAGACCTCATTTTCCGCTTGAGGACCGTTGTAGCCTTCTGGACTCAGGACTGAGTTCAATAATTTCAGGGCCTGAGCACCTTCTCCAATGTTCTTACCCCAACTCCCACACACCAAGTCACGTCATCACATGGGCTTCTACCACAACTGACCCATTGTCAGCCACTAATAGTCCCCGTCAGCCGCTATTCATTCTCCCAGGCTGATCGTTATCCACTCCTTTATCTGCCCAACTGTTTTTCTGTCTCTTTGGGCTCTATCCCAATCTGTCGTTTACTCCTCTCCTCTTCCCCCACCCTATCTTCTGCATAAATACTAACTTTTTTCTAGCTATCATCAGTTCAGAGGAAAGGACCGGAAATGTTAACTCTGATTTCTGTCCACCGATGCTGCCAGACCTTTTCCAGCAACTTCTGCTTTTGTTTCCAGCATCTGCAGTTCCTTTGGTTTTTTATTTGTTACAATGGAGCAGGGCTCAAAACCATGAGCAGTTTCGATAGAGTGAATGAGGAGAAAGTATTTGCAGTGGCAGGGAAGTCAGTAACTGGAAGACTCTGATTGTGGTGATTGATTCTAAAACCAGGCGTGTGACTTTTCTGACTTCTTTTTATGCAGCCATGTGTTTTGATTTCAGAATGTGCTGCCTGAAAGGGTGGCAGAAGCAGATATAAAACAACGCCCCAAATTGAACGGAAAGGTGGGAAACCTTGCAGGGCTATGAGGGGCGGTGGAGGGAGCAGTGTAACAGTCATTAGACTAGTAAACCAGAGACTATAAAGTTCTGGGGATGTGGGTTCAAATTCTAACAGGGTGGATGAAACCAAAATTAGTCTTTACAGCAACCAGGGAACATTGTTGCTTGTTTTAAAAACCCATCTGGTTATAATGTCCTTTTAAGGCAGGAAAACTGCCATCCTTACGTGTTCTAAATAACAAAAGCTGCATGAGAATCCACATTTGCAGCAATATGGCTGATTGTTAACTGCCCTCCGAAAGCATTGAGCAAGGTACTCAGTTCAAGAGCAATTAGGGATGGGCAATAAATGCAGCTCTCATCAGCGACAGCCACTTCCGTGAAAGATTAAGTTGTTTAAAAAATGTAAAATGCCTGGATTCTGACACATGGAGGAGGAAATGCGCATCAGGGCAACAAGGAGAAGGTAGCTCAGACAGTAAAACAGAAATTGCTGAAAAAGCTCAGCAAGTCTGGCAGCATCTGTGGGGGGAGAGAGAGAAATCAGAGTTAACGTTTCAGGTCTTTTGGTTTTTATTTAGAAGATAGCTCAGAGCAAGTAACGAGTTGTATCGACCGAGTAATGAAGGATGATTTAAAGACTCGAGGGACAACAAATTGCGTTGATGTTGTACCTTCTAACATGGTATAACAAAGGGACTTCAGAAGAGCAGCTATCAAACACAATTTGACATCAACAGGTAGTAGATAAGCAGCAACAGGTAGTGGATAAATCTTGATCAAAGCAGTCACAATTGAAGAGCATCTTAAAGGAGCAGAGGAGAGGTTAATGGAGGGAATTCCAGAGCCAAGGAGCCAGACACTGAAGGCCCGGCTACCTACGGAGGGAGGGGTGAAAGAATGGAGGAAGGCAAGGGAGAGCATAGTTGGAGGAATGCAATGCCCTGGGGAGTGTGGGAGGGTTGGAGGAGGGTCAGGCATCTTGTTTATGCTGCAGCTGTATAGGGTGTTGGTGAGGCCACACCTGGAGTACTGTGTACAGTTTTGGTCTCCTTGCGAAAGGATGTACTGGCACTGGAGGGGTTGCAGAGGAGGCTTACTGGGTTGGTTCCGGAGTTGAGAGGGTTGACGTATGGGGAGAGATTGAGTACACTGGGGCTATACTCATTGGAATTTAGAAGAAAGAGGAGGGACCTTATACAAACATATAAAATTACGAAGGGAAGAGATAAGTTAGAAGCAGGGAGGCTGTTTCCACTGGCAGGTGAAACTAGACAAGAGGGCATAGCCTCAAACTAAGGGGGGAACAGCTTTAGGACTGAATTGAGGAGGAACTTCTTCACCCAAAGGGTTGTGAATCTGTGGAATTCCCTGCCCAGTGAAGCAGTTCAGGCTTCCTTGTTGAATGTTTTTTAAGGCAAAGATAGATTTTTGAGCAGTAAAGGCATTAATGGTGAGCAGGTGGGTAGGTGGAGCTGCCAAAAGATCAGCCATGATCATATTGAATGGTGGAGTGGGCTCGATGGGCCAGATGGTTCTTATGTTCTTAATCCGTTTGGTTAATGCAGGAGAACACGCCTCCATCTTCCTTCCTGTGGCCTAACGTGTCTCTTTTTTTTTCTTTCCAGTGCCTTGAAAAATTTCCAGTCATCCAGCACTTCAAATTCGGCAGCTTGCTCACCATCAACCCAGTGGGATCCTGAGCTGAAGGACACGGTGGGGCCCCAGAAATGTGGGCAGCCAGGAACCAACTTACCCCATCAGCTGCAAACAAACAAACTTCCACCAAACAAAAACCCATGACTACTTTATTTTTCCCTTTTTTAATAACATTTGTTTTCTCTCTCGGTTTCGTTTCAAGTTCGGACATGGCATATCTCTGGAGTGAAATGGCATGGATTTTAATTGGGCGGGGGCAGTTGCACTTCCTGGGTGCAAATGGGCATCGAGTCTGCTGCAAGGGTTTCATTACTCCTCTCTCCGATGCAGATCTGCCTCTCGGTCATGACGATAGAAGCCAACCTGATAACATGCTTTTCGATTCCTGCTGTTGTCCAGGCATTGCCTGCTCAGTGATTGCCCATGGGGGGTGTGCTTCCTCTGTCGTTGCTGTGAAATCTCCATCGTGCTTCTCTGCATCTTGTGGTCTGCCCCCTTTCCATTCAGCCAGTGTCAGAGTTCACAGTCCTCTGCACTTGGTTTGAAAATTGCTGTGTCCCTAAACCACCCCTGCCCACCATCCAGTTTAAGTTTAGATTAAAAATAAAAAAAAATTAGAGCTTCTGTGTCCGACTATAAAACAGTTTGAAAAGAGCTCAACCCTTTGGCACGGCTGGGTAAAAGAAATGTTTAACAAAATAGTATTAAAATCTGGAGAATGTGCCTTTGATCCATCGGAAAAGGACTAGAGCAAATTAAATCCACCAGGTGGCATTTTAATTTTGAAGGAATCGTTTTGGATATTTGCCTAAAATAGTGTGCTTCCTTGGTCCAAGGTTGTTCTCTGTTCTCTCTCTCTAGTGCTGCAGCCCTGAGTCAGAGAGAATGGATGCTTTTAATAAAATAATTCACTCTATGAAAAGTAGAGGTTTCATTTTAATGCAAAGTGGCGCAGTTCTTTGAAGCAGGAAGGTATTTTGCCTCGCTACACCAGCCTCCTCCCGCCTCCATCCATACCCTCCACTCAGCACCCACTGCATCATTTCTGTGGATTTGGAGTGTTGGCTTTTAAATAAGTGAACCATCTCCTGAATGTGTTGGATTTATTCACAGTCTACCATTCCTCTTTAAGCAGTAAATCAACATCTTCGTGACAAAGTATTAGGCAATGCAGTATTTAAAGGACTTTGAGAATGTCGGCCCTTTTACAGTGTGTTTGCGTGTGTCTCAATCAGGAACACCCAGAGGGCTCTGCCTGAAATGTTTATCAATGACATTTAAACCCCTCACTGGAACCCACTCCTGTGATGTTATAAGCATCTAATTAAAGAAAAAGCATTAAAGAGACTGTGGTTTCTCCAAAAAAACAAACTGTTTGGGGAACCTTTCTTTCTGCATGTCTCTGCCATTTTGCCAATTCTGCACGTGAGAAATGCTCAGCTGATTTTAGGTTCGATCAGGTTCAATCCCTGGTCTGTGCTGAGGCGAGTGAGTGAGGGTCAATACAGTTGGCCTTGATTTTCTCAGGCCAAGGGAATGGACAGTGGATTTGGGCTAATATTGAGGTGAAGCCCACTGAATTATTCAGTATGGGTAGCTGTTCCATTTACTGAAGGTTCAAAGACTAGTCAAAGGACTAATTAAGGATAGTCAACTTGGTTTAGTGCGTGGGAAATCATATTTCCCTAACTTGATTGAGTTTTTTGAGGAAGTAACAAAGAGGATTGATGAGGGCAGAGCAGTGGACATGATCTATATGGATCTCAGTAAGGTGTTCGACAAGGTTCCTCGTGGTAGGCTGGGTTTTTTTTAATAGAATCCCTACAGTGTAGAAACAGGCCACCGACTCCTCAAAGAGCATCCCACCCAGACAGTCCTCCCCACCACCGCGTCCCCCACCCCACTGGTGTGCCACAAGGATCGGTGCTGGGTTCACTGTTTTTTGTCTTTTATATAAATGACCTGGATGGTGAACATAGGAGGTATGGTTAGTAAGTTTACATATGACACTAAAATTGGAGGAGCAGTGGACAGCGAAGAAGGTTACCTTGGAGTATGATGGAATTTTGATCAGATGGGCCAATGGGCCGAGGAGTGGCAGATGGAGTTTAATTTAGATAAATGTGAGGTGCTGCATTTTGGAAAGGCAAATCAGGGCAGGACTTATACACTTAATGGTAAGGTCCTGGGGAGCGTTGCTGAACAAGGAGATCTTGAGGTGCAGGTTCATAGTTAGAACATAAGAACTAGGAGCAGGAGTAGGCCGTCCGGCCCCTCGAGGCTGCTCCGCCATTCAATAAGATCATGGCTGATCTTTTCGTGGACTCAGATCTACTTACCCGCATTCTCACCGTATCCCTTAATTCCTTTATTGTTCAAAAAAAATCTACCTTATCTTTAAAAATGTTTACTGAAGTAGCGTCAACTACTTCACTGGGCAAGGAATTCCGTAGATTAACGACCCTCTGGGTGAAGAAATTCTTTCTCAATTCAGTCCTAAATCTGCTCCCTCTAATCTTGAGGCTATGCCCTCTTGTCCTAGCTTCACCTGCCAGTGGAAACATCCTCTCTACTTCTATCTTATCTATTCCCTTCATAATTTTATATGTTTCTATAAGATCCCCCCTCAATCTTCTGAATTCCAATGAATATAATCCCAATCTACTCAGTCTCTCCTCATAAGCCAACCCCCTCAACTCCGGAATCAACCTAGTGAACCTCCTTTGCACCCCCTCCAGTGTCAGTACATCCTTTCTCAAGTAAGGGGACCAAAACTGCACACAGTACTCCAGGTGTGGCCTCACCAGCACCTTGTACAGCTGCAACATAACCTCTCTGCTTTTAATTTCAATCCCTTTAGCAATGAAGGACAAAATTCCATTTGCCTTCCTAATTACTTGTTGTACCTGCAGACCTACCTTCTGTGATTCATGCACAAGGACACCCAGGTCCCTCTGCATAGCAGCATGCTGCAACTTTTTACCATTCAAGTAATAATCCTTTTTACTATTACTCCTACCAAAATGTATGATTTCACATTTATTTACATTGTATTCCATCTGCCAGACCTTTGCCCACTCACTCAATGTATCTATGTTCCTCTGCAAAGTTTCACAGTCCTCTGCACACTTTGCTTTGCCACTCATCTTAGTGTCATCTGCAAACTTTGACACCCTACACGTGGTTCCCAACTCCAAATCATCTATATAAATTGTAAATAATTGCGGTCCCAACACCGATCCCTGAGGCACACCACTAGTCACTGACTGCCAGCTGGAATAGCACTCATTTATCCCCACTCTTTGCTTCCTGTTGGTCAACCAATCCTCTATCCATGCTAATACTTTACCGTTAATGCCATGCATCCTTATCTTATGCAGTAGCCTCTTGTGCGACACCTTGTCGAAGGCCTTTTGGAAATCTAGGTACACCACATCCACTGGGTCCCCATTGTCCACTTTGCTCGTAATGTCTTCATAGAATTCCAAAAGATTTGTCAAGCATGACCTGCCCTTCATGAACTCATGCTGCGTCTGCCCAATGGGACAATTTCTATCAAGATGCCTTGCTATTTCTTCCTTGATAATAGACTCAAGCATCTTCCCCACTACAGAGGTTAAGCTAACCGGTCTATAATTCCCCATCTTTTGTCTACTTCCCTTTTTAAACAGTGGCGTCACATTTGCTGTTTTCCAATCTGCTGGGACTGCCCCAGAGTCCAGCGAATTTTGGAAAATTACCACCAGTGCACCTGCTATTTCTCCCGCCATCTCTTTTAGTACCCTGGGATGCATTCCATCAGGGCCAGGAGACTTATCAATCCTTAGCTCCATTAGCTTGCCCAACACTACCTCTTCCGTAATAATGATTGTTTCCAGGTCCTCACCTACCTTCATCTCTTTGTCAAATACTGGCATGTTATTAGTGTCCTTCACTGTCCTCCAGTCTACTTTAGCTAAGTCCTCCCTCATTTTATTGTAGTTCCCCTTGTTCAAGCACAGGACCCTGGTATTGGATTTTATCTTCACACTCTCCATCTGTATTCTAAATTCAACCATAGTTCCTCGAAAGTGGGGTCACACGTAGATAGGATAGTGAAGAAGGCATTTGGTATGCTTGTCTTTATTAGTGCATTGAGTATGGGAGCTGGGAGGTCATTTTGCAGCTGTACAGGACATTGGTTAGGCCACTTTTGGAATACTGTGTTCAATTCTGGTCCCCCTGCTGTAGAAAGGATGTTGAGAAACTTGAAAGGATTTTTCAGAAAAGATTTAAGAGGATGTTGCCAGCTTAGCAGGTTTGATTTATAGAGAAAGACTGAATAAGCTGGGGATATTTTCCCTGGAGCATCAAAGACTGAGGGGTGACCTTATAGAGGTTTATAAAATCATGAGGGGCATAGATAGGGTGAATAGACAAGGTGTTTGTGCCAGGGTAGGCGAGTCAAGAACTAGGGGACAATAGGTTTAAGATGAGAGGGAAAAGATTTAAAAAGCACCTGAGGGTCAACTTTTTCACACAGAGGGTGGTGTGTGTATGGAATGAACTGCCAGAGGAAGTGGTGGAGCCTGGTACAATTACAACATTTAATCTGGATGGGTACATGAATAGCAAGGGTTTAGAGGGATATGGGCTAAATGCAGGCAAATGGGACTAGATGAATTTAGGATATCTGGTCAGTATGGATGAGTTGGACCGAGGATCTGTATAGTTCTATGACTCAAAGTTAGGACTGTGTCTGTTTGAGAGAAAGCCACGAGGAAACTCGACAGAAAATTTCAAAATCACGGAGTGTCTGGACAGAGTCGGTACATTGAAACACTTCCTGCTCATAAAAAGTTCAAGAACCACAGATTTAAAGTAATTTGCAAAAGGAAGCAAGTGCCAGGTAAGAAAAGCCTTTTTCACACAGAGTGGTTAGGATGTGAAATGCATTGCCTGGAAGTATGAAGAAGACAGGTTCAACTGAAGAGGTCAGCTGGACCAAAAAAAAATCCCCAAAAAACTGTGGATGCTGGAAATCAGAAACAAAAACAGAAATTGTTGGAAAAGCTCAGCAGGTCTGGCAGCATCTGTGGAGAAAGAAATCAGAATTAACATTTCGGGTTTAGTGACCCTTCAGAATGCAGACATTGGATGATTATTTGAATAGAGGTGTCATGCAAGGTTACAGCGAAAAAGCAGCAGATCAGCACCAAGTCATTTGGAGAGCTTATCGGATGATGGGCTGAATGGCTTCTATCATCTTGGCTCAGATCTTGTAACCGCTTCTGGAAGTTAGTAGGAATAAGGACAAAGAGGTGCAATCTCGCAGACTCGATGCAGACTAGGACCAGATCTGTCCTAGAGTTGTGGCAATCTGGCAAGGCAGAACATGATGATCTCCAGTTGGGGAATTACACTCCAACATGTAGTGAAGTGAGGAGAAGAGGGAAATATGATGGAGGACAGGATGCTCAATGTGGGTATGATGGTTCCTCAAAGGCGTGACCCTCCGCACCCCGCATCCCGCATCACATCAAACAATAACAACTTGCAGCATCTTTAATGCAGTAAGAATGCCCCTCTGTGTTCCATTGGAGTACTGATCCAGCATAAAATGACACTGAATCACATGAGATATAAGCACACTTGGCCAAAAACTTTGTCAAAGATGTAGGTTTAAAGTAGTATCCTAAAACAGGTGAGAGAGAGGTGGAGAGGTTTAGGGAGGTACTACCAGAATTTAGAGCTCAGATAGCTGAGGGCATGACTGATGAAAGCTGGGGATCTCGGAGATATGGAGGGTATGGAAATATTTGAAAACAAGGACAGAAATTTTAAAATCAAGGTGCCATTGTAGATCAGCGAGTGTTTGGAGGAGGTGGTGTTGACGGTGACCAGGACTTGGTGCAAATCAAGCTGCAAACATCAGAGCTCCCTCTGGGTGAGCTGAGGTTTTTGGGGGTGACCACTGGGAGACTGACCAGAAGCGTTAGTTTACAGGTACAAAAAGTAATTCCAAAAGCTACTAGATTCTTAGAGCTTGTTGAGAGGGAAATGAGTATAGAAGTAGGGAAGTTATGTTTCAGTTATACTTGGCTCTGGTGAGACCATGTGGAGTTCTGTACACAGTATTGGTCTCCTTATTTAAGGAAGGATGTAAATAAGTTGGATGCACTTCAGAAAAGGTGCTGTGATATTTGTACCATCAATAGCCACGGGTGAGATGCTGGAAGACTGGAGGTTGGCTAATGTTGGTGCTACTATTTAATAAAAGTGGTAAAGAAAAGCCAGGGTGAACC
The DNA here is from genome assembly GCF_021869965.1 of Rhincodon typus. Taxonomy (NCBI): domain Eukaryota; kingdom Metazoa; phylum Chordata; class Chondrichthyes; order Orectolobiformes; family Rhincodontidae; genus Rhincodon; species Rhincodon typus. Next base: position 40,118,753 of record NC_063359.1, on the reverse strand, counting down.
TGACATTGGTGGCAGGTTAGTTGTTGTAGGGGATTCTGGGGGACAGAATTTACATTTATTTGGAAAGGCAAGGACTGATTAGGAATGGTCAACATGGCTTTGTGCATGGGAAATCATGTCTCAGCAGCTTGATTGAGTTTTTTGAAGAAGTAACAAAGAGGATTGATGAAGACAGAGCAGTGGATGTTGTCTAAGTGGACTTCAGCAAGACATTTGACAAGGTTCCGCATGGTAATTTCATTAGTAAGGTTAGTTTACATAAAATACAGGGAGAGTTGGCCATTTAGACACAAAACTGGTTCAAAGATAGAAGACAGGGGGTAGTAGTGGAGGGGGTAGTGGTGGAGGGTTACTTTTCAGACTGGAGGCCTGTGACCAGTGGTGTGCCACAAGGATTGGAGCTGGGTCCACCACTTTGCATCATTTATATAAATGATTTGGATGTGAACATAGGAGGTATGGTTAGTAAGTTAGCAGATGACACCAAAATCAGAGGTGTAGTGGACAGCGAAGAAGGTTACCTCAGAGTACAACGGGACCTTGATCAGATGGACCAATGGGCCAAGGAGTGGCAGATGGAGTTTAATTTAGATAAATGTGAGGTGCTGCATTTTGAAAAGGCAAATCAGAGCAGGACTTATACACTTAATGGTAAGGTCCTGGGGAGTGTTGCTGAACAAAGAGACCTTGTGGTGCAGGTTCATAGATCCTTGAAAGTGGAGTTACAGGTAGATAGGACAGTGAAGAAGGCATTTAGTACACTTGCCTTTATTGGTCAGCGCATTGAGTACAGGAGTTGGGAGATCATGTTGCGGCTGTACAGAACATTGGTTCGGCCACTTTTGGAATACTGCCTTTCGGTCTGGTCTCCCTGCTATAGGTAGGGTGTTGGGAAGCTTGAACAGGTTCAGAAAAGATTTCACAAGGACGTTACCAGGATTTGAGGGTTTGAGCTAAAGGGAGAGGCTGAATAGACTGGGGCTATTTTCCCTGGGACATAAGAGACTGAAGGGTGACCTTATAGAGATTTATAAAATCATGAGGAGCATGGATAGGGTAAATAGACAAAGTCTTTTCCCCAGGGTAGGGGAGTCCAAAACTAGAGGGCATAGGTTTAAGGTGAGAGGGGAAAGAATTAAAGGGCACCTAAGGGGCAACTTTTTTCACGCAGAGTGGTGTGTATATGGAATGAGCTGCCAGAGGAAATGGTGGAGGCTGGTACAATTACAACATTTAAAAGGCATCTGGATGGGTATATGAATAGGAAGGGTTTAAACGAATATGTGCCAAATACCAGCAATGGAACTAGATTAGATTCAGATATCTGGTTGGCATGGACAAGTTGGACATAATGTTCTGTTTCTGTGCTGTACAGCTCTAAGACTCTCTGACTCTAGAATAATATCTGCAATTGGCAGAGTGTCTTATGAGGAAAGAGAGGACAAGCTGGACTTTTTTTCTGCTGGATTCTGGAAGAATAAGAAGCAATTTGATTTAACATATAAAATCCTGAGAGATCTTGACAGGTTGAATGGAAGAATCTAGAACGAGAGATCATTTTGAGTAAGAAGTCACCCATCAAAGAGATTAGGAGACATTTCTTTCTCAGAGGGTGGTGAGACTTTGGAACATTTTCTCCAAAGGGAGTAGAAGCAGTGTCCATGAATAATTTTAAGACTCATATTCTGAAATGATGGACTGAGAGTAATGTGGATCTTGCAGCTGCTCCTGAGATTCAGGCTTATTTCTAGATTCACTTCTAGATTTCTCACAGTTAAAAAATGTTTGGAGGGATATGGGTCAGGAGCAGGCAGGTGGGATTAGTTTAGTTTGGGATCATGGTTGGCATGGACTGGTTGGACCGAAGGGTCTGTTTCCATGCTGTATGACTGTAGCACTCTATAGTTTTGATAAGAAAGGGAGGGAAAGGATATCGGTAGTTGGCAATTTCACAGCGAGCTGGGAAACGAGGTGCTGGTGCACCCGTGGAATTTCCTTCCACAGAAAGTAGAGGCTGGGCCACTGAATATAAGAAATAGATTTAGCTTCTGGAAATCCATCAGGGGCTGTGGGGAGAGGGTGATGTTGGAATGTAGGATTAGCTGTGATCATGCTGAATGGTGGAGAAATCTGAAGGCACTGACGCCTGCTCCTTGTTTAGTGTGTTCCCTAAATAATACATTGTACAAGTGAGGTTCACAAGTAACAACTTTCTGACCAATGTTTTACATCAATTGACAGTTTTGGCCGATGTCATTTATGTGAAACACCACTAGAGAGCACTGGATCATAGAGTGCAGCCCAGACGAGGCAGGTCTGAGGAAGGGGCAGAGAGCTAGTATCTGTGTGAGCCTTTGTAAGCACGTTGTAGGTGTGTTACTACCTCGAGTTAATATCACAACTTGGTCCAATGTTCACACCATGCTCTGCCACCGAGGTCAGGTAAGGGAAAGGAAAGTTCCTTCAGTGGCTTTATGACGTGAGGACTGTCTGACAGTCTATTAAGACACCGATTAAACAGTGAGAATTTATCCCTGTGTCCCTCGGCTAAGGAAGGGAGAAAGGTCGTCTTCCTGGAAAGCATTAGCTTTGTAAATAGAGGGTTGGGTGCATTTGCAATGCTTCGACAGTTGAATAGTCATATTAACTGTCTGAGCTCATCACATGAACCGGCCAGTTGTAGGAGCCACCATTTCTACAGGGGTGGAGATCCAGGGGACGACCAATACAGGAAATATCTCTCATATAGCCCATTCCCCTCACTGAAACACACTGATATACCCCACAACCCTCACTGTAACACACCGATATACCCCACACTCCTCACTGTAACACACCGATATACCCCACAC
>NC_063359.1:40100506-40105901 GCF_021869965.1 Rhincodon typus | reverse complement strand
CCCGAAACGTCAGCCTTCCTGCTCCTATGATGCTGCTTGGCCTGCTGTGTTCATCCAGCTCTACACCTTGTTATCAAGGTAAATAATGACTCCATTTCCTCCTCCCTCCCCCAATGGTAGGAAGGTTCTAGAAGGAATGGAAAGGATACTTTGCAAGTTTGTTGGAAGTTATAGCAGCTGAGTTTGTGAAGAGGGATTTAACAAATTTGAGCTTTCTCTCTGGGGCTGCTGAGGCTTAAAAAGGGACATGACTGAGGTGTCAGTAATGTGTGTGGCTTTGACCTGATGGCCTGTGTTTAAGGATGAGGCGACTGCAGAAGCAGCAGGAGCATTGTCCCCAAACTCCCATGGACTCTGAGATGGTCCCGGTGCATCGGAAAGCAGAAATATATCATCACAGGGGGCCAGGGAGAGAGGGGGAAAGGGAACTAAAGTCCATTTAGCCTGACATCAGTCATTGTAAAATTGCTGGAGTCCAACCAAGAATGTGATAAAGGAGAATGCATAGGATCACAATGAGATTTGGCAAAATTAACATGACTTTATCAAAAGGAAATCATATTTGACAATGTTGTCGTCTGAGCAGGAAACAGAGTGGAAATAAAGAGAAACCAGTGCAGGGAGATGACGTTTTTAAATCACCCTGGTCAGAGATGTAATGATACAACTCTGGAGCAGGTGGGACTCAGAACCTGGGACTCCTGGCTCAGAGGTAGGGAGACTACCACTGTGCCACATGAGCCCAACAAGTGATGAGGTATAGGTGAATAAGACAAGATGCCACATAATTTTATATACTTCATGGGGAGGCGATAGCCTAGGGGTATTATCACTGGACTGTTAATCCAGAGGCCCAGATAATGTTCTGGGGACCCAGGTTTGAATCCCACCACGGCAGATGGTGGAATTCAATAGCAATCAGGAATTAAGAATCTAACGATGACCATGAATCCACTGTCAATTGCTGGAAAAACTCATCTGGTTCACTAATGTCCTTTAGGGAAGATACCTGCCATCCTTACCTGGTCTGGCCTACATGTGACTCCAGACCCACAACAATGTGGTTGATGCTTAACTGCCCTCTGGGTGATTAGGGATGGGCAATAAATGCTGCCCTAGCCAGTGAAACCCTCATCCTGTGAATGAATAAAGGAAAAAAGAAGGTTGTTACACATGATCAGACTCATGGAGGTGAGGGCAAGGTTTTAGTGTAGACAGAGGATTGGCTAAAGTTTAATTTTTTTTATTTCACAAGGTGTGGGTGTCACTGGTAAGTCCAGCATTTGTTACCGGTCCCTAATTGCCCCTGAATTGAATGGCTTGCTGGGCCATTTCAGAGGACAGTTAAGAGTCAACCACATTGCTGTGGGTCTGGAGTCACATGTAGGCCAGACCAGGTGAGGATGGCAGTTTCCTTCCCTAAAGGACATTAGTGAACCAGATGGGTTTTTATAACAGTTGCTGACTTTCACAGCTCCATGACTGAGATGAGCTTCCAATTTCAGATTTATTAATTGAGTTTCAATTCCACTGTGGTGCGATTTTAAGTTGTATCCTTCACTCATTAATCTGGGCTTCTGTTTATCATCTCCAGTAATATTATTACAAAGTCTTTGGCATTGCCAAGGGAGCAGTGGTTACAATCGATTCCCGTGACTTTATAAAAGGCACCAACTGCACTGTCTCTGTTTTAGCGCAGCTGCTGCTAAACTGGAGGAACAATTAACTATGAGGAAGACATGAAGAATCTACAAAAGGGACAGTTTGGAGCAGACAGCAAAGTGGCAGATGGAGTATATTGTGGGCTAAAAGTCAGGTTATTCACTCAGTTGGAAGGATAGAAACGTAGATTTTTTTTAGAAAGGGTGAGAATATGGCCCAGAGGTATTTTCTTGTCCTTGTCAGTGGAACACACAAAGTGCACATGAAGGTGCAGCAAATAATTAGGAAAAAAAATGGCTTTTATTGGAAGACGGCTGTAGTACAAGAGGAAACAAATCTTACAACAATTGTACCTTCCAAACCCACAACCACTTCCATCTAGAAGGACAAGGGCAGCAGATACATGGGAACACCACCCTCTACAAGTTCCCCTCCAAGTCACCCACCATCCTGACTTGGAAATATATTGCTGTTCCTTCACTGTCGCTGGGTCAAAATCCAGGGATTCCCTCCCTAATAGCATTGGGGGTCAACCCACAGCAGGAGAACTGCAGTGGTTCAAGAAGGCAGCTCAACACCATCTACTCAAGGGGTAACTGGGGATTGGCAATAAATGCTGGTCCAGCCAATGACACCCTTGCCCCCCTGGGAACAAGTTGGAAAAGAAATCTGCTGCGATTTGCAAATGGCTTTAAAGTAGAAGAACTGTTCAGTAAATCTAAAGTTCCCTCATCAATTTCACTTCTTTATCCAAATTCTCCCTGTGGATTCACCCCCTCCCTGTTTCTGTCACCTCCTCCAGCCCCTGGAGTTTAAAGGATGGTGAGTGGCTTGGAGGGGAACTTGCAGGGGGTGGTGTTCCCATGTCTCTGCTGCCCTTGTCCTTCTAGATGGAAGTGGTCGTGGGTTTGGAAGGAGCTATCTGAGGAGGCTTGGTGAACAAGTTTGTACAAAGTCCAAGACTTTGAGCAGGGATAACAATATCAGAATAGATACACAAGGGGTTTATAATCAAGTAGCTTGAAGAGACTGTGACATGTCGGGATCAATATCTCTAATTCCAGATTGGGTTTAGGATTATTGGATTCAGAGACAGTGAGTAGCGAGTGGTGGTGTTCTCTTTTTGGGTGTTGCATTTGTTGGTTTAAATAGTGGTGGGGGTGGGTGGGGGTGGGTGGGGGGTCCTTGTGCAATAATGGTCCTTTCAGGATTTAAAGCCACAGTATTGTCACAAGATCTCTTATCGAAGGGAGGGTCAGTATTTCACCATTGCAGTCCCAGACAACACACTCGAGCCCCATTATGGAGGCAAAAAAATCAATCACAGACTTTCTCCTGAGCCTCCGAACTCCAACATGCTCATTGTAAATGGGAGCTTATCAAACGGTGTTATAACTCAGAGTGATGTGGCTGCAGAGAGTAGACCGAACATGACCAACCAAAGACTTTAAGATCTCAATAGTCTAAAGGACAGACCTTCAACACCTAACCGCTGGAACAAAAAGAGGCAGCGAAAAGTTTCTTTTTTAAACTCTGCGGTTTTTACAACTCGCACCCCTCTGAGGAATCCAGCCTCCGCTCAATAACTGAAACCATGTCCCCAGTGTCTCAGTCTGAGGCATTAAAATAGGGTCACACCAGGAAGTGTGTGTTTGGGATTAAATATTAAATAAAAGAGAAGGATATATTTACACCACTCACACACACGCGCGCACAGTCACGCACGCACACTCTCTCTCTCACACACACACGCGCGCACACTCTCTCACATGCGCGCACAGTCACACACGCACACTCTCTCTCACACGCGCGCACAGTCACACACGCACACTCTCTCTCACACTCTCTCTCTCACACACACTACTTTTTAAATGTGATGATTGTTTCTTTACAGTAAGTTTACAGATGACACCAAAATTGGAGGTGCAGTAGACAGTGAAGAAGGTTACCTCAGAGTACCTCAGATAGGCCAATGGGCCGAGGAGTGGCAGATGGAGTTTAATTTAGATAAATGTGAGGAGCTGCATTTTGGAAAGGCAAATCAGGGCAGGATTTATACACTTAATGGTAAGGTCCTGGGGCGTATTGCTGAACAAAGAGACTTTGGAATGCAAATTCATAGTTCCTTGAAAGTGGGGTCACAGGTAGATAGGACAGTGAAGAAGGTATTTGGTACGCTTGCCTTTATTGGTCAGTGCATTGAGTATGGGAGTTGGAGGGTCATGTTGAGGCTGTACAGGACATTGGTTAGGCCACTTTTGGAATGCTGCTTGCAATTCTGGTCTCCCTGCTACAGGAAGGATGTTGTTAAACCTGAAAAGCTTCAGAAAAGATTTACAAGAATGTTGCCAGGCTTAGAGGGTTTGAACTGTAGGCAGAGGCTGAATAGACTGGGGCTATTTTCCCTGGATCATCGGAGGCTGAGGGTTGTTCTTATAGATGTTTATAAAATCATGAGGGGCATGGATAGGGTGAATAGACTAGGTCTTTTCCCTGGGGTGGGGGCATCCAAAACTAGAGGGCCATGGGTTTAAGGTGAGAGGGAAAAGATATAAAAGGGACCTGAGGGGCAACTTTTTCATGCAGAGGGTGGTGCGTGCATGGAACGAGCTGCCAGAGGAAGTGGTGGAGGCTGGTACAATTACAGCATTTAAAAGACTTCTGTATGGGTACATAAATAGCACGGGTTCAGAGGGATATGGGTCAAATGCTGGCAAATGGGACTAGATTTATTTAGGCTATCTGGTCAGTATGAATGAGCTGGAGTGAAGGGTCTGTTTTGGTGCTGTATATGTTAATAGTGAAGTTAGCCCAAACAGAGCATGATGTTGTTTTGAGCGCAGCTCCTGATGAATGGATGTATAGATGGAGATGTTTGTGAATTATGGACCCTTCAAAATGTCTCTTACCTGAAATATTAACACACACTCTCTCTCTCACCGACCCCCACAGATACTCGCCAGACATGCTGAGTTTCTCCAACATTCGGGGTTTCAGATTTCCAGCATCAACAGTTCAATGTCTTTTTTAAAAGTGTCTTTTTTTAAAAAAAAATTTAGAACGAGAGCTAGGGTGATGTCAGGAAGCAGTTCTTCATACAAACAGGGGTTAAAATTGAACTCTCTTCCATAAAATCCTGTCAAGGGGGAGGTCAATTGAAAATTTCAAACAGCTAGATGACGGATAAGCGTTGGGTAAACGCAGTTAAGGTGTGTAACTAACATCTGAACTAAACCACAAACAATGGAACAGGTTTGAGGAGCTGAGTGAAACTGCCTCCCGTGGGAGCTATGATCTCAGACCGTGAATTCTCACCCCAGAATGAATTGGTAACAATGGAACTGGGCTGATCATAAAGTACCTTATACATGCTACAGACAATTTCTCAGCTGGGGTTTCCCACATCAACGGAACAAGTCCGTGGAACTACTTCGGGAGATGTGAAAGACGCGAGATACATCTAAATCGATCCTTTACAATGCTTTCCGAGCAAGCTGCCTACCTGAGCACAGGGAGGTGCACACACACACACTCACACTCGCACACGCGCACACATACAGACAGACACACAGACACTCGCACACACATACAGACAGACACACACACTCGCACACACATACAGACGCACACACATACAGACACACACACACGCACACTTGCACACTCGCACACACATACAGACACACACACACACTTGCACACACATACAGACAGACACACACACGCACACGCA
>NC_063359.1:40095446-40100496 GCF_021869965.1 Rhincodon typus | reverse complement strand
CACACATACAGACACACACTTGCACACACATACAGACAGACACACACTCGCACTCGCGCACACACACACACACACAGACACAGACACACACACACACACACTAACTTGGTCGCCCCCCTGAGCCTACTCTTAAATGGAATTAAATCACAACTCTATATGCAGGCTAGGTAGGTTAGCCATGGGAAGTGCAGGGTTATAGGGACAGGATAGTGGGGTGGGTCTGGGTGGGATACTGTTTGGAGGGTCGTTGTGGACTTGATGGGCTGAATGGCATGCTTCACCACTGTAGGGATTCTACAAATTTCCCTGACTTTGTTCATATTCCTCTGCCCCCTTTGCCAGAGCATCCATTGATCCAACTCATTCCTTTGTATCCGTAGCCTTCAGGGTGGCGGGGGAAAAGTGAGAAATGAGACAATCCCAGATTAATCAGAAAGGTGATAGTAAAGAGCAAGGGGAGGCCATTCAGCCCATTGGCTACACCGGCTCTCTTTTGCAGGGAAAGCCAATCTTGATTGCTCTCCTGAAGAGTTTAGCTCCGTGTTTTCCCCAAAAGTGGGGGGTCGCAAGATCTGAGGCAGCTCCATGAGGGGGGAAAAGAGGTGGGCATCCCATCGTATACACCTTGCCCAACTCTCCCCAACCAATCCAGCTCTTACTCAGGAGCTGGAGTTGACGATTTTCAAGCCTTGAAATTGGGGGAAAAAGTTTGGGAAATGCTGGATCTAGCTCTAGTCATAAAGAGGAAATGAGGAAGATGCAGAGACTCCCATGACAGTCCTCATAGGAGAACTCAATTTTCTCTCATTGAGGACACAAACTCAGAATGCATGATGCAGAGCGGCTTTGCTCAGGAGTATAAAGACTGGCAGAAATGTAGAGTGGAAATTTCCTCTTTGGAATCTTGGCAGTGGAATTTCCTAAGTCAGTGTCAAAAATTGACTAGGTTTTGTGAATTACTGTACAGAGGGAGAGAGATCACATTCTAAAAACTCGCTGAAACCCATTCACCTGAGAGATTAAATTAGGCCCCAATGTAAATCTTGTCCATAAAGATGTCAACCTTTTTAAAATCAAAAGCAATAATTATATTAAAACTGGCAATCTCACCAAAGTGGTGACACCATCCCTTCCCCAACCACAGAGACACACACACACACAGGTTTGTGAATAAATTGGCCAATGGAAACTCAAAGTTGCAATGCTTGCAGGGACAAACTGGGGAGTTTCACCGAATCTAAACCCCAACCACACTCAACCTCGAAAGCTACTGGCTCAGAGGGCTGACCTTTAACAGGATTTACCACGTTTCAGTGTGAATGCACAAGTGTGGTCCGGAAACACGTGTTTCGAGTTGGGGACCTCCCCAGGTCTCTATCTGTTACCACAGGGTAATCCCAGTCAGCAAGTTATTACTCACTAAGTCCACCACTACCAATCATCTAGACCAAGAGCTGCAAATGCAACCTAAAACCAGGTCAGGATTTCCTAACAGCTCACAGCCTCCCCTGCTCATTAGCAGCAAGGGAAGAGAAACTGGTTTTGGGATGGCTTGTAGTCCAATTGGACAGCCCCCCTCATGTTGAAGTATTCTGCTCTGGAATATGGACTGAATTGGAAGCTTCTGTTACTAGTGCCTTGTCTTCCAAGGCTGGCAGAGACCCATAGCCCCTGGGCAGTAGTACTGGAATCTGTAGATTATGAGGCAGCCGGGTCAGGGAAAAGAATGGAAAATCTAGGATCAGATTAGATCAGAACATTTGTTCCTTCCCCAGCTCAGAATCAGAGTGAATGAAGACAGCTTTGGTGACAGACGCAAACTATCAATTAGATGGTCTGGATACTTTTTCTAATCCTCTCTAGCAAAGGTCAAATTCTGACAGTCACGTGGGAATAATTGGGAGATGTCTGGTTTTAGGCACTGTTGCCCAATCTGTGAATCCCTTCACTGAGATGCTCCAACTTACAGGGAGGCTCACTGGTTAGCACTGCTGCCTTACAGCGCCAGGGACCTGGGTTTGAATCCACCCTCATGGATGGAGTTTGCACATTCTCCCAGTGTCTGCGTGGGTTTCCTCCGGGTGCTCAGATTTCCTCCCACACTCCAAAGATGTGTCTACAGTGGGATGTACAGGGATGGTGTAGGGGGTGGGATGTTCCTCAGAGGCTTGGATGGGCTGAACGGCCTGCTACAACACTGAATTTTACACGACGTTATTGCGAGATGTCCTAATGGGAACTGGAGCAAACCATTCTGCCCTCCATTTCCACTTTACCGTTCTGTTAATGACGTGACAGTGTCTCTTTCATCAGTCCTGTCCAACAAAACAACTGTCACAAACTGCCAACATTTAGGAAAAAAAGCTCGAGATTTCTCACATCCAGCAAAAAGGTGCGTATACATTCTGTTCCATCTTAAGCAGTGTTCCCACTTTGCCCCAGAGGAAGAGGCAACATCTGGAAAAGGGGGGTATTTGGCCTCTTGATCCCACTCCACCAAACAGCTCGATCACAGGCGATATCCTGCCTCGACACCATTTCCCTGCAGCGTCCCCACATCCCTCAACCTAACAGTGAGGAATAGCATTAAATATACAGAAGGATCCAGATTAATAGTTTATTTCAAAAAAGTTATCCTTATTACCATACATTACACTAAACACTTCCAAAATCCCCCCACAAATCTAAACAAGGAACTCCAGTTTACACAACTGGGGCGTGACTTAACACTAACTCCATGCATTGATTATGCCACCAGACTGGGGGTGGGGTGGGGTGGGGTGGGGGGGGGGGGGGTACTGATTAGAGGGGGTTTATAGGGTGTGTTTGAGCTAAACTATTCTTGCAGTCCAATTTGTCCATGCCAACCAAGTTTCCCAAACAAATCTAGTCCCACTTGCCTGCATTTGGCTCGTATCCCTCTAAAGCCTTCCTATTTGTGTACCTGTGCAAATGTCTTTTAAATGTTGTAACTGTTCCAGCTTCTACCACTTCCTCTGGCAGTTCATTCCACACACGAACCACCCTTTGTGTGGAAAGAGTTGCCCTGTGGGTCCCTTTTTAAATCTTTCTCCTCTCACATTAACATTATACCCTCTAGTTTTGCACTCTCCTATCCTGGGGAAAAGGCTTTGCCTATTTGCCCTGTCTATGCCCCTAATGATATTATAAACCTCTAATAAGGTCACCCCTCGACCTCCTACATTCCAGTGAAAAAAGTCCCAGCCTCTCCTTGTAACTCAAACGCTCCATTCCTAGCAACATACTGGCGAACCTTTGCTACATCCTTTGCAGTTTAATAAGATCCTTGCTATAGCAGAGCAACTAGAACTGCACATAGTACTCCAGACACAGCATCATCACTAACATCCTGTACAATCACAACAACATCTAGGAAAGTGATTGGAAAGGCATTTGAAGGAACTGGACAGGGGGACATGCAGGGTCTTTGGGGAAGGCAGTGGGAAATGGATACTTAGCAAATTTGGTTAACCAGAGAGTCGACACCAACTGAACGGGCAAAATAGCCCATACGTGTGCTAGCACACTTTTGTGACTGACAACTTTTAACCGTAGCTTAAAAATGTCAAACAGAATTGATTGAAATACTTGGGGGATGGAGGGTGAAAAAGGAGAGAGAGAGAGAGAGAGTTAATTTGAAGCTTTCTGCACCGAAGACCAACTATCCCATGAAGTTGAATCTGATACAGTTTATTAAAAAGCACAAAAATACAATGTACAAAGACAAAAAAAAGTGTCAGATGGAGCATCTCAAATTAATGCTGCTTAGTTACACGCTTAGGAACGGTTCATTTAAAAAAACCGAGCTTAGAGGACACCTTTTTACAACAAAAGGTTTTGCCAAAAACATTGCGGAATAAAAATAAAACAACAAAAAAAAAAGAGAAATTGCTTCGTTTTAAATATTTCGCTCAGCCCGACGACTCACAAACAAAAAAAAATTAAATAAAACACTCCAACAGCTTCCCCATTAGAACAGCAAGCCCATGTGGAATGATCGAGTGTTTAATATTTTACTGCTGATGACAAGAGCAAAAAACAAATTGGAGATTCAAAAACGGAGAGGATCCCCCACCCCCCCCCCCCGAACCAGAATAAACTCATACATTAAGGAAAAAGGGGGGGGGGGGGGGGGGTGAAGAGAAAAGAGAGAACTGGTAAATTTACAGAATTTTAAAAACAAATTGAAACACTGATCCGGATTGAACCGAGCTCGAACCTGGGTTTCGATCCGGAGGAGGGGTGGGGGGCGGTGGGAAGTCAGATTGATTGCTCGAATTGAACAGAAACCACAACATCTGAGACACAGGAAGATCCCGGAGTGTGCTCTGGAAAATTGCGGCAATTAAGGGGTTAAACCTTCAGTTTGCTGGGAGAGAGAGAGAGAGAGAGAGAGAGAGACGTTTCTCCTTTGCCCACACAAGTGGGAGGATTATAAGAAAGAGGAATTTAAATACAATTCGTACTCTTGAAGTGTTCGGCTTCTTTTTAAAAAAAAAAGAAACCTGGGTGCAATAAAAATAAGGTGCACAGGACAATTATAAAAACTCCAATGTAGCCAGTTCTAATTTTACAAATGCATTTTAAACCGAGAGGGACAGATGTACACATTTAAGATTCCTGCAGATTTTTGATTTGGCTGTCCGCGTATTAAAAAAGGATAAATATTTCTCCCCAAATTTACACATTTAAAAAGAATTGCAATAGTCAGTAGGTGCTGGTAGAAAGAACGCCAAGAAATGCTGCATTTTCTTTTAAAAAAAAAACAGAAAGAAAAGAGACTCCCAACAGAAGGAAAACTGACGTTTTAAATTTGAGTACCGACTCGATGGGTCCCACCCGCTTTCCAGAAAAGTCAGCCACTTTAAGTGGAAGGCAGCTCAGGGTTCTTTTTTGGGGGGGAAAAGGAGACGAATGAGAACGTTTTAAAAATTCTGACTTTAAAAAAAATCATCCTGCGATTCAAAGATTGATTTAAATAAATGTAAATGAGTGTGTGCGGGGAAGGTTTGGGGGGGGGGGGGGGGGC
>NC_063359.1:40093186-40095346 GCF_021869965.1 Rhincodon typus | reverse complement strand
CCATTAAATACCGCAATACGGGGAACCGGATCATTGCCCTTTTAAGAAAGGAGCAGGCAAAGTCACGTGATCCCGCCAGCTCCCTGTTCAACCCAACGGCAGCGGTCCCCTGGCGTCAGGGAGTCTGAGGCTATTTAAAAGGGCAACGCTCCTTCTTTAATGCGAAGTCGACCACAAAAAAAAGCCCCCCCCCCCACCCCAATCTGCAACCTGCCAACGTTGCCCAAGGGGTTGGAAGAAAGAAATGCCCCTATTTTTCACCCACTTTCTCCCCACCCCCCTCCCCCACATACACACACAAAACAAAGTGTTAACAATTCAGATCCAATTGCCAGAAAAGAGAGAGAGAGAGAGAGACACACACACACACAATCTGTGGACCCCACCTTCTGCAAAGTCTCAGAGAGGGGGAAGAGAACTGCCAGCGATTTTTAAAGTTGAGAATGAAAGAGCGTTTTCTGGCTTTTGCTTCACGCTGGAGGGGTAAGGTGCAGTAAACAAACAAACAGTCTCTGTACCCTCTCCCCACCCACACACTCTCACTCACACAGACTCCCTTTCTGTCTGTGTCTCTCAGACACAGAGACACTGTGTCCGTGCCTGTCCCCTCTCCCCACCCCTCCAGAGCCCCCCTTTACCGTCTCCCCCCCCCCCCCCCCCCCCAGTACAGGCTCACTGAGTTGTGTTCGTATCTCTCTCCCCAATAGAAACACGTTCTGTGTCCGAATCGCTGCGAGTCTCTCTCTCTCTCTCTCCCCCCACAGACACAGACCCCTTGTGTCTGTGTGTCTCTTCCCCCGCCATGGACAGTATTTGTGTGTGTGTGTGTGTGTATGTGTGTGTGAGAGAGAGAGAGAGAGAGAGAGAGAGAGCCGTTCCCCCATAGACACACGGTCACTTTGTGTCTGAGGTTCACTGTATGTGTGTCTCTGTTCCCCCTCTCTCGCTGCAACACACACAGACACCCCACCAATAGACACACACACAGTCTGTCCCTCTCTCTCTGTCTCCCTCCGTGTCTCTGTCCCCCGTCCCTCAGTCCCACAGGGAGCCGCCTGGGGCGGTCTCAGAACGCCACGATGGCCCGTGTCCATGCCCCGAGCCCGGCCAGCGCTTGCTGGCTACACCACTGTCCGTTCTGCTTGAGCTCGGCGTGCGGTAGTTCGGTGTCCTGGCGGCCCAGCAGCCCGGTGAAGCCGGAGCCGAAGATGGAGATGAGGTTGGAGATGTTAGCAGGGTCCGTGCAGTCCCAGGCCGGGCTGCCCCACGGCTCGTCCAGCCGCAGCCTCTTGACGGGGGACAGCTCGTCTCCGCTGGCCCCGGGCTCCGTGCTCCCGGGGGCGGCCTCGGGTTTGCGCTTCCTGCCCGCGCCCCCGGGCCCGGAGTAGCAACAGGCGCAGAAATCCTGGCTCGGGCCTGTCCGGACGGTAGTGACCAGGGTCTGAGTGTCCAGGTCCAGCACCGTGGTCTGGCGGCAGTGTCCGGGCGGCTCGGGCTCGGGCACCGACACAAACTGCTGCTGCACGCCGCCTCCGGGGGCCGTGCGCTGGGCGAAGGAAGCCTCCTGCTGCCGGTGCGGCGGACCCGGGCAGCGGCTGGTGCTCCCCCCCGCCGCCGCTGCTCTCTCGCTCAGGTAGAGCTGCCGGGCGTTCCGCAGGACATAAGACACCAGCAGGTTCTTGTGTAGCCGGATCCCCCCTCGCTGGCTCCGGGAGCTGTGGATCTTACGGAGGGAGATGGTTATCAGATTCTGGGCATTAACCACACAATCCATCTCCTACAGCCAGCCCCTCTTTACAAAATAATAATAAAACAACAAAACTTAAATAAAAATAAACACACACACTGTCCCAAAGCTTTTGCAAAATGATATTGAGTCTCTCCCCCCCACCCCCCCCAGGTCCCGGTTTGCAGCGGGAGCTCAGACTCTTTCCCAGTTTTCTATTTTATTTAAAGCGCTTCCCTCTGTGTCCGTGTGAAAGCTCCCCGCCGCTTCTCTCCATCCTTATATACCGCGCGGACACTCCCGCCCCTCTCCGCAAGGTTAGCCAATCAGTCTCCAGCTCCGGGCCTGACAGGCACCCGGCCCGCCCAATGGGGCACAGGCGGTTCCTCACCGCTGTTTAAATCCGAGCTTCAACACGGACCACACCCCCCCCC
>NC_063359.1:40080541-40092686 GCF_021869965.1 Rhincodon typus | reverse complement strand
GCAAGTGCCTTTGGAAGGAGCAGTCAGCGTCTGTATTAATTCAGCATTAGCCTTGGGAGCAATATCCCTGACAGAGCAGAACCTGACAAGAACATTTCTGCTCGTGTGAAATAAACAGAGTACAGGAACATTGCTGAAGCTCAGGGGTTGGGCATGTGCAGTGCAATGCAGCAACATGGCTGGTTTCCTGCTTTGCCAGGGAATTATAGAGAGGAGGGGGGGGGTGCACGAGGACAGACCGCACAGGGAGCACTATCCACGTTGTAGAGGCACTGAGGGTTCAGGGAGACATGGCCGATGAATCAGTAAAAGTAAGTGTGCAGCTGCAGCAAGTGAGCCAGGAGGCAGATGGGATATGGGTGCCTGTTGTAAAGGGAATGGAATAGAAAAGGAAGGATGTTTCTTTGCAATTGCACAAGGCAATGCCTTTTGGTCTCCATACCCAAAGAAAGAAATATTTGCCCCATTGCCCTCCACTGTCTGGAGTTTAGAAAAACAGTGGGCTCTTTCTATGCTTGTAACACAAAGTAGGACATGCCTATTTTCATTGCCAGATTATACCTCACAAACTTTGGGAGGCAATGGCCCAGTGGTATTATCGCTAGACTTTTAATCCAGAGACTCAGGTAATGTTCTGGAGACCTGGGTTCGAATCCCACCTCGATAGATAGTGGAATTTGAACACAACAAAGAGAATTAAGAATCTAAGGATCACCATGAATCCATTGTCATTTGTCAGGGAAAACCCCATCTGGTTCACTAATGCCCTTTAAGGAAGAAAACTGCCATCCTTACCTGGTCTGACTCTAGACCCACAGCAATGTGGTTGATTCTTAACTGACCTCTGGGCAATTAGGGATGAGTAATAAATGCTGCCCTAGTCAGTGATGCCCAATTCCATGAGTGAATAAAATAAACAGCCTGCCCCCACACCTTTGGATTCTGAATCTCTTTCATCCACCATCAGAATTGGTTTCTCTCCCGAGTTCAGTCAGCCTGCACATAAGGACGAATCTCTTCAGCCAGAGAGTGCGGAACCTGTGCAATTCTCTGCCACAGAAAGTGTTTGAGACCAAAACATCGAATGTTTTCATGAAGGGGTTAGATATAGTTCTTAGGGCTAAAGGGATCAAAAGGAGCGAGAGCAGGAAGAGGACTGAATTGGATGATCAGCTGTGATCGTATTGATGGAGTGGGCAGAGAGGGGGCAGCTGGGGTTCAGTGCAGAGAACTAAAAAATGCACTTTGGTCAGAGGACCATTGAAAGCCAACATAAAATAAAATTCTAAAGGGGGTGCAGGAGCAGAGGGAGTTGGGGGTACATGTGCACAGATCTTTGAAGGTGGCAGTACAAGGGGAGAGAGCAGTTAATAAAACAGAATAAAAACCGAAAGAACTGCGGACGCTGTAAATCAGGGACAAAAACAGAAGTTGCTGGAAAAGCTCAGCAGGTCTGGCAGCATCTGTGAAGGAAAAAACAGAGTTAATGTTTCGGGTCTGGTGACCCTTCCTCAGAAGCGAAACGTTAACTCTGTTTTCTCTTTCACTTTTGAGCTATTCCAGCAACTTCTGTTTTTGTGGCAGTTAGTAAAGCAGACTGTGTTCTCGGCTTTATTAATAGGGGCATAGAGTACACAAGCGAGGAGGGAATGTTAAACTTGTACAAGACACTTGTTAGACCTCAGCTGAGTATTGTGTACAGCTGTGGGCACACCACATTTTGGGAAAGATGGGAATGTGATGGAGAGAGTGCAGGAATGGTTCCGGGGGGATGGGAAACTTCAGCAATGAGGATAGATTGAAGAGGGCTGGTCTCTCTGGGATAAAAGGCTGAGAGGAAATCAGACAGAGCTTTCCAACATCTACAGTGGGCTGGACACAGTTCTTTCTTTTTAATCATTCAGGAGACCTGAGTGCTACTCGTTGGCCCAGTGTGTTTTGCTCATCTCTAATTGCCCAGAGGATCAGAGTCACCCACAGCAGACCCGATGTGATTGGCTGCAATGCCAGTAAGGGTCGATCCCTCAGGACAAGAATGGCATAGGGCTGGATGGCCACTGTCACAGCAATAGGAAAGCTACAGCTCGAAGGATGGCCATCGAAAGCCCATTGCCCAAGTGGATGAGGAACTCTGCTTCGAGTGCAGCAAGAACCCCACACCAGTTGGATGGACCCTCAATCACACTCCACCTGCACCACCTCTCGGAGACTACAGCGAGCTAATGTTACTTATACACTTAATGGTAAGGTCCTGGGGAGTGTTACTGAACAAAGAGACGTGGGAGGGCAGGTTCATAGTCCCTTAAAAGTGGGCTTGCAGGTAGACAGGACAGTGAAGAAGCCATTTGCCTTTATTGGTCAGTGCATTGAGTATAGGAGTTGGGAGGTCATATTGCGGCTGTACAGGACATTGTTAAGGCCACTTTTGGAATACTACATTCAGTTCTCATCTCCCTGCTATAGGAAGGATGTTGTGAAACTTGAAAGGATTCAGAAAAGATTTACAAAAATGTTGCCAGGGTCGGAGGGTTTGAGCTATTGGGAGGGGCTGGATAGGCTGGGGCTATTTTCCCTGGAGCGTCAGATTCTGAGGGGTGACCTTATAGAGATTTATAAAAGCATGAGGGGCATGGATAGGGTAAATAGACAAGGTCTTTTTTCCCCAAGGGTGGGGGAGTCCAAATCTAGAGGGGCATAGGTTTAAGGTGAGAGGGGGAAAGATTTAAAAGGGACCTAAGGGGCAACTTTTTCACGCAGAGGGTGGTGTGAATGGAACGAGCTGCCAGAGGAAGTGGTGGAGGCTGGTACAATTACAACATTTAAAAGGCATCTAGATGCGTAAATGAACAGGGAGGAGTTGGATGGATATGGGCCAAATGCTGGCAAATGGGGACTGGATGAATTTTGGATATCTGGTCAGCATGGACGAGATGGATCGAAGGGTCTGTTTCTGTGCTGTATGTCTCTATGACTCTGTGACTGTACTGTGCAGTGGCTGGAACATGCTGTATGACAGGAAAAGCATTTCTGTTGGCCAATACCACAAGACACTTCCTGTTCTCTGGTTTGACAGGAGGGAGGTAACAGCATGGAAAACCGTGCATTAAAAGGAGCCCTCTACACAACAAAGGAGGTGACATTATCCTTGTACCAGGATGATCCAAGTGACAGCTCACCACTAAGTTATTTTATGTCACTTAAACTAGGCTCGTAATATCAAAGGCCGAACATGTTGTCAGTTTTTATTAGCCTCCTTTTTCCTTCCGATCCTCAGGCACAGCAATTCAATCACTTTCATTCGAGGATTTGCATCATGGCTGGTGTATCCACATTCCCATCTTTATCCGACAATCCACCATTTCTCCTGCCCAACTAGAATTCATCTAGAAAATAAACACGGATGGAAATCACAGCGGGACAGGCAGCATCAACGGAGAGACAGGAGGTTAACATTTCGAGTTTAGATGACTCTTCATCAAAGATCTAGACTGGAACGTTAGCTTGCTCTCTCTCTCTTCCTCTCCATGGATGCTGCTCACTGTAATCTCCAGCATTTATTGTCTTCAAGACAGATTTCAGCATCTGCAGTTACTGCAGAATCCTCATTCAGTTCTGATGAAGGGTCACGGGACTCGAAACGTTAACTCTGTTTTTTCTCTCCACACCTACTGCTTGAACTGCTGAGTTTCTCTAACAATTTCTGCTCTTGTTTAAGAATCTGTTTGCCTCCATCTTCGGCAAATTTAACGACACCATCTCCACTGCTTTCTGTGACAGAGTTCCTCTGAGAGAAAACAAAATGCCTCTTCTCACCTTGTCATGACCATTCGCTTCCCTCACTCTTCTAGAACCCAGTGGAAACAAGCCCAATCTGTCCAACCTTTCCCCACAAAACAGCCCACTCATTCCAGCTCTCAATCTGGTAAACCTCCTCCTAACTGCCCCCAGTACATATATATCCTTCCATCAGTAAGGAGACCTAAACTACACACAGTATTCGAGATGTGGCCTCACCAATGCCCTGTACAACTGAAACATAACATGCCTACTTTTACATTCAATTCCCTCTGATAATAAAAGATAGTGCCCCATTCGCTTTTTAATCACTTGCTGCAGCTGTATACTAACTCTTTGTGGCTCCTGCACTATAATATCCAGATCCCTCTGCAACTCAGAATTCTGCTGCGATCCTCTGGTTAGATACCGGATGTTCCAATTTTAAACTCAATCGCACAATGGACACCCCCACCCTCCACCCCCCACCCCCCACCCCCCACTACCCACCATAACCTTTCACCCTTTTGCTTAGGTACAATCTGTTCACTTCTGCATTAAAAACATTCATAGGCTCTGCTTCCACAGCCTTTTCAGGACGAGAGTTCCAGAAACTCAGAGCCTTCTTACGAGACAAGATGGAAATATTCACCGGTGTGTGTCCTTCCTCAGGAAGACAGAAGTAAATTTGCTGAAGGTACGTGGGATGTCATCCAGGATTTGAAAAGAAGGGAACAGTATTTATGTTTCTGGTGAGCCCTTTCAGGGCAGGAAATTCTGAAAAGGAGCAAGTGACTGCAGACACTGGAATCTGTACTGAAGATAAAAAGATGCTGGAGATTTACAGCGGGTCAGGAATCATCTGTGGAGAGAGAGCAGGCTAATATTTTAAGTCTAGACTTGAACTGTTAGCTTGGTGTCTATCTCTCCATGGATGCTGCCTGGCCCACTGTAAATCTCCAGCATCTTTTGTTTTCAAGGAAATTCCAATAACAACGATCGATTTGACACATACTCCAATGTTCTTTGAGGGCGTAAGGATCTGAAAGGGTTAACGCTGAGGAATGCCTTAAGCATGACCCACTTTGATCGAATCATATGGACTGGGGTGTGAACACTTTAGGATTTGGAAGGATTGAGACCTCCACCTGGATCCACCTTGTATTCTCGGGAACAATGGCTAACACATTTAGTTGCTAACATGCGATTAACTACATACAGCCATAGAGCCATACAGCATAGAAACAGGCCCTTCGGCCCACCATGTCAATGCTGACTAGCAAACTCCAAACTACACCAATCCCATTGACCTGCTCACAGACATGGTTCTTCAATCTTGTGAGAGTACCTGCCTCTAGCACCATCTCAGGCAGCACATTTCATATTTTCAACACCCTCTGAGTGAAAACATTATTTCTCAGATCCCCTCTAAACCATTTACTCCCTACCTTAAACTGATGCCCTCTGGTCTTAGAAACCTCCGATATGGGGAAAAGATCCTCATAATTTACCTCTCGTAATCTTGTTTTCAGATAATCTCATCACTTTGTAGAGCAGAAGTTGAGTATTGCTGTAAAAAAGGCACATTTTGTCAGAGATAGTAGGAACTGCAGATGCTGGAGAATCTGAGATAACAAGGTGTAGAGCTGGATGAACACAGCAGGCCAGGCAGCATCAGAGGAGCAGGAAAGCTGACGTTTCGGGTCTGGACCCTTCATCAGAAATGAGGGAGAGGAAGAGGTCTCTGAAATAAATAGAGAGAGGGGGAGGTGATGATAGAAGGTGGATAGAGGAGCAGATAGGTGAAGAGAAGACGGACAGGTCAAGGAGGCAGGGATGGAGCCAGTAAAGGTGAGTGTAGGTAGGGAGTTGGGATGGGTGTTGGTCAGTGGGGAGGGAGGGGCGGGTTGGTGGGAGGGTAGACAGACAGGTCAAGGAGGTGGGGACGAGAGGGGCTGGTCTTGCGATGAGGTCGGGGGCGGGGAGATTTTGAAGCTTGTGAAGTCCACATTGACACCATTGGGCTGCAGGGGTCCCAAGCGGATATTTTGTCAAAGATTTTTTTAATTTGGCCTCGTCAGGATCATTTGCAAGAATGCCAAAATATAGGGAGAATAACATCCCAACCAACCAGCAGTGTCCTCTCATACGGCATTGATGTGGTTTTCCCTTCGCTTCCCAGCAATTGTCCTGCTGTGTTCCACGTGAAAAAGCTCAACAAAATGTGCCATTTTTTTTCAACAATACACAAGCCTACATCTTGTTTAAGCCTTTTCTCGGTAGACCGGGAGGTGGTTTTTCTGTACCATTACCAGACTGAGCAGGCCCTGGAGATCCTGACCTGACAAAGAGGATAATGACAGTAAGATTGCCCCATGGTGAGTCAATAGTGTGGACATCTCTACACAACTCCAGGGACAACAATGGGTAACCATGCAGAGGTTACACTACATTCCCAAACAACACAAAACTCCGGCTGGCTGTTCCATGGAATTTAAAAAGTCAAGGACTGGCTGATTTCATCAAAGTTTTCACCATCTTGAGGGAAACTGATGAGATTGTAGAAAGAAACTGCTTAGGAGTCCAGGACTTTAGAGAATATCATCAAAATCAGATCCAAACTTTCAACAGTAAACTGGGGAGTGTTTCTACAAACTATATGACTTTACAGATTAATGATGTGAAGGGAAGAAGTGAATATACTGTCACCAAATTTGCAGATGACACAAAAATGGGTGGAAAGGCTGGTTGTGGGAGAATACAAACTGTTTAAGGAGAAATATTGATAGGTTTAATAGGGCCCTGGGTAGTGCTGTAGAACAGAGAGACCTAGGGGTTCGGGTACATAATTCTTTGAAGTTTGCATCACATATGGATAGGTTGGTTAAGAAGGCGTTTAACGCACTTGCCTTCATTGCGCAGACCTTTAAGTATAGAAGTTGGGATAACATGTTGAGGTCGTACAGTTCTGGTCACCCTGCTATTGGAAGGGTATTAAGCTGGAAAGGGTTCAGAAATGATTTACCAGAATGTTGCTGGGAATGGAGGGTTTGAGTTATAAGGAGAGGCTGGGAAGGCTGGAACTTTTTTTCACTGGAGACTAATAGTCTGAGGGTTGACCCTATAGAATAATGAGGGGCATATATAAGGTGAATGGCAGGTGTCTTTTCCCTAGGGCGGGGGATTTCAAGATTAGGGGGCATATTTTTAAGGTGAGAGGAGATTTAAAAGACATCAGTGGCAATGTTTTTACACAGAGGCTGGTTCATGTTTGGAATGAACTTTGTGAGGAAGTGGTGGATGTGGGTACAGTCACAACGTCTAAAAGACATTTGGGTAGATACATGAATAGGAAAGGTTTGGAGGGATATGGGCCAACTGCAAGCAGGTGGGACTAGTTTAGTTTGGGAATATGTTCAGCATGGACTGGTTGGAACGAAGGGTCTGTTTCTGTGTTGTATGACTCTATAAATGAATGGCCAAAAATTGGCAAATGCGTATATGTGGGAAAATGTGGAATTGTTAGATTGAAAGGGAGAACAAAAGAACAAAATATTATTTAAATGGAGAAAAACTGCAGGAAGCTGCAACACAAAGGGATGTGAGAGGGATTTGCATATGAAACTAGCACACACAGCAGCAGCAGGGAATCAGGAAGGGTTAGGGAATGTTGGCCTTTATTTCGAGGGGTTTGAAGTATCAGAGTAAGGAAGTCTCACTGCAAATGTACAAGGTGCTGGGGAGACCACATCTGGAGTACAGTGAACAGGTTTGCTCCTCTTTTAAAGGAAAACTTTCATTTCATCAGAGGCCGTTCAGAGCAGGTTCACTGGGATGGTCCCGGGTATGGGCGGGGATTGTCTTCTGGGCAAATGCTTCACTGTTTGGGACTGTACTCCCTGGGGTTTAGGAGAATGGGAGGTGATCCCATTGAAACATACAGGGGTCTTAAGGGGATTGACAGGGTAAATGCTGAGAGACTGTTTCCCCTCAAGGGAGGGTCTAGGAGCAGAGGGCACAGTCTCAGAATGAAGGGGAGTCAATTTCTGACTGAGATGAGGAGGAATTTCTTCTCTCAGAGGGTCATGAGTCTTTGGAACTCCCTGCCACAGAGAGCTGTGGGGGCAGGGCCCTTGTGTATATTTAAGGCTGAGATAGATCTCGATCAGTCGGGGAATCAAGGGAGAGGGCGGGAAAGTGGACGTGAGGAATGTCAGATCTGCCATGATCCTGTTGATTAGCAGAGCAGGCTCGGGGGGTTAATGGCCTCCTCCTGTTCCAGTGTCTTTTCATCTTATGGTAAAGCAAGTCAGGAGCATAGTTGTATAAATGGATATTGATGCTGATCAAGTATTAATTTTCGATCTGAGATTGATAGGTTTGTTTCAGTGAAAGGTATTAACAGGTTAAAGAGTTACATCACAGAGCAGCTGAGATCTAATCGGAGAGTGGAACAGGTTTGAGGGGCTGAATGGCCTGTACCTATATTCCTATCGATTTACAGCACTCACTTTTATCTGTTGACTCCACTGATCTCAGGGCTACACATCAAACACCTGAACTCATCAACAGCAACACACTGAGAACATTGAGGTGAACTATTTATCGAATTGACTAAGAAATTAGTCTAAAACTGTGCTACAATCACTTTGAAGGAAGATTCCACCAGGAGGATCCGAGCTATCGGATCTGCATCTGTAATTACATCAGAGCCACGGGCACATACACTGGGACAGAATGGTTTCTCTTACATCTGGCTCTCCCTTGCCCTGAGAGCGAGCCTTCGCCAACAGCAAGGTTTATTTAAATTGGTGTGTGGGAGGGTAAGGTCCCCCGGCCTCACTTTTACAAGGAAATCCCCCATACACCCTCCCACTGACACTGACACACACACACACACACACACACAGACACACACACAGACCCACACACACACACAAACACGCTCACAGACACACACACTCTCACAGACACACACACACACTCACACACACAGACCCACACACTCACACACAGACCCACACACTCACACACACACACACAGACCCACACACTCACACACACACACTCTCACACTCACACACACACACACTCTCACACACACGCACACACTCACACACACACACTCTCACAGACACACACACACACACACACACTCACACACAGACACACACACTGTCACAGACACACACACACTCACACACACAGACACACACACAGACCCACACACTCACACACCCACACACTCACACACACACACACAACACTCACACTCACACTGTCACACACACATACAGACACAGACACACAGACACACACATACAGACACAGACACACAGACCTACACACACACACACACACACTCTGACACACAGACCTACACACACACACACTCTGACACACAGACTCTCACACACACACACACACTCTCTCACAGATACAGACACACTCGCAAACGCACACAGACACACACAGAGACACACATCCTCACACAGACACAGATGCATACTCTCTCACACATACACTGACACACTCTCACACATGCACACACACAGGACTCAGAGATTAAGCACAGACCTACAGCACCCGTGCCCAAAGCACATTACTGTTAACCCTTTCACAACCTGCAACACCAAAACTGTGTACAGAACATATCAGCCTGATTACTTACAGCGCTGCATTCATTCAATTGCGTCTATTATTAGACAAATTCTTCTATTGAAATACTTCGGCCTGTCATTGGCTCTGGGTTATCCAGAGGTTGTGAAACAGAGAACACAAGAACAGGAACAGAATCAGTCCTGAAGAGGGGTAATACCCGAAATGTTGACTACTCCTTTCCTCCAGATGCTGCCTGGCCTGCTGTGTCCTTCAGCCTCCTGTTTGTCTACACAGGAACAGCTCTAGGCCATTCGGCCTCATGACCCTGCTGCACCATTCAATATGATCATGGCTGATCATCCAACTCAGTTTTCTGTTTCTCCCCACACCTTTTGATCCCTTTAGCCCTAAGAGATTCCTTCTTGAAAATATTCAATATTTTGGCCTCAATCACTTTCTATGGCAGAGAATTCCACAGGCTCCCCACACTCTGGGTGAAGACATTTCTCCTCATCTCAGGCCTAAATGACAACCTCCTCCCCCCCCACCCCACCCCCCTACCGTGTCCTTAGACTGGGACCCCCTCGTTCTGGGAAGATCCTCCCCGTCTTTATCCTGTCTAGAATTTCATAGGTTTGTATGAGATCCCCTACCCCCTCATTCTTCTAAACTCCAGTGAATGCAATCCTAACTGATCCCATCCTTCTTCATCCATCAGTGTTGCCCTGCCAGGGGCCAGTGTGGGAAACCCTTCGCTGCACTCCCTCCATCACCAGAGCCTCCTTCCTCGGGTAAGGAAACCCGGCCTGCGCACAATACACCAGCTGTGGCCTCACTGACGCTGCAAACCATTGCAGCGAGGAAAGATAGGGGTGGAGCTTCCATAAGAGTAGCCGCAAACGG
This sequence comes from Rhincodon typus, assembly GCF_021869965.1. Taxonomy (NCBI): domain Eukaryota; kingdom Metazoa; phylum Chordata; class Chondrichthyes; order Orectolobiformes; family Rhincodontidae; genus Rhincodon; species Rhincodon typus. Next base: position 40,082,408 of record NC_063359.1, on the reverse strand, counting down.
AGAAACAAACAGGGCCTAGTCCTTACAAATCCTCCCCAACATACAGCAACGTCAGGAGGTAAAAGCAGGAGAGATTCCTGGTCAGAGATAGTAGGAACTCCAACCCCCATCCTAACTCCCTACCTACACTCACTTTTACTGGCTCCATCCCCGCCTCTTTGACCTGTCTGTTTCCTCTCCACCTATCCTCTCCTCTATCCATCTTCTATCCGCCTCCCCCCTCTCTCCCTATTTATTTCAGAACCCCCTTCCCCTCCCCCATTTCTGATGAAGGGTCTAGGCCCGAAATGTCAGCTTTCCTGCTCCTCTGATGCTGCTTGGCCTGCTGTGTTCATCCAGCTCTACACCTTGTTGTCTGAGATTCCTGGTCAGCTGTGCAACAGCAAAACCATTGAAGCCTGTACCGTCGACTGTAACTCCAGGCTACAATGTAAAAATGCCTGTCACCTCAGCACTGTCTGAGCGCTTATGACATTCCCACCAACATAAATATAAGCTGCTGCTTCTGTTCCTCCTCAGAGGTGGGTCACCAGATTGATTCTAGAGATGACGGGTTTGTCTTATGAAGAGAGATTGAGCAGTTTATCTCATACTCTTTGGAGTTTAGAAGAATGAGAAGAGATCTAATTGAGGTCTATAAGATGCCAAAGAAGATCGACAACGTGGACGGAGAGAGGATTTCCCCTCATGTGGGGCAATCTAGAATGAGAGGTCATGCTTTTAAGATGTGAGGCAGCAGATTTAAAACAGAGATAAGGAATAATTCCTTCTCTCAAAGGGTCATGATTTTCACTGCCCAGACTGTGGCTGATACTGGGACATTGGGCAAATTTAAGGAGGAGATAGACTCCTGGGTCAGTTCTCCCGGGAGAAGAGAGGGATTGAGAGGTAATTTGATTGAAAGATTTAAATTTACATGGGATCCAGACAAAGTAGAATGAGAGGCGCTGCTCCATTTGGAAGGATTGAGAAAGAAAGGGCAAGGAAGTTCAGAGAATTGGCAAAAAAACACAACAGCAACAAGAAGAAAACATTCCTGGGCAGTGAGTGGATTCGAGATGGAACTTTGCTGCTGCCCTGAGAGTGTGGGGGAGATTCGATCAAGGCTTTCAACAGACAACCAGATCAATTTCTGAAGGGCAAGTATTGAACAGGTTAAAGAGGCAATGCAGGAGAGGGAGGCAGGACGAGAAGCTGTTGCAGTGGGCCAGCATGGGAATTATGGGCCAAATGGTGCCCCGCTGTGCTGTTGCTATTCTACGCAATGTGGTGGCATAATATAGTGAGTATTATTGTGCAATTTGCTGCTCACCTCCAATGAGGACAGACTCCACTTTACATTTCAATAGCATCCTTTATAAAATTGTGATATCTCAGAGTCAGGCAGAGAAGCCTGGAAGGGCCGAATGGCCTGCTGTTGCCTCAAGTCTCTCTGTTTCCTACATTCAATGTTTCGTGGCCAATGAGGAGTCAGTTCTTGAAGGGCAGTGACTGTTTCTGACCTGTTCTCATGTGGTTTGATGCCTACTTCCATGAGTTTGTATTGAAGACAGACCTGGTCAAATAGAAGATTAGATTTAGATTTAGACTTTGTTGTCATGTTTAAGTGATTAATATTAAGAACTGTCTTTAGACTTGTTTTTTTTTTAATTTGTTCATGGGATGAGGGTGTCACTGCCTAGGCCCAGCATTTATTGCCCATCCCTAATTACCCAGAGGGCATTTAAGAGTCACCCACATTGCTGTGGGTCTGGAGTCACATGTAGCCCAGACCAGGTAAGGGTGGCAGTTTCCTTCCCTAAAACAGCCTTCCTGGAAAGTGGAGGGATTTTGAAGCTGGTGAAGTCAGTGTTAAGGCCATTGGGCT
>NC_063359.1:40074989-40080041 GCF_021869965.1 Rhincodon typus | reverse complement strand
TCCACTGATTAGAGTTTGTGGGGCCTAAAGTTTGTTAATGAGAATAGATGATAGACTGGGTTCTTATTCAACGAGGATGGGAACTGAGGGCGACGTTATTTAGAATAGAGCCTCTGAATTCTGCAGCTCTTTCTGTGTGATTTGCAGTCTTGCCAATTGATTTAATAAAAAAATTAGATATTTCAAGTGAATCAATAACACTTGGCTTACCTACTTTATGATTGTGCATGCGTGATTTGAATGTTCTATACTCTTTTGTCTAATGCTTAATACAATGTTTCTATAGATTGCAAAAAATATAGTTGTTTGTTAGCTTGCTGAGCCGGTTGTTCTGTGGTGTGCAGATGTTTTGTTACCCTTCTAGGCAACATCATCAGCGCGACCTCTAATCGAAGTGTTAGTGTTCTGCTCCATTCTGAATTTATATGATCCTCTGGTGTGGTGGGTCTTGTCACTTCCGGTTCTGTTTCTTTTAGCAGGGTCTGTATATGGGGTCTGTTTCTATGTGTTTGTTAATGCAGCCCTGTGTCGAGAACCAGGCCTTCAGAAATTCCTTTGCATGTCTGTTGTTTGCTTGTTCCAGTTGAACTGATGGCCCTCATTGCCTGTGTATCAAGACAAGTGAATATTGGTTGTGTCTTTTTACTGCCAGCTGGTGTTTGTGTATCCTGGTCATCAGTTTACTCCCCGTTGGTCCAATGTAATGTTTATTGTGCTGCATGGGATTCTTTATAGACATTACATTGGATAAACAGGGAAGAAACTGATGACCAGGACTCCATTAACAAACACGTAGAAATAGACCCCGTATACAGACCCTGCTAAAAAACAGAACTGGAAGTGACAAGACCCACCATACCAGAGGATCATATAAATTCAGAACGGAGCTGAACACTAATGCTTTGATTAGAGGGCGCACTGATGATGTTGCCTAGAATGTTGACAAAACGTCTGCACACCACAGAACAACCAGCTCGGCAAGCTAACAAACAACTACATCCACAACCCGAGCTACAAATTTTCACTAATTGCAAAAAAAATTGAACAAAAGCTGTTAAAAAGAAGGAAATGTTAAGTTTGAATAATTTCTCTAAATGTGTCTTCCACTTGGGTTCAATGTCTTTTTTTTAAGATAGATAAGTGTTTCATAATTGGGATTTTTTTGAATATCTGATATTTTTATGGATTATCCCACTGTCCTATAGTATCCTGAAACTTTGTGACCAGACTTGTGGCTATTTGAAGCTTTTTGGAAACTATGCACGACTCAGCAGTTTTGGGAGGCAGTTGAGAAAAGATGGAATGTAAGATCCACAGTTTAGGCTAAATGTCTTGCCCTGTAAGGGCCTATGTGGAAAGAAGAGACTCTTAGAATAGCAAGAGAATGTAACTATTTTAGGAAAAAACCCACTAAATGTTGTACCCTTAAGGGGAAACAAACAGTTTGGTCTTAGCTCTGTGACAGCTTAGAGTCATACAGCATGGAAACAGACCATTTGGTTCAACTAGTCCATGCCAACCATGTTCCCAAACTAAACTAATTCCACTTGCCTGCATTTGTCCTATATTTCTCCTATTTATGTACTTGTCAAAATGTCTCTTAAATGTTGTAACTGTACCTGCATTCACCACTTCGTCTGGCAGCTGATTGCACATGCAAATCACTCTATGTTGCTTCTCATGTCCTTTCTAAATCTTTCTCCTCTCAACTTAAAAATATGTCCCCTCGTTTTGAGCCCCACTGACCCTAGGGAAAAGACCCTCACTATTCACCTTATCTATGTTCCTCATGATTTTATAAACATCTGTAAGGTCACTCCCTCAACCTCCTGCGCTCCAGAGAAAAAAGTCCCAACCTATTCAGCCTGTCTTTATAAGTCAAATCTTCCATTCCCAGCAACTCCAGGTAAATCTTTCCTGAACCCTCTCTCATTTAATAGTATCGTTCTTAAAGCAGGGTGACCAGAACTGCACACAGTACTCCAAAAAAGGCCTCACCAACATCCTGTACAACCTCAACATGACATCCCAACTTCTTTACTCAAAGGTCTGAGCAATGAAGGCAAGCATGCTAAACGCCTTCTTAACCACCCTGTCTACATACGATGCAACTTTAAAAGAATTATGTACCTGAACCCTTAGATCTGTCTGTTTGACGACACTACCCAGGGCCATACCATTAATTGTATAAGTCCTACCCTTGATTATTTTACCAAAATGCAATACTTTGCATTTATCCAAATTAAACTCCATGTGCCACTTCTCAGCCCATTGACCCAATTGACCCTTTTGTAACCTTAAATAACCTTCACTGTCGGTTATATCACTAATTTTGATGACTGCATAATTCTCATCCAAGTCATTTAAATAAATGACAAACAAAAGTTTTGAGTCAGCACCAATCCCTGTGGAACACTGCTGGTCACAGGCTGCCAGTCCAAAGAAAACCCTCTACCACCACCCTCTGTCTCCTACTGTCAAGCCAATTTTGTATCCAATTGGAAAGTTCTGTTTGAATCCCATGTGATCTAACTTTATTAATTAGTCTACCATGCAGAACCTTGTCAAAGGCTTTACTGAAGTTCATGTAAACAATGTCTACTGCTCTGCCCTCATCAATCTCTTTGGTTACCTTCTCGAAGAACTCAATCAAGTTTGTGAGGCACGACTTCCCAGCTTGTGTGACCCAGTGGCCTCTTCCCTTCCAAGATCAGTGTTAGATTTGAGAGTTAGGTGGGTACTGAATCAGTGCTGAACTGAATAGAAATAAACACAACTGTAGAGTGTACTGCTGTCCTCGCTAGAAGTCTAGTTACACTCTTATTTTATGATGATATGTATTTCCCACCTAGTTAGACTGGATAAAGTAGTAGGTTAATGTCCTTTTAACAAGGTGATGCAAGAGGATGTGGTGCTTATCTCACACTACTGGTAACTGGTGGAAGGAATAAGTACATGAAGGAGAAAGGAATAGAAGACTTGTTGTTGGGGTGAAATGATGAGCGGAAAGAAGCTCAGGTGGGACTTTAGCATCATGAAACATTGGGCCAGACGTTTGTGTGCTGTGATTTCAGTACAACACCCTGTGACTGATTTTAATATGTTCTTTGTTTGATACCATTTGAAGTCTATCTTCTCACAACTGAAGCTGTCTCCTGGTCTGAAGAAGGTGCTTTTTGCAACAGCTTTGGGCACAGTGGCCTTGGCCCTCACTGCGCACCAGTTGAAGAGGAGAGGACGGAGGAAAAAGCAAGATGCAGAGAAACACAAGGCGTTACATCTCCCGGCACTGGGCAAGCTTCCATCCTTAAAGAGAGGTAAAAAAGTGATGTCGCCACTTGTTTGTGTTTGTTTAGGTTCTTCGCTCCTTTTAGAACGGGTCTGATTCCTGTGGCCTCAAGTACCAGCGGTGTAGGCCCAAGGGGCTATTGTTGCTGATGCCAGACAGTGGGAGGCAGTGTGCTATTCTGCTGTGGAGACCTGATCTCGTTCTCTAGACGTTCACACTCACGTTCCTTCCTGTGAGAATCTCTGATCAGTACTTGGTGGGAAACCCATTTTCTCTTCTCAATCCTGTGATCAATCTGCTATTTCAGTGGAGACCAGAAATCAAAACTGGAATTTTCCTAGTTTGCACGCTAATGCTGCATTTGCTCCACGGGATTCCTTCTGATGTCCAGATGCAGCCCTGTAAAGTTAAAATGTTGAAACCAGTGTTGTAGAGGCAAATAAAGCACCTTTGATAGGGATCTTTAGCCTCTTATTTCAGGTGCTATAACCAGTTTCAACAAACTTCAACAGTGACTGACAGTGATGCCACACTTAGACTTGGTGTGAGTTATTTGTTTTATCTTCCTGAAGTCTTTAAGATGATCAGCAATGAAATTAACCAAGGCTGCAGACTTTTCCAGCTTTTCCAAACAGTTTTATTATTACTAGAATAATCATATTTTTAATGCTTTTTATGAAAAGGCATCAGTTTACTGCACTCCCACATTCCTTCACAATTTCACAAAAATTGACACGCGCATCATTGTCCCCACTGACCCTAAAAGGATCCTATCAAATTGTCTGATACCTTTCCTCTTCCTTCCAGCAACCCCACCCAGAAGAGTGCAGAGCCCAGGGAGCAAGAGCAATGATACACTCAGCGCAGTCTCCTCCAGTGTGCTCAGCAGGCGATCCAGCTCCTCCCAAAGTCTAACGTCGGTAAAGAGCAATTGAACCATGAGTTCTTCATTGTCTTTCCTGCATAAGGAAATTCCAGTACTGTGGATAAGTAGTGGGGCAGTGAGACTAATTGGGATTCAGAGGGATGCAAAAGTAGCCACTTCCAAAGCTGTATGGTCCTGTATCCATATTTAATGTCCATTTGAATTGTTCAGTCTGATCCTGTTTTTGCCAGGTGTATGCTGCTACTGACTGCTAACAAAGCAGATTTTTTTTTTCTTACTTGGGTGTGGAGGGTAAAAATGCTGAACAGGGCAAAAGCTAATTTCATTGATTTTAAGAAGAAGCTTAGCATGGATAAGATTGGAAATGCAATTACAGGGTCAAGGATTTATGGAGCAATGGAGGGCATTCGGGGATAAGATTGTTCAGGTACAAACTAAGAACATTCCTTTGATGATTAAAGGTATACCATCAAAATCTAATATGCCCTAGATGGCAAAAGAAATAAAATGCAAAATAAAACTGAGAAAGTGGACTTGAGCCAAATAGTGTGAGCAAGATTCAGATAATAACAGAAAAGATATGGAAAATACTGAACAGAGGTAATATGTAGCAAGGAGTGGTTATTAGAGAACAAATATCAACCGATGAACCTAAACCATTTTATAAGCATATAAATTGTAGGCAATTAGCTAGGGAAAGAAAATCTTCATGTGGAGGTTGAGGGCATGGCAGAAGTATTAGCTATTTTGCATGTATCTTCACAAAGGAAGTGGGTAGTGTGGATCAGAGATAGTAGGAACTGCAGATGCTGGAGAATCCGAGACAACAAGGTGCAGGGCTGGATGAACACAGCAGGCCAAGCAGCATCATAGGAGC
>NC_063359.1:40034238-40034989 GCF_021869965.1 Rhincodon typus | reverse complement strand
TCATCAATGTAACGGAGGAAGAGGTAGGGTTTAGGGCCAGTGTAGCTTTGGAAGAGGGATTGTTCCACGTATCCTACAAAGAGGCAGGCATAGCTTGGGCCCATGCGTGTACCCATGGTCACCCCCTTTGTCTGTAGGAAGTGGGAGGAATTGAAAGAGAAGTTGTTGAGGGTGAGGACGAGTTCAGCTGAGCGGATGAGGATGTCAGTGGAGGGGGACTGGTCGGGCCTGCGGGACCGGAAGAAGCAGAGGGCCTTTAGGCCATCTGTATGGGGAATGCAGGTGTATAGGGACTGGATGTCCATGGTAAAGATGAGGTGTTGGGGACCAGGGAATTGGAAGTTCTGGAGGAGGTGGAGGGTATGGGTAGTGTCATGGACATAGGTAGGGAGTTCCTGGACCAAGGGGGAGAAAATGGAGTCGAGGTAGGTGGAGATAAGTTCGGTGGGGCAGGAGCAGGCGGAGACAATGGGTCGACCAGGGCAGTCAGGTTTGGGGATTTTGAGAAGGCTTGGGACCACTTTGCAGAACATCTACGCTCGGTTCGCACTAAACAACTGCACCGCCCAGTCGCGAACCATTTCAACTCCCCCTCCCATTCTGCAGACGACATGTCCATCCTGGGCCTCCTGCAGTGCCACAGCGATGCCACCCAAAGGTTGCAGGAACAGCAGCTGATATTCCGCTTGGGAACCCTGCAGCCCAATGGTATCAATGTGGACTTCACAAGCTTCAAAATCTCCCCTCCCCC
>NC_063359.1:39982267-40034138 GCF_021869965.1 Rhincodon typus | reverse complement strand
CCCACCCCCATCTCCTACCTACTAGCCTCATCCCGCCCCCTTGACTTAGGTCCGTCCTCCCTGGACTGACCTATCTTCTCCCTCCCTCCCCACCTACACTCACCTTTACTGGCTCCATCCCTGCCTCTTTGACCTGTCTGTCTCCTCTCCACCTATCTTCTCCTCTATCCATCTTCTATCCGCCTCCCCCTCTCTCCCTGTTTATTTCAGAACCCCCTTCTCCTCCCCCATTTCTGAAGAAGGGTCTAGGCCTGAAACGTCAGCCTTCCTGCTCCTCTGATGCTGCTTGGTCTGCTGTGTTCATCCAGCTCTACATTTCAAAGTAATGTGTTGGCTGGTTTGAACATTTGAAAGCTGGACAAAATAAGAAAATATTTGTATTTAAAGCTGAATTCATAACTTCAGGATGCCCCAAAGCACTTTTTAACCAATAAAGTACTTTTTACTCAATGCTGTAATGTAGGAAATGTGGTAGCTAATTTGCACATAACGAAACATGATCATCTGTTTTCTTGAGGTAATGATAACCTCCCATCCAAAGGGCAAATTAGTATAATTGTCTCTCTTTATGGCCCCTGTGCCAGTGCAGCACTCCTTCATTACTACACAGGGAGTCTCAGTCTAAATCTTGTGTACTCTGGAGTAAAACTTTATGGGGAGATGGTAGCAGTGGTAATGTCACTGGTAAGCCCGAGGCCCAGGAGAATCCTCTGGGGCCGTGCACTCAAATTGAACCATGGTAACTTATTAATTTAATTCAATAAGATTGAGAATTGAAAGCTGGTCCCAGTGATGGAAACCTTGAAACTGTGCTAGATTGTAGTTAAAAATGCATCTAGTTCACTAGTGTCCTTTTAGGGAGTGAAATCTGCTGTCCTTAACCTGGTCTGGCCTACATGTGATTTCAGACCTTACAGCAATGCCCTGAGAAATGGCCCAGGAAGCCATTCCGTTTGAGGGGAAACTGGAGATGGGCCATAGCATCTGACAGGCTAAGTCATTCTCCTTCCAGTCTATCTATATGCCTGCATTCTGATCTCTCATCTGTGGTGGGGAAGACACTTGTTTTGAAATGTGAAATGTGAAATGTGCCTTTGCAAAGATGGATAGAAGAGTGATGCAGGGGGGAGGTGGTGGTATTATGGTAATGTCTTCTCAGTGGGCCGTAGTTTGGCCTGCTCGAAACCTACTGATTTTCCAGTGCAAACAGCTGTCCTGACAGAGTATTGCAGACTGGCACGTTCCATAGTTCAGGACTATGTGCTAGAACTCACTATGGCTTGAGGCAGCTGCTGCAGGCAGACGTTGGGGCAAAGTTACTGTCTAAAATCTCTCAGCCATTGTACACTGAGGGCCTGGAAACAGTGTCTGAATCCTTGGGATCCTATATCCCTGACAAATCGTGTATATTGTAAATAGCAAGATTACTGAAATTGTATTGAGGTATCACACTGTGGACCTTTCTGTAGTTTTCCTTTTAATGCATTTCACTGTATGCCTGACATGGAATGTATATTATACATCTCAATTGTATTATGATTTTATTGGGGCACCCAAGAATGGAACATGCTCATGGGGACAATTTGAATTGTATTGCACTTTGTAATTTTCAGGTGGAAATTTATTCTTCTGTACATTTACAAATATTTTGAATAAAGTATGTTTCTGCGAAAACAAAAATGGGGATAGATAACAAATGCTAGCCTTGCCAGTACCACCCATATCCTATGGTAGAATGAATGTATAAAAAGTAAATAAGCCCCTAGTCCTTGACTCTAGATTACCCTAAGTGTACAAGGTTAAGGGCCAACTTCTGGAAAATGGGAGTAGAACAGAGGGATGCTTGATGACTGGCATGGACACAATGGGCCAAATGCCCACTTTCTGTGCATTAAAAATTCCAGAACTCCTCAATGAGCTAGTGGTGGTTTCCCTAACTCTGTGTGGGCCACATTCAAGCCCAGTTGCTCCAGAGATGCGCAATGATATTACAAAAACAGAACTTTGCTCAGCATCTGTGGATAGAAAATAACCCGAAAGGGTGATAGAGGTCTGGAACTCACTTCTGCGAATGGCGGTTAATGCTAGATCAGTTGTTAACTTTAAATCTGAGATGATTTTTATTTTGTTAAGCAAATGTATTAAATGATACGAGCCATAGGCAGGTACTGTATACAATCACTGAAAGCCTTGCTATGTTTCGAGGCCAGTGACCTTCCCTTGTTCTGAAAGAGGGTGACTGACCTCGAAACATTAACTCTGTTTCTCTCTCCAGAGGTTCTGCCAGCCCTGCTGAGTTTCTCCAGCATTTCTGTTTTTGTTTCTGATTTCTTTTGTGTTAAAACTTTCGAGCTTTGTCCCTCCTCCTCTGTCTGGGAAGTTGCCTGCCCTGTGATTGGACGAGCGGCAGCCCCTGTCTGATTGGCCGTGTCCCCGGCCAATTGGCGGTGGAGGGCGGGGACGTTTCCTGCCCCTGCGCTGTTATTGGCTGAGCCTGCCGCGGAGGCCGGCCTGCCATTGGCTGGGAAGCGGTGGCTGTGATTGGCTGCAGCCGGGTGGCCGTGATGCGGTGAAGATGGCGGCGGTGGGACAGTGCTCGGTCGCTGTCGAGAAGGAGCGCTGGCAGCCGCTGTCCTTCACGTACGTCGAATATCCCCCAGGTACGGTTCCTTCATTTGCTCGGGGGCTGTGGCGAGGACGGATCTTCGGCCTCCCGATGACAATTTGCATTTTTTTGAAAAAAATGCATATTTTTGGTATTGCGAGCGGAGGAAGAATGACTGGCCAGCGGTCGGCTGTAAGAGAGAGCGTGGCTCGCCGGGGCTAAGAGGTGACAGCGTTTGGTTGCTGCCAAATAAGTTTCCGTTAAGATCGTATACGTCCCCCTCTCGAGTGCACATGCGGCATCCCGCCGGAAAAGTGTCCGGATCGCAGAAGTCTGCGCATGCTCGTCCGCCTCCCAATGCGCAAGCGCGACCGGTGGGCGGGGGGGGGTGGTTTGGGAGCTTTTACTGCGCGTGCGTATTGCGCCCACCTAGCGCAGCTGTCATGGTGAAAATATTTATAGCAGTGGCTAATGAGAGATTATACTGACTGCACTGGTACAAGAGTCATTTATTGACTTTTAATTCATACGCTTCTTTTGAAATTGAAAGAGTAGTATGATCTGAGAATATTTAAACTAGGATCTTATTAAAAGTTTTCTTTTTTCTATAAGGGCACTTGATAAAGTGCAATTCAGGGTCCTTCTGTGAGCAGGATTGCAGAGTTTTAAAAGTTGTCATTAGAAGTGGTTTGATCTGAGGGTGACCATGCTTCAGGTGAGAGGAGAGATTGAGAAGGAGAGTCCTTTTTGGTAACCTCTGCCAGTGCAGGCATTGAACCTATGCTGTTAGCATCACACTGCATTACAAACCAGTTAACCAGCCCAAATGAGCTAACTGACACCCCCCTCCCCTCCAGTAGAATTGTAGGAACAGGGGCCATTCAGCCTCTCCAGTCTGCTCTACCATTCAGTGAGCTCATGGCTGATTTTTGTCCTAACTCCATATACCTGCCTTTGGCCCCTGGCCCTCCTACCTAGTTTGAATTAGCCATGGTAGATCAAGTGGAGAACCCCATCACTTGCAGAGCAAATTGGCATAGAAGCCAATCAAACATTCTGTGGGCCAGTACCAGGCTGAGAAAACGATGTCATATATTTATCTACGGCTGTTTGCAGGATATCTCCAAGCAGTTTACTGCCAATTAATATTGTTGAAATAAAAACAATATGTGCTGGAAAATCTCAGCCAGTCTGGCAGCAACTGTAGAGAGAGAGCTTTTGAGTGAAGAATGACTTCTTCTTCAGAACTGTAGACACTCTTGCATTATAAGAAATGTGGTTGCTCCAAATTCCAATACACAGTTAGACAATCTGTTTTAGTGACTTTGGTTAAGGGACACATATTGAACTGGTTACTGGGGATAGTTTTTCTACTCTTATTCAAAATTAGAGAATCACAGAGCACAGGAGGAGGCTTTTTGAAGAGCTGGTGCAAATACGATTGGCCAATTGAGCAATTTTCTCAGTGCTGTTCTCTCTGCAACTTGCACATGCTTCTTTTTAGATATAAGCTTTATCTCTTTTTTTTTGAATATTTCAATTGAATCTGCCTTCACCACTATCTCAGGCCAAACCTTACAACTTACAGTTTTAAAAACTTCTTCATGTTGTTTTTGCTGCTTTGTCATTACTTTAAGTATGTGCTGCCTCATTCTTGATCTTTTCACAAGTGAGAACAGTTTTTTTCCTATCTACTCTGTCCAGACCCCAGTCGACTATGAACATCTCTATTAAATCTCCTCTCAGCTTCTCTTCAAGACAAACAGCCTAATTGGTCCAATCTGACTTCATAACTGAAGTTCCTTATCCCTGGAATCATTCTTATGAACCTTTTCTGCATCTTCTCTAATGCCTTAATATTTTTCCTGAAGTGTGGAAGCTAGAACAGGACACAGTACTCCAGCTGAGGCTGAACTAGTGTCCTGTACTAGTTCTGCATAACATTATTGCTGTTGCACTCCATGTAATAAATCCCAGGAGACTGTATGCTTTAATAACAGCTCTCAACTGATCCTGTCATTTTCAATGAATTATACATCTAAAACCCTGGTCCTGCACCCTCTTTTAGAGTTGAACCCTTTATTTTATATTGTGTCTTTGTGTTCTTCCTACCAAATGAGTTACCTCACCTTTGTCTGCGTTGAACTTCACCTGCCTGCTCATTCCACCAATTTGTCTGTATCCTTTTGAGATTCTGCACTATTCTCCTCTCAGTTTCTACTGCTTCCAAGTTTTGTATCATCTGCAAAATTTGAAATTGTACCTAGTACACCCAAATCTATGCTATTTATATATACAGTTTCTGGAAAAGCAAGGGTCCCAATGTTGGTCCCCTTGGAACTCCACTGCAAATCTTCCGCCAGCCTGACAGACGTTCGCCGCCCACCTCTCTCTCTGTCACTTTGCCAATGAAGTGTTCATGTTCTTGCTGTCCTTTTGTTCTGTAAGCTGTAGCTTTGCCACAGTTCTGTTGTGTGACATTATATCTAATCCATTCTGGAAGTAAATGAACATCATACCAGCAGCATTGTGCTGATCAACTATCTCTGTTCCCTCTTGCCAGTAATTTAGTTAAGACACACTTTTTCCTTAAATGATTGTTTCTAGAAGTTTCTACTCCACTGAATTCAAATTGGTTTGCCTTAATGACCATTTTTGAACATATGTGCAACATTTACAATTCTCCAGTTCGAAAACTAGAGTACATACGTTTAAGGTGAGAGGGGAATTATTTAAAAGAGTCCTAAGGGCAACTTTTTCACGCAGAGGGTGGTGTGTGTATGGAATGAGCTGCCAGAGGAAATGGTGGAGGCTGGTACAATTACAACATTTAAAAGGCATCTGGATGGGTACATGAATAGGAAGGGTTTAGAGGGATATGGGTAGTTCTGCTATAATGTGATAGTTGCGTTGTTGCGTGACCTCGCGCTATAGAAAATCTCCATCAAAAATTGTGTTATAGGAAAATCGCTATACCTGTACAGCAGAAAGTTCGCATTATCTAAACAGTGTCCACTATTCATCAGTTGCATTATAGCCAATTCGCGTTAACGAGGCATGCGTTATAGCAGAACCACCTGTATGGCCCAAATGCTGGCAAATGGGACTGGATTTATTTCGCATATCTGGTTGGCATAGGCGAATTGGACCAAAGGGTCTGTTTCCATGCAGTAAAGCTTTATGACTCTGACAACAACCTGTGTCTAAAGAACTCTGAAAAATAATGACCAGTGTCTCTCGCATTCCTCTGCTCTTGGATGTATCTCATCTAATCCTGATGCCTTATCTGCTTTGAAGTGCAGACAGTCTATCAAGTACCACCTCCTAATTGATTTTCCAACCCACTAATGACTGAATTACCATCTCTTTCACCATGACCTGAGAAGCATCATCTTCCTTGGTCAAGTCAGGTGCAGAGTATTAATATAATATCTCGGCCTAAGCAATTCCACACCCAACATATCAGCTCTAAGCTCCAAAGTCCTGCTGCATCCAGTCATGAGTAGTAGTGGACAATTAAACAAGGAGTGGCAAATGGAGTTTAATTTAGATAAATGTAAGTTGTTGCATTTTGGAAAGGCAAATCAGGGCAGGACTTGTACAATTAATGGTAGGGTCCTGGGGAGTGTTGCCGGGCAAAGAGACCTAGGGGTGAAGGTGCATAGTTCCTTGAAAGCGGAGTTGCAGATAGTCAGGGTATTGAAGAAGGTGTTTGGCATGCTTGCCTTCATTGGTCAGTCCATTGAGTACAGGAGTTGGGATATCATGTTGTGGCTGTACAGAACATTGATGAGGCCGCTTTTAGAATACGGTGTCCAGTTCTGTTCACTCTGCAATAGGAAGGAAGGGTTCTGAAAAAAATTATGAAGCTTTTGTGGGATTGGAGGGTTTGAGCTATATGGAGAGGCTGAATAGGCTGGGGATTTTTTTCCTTTGAATGTTGGAGGCTGAGTGACTTTATAAAATCATGAGGGGCATGATTCGAGTGAATAGCCAAGGTCTTCCCCATCCTTCCTGCGGGTAGGGAAGTCCAAAACTGGAGGGCATAAAGTTTAAAGTGAGAAGGGAAAGATTTACAAAAGTCCTGAGGGGCAACCTGAAACCAGAGGGTGATGCGTGTATGGAACAAACGGCCAGAGAAAGTGATGGAAGCAGGTACAATTTTGTAATTTAAAACGCATTTGGATAGGTACATGAATAGGAAGGGTTTACAAGGGAAATTGGCTGAATGCTGGCAAATGGGACTAGATTAGTTTAGACATTAGGTCGGCATGGATGGGTTGGACTGAAGAGTCTGTTTCCATGCTGTATAATGCTATGACTGTAACTGCGGGAGCAGGCTCTTCAGATGTTCCCATTCACAGCTGTGCAAAAGATAAGGCTGAAGTATTTTAAAAAAGCTTCAGCCAGAAGTGCTGAGGGGATGGTTCATCTTTGCCTTCTCTGAAGGTCCCCAGAATCACAGATGCCAGATCTTAGCCAATTCAATTCACTCTAAATGCTATCAAGAAACAGCTGAAGGCACTGGATGCTACAGGAGCCCTAACAATATTCCGGTAAAATACTGAAGATGTGTGGTTTAGAACTTTGTGTCCCCTACTCAGTCTGTTCCAGTACTGTTATGTGTTGACGTCTGCCTGACAACATGGATAATTGCTCAGGTATGTCCTTTCCCAACAAACACAGGACAAATCCAACCTGGCCAATTATCACCCCATCAGTGTCCTCTTGGCCATCAGTAAAATGATGGAAGTGGTCATAGACAGTGCTGCCAAGCAACACTTGCTTAGCAATAACCTAAGATATGGGAGCAGAATTAAGCCATTCGGCTCATCTAGTCTGCTCTGGCGTTCAGTCATGGATGATGTGTCGCAACCCCGTTCCCCTACCTTCTCCTCATTAACCCTTGATCCCTATACCAATTGAGCCCATTATCTCTGTCTTAAAGACTTGGCCTCCATATCTATGACGATGAGTTCCACAGGTTCACCATCCTCTGGCTGAAAAAATCCACCTCATCTGAGTTCTGAAAGGTTGCCTCTTTACTCTGAGACTGTGCCCTTGAGTCCTGGTTTCTCCAACTAGTGGAAACAACTTCATGTCCGCTGTATCCCCACATCTTTCCTTAGATACGGGGCCCCAAACTGCTCACAATTTTCCAAAAGCAGTCTGACCAGAGCTGAAACAGCTTCGGCAGTATGTCTCTACTCTTGCATTCTAGCCATCTTGAAATGAGCACTAACGTTATATTTGGCCTGCCGAATGAACCTGCACGTTAACCTTAATATCCTGAACTAGGATTCTCAAGTCCCTTTGTGCTTTAGATTTCGTCATCCTGTTAGTATGTTTCTTCTTTGGGATGTGTCTCCTGAATTATTCCAGAAACTCTTGCCACTGCTGTTCCACTATCTTACCTTCTGGGCTCTCCTTCCATTGAACACCAGCCAGCTCCTCCCTCAAACTTTATAATTACCTTTATTCAATTGTAATATCATTACATCTGATTCTAGCTTCTCCCCCTCAAACTATAGGTGAATTCTATTGTATTACGGTCACTGCCCCCTCGGGATTCCTTCATCTTGAGGCCCCCAGTCCAGTCTTCCTCATTACACATCACCAAATCCATAATTGCCTGTCCCCAATTGGGCTGTACCACAGGCTGCTCCAAAAATCCACCTTGTAGACATTCCACAATTTTGTTTTCTTGAGATCTGCTACCAGCCTGATTTTCCCAGTCCACCTGTATATTGAAGTCCCTCGCTATTATTGTACACTTTCTTACATGCCTTTTTAACCTCTTGATTTACTTTCTTCGCACGTTCTGAATTATCTTACTAGTAGTACCTTACTTAATAAAAGATAATACTCACCTGCTATGCACTTCATGTTTATTATTAATACTTTTATCATTTTTAATCTGCCATTTGTATTTATTCAGCCCTGAGCAGCATTACTCACCAGCCAATCAACTCACAACTTTTGTGTCAGTCGTATCTTAATTTTAACTGTCCTCGGGCATCAGCTAGCACTGATGCCATGTCCCAAATTCTCCCGAGTGACCCATCCTAAAATCTTTTCCCACTGTTAGTGTTATGGAATCTTTTAATCCCATCTGAGAGAGCAGAGGGGGCCTTTGTCTGCACTTCTCATCTGAATGATGGCGCCTCAGTGCAGTGCTCTGCTGACACTGCAGTGGAGTATTGACCTTGATTTTTTTGTGCTGTGGCCTGAAGTGGGTTTTAAACTCAGAATCTTCTGACTGTAGGGCAAGAAAGATACCAACTAAACTATTGCTGACACTTGAGCATAATTGAGGGGAGGTGATGGCCTAGTGGTATTATCGCTGGACTGTTAATCCAGAGGCCCAGATAATGTTCTGGGGACCAGGGTTGGAATCCCGCCACGGCAGATGGTGGAATTTGATTTCAATAAATATCTAGAATTAAGAATCTAATGATGGCCATGAATCCATTGCCGATTGTTGGAAAAACCCATCTGGTTCACTAATGTCCTTTAGGGAAGGTACCTGCCATCCTTACCTGGTCTGGCCTACATGTGACTCCAGACCCACAACAATGTGGTTGACTCTTAACTGCCCTCTGGGTGATTAGGGATGGGCAATAAATGCTGCCTAGCCAGTGAAACCCTCATCCTGTGAATGAATAAAGAAAAAAAAAAGTATATTTGTAGAGCAACTTTTACAGCCTCAGGAAATCCTAAAGCACTTTACAGTTGCTTAATAAGTTTGGAATTTTGTATCAGTAATGATATAAGTAGGTACATCCATAGCTAATTTTTGCAAGGTGGCAATGTAACAATGACAAATTAATCTGTTCTGGTGGTGCTGGCTGAAGGAATGAATGTTGGCCAGACACCTGGGAGGTTGAGATTCTCTGCTCTTTCCCCTTCAGAGGGCATGTAGGATCTTGCAGATGATGATGATCCCCTGATTCAAACTTCGAATTCTGAGCTGAGTTTGAAGCCTGTGAGCCGAGGTAGACACACCTCGACAGTCTACGCTGATTTGTATTAAGCAATTGGATCTGAAATTTTGGCAGAATCATAGAATCCCCACAGTGTGGAAGCAGGCTATTTGGCCCATCAAGTCACTACAAAGAGCACCCCACTCAAACTCCTCCTCTACCCCCCCCTCCCCCTCCCAACTACCTGTAAGCCTGCATTTCCCATGGCTAATCCAACTAGCCTGCACATGCCTGGACACTGTGGGCAATTTAGCATGGCCAATCTGCCTAACCTGCATATCTTTGGACTGTGGGAGGAAACAGGAGGAAACCCATGCAGACAAAGGGAGAATGTGCAAACTTCACCCAGGCACTCACCCCAGGGTGGAATCGAACCCGGGTTCTTGGCGCTGTGAGGCCAAGTATGACAGTTGAAGCAAAAGCATGAAATTTTAATCTTTAATGATAAATTAGAGATTTATTTTTTGGCCCCTTTTGTGGCAAAAGTGCATTTAAAGGTTGGGCATTTATTTTTTTTCTAAACAGTTGGGCTGAATTACACGCGTTATAATTTGGGTTTGAAAATTTTCATTGGTGCATAGATTTGGACCATTAACCCTCTACATCAAGTAGCCATGGGAGATTAGCTGAAGACACTGGTTGTCACTATGCATTTTTAGTTTCTGCTACACTGTGAAGAGGGTGGGGGAAAGATGCCAAGTGAAAACTAATATGCAGAGGAGCAGTCTTTTTGGGATTAGGATCTTTCACAGCTGCGTGTTGGTGCAAAGTATAACGGGTCTGAAAGAGGGGGGAAAAACACAAAAAATATGCCACAAAATGCTTATTCAGAGCTTTTAATAATCAATCAACTGGACTGAACTAATCAGGTAGCTAAAACCTGGCTGTACATAGTCACAACACCTTGCAATTGTGGTCTGCTAATCACATCAAGGTTTTCAGTCTTTGGAATTCTCACTCCTGAGTTGGAAAGCTATGATTTTCACCCAATTGCGAGAGTTAAGCAGGTAACATAGGCTGAAGGAGTGTTTCCCTGTCTGAAGCATTATCTTAAGTCCATTGTGAAGATTGTATAGAGTCATACAGCATGGAAACATGTATGGCGTGATTTGTATTTATCCCTCAGTCAACATCAGTAAATCTGATTATCTGATCAATAACATGTTGCTATGTCTGGGCCAGAGCTGTGCACATGTTGTTTGCCTTGTTTTCTGCATTGTAAGTGACTATCTTTAAAAATTACTTCTTATTTTTCATGGAACATGGGTGTCATTGTTGGGCTAGTATTTATTGCCCGCTTCTTGACTGTCCTTCAGAAGGTGCTGGTGAGCTGATGTCTTGGACTGTCCCACAATCCATGAGTTGTAGGGATATGCACAATGTTTTTGGTGGGTGGGTTCCAGGATTTTGACCCAGCGATACTGAAGAAACAGCTAATTTTGTTCCAAGTTAGGATGGTAAATGACTTGGAGGGGAACTGCAGGTGGTATTCCCGTGTATCTGCTGCCCTTGTCTTTTTAGGTGGTAGCAGTTGTTGGTTTAGATGATGTATTTTGTTGGCCGTAAAGAGTTTTGAGTCCTCTAAGGCATGTGTAATGTATAACATAATGCATGTCGTTTGCTTTCCTGTCATAGTTCAGTCTTTAGCCTCCTGTTGGGCTGATTCTATTAACTCCATGGTGTACTGGTACTCATCTTTATAGTGTGCACCCTATTACCCAGTCACAATGCTCTTGCTGGAACTTGCGTTTTTGGATGCAGGCTACTTTTATCATGACTTCATTGTTTACTCTGCCTTCCCAGCTGATGCCTAACTTGTTGCTTGTATGACATGTTCCCAAACGCATCCAATTTCTGCAATCAGTAGTTGATCATAAACAATTCCCAGCAGTTGGTTTATGTGTTCATCTCATTCCTGTGTTCATTTGGCATAAATATTTCCAGGTATACAAATTCATCCACAATTTCTGAGGGCTCACTATTGAAGTCCAGCTACTTGTCTAGGTTTATTCATTCATGAGATGGGAGCCTTGCTGACCAGACCAGCATTCATTACCTATCTCTAATTGTTCAGAGGGCAGTTAAGTGTCAACCACATTGTTGTGGTTCTGGAGTCACCATGTAGACCAGACCAGGTAAGGGCAGCAGTTTCCTTCCCTAAAAGCCATTAGTGAACCAGATGGGTTTGACCATCTCGTGACAATGAATTCATGATCATCATTAGTCTCTTAATTCCAGATATTTATTGAATTTAAATTCCACCATCTGCTGTGGTAGGCTTCAAGTCCAGATCCCCAGAACATTATCAGGATCTCTGGATTAATAGTCTAGTATTAATACCACTGAGCCATTACCTCCCTGCCTCCCCGTTAATTTCATAAATATAATGACTAGCCAGTTTTTCCATTTTTAACAAATCTGCAGCATTAAAACCGACCACTTGTCTCAACTTAGCTATGCTGGTGTTTATGCTCCACATGAGCCTTCTGCCAGCTCATCAGTACATCCTTCTCTTCCTTTCTCCACCAGGTACTTATCCAGCTTCCTCTTAAATACATCTGTAAAGTATGGTAAAAGTTGCCATAGTCTTAGTAGACCATAGGGCTTCTCTCTTATTACAGAGACAACTGGTGATGGCTTAACTTGAGGGTCACCATATCTCCAGTGAGGGCCGAGGTTGAGAAGGAGAGTCCTTCATGGTACCTCGGCCAATCTACTCTTTGCTTTGACTGTGCTTTGTGATGGTGGGTTTCATATTCTCACCGCTATCTAGGTGAAGATGATCTCCTGAATTTATCATATTTATTTTGTGACTGTCTCATATTTGTGCCTGTGGTTTGATCTACCCATAAGTGAAAGCATTTTCTTTTTGTCTACCTAATCAAGTCTTATCTTTATTTTCAGGATCTCTGTTGGGTCAGCCCATCATTTAAAGGAAACTGCCTCAAGTCTGTTTAGATTTTTTTTTGTAATGGATGTGTTGTATATTAGTAGGAATGAAGGATTGTAGGGAAAGGATCCTGAGATTTGCCACTGATAATGTGTCCCCCGATAGCATCCCCATAAAGGCTTGCATTTCTTGTGTCATGTTATAAAATTATTTATGTACCTTCATCAGTGTGACTATAATTTTTTTATAGTATGGGGACCAGAACTGTACACCGTACTTGAAATGTGATCTAAACCAAGGTTCATTCCAAGTTTAACATAATTTCCATACTTTTCAGTTTTCTTCTCAAAATCAGCCCACTGTTTGATTTTCTTTTTTTTTAAGCCTGGTCTCTAATTCTTACAGCTGCATATAAGAGTGAATAGTAATGTTTTGAATAAGATTATAAACTGTAAGGGTTTCTTGCTTTCCTCGCTTTCATCCCCTCTACTCCACCTGTGAAACATGGATGAACCTTTCAAATAAAGCAAAGGAGTTAAAAGCGTTTGGGAGTAGGCAGGAAGATCAGTCAGTGACACAATTTCATTTGAATTGGAACGTTGTGGATTCAAGTTCCACTTTTAGAGACTTGAGCATAATGATCTACGCTGGTGTTCCTTTGCAATACTGAGGGGAAGCTGTATTATTGGCAGGGCCCACAGTTGGAGGAATCATTAAACTGTGGTCTTGTCTGCCCTCTTTTGTAGGTGACAAAGATTCAATGACACAAGAAGAATGAGTAGTTATACCTGGTGTCGTGGCCAATATTTACCTCTCAATACAAATTCACAAAGATGTATTCACTGCGTATATCACGTTGTTTCTGGAAGTTGCTCTGTGCAGATTAGCTGCTGTGATTCCTCACATAATAACATTCAAACACACTTCACAAAATACCTTCGCTGTAAAGTGAATTCTTGGATTCTGGAAAAGGCCCAAAAGGCTGTAAAACTGCCAAGTTAACAGCTTTAGTTTGAAAGGGAAGGAGACAAAAATTGGCAACTATAAGGTAGTTAATTTTAATGTCTGTTGTTGAGGAAATTTAGAGTCGATTATACAGGATGTAATGGCAGTGCATTTGGAAATATATCGTGTTGCTCGAAAGGAGTACTCAAACCTTTTACCCAGGTATTCTTCCATTGTGTTACAGATAAGAGATAGCGTTGACTCAAACTTTAAACAAACTTTTGTTATTTAACTCTTGAATTACCAATATTCAATATAAAACATACATTCATCGCAACACTTACTACTTACTGCATCCAACTTAACCTCAACTTTAACACACTTCATTTAATTTACTTTAATTAATTCACATTTAACCCTAACTGATGTTAACTCTATAAATTTGTCTTGAAACAAACCCTACCTCGATTCAAGTTAAGTCTGGATGGTTTGAATAGGAAGGGTTTAGAGGGGGTATGGGCCAAATGCTGGCAATTGGGACTAGATTGCTTTAGGATATTTGGCCAGCATAGGCAAGTTGGACCGAAGGGTCTGTTTCCATGCTGTACAGCTCTATGACTGTGAGTGGCCAACTTTTCTCTTGGTGTAGATCTTGCCTTGGGATTCTTTGTCCTCTTTGAATATAACTTCAGGGCATGTCCTTCTCAAATGTGGTCTTGAAGGCTCCTCATGCAAAATCCTTCATTCTGCCAACTTTTATCTCACAATGTGCTTGTTATTCTAGAAATTTCTCTGGCACTCAGCCAATGAATTGACCAAACTTTGATCACAACGTTTGATCCGAGCCAGTGAAGTTTATTAGTAAATAGCTCCCAAATGTTTATACCAAGTCATAAACAGTGACATTTCAAACTCCATTTCAGGTAATATGGTGCCAGTCTATCGAGCAGACTGCCATGATCTGTCCCTTTATTTGGTCAACACAGGAAATTGCACATCCTGGCTGCAGTTTTAACTGAAGTCAGAGTTTAAACTAGCTTGACCAAAATTCCCAGCATGCTTGATTAACAATTCTCGTAGCCATTTCTGCTGCTGGCCACCTGACCATAATAGTATGATCAAGCAGAGACAGCTTGTCTTCATAAAGGGGAAATCATGTCTGACAGATTTATTGAAATTATTTGAGGTAACAAGCAAGATAAAGGGGAAGCAGTGGATGTAATGTATTTGGATTTTCAGAAGGCATTTCATAAGGAACCAAATGTTAGGCTACTAAATAAGACAAGAACACAAAGTGTTGAAGGTAGCATATTAGCATCAATAGAGGATTAGCTAACCAATAGAAGACAGAGTTGGCATAAGGGAGTGCCACAGGGATCAGTGCTGGGGCCACGATTATTTACAATATATATAAATTACTTGGATGAGGGGAATGAGTGTACTATCACCAAGTTTGTGGATGACACAAAAATTGGTGGGAAGGCAAGTGGTGAGGATGATACAATCTGCAGACATGTTAAGCAAGTGGGGGAAAAACTTGGCAGATGGAATATAATGTGGGAATGAGTGTTCTACATTTTGGCAGGTGGAGTAGAAGAGTTGAATATTATTTCCATGGAGTAAGACTGCAGAAAGCTGCAGAAGAGTGATTTGGGAGTCCTTGTGCATGAAATGCAAAACGCTTGCCTCTAAGTTCGGTGGGTAATTAGGGAGGCAAATGAACTGTTGCCCTTTATTTCAAAGGGAATGGAGTGTAAAAGTGGGAGATTTTGCTAAACTATACAAGTCACATCTGGAACACAGTGAACAGCTTTGAGCCCCTTATTCAGGGATGGCATTGGAGGAAGCCCAAAGGAGATTCAGTAGCTGATACCACGTCATAGAAATGTACGCATAGAAACAGACTCCTCTGTCCAATATGTCCGTGCTAACCAAATATCCTGAGTTAATCTAGTCCCATTTGCTAGTGTTTGGCCCATATCCTTCTGAACGCTTCCTATTTATTTACCTATCCAGATGCCTTTTAAATGTTGTAATTGTACCAGCCTCCACCACGTCCTCTGACAGCTCGTTCCATACATGCACTGCCCTCTGCGTGAAAAGTTTGCCCCTTAGGTTCCTTTTTAAATCTTTCCCCTTTCACCTTAACCTATTCCCTCTAGTTCTGGACTCCCTTACCCTGGGAAAAAGACCTTGGCTATTCACCCTATCCTGCCCCCCATGATTTTCTAAACTTTTATAAGGTCACCCTTCTGACTCCGATGCTCCAGGGAAAATAGGCCCAGCCTAATCACCCTCCAACCCTGGCAACATCCTTGTAAATCTTTTCTGAAACCTTTCAAGTTTCACAACATCCTACCTATAGCAGGGAGACTTGAATTGAACGCACTATTCCAAAAGTGGCTGAAGTATGGAGGAACTTAATCAGAAAGTGGCTGGGAGTGGGGGAAAAAAAGAAGCAGTTCTTCCTTTATTAATTGAATTTCCATCAAAGACAATTGCAACTGAATTGTGAACATCTGACTTGTAGCCTTTTGTCTCAGAACTGATCAAGCCTGGGTCCGTCCTCGGATGATTCGTTCATTTCCGCCCTGAGCTATATGCTTATCAAATGTGTCATGTTCCTTATTTTGTTTTCAATATAATTGCACTGTTAATAATATTGATGTCTTTGAGATTCACGGTTGTGCAATTAACATAACATAATGAATGTAAGTATGAATAAGCCACGGGGTCCTTTAGAATTACTCTACCCCATTTAGTAAAATAGTGGTGGATCTCTTCCCTTGACACCACCCCTTGTATGTTTCCATTTTCCTTGATTCTGTTAGTATCCAAAAATTGATTAGTCCCATTGTTCAGTATACTAACTACTGAACGTCCACAGGCCCTCGGATTGTAGTGTTAGAGCCATTGACACATGTAGTACAGGAGGAAGACATTTCATCTGTCAAGTCCACATTGGCTCTCTCTGGAATAATCTGGTTCCCCTCCGTTGCTCTGCATTTGGATGACTGTAGAAATTAAAAATTCCAAATATTTGCAACCCTGTGAGTGAAGAAATTACTCCTAAGTGGCCTTTACTTTATCCCGAGAATATGACTCCTAGTTCTGGAATCTCCAGCTGGAGAGAATGGGCTCCCAATTTCTACCCTGTCAAACCCTTTCCAAGAGTTCTAAACATTTCATAGATTTGAAAAAGGCATGATGTAATAGGAAAACTGCAGTGTTCAGTTATCAGTACTGCAGTAACTGCAATCACTTTTAAAAAGTTATTTAGGGGGTTGTAATGAGGCTAGGAGATCTTGTGATGCAGTGAGTAGTGTCCCTGCCCCTGAGCCAGAGGCCCTGGATTCAAAACCCACACCAAGGCTTTTTGGCCAAAGAAGTGCATGACATGAAAAAGTTCATGATGTGCCCAATGATATTCAGTATCAATCTGATAGAAAACTAGAACAGCTATGTCATTGTCTGAAGCTATGAATACATGTAAAGGTGCATAGCCATTATGGATCAGATTGATGCCAACATCACATGGATCCCTGTTATGTGCCAGGTGGGTTTGGAACTTCCTCCTCGCCCTTCTCATGGCGTAGATCGTGCTCTGTGGACTGGAGCTGCCTTCAAGCAGAGAACTAAAGAAGAAATAGTATCCAGTCAGTGCAGTAGCATATACGGTGCACCATAGTGGAATGATGAATATTTGATGAAGCTCTTTCCCACATCCATTCATTTACCTATAGCTGAGTTCCCAATCTCAGTTGTGCTGCTGTATGAAAGGATTGTAAGAGCCCATTACCTGTTCGGTGTTGTGACTGAAGTGTTATGGGGTGTAGATACAAAGGCAGAGTTGGAGTTATAAGGAGAGGCTAAATAGGCTGTGGCTATATTCCCTGGAGCATTGAAGACTGAGGGGTGACCTTATGGAGGTTTATAAAATCATGAGGGGCATGGATAGGATGAATAGCCAAGGTCTTTTTCCTGGGGTAGAGAAGTCTAAAACTAGCGCGCATAGGTTTAAGGTGAGAGGGGAAAGATTTAAAAGGGACCTGAGGGTCACCTCTTTCATGCGGAGGGTGGTGTGTGTATGAAATGAGCTGCCAGAGGAAATGGTGCAGGCTGGTGCAATTGCAACATTTAAAAGGCATCTGAATGGGTACATAAATAGGAAGGGTTCAGAGGGAAATGGGCCAAATGCTGGGAAATGCAACTAGGTCAGATTGGGATATCTGGTTGGTGTGGATGAGTTGGACTGAAGGGTCTGCTTCTGTGCTGTACAGCTCTGGACTCCAGTGCTGAGGCCACAACCAGATCAGCCATGATCTTATTGAATGGCAGAACAGGCTCAATGGGCAGAATGGCCTATTAGCCATCCAAAGTGTTATGTTCCTGTGGAAAAGGAAAAACTTGCTTTGGTGCCTTTCATGAACTTGGGGCATTCCAAATGCTTTGCAACCAATGAAGTACTTTAGGTCTAGTCACTGTTTTAATTAGGAAACATGGCAGTTATTTTGCACCCCTCAAACTCTCACAAGCAGCATGCTTTTGCAATCGTGTAAATTCTTAATGTGATATTGTGGGATAAATATTAGGGCGAGGGCTCCACGGTCCTAAAATAAATTGTACTGTGGGACCTTTTGTTTCCACCTGTGAGAGCAGATAGAACCTCAGTTTGATGTCTTGTTAGAAAATTAGCTCCTGTGACATTGGAATGCTCCTTTGGTGCTGTACTTGGAGTGTTGGCCATGTACCCGATCTCTCAACCTTCTGACTCAGATGAGATGGATTCCCACTGAGTCACAGCTCGAGTGTCAATAGACGAGCAACCAAAGTGTTTGCTTCATCAGCAACAACTTGCATTTATATAGTGCATTTAACGTGGTGTGATGCACTTCACAGAAGTGAATCAAATGAATTTCGACGAGACACTTCGAGGAGATGACTAAACATTTAGTCAGAAACTGTTATATCCAAAAGGCAAATAGAGATGGAGAAGTTTAGGGAAGAAAATAAGAGAGTTAACTGAAGGCATCGCCTTCAACAGTGGAGTGATTAAATTAAAACATAAACAAGAGGTCAGATTGGAAGAGTGCAGGAATCTTACAGTTGTGTCACTGGTGAAGATGATATAGAAAAGGATGAGCTAGACCTTGGGTTAACTGGAAATAAATGAAAATTGTAAAATAGATATGTTGGCGCCCAATATAGCAATGTTGGTCAGTGAGAACGGGTGATGGGTGAATAGGACAGGATGCAAATTGGGAAAAGAACACAGAGTTTTGGATAAATTCCAGTTTTAGGTGGGAGGCTGGCTTGGAGTATATTGAAATAGTTAAGTCTGGAAATAAAAGAAGCTTAGATGAGGATTTTGGCAGCAGATGAGCTGAGTTTGGAGAATTTTGGTGGGGGGACAATGCTGTAGAGGTGCAAGGGTATGGTTTTGACTCTGAACTTTGGCAGGTTATTCACTGTGGATCAGATTCGATACAGATCTTAAGAATGATCTGGGTCAGCCTCTGTCCGTTACTAGGGGCAAGGATAAAGTTGGTGGCTAGGAAGTCATTTTATAGTGGGGACTGAAAGTGCGTTGGTGCTGCTTGTATTTAGTTTCATTTCTCGGGCACTGGCTCAGAGATGATCATCTATCGTCTTTGTCATGAGACATCTTAGGAACATTAAGGAGGAAATGGAGGGATTAACTAATATTTTAAAACTTGCATCAGCTTTTCTTTATATTGCACAAATCTAAACTGCCTACTTTTTCTTGTCTCTAGGTGACCTCACAGGAAAAGTTCTTGCATATTTAAGTCTTGTCCCAGTATTTATCCTCTTTGGTTTCATCACACTCATTGTGTTCAAGAGGGAGTTGCACTCTGTAAGTTTTGCATCTATTTCTCACGATTCATGAGAATCGTTGTTCTGACTGTTTGTTTCTGTGGAATGGTCTCGGTTCTGCTATGTTCCCTACTGGAAGTCGCCATCCCCTGTTCTCTTGAGAAGATGGTGGCAGGTGGAAGTCTGAAGATTGGTCAAGCTGGCTGCCCCACCTGGCACTGTAGGACAGGGAGCGGGGAGACAATTGGTTGCCAAGGTGGATGCACCAAGGTGTGGCATCACGTGTCCCATGTACCTCATCGGTGGTTTCTCAAGCGTCATTTAAAAGTGATTGATTTCTGTTTATGATGTGTATGTGAATGCAATCTCTAATAGAAACTTTTTTATAATAGCTCCTTAATTTTAAAAAAAAAGCACACTAAATAAATGTAATTTTCTTCAAACCTTAATTTGGACCAGGGTAGTATAGTGGTTAAATTGCTGGACTACCCAGAGGCCCGACCAGTATCTGGAGACTTGAGTCCCAGTTCCACCATGGGGAATGAAATTCAATTAATGAATAAAAATCTAGTCTGTGACATTGAAATTAAAGGAAAAGCTCATTAAGGATGGAGTTCTGCTGCCCTGGCTCAGTCTGGGCCCTGACGTTACTCCAGACCCACAGCAATGTGTTCGATTCCTAACTGACCTGTGGAATGGCCTGGTAAATGACTATTGTGTTCAAGAAGTCAGCACACCACCACCTTCTCAAGATCAGTTACTTGACAGTACACACTGGCCTGGCCAGTGAAATACTTATCCCAAGAATGAATAATAAAGGGTTGTCCCTGATAGCCCAACTAGATGGGAATAAATCTCTGGTGCGTATTCACTTAATTTCTGCACACACAGAGTTCCTCAGCTTAAGCAATGGGAGTCATTTTTTACTCCCATTTCTAAATGAATGGCTCTTACTTGCACTAGGGGGTGGTTTGGTGGCACATGTGCTTTAGGTGGACATGAAAAACCAAGAGAGGTGGAGTGTTCATGAGCCTCTAATCTGATGTTGAGAGTGAGTGTGTCCAGTGGTTGATTGTTCGACTCTTGCTCTTCTGTCCTAAATAAACCATGTGGAAATTCTTACCAGTTGCTTCATAGAATCCCCACGGTGTGAAAACACGCCATTCGGCCCAACAAGTTTACACAGATCTTCTGAAGGCCATCCACCCGACCCCTCCCCTAACCCTATCCCTGTATTTCCCAAAGCTAACGCACCTAATCTACACATCCCTGAACACAATGGACGATTTAGCATGGCCAATCCACCTAACTTGCACATCTTTGGACTGTGGGCAGAAACCCACGCGGACACAGGGAGAACGTGTAAACTTCACACAGACAATTGCCCGAGGCTGGAATCGAACCCGGCTCCCTGGCGCTGAGAGACAGCAGTGTTAATCACTGAGCCACCATGCTGCCCTAGCCACTTGTTGCTTGTTGTAGAACATGTAAATGGATTAAGGGTGGCTCTGAAATATTCGTTTGGTGTGCTTTAAATTTGCACGCACTGTACATTCCCTGGAAAAAAAAATCTTAAGCACAGAAAGTTTGAGGTCATTTTCCATTAGAGCATGCAGATTCTTCCATGCATAAACCACTTGGCAGAACTATTTCATGTAAGAGTGGTTTTATAATTCCTGAAGCTCCTAATGCTGTACAGCAGTATCCCCTTCACATTTAGAGATAGTAGGAACTGCAGATGCTGGAGAATCCGAGACAACAAGGTGCAGAGCTGGATGAACACAGCAGGCCAAGCAGCATCACAGGAGCCAAAAGGCTTCTGATGAAGGGTCTAGGCCCGAAACGTCAGCCTTTTGGCTCCTGTGATGCTGCTTGGCCTGCTGTATTCATCCAGCTCTGCACCTTGTTGTCCCCTTCACATTTATTGAGCTGCTACCCAGCAGTGTAAAGAAAAATTGACTGAGTGAGATTGAGGACAAAGCTTGAAATTTGAAATTTGTTGAATGAAGTTACTGGCCCTCAGACCCACCATCACTACCCTCCTACAGAGAACAGAGGTTGTGAAGCCACACTGTGGGCAGAGTAAATGTGCATCTTGGAAGGAAAAGGTGTTCATGATGCTTGCATTTGTTATTGTTGGGCACTGCTTCCCAGCCAGGTCCCCTCATTGGGAATCTTTTATGCTTCATGTTTTTTTTATGTGCAATGCTGTAATAAAGCAACTGCTTCAGATGTTAACAAAGGCACCTGATAATTTCAGTACCCTGAGAAACCTCTGTATAGTCTGCAACTTCCTTTGTGAAATACCTTATTCTGTTTTTAGTATTTTGCTTGCAGCAGTTGAAGGTCTTTGGTAAGCGTGTCTCTTGCGTTATGGATTGTGCTGGTGGAGGTTAAGAATTGCGGTGAACACTGACTTCCCTAGCTTCATTTGAAAGAGTTTACAATTTGCACTCTTTGTTATTTGTTTCAGATTTCATTTCTGTGTGGTTTGGTACTAAATGAAAGCTTCAACTGGGTAATTAAAAATGTTATCAAAGAACCTAGACCATGCCAAGGTGAGAGTAACTCGTTGCACTAAATGTTTCCATTACTTCCTTAATAAGGAGTGAGTGTGTGTCTAACGAACGTATCATTGAGAACCAAGTTGTTGTGTTTTCTGGTGTCCAGGCTGCATCCTCTTGCATATTTAAATATTCCTTACATATACGTGATCAAATCATAGGCCAGAATTTATGGTATTTGTGGTTTTCACCTTTTTAATTTTGTTTTAAGAGCAGCATATACAGTGGATCAGAGAACTTAGAGGTGCTGATGGTATTGAAATGGGATTAATCTGAGAATTATTTACCTAATGCATAGTTTGATGTGACTGCTTTGCTACCTACCATCTGCTTTAGTAATTCTCTGAACTTTTGGAATCTGTATTCATTGATCATGTAAAAATATATCTAACAAAGTACTGATAGGGGAAGTATTATTCTACTGAGCTATTACCTAATGTCATTTCCACTTTCAGTAGAGGTTTATTGGTGCTGGTAAACTCCTAGTGCAAGGTGGCAGCCTGCTCCTCTTCATTAGCTGTACTGTTGCCGTGCTGGTAGTGCTAATGGCGGCAGTGTGAGATGAGGGGCTGGATTTCTGTTGGTTTGCTATTGCTCCCAGCTGTTGTGAAAGGGACTAGAACTGAAAAGGCTAAAGAACCCTTTTTTTTAAAAAATAAAGCCAAGCTGTCCTCCCGAACAGAGACCCGATGTGCTATTGAAAAATGGGCTGTTTCTGTTACAGCAGCAGATAAAAAATAGAAGATAGGAGCTGGAGTAGGCCATTCAACCCCTCCAGTCTGCTGCACCATTTAACACGATTGTGGCTGATCATCGAGTTCAATGCCTTTGTCCTGCCCTTCCCCATATACGTTGATCCCTTTAGCCACAAGAGCTATATCTACTCCCTGAAGATGCACAATGTTTTGGCCTTGACTATTTTTCTGTGGTAATGAACTCCACAGGCTCACCACACTCCGGGTTAAGAAATTTCTCCTTATCTCAGTTATAAAAGGTTTGCCCTTTATCCTTATCCAGAACCAGGGTCATAGCTTTCCCCCACCAACGGGAACATCCTTTCTGCGTCTAACCTGTCTGCACCTGTTAGAATCTTATTGGTTTCTCTGAGATCCTTCCTCATTCTTCTAAACTCCAATGAATTGAGTCCTAACTGACTCAGTTTCTCCTCATACTGTTAGTCCTGCCATCCCAGGAATCAATTTGGTAAACTTCAAGCACAGAGCATTGGCTGCAGTGACTACTTCTTTGATTAATTCTGCAGTACACTTTGGACTTTAGTCAGTGTCCCTATCACCTCTTGGAATGATACAGGCAGTTGGAGCTGACTGCCTTTAATCTGACAACGTTGTTGACATGTTGTAAATCTGCTCCTTGTGGTCAGGATAGCTGTGGATGGGATTTCATGCCGTAATTTCCAATCAAAGTCACAAAACACACTGTTCATGCTTTGCAAGAGAAATACAGCACTGTGAATGCTCTGCCTGTTCACAGGCAATTTACAGCTGGGCTGTATTTTTTTTCCCTTTATTGTCTGAGATCTGGTATTGAAAAAGAGGTCTCTAAAATCAGAACGAAGAGGCTGTAGATTGACTTGACCTTTTTTATCAAAAGATGATTAATCCCTGAAAGATTGAAAATACTCCCATATCTACTTCACAGAAACGCAATGTACTATGAATGCTGAAATACTGAGCTATCCCTCAATCTGTGGAGATAGGAACTGGGTTGATGTTTTGTGCATGTGAATTTTCCTCAGAACTGAAATGTGGTGCCCTGAAATGTTAGTTTGGGGTTCTCTCTCTCTGTAGATGCTGCCATACTTCCTGAGTATTTTCAGTTTATATCCCTTAAGTACCTTGTTCCCGTCAGTCACTGTGGGATGGTGGGTTTTGCTCTCATTGTGCTGAAGACAAATTATTGATTTCTCAGGGAGTGGATGGGAATGAGAAGTTGAAGCAGAAGATCAGCCATGGTGATATCGAGTCGCAGGGCTGTATGATCTGCTCCTGTTTCTTTTGGAGAACCTGTCTAACCCATGTGCTCACCCTGAGAAGCTTTCAGCTCATGTAAGAGGTTCTGTTGTTTCATCATTTGTAAATGTTACTCTTGCTTGCAGGTGGCCACAGTAACTTGTTTACAGAGTATGGGATGCCCTCCAGTCATTCCCAGTTCATTTGGTTCTTTTCCATCTACTCCCTCCTTTTCCTTTATTTAAGGTATGTAAGACTCTTGGGTCTGTTTGTGGTTCAGTATTACACTATATTTGAAGGCTAGAAAAACTTGAACTCTTCATTCATGTAAGTTAAATAATAGGGGAGATGATCTCATGGTAGTAACCAGTAATCTAGAAGCCGGGGCTTTGGGGACATGTGTACACCTCCTACCATGTGAGCTGGTGGAGTTTAAATACAGCTAATAAAATCTGGAATTGAAAATGTGTCAAGTGAAATCTACTGGTGATCGTGAATCTATAACCGATTGTTGTAAAAACCCATCTGGACCACTAGTGATCAATGGGGAAGAAATCTGCTGTCCTTAGCCAATTGGCCTGCTTGTGACTCCAGAGGGCCCAGCAGTGTGTTTGAATCTTAAACTTCCCTCTGAAGTGATCAAGCAAGTCACTCAATTTAAGGGCAACAAATGCTGGCCTTACCAATGATAACCACAACCCAAGAAAGATTAAATGTTAATACAAGGAGCCTTCATATAAGATGACTAGAATAGAGGAATGATTAAACAGGGAGAAACTTCCACCGACAGGAAAGTTAGTAACAAGGTATCTCAATTATCAGATAGTGCCAATAAAGTCAGAGGGGAGATGAGAATTATTTTTCACAAAGTAAGTTCAAACGACATGGAATGCACTGCTTGAAAGGAAGGCAGAAGTAGACTTAATAGTAACTTATACAAGGAAATTGGATATGTACTTGAGAAAATAAAAGTATAAATGCAAAAGGCCATGGTGGAAGAACAGGAGTCAAACTAATAGGTCTTTGAAAGTGCTGGCATGGGCACAGTGGGCCAAAATGGCCTCTTGTCCTGTAAAATTAAAAAAAAATATAATCCTCTACCTTTTGTTTCAACTTAAATCAACGCAGATGATGAAAACCTGGATGCTAGGGAGTCATTTGTTCTTTGGAATAAGCTCTGTGTTAGGTGGTGAAGCCAAAAACTCTGACAGCTCTTGAAGCTACTGGATGGCAAGAAGAGAATAATGTGTCTTAACGTTGTGTTTTGGATAGCAACCAAAACACAGGATTACAAATTCCAATACCAGCTACTATTTGGTCTTGGAATTGAGAATTTATTGTCATGTGGTGTGTGTTTTACTTTTCAGGGGATTTTATTAAGAGGGTAGAGGTGGGTACAGTTACAACATCTAAAGACATTTGGACAGGTACATGATAGGAAAGATTTAAAGGGATAAGGCCAAACGCAGACAAATTCAACTAGTTTTATGGTCAACATGGATGAGTTGGACTGAAGGGTCTGTTTCCATGTCGTCTGACTCTGAGGGAATGTGTACGTTTCTAATGCAAGGAGAGGTAAATAGACTGAATTTCCTCCCTTCTCTGCACTGATATTTACGACCAATGATATCCTGTGCTTTTATATACAACAACTGAACACTAAGTGTACTTCTCAGATGTGACCGTGCAGGATGTTTGGATCCCGGTGTGCAAACATAATTCAGGTCCCACTTTAAATTTATGCATTCTGTCCTTGTTTTTAACAGAATGCTTTGACAAAACTGCTACCAATTGGTGCTGGTCAGAGAACAGGCATTTTGTTTTGCATTGCGAGCTAGAGTGTTTGTGCATTATTGTGAAAGAGTGAAGTTACAGCACGCTGAGTTTACATGACCAGTTTCCATTATAAGTGTTGATCTAGGAATTTATAATAGGAAGTTATGACAAAGGAAGCTCATGCATATGTAGTTTTTTAGTGTAATACTGAATGATTAGTCATTGCAGTATTTACTAAGTGCTTAATAGGAGCTTATTGCCTAACAGGTAAATACTGGCAATGGCATTGATGCGTGATGCACAGAGGTTCTTAGCTTTGGTTTCTGGTCTTTGCTGAGTAACTGACCTCAATACAGATGGTGAATTAATGTCAACATCCCTTGGCTAGAAATGAGGTGGTGATGGGAGTGGGAGCGAGCCTATTGACATTGAGTGACCACCATTCGATATGGCACTCCACCAGTCACTTCAGAAAGTCATGATTGGGATTGAGTGTGATAAACAGTTAGTTGTAAGTTTGGTTACACACCTTACTTTGCCCTCTGTGTGGCATAGGTCCTTCAACGAGATACAGGAGAGTTCCTGGCAGTCATGAAGTCAGGACTGAGTGTCATGTGATGTGCCAAAAAACATGCAGATTGATTGGACAGTGCCTGTGCCTGCTGACTTACCTGATCTTCAAAATCTTCTTGTTTTTTAAACCCTTTCATGGCCTCATCTTTACTTATTTCCATAACCTACTATAACTCTACAACCTCCAAAATTTCTGTGTTCCTCCAATGCTGACCTTTTGAGTTATTGCTGTTTTTAATGGCTATACAAGTTTCAGCTGCCTCAGCCTTGGAATTCTCACCTTAAATTCTGTACTTTGCTCTCCTCCATGAAATCCCTTCTTAAAACTTATCTCTGTAATTGAGCCTATGGTCACCAGTCCTAACACCACCTTATGTGACTTGGAGTCAGATTTTCTTCAGTAGTACTCCTGTGGAGTGATTTGGGGTGCTTTCTAGCAATGTTGAAGCCACTATATAAACATGAATTGTTTTAAATCTTGGACTGAAGAATTTCAACATTTATTTAACATAAATACATTTGTTCATTTCCTCAGAATGCACCAAACAAACAATGCTAGATGTTTAGATCTGTTGTGGAGGCACGTTTTATCCATATGTCTGCTGGCTCTGGCCTTCCTTGTCTCGTATAGTAGGTAGGTTATGCTGCTTTTTCTTCAGATTCTTTGTAGTGCTGCTCATGGTAAGTTGGATGTTGCACCGTTTTATAAGGGGAAAGATGGTAAACCATATGGTGGTCAATGTATTATTCTCTGGCTGTGATGCAGTGGCATCCTCTGCAGACCACAAAGCCTGTTGTGAAATAAACACAGCCCCGTGTCGTTCAGAGTTTTAATTACTTATTGAGGGTACAGGCTAGGAATTGAGGAGAGGCAGGCTCTTGGTCAGGAGTGCCAGACATTCAGTGACTGACTGACTTTCTCACTGACCTTTAATTTCAAAATTTGTTTTACATTAGCAGCAGAGTGTGGAGGGAGATGGACTTCTGCAATGCATGTGGTGCCACACAAATTTTAAAGTATGCTATTGTCAGTAACTTGAGGCTTGCAATCCATAAATTCTGTTGCATCAATATCAGGAGACCTGTATCTGATGAGTACCCCCTAGACCAAGGCCCTACAGGTTGCTGATGCCTGTGGAATTATTGATAACTTCAAGAGAAAGCAGGTAAAGTTTTGTTACTGCCACATGTGACCATCCTTTTACCAGTCTTTTGGAAGGTGTGGGGGTGAGGGGGAAGCGGAGGAATGAGAGATTTTTTCCAAACAACGTCCTTGTGACCTGGACTGTTCTGCCTGAAAGGCTGGTGTAAGCAGTTTCATTAGGAACCTGCAAAGGAATTGGAGAAAAAGTTCATATGGTAAAGTTTGCAGAGGTATGGGGAAAGAGCAAGGGAATGGAACTAATTGGATAGCTCTTTTGAAAGAGACAGTGCAGATATAATGGGCTGAATGGCCTTCCTTTTTGTTGTGTAAGCCTATAAAAAAAAATGGGATGAGACAGAGTAAATGCAGAAAGGATGTTCTTAATGACTGGGGAGCCCAAAACAAGGGGTCACGGCTAAGGGTACAAGCTAAGCCATTTAAGACTGAGAGGAGGAAAAACATCTTCATCTGTGTAAGCCTGTGGAATTGTCTGTCACAGAAAACAATTGAGGCCGAAATATTGAATATTTTCAAGAAGGAGATTGATCCCTTCACCTCTAAGAATGATATCTAACGGTATGGGGAGAAAGAGGGAATAGGGCATTGAGTTGGGAGATTAGCCATCATCACATTGAATAGCAGAGCATGCTCAAAGGGCCAAATAGTCTACTGCTGTTTCTACTATATATGTTTTTACGTATGATTCTTAAAAATACATATTTATTTTTGTAGAGTCTATTTGATGTACCATTCCTGGAGCCAAGTGATATATGGAGTTATAGCAGGTGCCATCATGGGATCAGTCTGGTTT
This sequence comes from Rhincodon typus, assembly GCF_021869965.1. Classification (NCBI taxonomy): domain Eukaryota; kingdom Metazoa; phylum Chordata; class Chondrichthyes; order Orectolobiformes; family Rhincodontidae; genus Rhincodon; species Rhincodon typus. The sequence continues at coordinate 40,006,042 of NC_063359.1, read as the reverse complement.
ATCTTTACACAAGAGGTACTAACACCGCTATTCCCCAGGATAGCTTCATGGTGAGTGCCCTGGGCATCACATTGAAATGGGGAAATAAAACCTTTTTAATTTAAGCTGTTCACACTTCATTATAGGGTTGCAGTTTCTGAAATCATGACTGAATTTGCAAATCTAAACATTTAAAAACATTTCTTCAGGAAATCCTTCACCAGCATGTGTTTGCTCACCTCTTTCTTGTAGTATTTTATAGGCACTGGGTTAGAACTGTTCCTCAACGCTACTGACTTGCAAAACTTCTGCCCCTTCGACCCTGAAACCACTGCTCCTGTGAAAAATACCTTGATCTTGTTTCAAAAAGCTTTGCAGGTTTAGCACCTGAAAGCAAAAGCTCTGTTAATGTTTGGGTACATGTCTTCATTGGGACTGTCTGTATCAGTTCTGCTGCACTAACGTTAACCATAGTGATTTAAACAGGTCTGTAACTGCTACTTTCTCCATTTATTCAGGCCAGTCTCTGAATTCTTCCTGATACGGGACACAAGTCTGATTCCAAACATTCTGTGGTTTGAGTACACGGTTACAAGGTCAGAAGCACGGTAAGATGGTACATTCCACACACCCATGTATTTGCAAATCGGAAACAGAAGCTCTTCCCTTTTCTTGTGTTTTTTTTTACTTGTTCATGGAATGTGGCCATCACTAGCTAGGCCAAGATTTATTGCCCAGCCCTGATTTCCCAAAGGGCAATTAAGAGTCAACCACATTGCTGTGGGTCCAGAGCCACATGTAGGCCAGATTGGGTAAGGATGGCAGATTTCCCTCCCTAAAGAGCATGAGAGAACCAGTTGAGTTTTAAGGACAATCGACAGCAGTTGTATGGTCATTGTTAGGTTACCTTTTCATTCCAGTTTTTAATCAGATTGTAATTTCGCCATCTTCCGTGGCAAAACAAAGTTATTTTCCTTTTGGTTAGTGGTGTGTCTGGCTGAAGTTCGTTGTCACTGCCAGCATTTCTATTTGCCCACCTCAAACTCCAAAGGATCGAACGCCAAATGTCTGTTTTGGCAGAATGGTTAAGAATTCTCAACTCTGAGTCAAACAATAGTTATCGAACCCCATGCTATCCCTGTCCTGGGAGTGTTTGGGGGACAGTGTAGAAGGAGCTTTACACTATATCTAACCCTAGGCAGTCCCTGCCATGGGAGTGTTTGATGGGTGACAGTGTAGAAAGAGCTTTACGTTTGGTATAAGAGAGTTGGGAGAGCTTTACTTTGTTTAAAGAGTTGAGGGAGCTTGTTCTCTTTGCATTTCATTGCTGTATTGTTGCACCCACTGGGGCTTGGTGTTGTTGGACTTTGGCTTTCTCCTTGGTTTAGCTGTTCTCATTTGCCTGCCATTTTACAATTTGGGCTCCCAAAACCAATTGTGCATTTCATGTCACGTCCTACAAAATAAACACCTGACCAAACTCTCTCTCTCTCAACAGTAGAAAAGGAGAGAGAAATATTGGAGTCGGCTGGTGATTCATTTACAGATTGTTGTAGAACCCAGTTTGTGATAGAGCATCTCGTTTTCCAGTTTGTATCACCCCACCAGTGTCTTCAACTGTCTAGCTTCTGGACTCTGTGTAATTTCCTCCCTTCTCACTTTCTGATGAAAAATGATCCTTGAAATCCTGACCAAGATTTTGGTCAACTGACCGAATATCTGGTTTTGTGGTTTGGTGTTTAAGCCTTGTCTTTTTAATATCCCTCTGAAGTGGACTCTGTTTAATGTTATTTATTAAATATCAAATATTTATCAAATATTGTTGTTATCTGGTACTTTTCTGCTGGGGTTATTGGGTGGAGGCTGATGGTCAGAAGAGTTGATTGTTCCCTTAACTTAATTTTCTTGAATTTTTAAAAAATATAATCTGGTTCATCTGCTATAACCACGCTTTCTGAAATCCTCTTCAGTATTGTAGCTTTAACAAAGTCCAAATTTCTTCCGGTAGAATTTAAACTTTTCTTTTTCCTTTGTCCTTGCCTCCAGAAACAGACAACGGAAGCTGGGGACCAAGATGCAGTGAAGTGAATTTGGCATCTTTGCTGGGGGTGGGCCAGGACTGTGGAGTGAGCCCTGGAAGGAAATGGAACAGAAACCAACAACATGAAGAAACACATTTTTAAAAAAAAGTTAATTTTTTGTTTTTGCAGACAGTTGGGGCAAGCTGAGGCGTATGCTGGCAGCCTAAACACCTCCCCCCCCCCCCGTGACAGCAGTCAGTGTTGACACAGCTTGCTGTTAGCTTTCTACTGCATGTTAGACTCTTGTGAACGCTGGACTGAACCCGTTTAAACAAAACCCGTTCACATGGTGTCGGTGAAATGTGATGTTATTGCATCTGTTTCAGGAATTTGGTTTTTCAGTTTAGTAAGAGGTGGTAGGGAAGGAATGGACCAATGGTAGTGGTATGATATTTTGCAAAAAAAAAAACACGTGGCATTTCTACGCTACTGGCTTATAAACAAATGGTTAGATTGGAAGACAGAGATGTTGTTTGTGAATTGTCAGTCAGGTATCTGACTTGCTAGGATCACATCTGTAGCAGCAAGAGTGAACTAGAAGGAATCATGTTGCACTTTAGAAAAATAAATTAGTTTTTTACATTGGAGAACACTAGTGATGAGTGGAAAAACTGGTTTTTATTTTTCTTGTCGGTTACAGTTACAACTAACAACTTGGCTGGTTTAAGAAATCTTTCTAACTAAACAGCTATTAGAACTATTTTTTTTTTTCCCCAAAATAAATCCTTTTATTTCATCTTCTGGATCAGTGAGAGTGAACCAATTATAAATAAGGATTGTCAAAACCTTTTGCTTGCACACGCTCTGTCTGTTGTTCTGTGAACTTTTTATTCTGGTAGTTTTTAATGTTTGATCTTTGTCAAAAAGATGGCCATTTGTACAAGCTGCAAGTCAGGTGATGTGCATTTAGGAATCTGGAGCCTGGGTTGTTGTTAAGCAAATCTAGTCAGGTCTTGTAGTAGCAGTGGAATATTGGACGCATGGGTTCTTTTGGATTCCTCATTGTCAGGCAATGTTAGATGACCTCACTTCAGCAATTGCCTGTTGCAAAAATTAGCATCAAATAGCTGCTTGCGGAAAGGTCGTGCAATTGTTGGATATGGGAATGTTTTATTTTGGGGTTGATGTTGGATGCTTGCTTTTATTCTGAGGTCAAAGTTTATAACACTGAACTAAGGCGAGACCTCGTATGTACTTGATGTTACTTCAACAGCTACCACTACCCTGGCATGAAAAGCACTTGTTTTCCTACCACACAGATGTTGTTGGCTTTTGATGGGAATACATGTGTGGCCATCTCAAACTAAATCTACCTGGGAATACCCTTAGCTCCCCCCATGCTTAGCTACATTCCCAAAATAACACAGTGACTTCTTACGTGGTGATATTACAGGAAGTAAATTTTTCTGGGGACTAATAAATGTTTCTATATTCCATTCAGCCCCTGAGCAACAAAAGCATTGATTGCACTGACCGGAGCAGTTGCTAGTGCAAGATACAAACATGAAACTCGCCAGGATATCCTTTGAAATTTAACTTGAGAATTTACACAAAGCATTAAGCTAATCTTAATACCCAAGAATGACTAATGTAATAACAAGTCTGTTCTTGAATTCTGTTGTGGGAGGCTCATGTGTGAATGCTTAACATTCACTTGCTAATCCAGTGTGTTAAATTGTAGAGAGGAGGAGCTTCAGGTTGTCTCATAGTATCTTAATTTTAGTAACCTTGAAGGGGATGTCAGGGCCTGCTTTAGTTGTCAGCTTAGTGGAATGTTACTGCAGGATGTACACAAGGGATAGGATAAATAAATTGGACCAAATGGCAAGGGCTACTGTGGCGGAGCTGACCACATTCCTGTTTCCTTTGAAGTAAAGCCACCAACCCCACCATATTGCAACATAACAGTGCTGTGCTTCCCTGAGCCCTTTGCCCATTTGGATTGACCCAGGTTGTGAAGCCCAGTATTGTACAGAGGATGCAAGTTATTTAGAGATGGTTGTACTGGCGTTCTGAGAGAATGTTGCAGTGACTGAAATTACAGGGAAATTACTTGATCGTCCTGGTCATTGCAAGTGAGAGATTTTTTTTTAAATCCAAGGCAAATTATTGATGGTTTACTTGTTGTAATTAGATACAATCACAATTTTTAGTTTTTTAACATTCCATACACGATTATAAAATGACTCCTGATTTTTGGTTTTAGATCTACTTTCTTGTAACAGATTTCTTGTTTTAAATAAATGTTTGGAGTTGAAGATACCTGAAATTGTATAAAACAGAAACCATGCTATATAACAGAGTGCTTTTATTTCTGTGTGGATAGAGCGTAGACTTGAGTTCTAGAAAGCTGTGTGTTTTTTTTTCTTCAGTTGTATAGGGATAACAGTTGGACTTTGTGCACAAGACCTTAGTTTTTGCAGTTTCATTGGTTGCCAGTGAAGGTGGTGAGCTTAATTAAACTTGCCAAATTTATCACACCACAGGCTAAAGTTTGTTTTAAATTCCAAAACTATTTAAGATTTTGGTTAGGATTAGCAAAACTGTTCAGATTGGGGAAGACATTTCTGCAAATCTGTATACAGTATTGGGTTCCCAGTTTACTTTAATTTATTGTTTATATATAATGTACTTTTTAATGGTGCTTCTCTGCTTGCTAATAAGTAAGCTCAAGTACATTAATTTCACACTAAAATCAGAGAAATAAATCTAAACTTAATGTCTAATAGTTTTGTTTTATGTTGAAGGTGGGGGAATGATATTTCTGTAAATAAAACCCCAATGATCTTATAATTGCCCAGGCCTGATGTGACAAACTGGCTTTGTGCTGTAATCATTGACCTAAAACACGGATCTGCGTCTGACGTGAATGTCTGGATGCAGCATGAGTTTGTTGTACAGGATTGTAACCAGCTCTTTTAATCCTGAGCCCAGGCTAAAAGGAGAGTCCTGGGTCCAGTGCTGAGTTAACCACTGTCAAATAGTACAATGATTGATTTCTGCAGTTCTCAAATTGACCAGATGTTGCAGTTATGAAGAATGTTTAGATGTGGAAACTGCCACTCAATGGAAGCATGCAACACACATTTTTCAATTCAATTTGTAGTGACAGTAAGAGTCAGACTCTCCTGAAATCTGTCACTAGTGCTCCCACTCTCCCCCTCTTATATCCAACATGTATTAATTCAGTATGGCAGTATGTTAACATTGATTGCATGTAACTCGGAATCCTCTTGTGTCTACCGACTGGGGAAAATGTACCTGTTCTCTTTAGCTTCACCCTCTTAACTCTGAAAAGCAACTGTCAGGCATGTGATAAAGGTGGTGTCTGATTATATTCCTGTGCAATTAGTGTGTTGGAAGTTTAAGTACTAGTTGAGTGTCTGTAGACCCTGCATTGTTTCTGGTGGTTTCTCTTTACAATTAGTGACCCTGATCTTTTTCCTTTTGTGAGTTTATAGCAGTTGCTATTTTGTACTTAGAAATAATAGGGCTGGAATCATACCTGTCCCCCTGCACCAAAATAATAAGTGCAGCCAAAGTATGGCAATCCAAATAGTTTTAAACGTATCCACAATCATGTAGATATTGGCTAAATACAGAACAGGGTGGTGATCAGTGCTTTACAGAAAATAACCACTGGTGTCTGATGCTACTAACTGGGTGATGAATGGAGTTTTCTATATATCACCGGTCATCTTTAAAGGAAGTTTACCTATAAATTGGGTTTGCAAGCTCGCTCAGCTTTATTGCAAAAAAGATGCGATTGTAGGGAAATACTGAATTGAGAACAGAAAATGCTAGTAATTCCAATATGTTTGTCAGCATTTGACAGATGAATAACTGGCTGATCTTCCAGCTTTGTGCTTATGCTGCCTTTTCTCTTTTCAGATTTCTAGCAGTTTCAGTATGTAAAGTGTATTTTGTCAATATTTATTGAAGTGAGACAATACTGAAACCTTCAGACTGCTGCTTTTTTTTAACCTTGTAAACCTTGCTGCTGGTTTGCCACAGGTTAGTGGTACAGTGCTGTCCCACCCTATACAGACTGGCTCTGTATCCCATGGAATATTCCCAGTGTTCATAGGTGTTGGATCAGTATTAAAACTGTGTTTCTCCACAGCCCAATCAAAGTGCAGCTTTTTGTTTCCATTTTTAATAAAAAAAATAATTGTACAGGATGAAACAATTTAATCTTAAATGCAGGCAAATTATTTAATGTTTGGGAGTTCAATTCAGAGCAAATAATATCCAGGACACTATTGGGTAGGTTTTGCGAATTCTGCATTGTGGAGAGTAATCCCACTAGCTCAGTGAGCAGTGCTTCAGGAACACATATGGGGAGGTGGAAAAGAAGAGGTTAATAGTGGGGCCCCATCAAATTTTTCTTTAAAAAGATTCGTAAAATCTACCCTAGTCTGATGTGACTTTTTTTTAAGCTGTGATCATTTCGAGTTGGTTGACTAACCAACTCCTCTCACTGACCTAGTGAGGCATGTGTCTGCTAACTGTATATCTTCCTTTTTTGTCTCAACTTCAACAATGTAGATATAAAAGTAATTGCTATTCAGGTACACAATGAAGGGCTATTTTGAAAAGTGCTTCCTCTAGATGTAGCACGTTTTTGTAGACTGGCTTCTTGTATTCTGTTAGTGTGGTGTTCACTATGTGATTGCCTTATATGGTGCACAGTATCTTTTAATGCTGTTTATTGCTATTTGTAAACTTTGTTTGAACTCTCGTGTTGTGGGAGATGGAGGTTGGAAAAGGGGCCATGGTTTGATGACTAGTTGTATCATCTCTCTGTGTTTCGTGTCCAAGACTACTTTGAATGTGTACAGATCCTGGGATGAAGCAGTCAAACAAATGAAACAAACTGTTTATATTTACTTTAGAACCCAGTTGGAAATAGATCAGCTGGAACTTGGAGCTTGGGAAAGCAGCTTCTTACATCGACCTCAGTGTCTTTGGGTGTTTCACACTTTAGTGAAGGGATGAGCTCTTTTTGCTGCCAACACTCTGGGATCTTGTCTCGAATGGGTATTTCTTTAAGGCGTCAGCCGTGGCTCGAATGGTAGCACTCTTGCCACTTGAGTCAGAAGGCCATGGGTTGAAGTCTCACTGCAGAGACTTGAACGCAGAATCTTAGTCAACGCTTGGGGAGGGGTTGTCTTCCAGATGAGACATTAAACTGAGTTCTGCTTTGTCTTCTGAAGTAATTCATTGGCTGTAAATAGTTTGGGATGTCTAATGTTGTGATATAAAAATGTCTTTTAAAAAATTTTCGTATGTTTGTTTCAGTGTACGATGTTAAAAGATTACTACCTTACAAAGGGTGATCGAGTCTAAGGTGAACCACACACCATGTGATACATATATTTTCCAACCTTCTACAATGCTGAGATTATCCTGGCTGATATACCAGAACCACTAGGTGCCTATCTGTGCTAAGTCACCAGAGCAGTTCTCACACTCTTGTCTAATAAGCAGATAAGTACTGACCATTCTGTGACAACAGTTAGCTGTTCATTTGTTCAACCTGTATTTGTACCATGTAATTTAAAGCCTTGGTGCCTGTTTTTCTATTGCATACTTCAGACTGATTTTTAAATGTGTGAACTTTGCAACAAGTAGATATCAGTGCATTAGTCACGCAAAATTAGCATCCCAGTTGTGGCAAAACAAATTAATATTCCATCTCCATAGAGTGTAAGTGTTTTTAAATGAGTGGCCTCTGTGCTGTGAATATAATGGAGTGTGCCCCCACCTGCATGTCTATGGTTGGGGGCTGGTGTCCTATCTATCTGCACACGGGTCTTAGACAAACTGATCCAGGAGACCGTTTGGTTTTACAGCAGGTCACTGGAGTCTGTGTGCAATCTAAGTATCTAGTGAAATAGTTCATCTTTTAAAGCAAAAGAGGGATGGCTTTCCACGAGAAGGTGTTGAGCAGGATTGATGGTTTAAGTAATTTACAGGCACCAGTCATTCTTGGTGATCGAATCTTCCTGTAGTTTTGAGCTGCTGCAGTATATATCCCAGGCTAATGTTTGTTTTGGCCGTCAGTTAGTGCATGATTTTGGCCTAAATTGTTGTGGAAAATGAATTGACTAGATGCCCACTAAGCTTTTGCCCACCTGGTTTGTTCCACTGGCTGAAAGAGTGGGACACTGTGGCTTGATGCTGTATCTGTGCAACTATCAAAAGAACTTTAGTTAGTGCTAACAGTGCTCCAGTTAAAGGGAACTGGGTGAATTGTTTACTCAGAATCTTATAGCATTTGAATGCATTTGGCCCTTTACCTTTTTTGTTTGTGGTGTCACTGGCCAACAGTTATTGCCCAGAAGGCAGATTGGAATCACCGACATGTAGGCCAGACCAGGTAAGGATAGCAGATTTCCTCCTTTAAAGGACATCAGAGAACCTATTACATTTTTATAATTTAGTTAAAACCACACACTTTCATTCCAGAATTTTTTTGAATTCAGATTCCACTATCTGCTGTGCTAGGATTCAAAACCATGTGCCCAAGAGTCTAGATGTGTCCTTTAGTGACTAACCCCAATTTTAAACATCATTCTTAACTTCTCTCTGCTTGTAAGAAATATCTCACATCTTTCTTAATGATAGGAGACCTTCATACCTACTATAATTCTAGTAAACTTCCACCACACCTTCTCCAAAAAACTCAGTCCAACTGATTCGGCTGGAATCAAGCACAGAGTCTGTGCTCTTCGTCTCTTAGAGCTGATTAATGTATCAGAAATCTAATCAAACAAGCCTGAAGGTTTACTTGTTTGGGAAATGGAAGTGTCACATTGAACTATTTTGATTAAGGCACACTATTACTGCATTAGGAAGAGCTTGATGAGGAGTTAGATGCCTATAAACTGGAAAATCTTCCCATATTCCATGTAACATCCGTCATTACAAAAAGGCTGTTTGAGCAGTAGAATCATAGCCTCTCTCTTCAAAATTACGTTTTTTTTTTAGAAGTATGGTTCACACATCTAAACTGATTCTTAAACATTTAATATAGAACAATTGGCTTCAAACTTTCTCAGCAGGGAGGAGGTGGGCCAACTGTACAATTCCTCTGCCATTGGGTAAGAGTAAGCTGTTGTCTAGTTTGGAATTTGGTGGTTTTAAACTGTGTGTAAAGCTGGCTGAATACCTCTGTGTAAGGAATTAACAAAGGAAATGTGCATCAATGTTCTAATTGTAATTTACTGGAAATATAATGCTTGCCTACCATACTGTTTCCCTTGCTGTGGTCTCTGCATTCTTCTGTGATCAGAGGGTGATGGGCAAACTTGCGGAGTGACCCAGACATGGAAATCCAAACCAGTAGGTTGTGAGCGGAGACTTGTAATTGTCTTCCCTACCACCAGGGTTTGTTTCCTGTCTTTCTCCTGTGACCTGGGCCTAATCATAATCCCTTCATTTTTAAAAAAAAAGTCATATTACAGTTTGTGGGACTTTGCCATGCATAGTTGGCTGCTACATTTCCTACATTACAACAATTCACTAGCACTGACTATAAATGCATCCTTACCCAGAAAAGTTAAGTAGAATTGAAATTGGATTGAAGAACTCAAAGAGCTTCTAAAGTATTGGTAAATAAACGTAGTTGAAACCTCATTCTGCACCGGCAGAAGATGAAAACAGTAGTGATTTGTTAAATCCTTCATGACTGTTCCGCCCAGCAAGTCTGTATGAGTGCCAGAACAGGTCCTCCTACTTCTTACCATAGAGTGTGGTGTGAAACTTGTTCATACTGATTGAAGAAATGCCAAAGTAGAAGAGAGTGCGATGAATGGGTATGCCACCCATTCAATGTAATAAAAGTAAACAAATTTATATGTAAAATTTTTATTACAGTCATATTCAAAGATTATATCACAGTAAAATAATTATAGAGGGGAAATATTTACATTAAAGTCAAGACCATGGCTGTTTACATTTACAATTATCCAAACTAGAGAGCTGGCAAATTAAAACACTGGATTATAAATGGACCAGCTAAAATGATCAATCCCAGGCATGAGTCATGAAATAATTCCGCTCTCCAGTCTAAAATGATTTGTCATAAAAATTAAAGTTCCTTTGAGACCTTTGCACAACAGGAATTCTGATTTCAGTCATTCACTGGGGTGTGTGGTGCAAGGTATCATTTCACACAACTCCAGAAAAAGTGGGCTAATGCTGCTGTTATCGTGGGAATGAGTAAACAGACACTTCTGTAAACGTAGCTGAAGAAACTTTAAGACCGTTATCCCATAGATGTTAAAATCATCTAACAGCACAGGCCATAGACCATGCCTTTAGCAAATGCCAGAAGTAAGGTTCCACAATTTGTATGAATTCTTTTGTTAGGTAAAGAGTATGGTTCCTCTACACTGCCCAAGCCCCACCTCAAACTCGTATCTTTGTGCAATTTTCTGTCCCACATGCACACATTCCAGCACAACTTCATGTTAATGATTCGGAACAGTCAACAATTTATATTGTTTGCTTCAGTGTGCTTATTAGTCCTCATCTGGAAGCCCACCTTATTTCAACAAAAACAAACATTGCATATACCAGAATTGTTTTTAAACTTTGTTGAGGTGGTAATATTGTAGGCTTATCCCATCAGGAGCAAAATAGAATTATGTAACATCCACAGGACTCATTCAGTGCTGTTTTAAAAATTCATTTACATGATTTGGGTGACACAGGCTGGATAGGTGTTTATTTGTCTGTCTCTAATTGCCCTAGAGAAGGTGGTGAGATGCCACCCTCCATGGGGTACTGGCAGACAGTGCTGTTAGGGAGGGAGTTCCAGGATTTTAACCCAGGAACAGTATAGCTTTAGGTCAGGCTAGCGTGTGGAAGATGATCAACCACTCTTCCCACAGTTCTGCAAATATTTCATTTTCAGGATTTCCAGCAACCTCTAGGGGAAGCCATGGAACAGATGACATAACCATAATAATTTCACACCTCACTTCTAAGGGACATGAGTAATTCCTGTTTGACTGCGTACTTCCCCCTGTAATGGTTCACAGCTCTCTGTTTGCAGAATACAAGTGTTCACATCCTGCCTAGTTTCATACAGCTGAGTGCTACTTACAGATTTACTTTTGATTCTTGGCCGGCTGTTCCTTGGTCAACAGAGGTGGAAGTGTGGGGAAAATTGTGTACAAAATAAAAACCTTGCTCAATGCTGAGCAACCCAGCTGACTGAATGGGAGGGATTGAATTCCAATATCTTAAATGGAATCAATGATGACTAACAATTTACTGGCAACATTTATAACATTCAGATCTGAACCTTTAGATTGTCTGGTAAAAATAACTTATAGCTAAGTGGAAATCCTTCTGGCATTTCTCTGCATTTCTCTGTTGACGTTGTGACATAAGGCCTCCCTGAATACAGGTTCTAAAGAGATATTACAGAATATTGAATAATTTGTTCTCCTGTCTACATTATAAAATTTTAAAAAATGCAGTTCTCTTGGGCAGTTGGTGCAGATGTCTGCACCTTGTGAAAAGGTAATGAGTGGGTAACAGTATGGTACACAGTATGGTAACCAACTCCAAAGGCTGGGAAGGATAAGTCTGTGAGAGATTAATTAAAAAAAAAAAATCAGTCAAACTTTGATGATCACTATCCAGTAACTTCTGGTGCTGAACGTATGTGCATGAGAGTGGACTGGGTTTGATTCCTATTTATGGTAGATGCCAGCACTCCTCTGGATAAAGACCAGGCACTCTAGTCACCTGGTATATTCTTTGGGAGAGGAAGCAAGTCCCCTCCATATGACTGAATCATTCACCATTTGAACAAACACTTTTTCCAACATGTATAATTTTTGATAAGTGCTTATAAAATATATTATTTTGTTTCAAATATATAAACTCTAACCTCCTGACAAGATGTTCACACTGACATTTGGTAAACATTTCCTCTCTCGCACACAGTTGCTGGGATTAGTCAATTGAGTGTGACAATTCTTTGGTTGTTGTTGACTCCAGTCTCTTGTGCTCATTACCTGGCTGTTTCAGAGCTTTGAGTTGGGTGTCTGTACAAGCAGCTCCTTAACATCAACCAAGGCCTGTTCCAGGTAATGAGCCAGTTTTGCTGCATTGGTCTCTGCACAGCTGTTGAAAGCAGACACTGCAAAGTTGACATGGTCTTTCATGGGGTTGTAACACACACCATAGCCGTCTGGCACAACAGGCCCAAAGCACATGAGACAGTCTGTTTTAGCAGGTACCTGAACAAAGAGGGAAGATCGCAGAGTTACAACCTTAATCTTCTATTTGTCCTTCTTCAAAGCAAAGATAGTTGGCACAGACCACTGGGAAGCTCTTGGAACTTACACCACCCAACACTTTATGTTCTACCCGCAAATTCCTTCTTCTCTCCCAAATTCTTTCCCGTTTCTGCGACATTGCTAAGGTCAGTGAAGTCCAAAACTCGACTTTTATCATCATCTCCCACCTGCAATTCTGCATATACTAGATGGCTTGTAATGCAAAGACAAGTTTCAGACCCTGAGTACCAGCAAGTGTTCTATCAATGCAAACTCCCAAACACTCATATGAACATGTGCAAAACCTTTATGGTCCACCAGCACCAACTTGTAAAGGTCTGCTGCCCACTGAGCAGTGTTGTCTGCATCAATTTCAAAATCCTTGGCTTCATCAGTAAATCCCTCCTTGGTCCTGTTCTGCCCAACTCCATATCTAAATTGCCTTCGTAGCTCACTATCACCTCCTTCAGGGCAATTATAAACACTGGCCTTACTTGTGAAACCCACACCCTATCAATAATAAACACAAGATGTGGTGTAAGAAAAGGTCAGCTATCATTCTTATTAGAGTTGGCAATAGTTCAGAGTGAAACATTCTCTCACCTCTAACTCGTGGTTGTGGGTATTCATGTCCAATTTAGACTTAAAACTACACACTGAAAGAAGTGTAGAAAATCGGAACAGGCCATTCAGTCCTTTTATTCAGCTTCACCCATCAATACAATCATGGCCAATCATCCAACTTGGTACCCTGTTCCTGATTTCTCCCTGTACCCTCTGATTCCTTTAACCCCAAGAACAAATAACTCCTTGGAAATATTCAATGATTTGGCCTCAATTGCTTTCTGTGGCAGAGTCTTCCACAGGCTCAGCAGTCTCTGGGTGAAGACATTTCTCCTCATCCAGTCCTAAATGGTTTGCTCTGGCTCCTGATGCCCTGGTCAATAAGAACATTTATCCTGTTTGAATTCTATAAGCTTTCTAAGAGATTCCCCATCGCAGCGAATATAGTCCTGATCGATGCAGTCTTTCTTCATACGTCAGTCCTGCTATCCCAGCAATCAGTCTGGTAAACCTTTGTTGATTTCCCTCCAAAGCAAGAACATCCTTCCTCAGATAAGGAGAAGGAAATTGCATACAATACTCCAGGCTTGGTATATTTGCAGGCAGACATCCCTTCTCTAGTACTCAAACCCTGTGGCTATGAAGGCCAAAATACCATTTGCCCTCTTCACCACTTGCTGTTCCTGGGCACCATGACAGAGTGCCACACTGCCAGGAGGCATCTTTCACGGAATCTCAGAATTTTTCAGTTGAGATATTAAACAGATGCCATATCTGCTCCATCCTTCATGAGAGTCCAAAGGATTCCATGGCCCTGCTGAAGAACAGGGAGGATTTTGTAGTGTCCTAGGATTAATATTGATTCCTCACCCAATATCATTAAAACAAGATTAGACAGTTTCTATCACATCACTGTGGGATCTTCCTGTGTGCAAATGTCTCCACTCCCTCCATAACAAGTAATTACATTTCAATTCACAAATACTTCACGGGTTGTAAAGCACTTTGGGATATCCTCTGAAGGGCTCTATATAAATGTAGTTGTTTTTGTTTTCACTTCCACCTGAGCTTTGATGGAAAGTCAGTGTAAACATTCAAACTCAAGCATGTGAGGGAAGATCACTTTCCAGTTCTCCAACAGTGATTGGGCATGGCTGTGAATAACCACTCACCAGCCCAGAAATAAACAAACTTCTGTGGGTCATCAGTCGACTGGACAAGGAGGGAACAGAATGCCTCACCTGACTGGTCGATAGATTGAAGTGAAAGGCAACAGCATAGGATGTATCCATGAAGATCTCTGGGATTCGAACCAGATCCTCAATAGCCTGAAGTTTAAGACCCAACAGGTGTCTATCGATGGCTTGGCCTCTTATTGCCTGGAAGTAAAATTTGGTCAGCACTGTGTGTAGCCCAGATTATTGACACACACCCTCCCACCTTACCATCACGGCCAAATCTGAACCCCAGCAATCCCATCATTAACTCATGCTCCACACATCATTAATCGGGTGTTTCCTGTACCACAGTTAAGTAGCAAGTCAGAATGGTCTTTTCAAACATAAATTCCAGATGTGTATTTTTAAAAAGATTTATTGACAGGATGTGGGTTTCACTGGTTTTGTCAGTATTTACTGCCCAATCCCCTTGTCCTTGAGGACAATAAATGATGGCCCAGCCAGTGGCACCCACAATCTGTGAATGAATAAAAAGAGAAGCAAAGACACAATGAGCAGAATCCCAGACCAATAACCTCCCTTACCACATCAGTGTAGGCTCTGTGCACCTGAACAGCTTTCTTCAGCAATGTCACCTTTTCCTGGTTCTAAATACAAAACCAAAATAAAACAACTTACAGCCAAAAGTGCATGTGTGAACTAAACATTATTTCACAAACTCTAAAGCTGAGGGAGCAGACATGGTCATGGAGAGAGAGAGGAGAGACCGCGGTCAGAGGGGCTGCACGGTGGCTCAGTGGTTAGCACTGCTGCCTCACAGCACCAGCAACCTGGGTTCAATTCCAGCCTCGGGCAACTGTGTGGAGCTTGCACATTCTCCGTGTCTGCGTGGGTTTCCTCCGGGTGCTCCGGTTTCCTCCCATAGTCCAAAGATGTGCAGGTTAGGTGGATTGGCCATGCTAAATTGCCTGTAATGTTCAGGGATGTGTAGATTAGGTGGGTTACAGGAGAATGGGTCTGGGTGGGATGCCCTGAGGGTCAGTGTGGACTTGTTGGGTTGAAGGGCCTGTTTCCACACTGTAGGGATTCTATGATTCTATTCTATGACAGTCAGCAAACAAAACAGGGCAGTCAACAACTTCATCTTTGAATCGGCAGTTCCTGACTGACTTCTGCTGCTACAACACCTTGTATTTATGTAGCACCTTTGATATTACATAATCCGGGTCCTTCACAGGACTCTGGAAGGGAGAGAAGAGACAGCGAGAAAATAAAAAAAAACTTTGGGTGATTTATAGGAAGCAGTTAAATTTTTAGTAGAAGATCCCGTTTCCACTGCAGCATGCTCCAGACTGTAACTAACAGGTTTCAGAAGTTTTCATCACCCTGCAGTTTTTTTATTTCTATTTTGAATTTTTTTTTGTTTTGGTTCCAGATCTCTCAGACTTCTTCTCCCCAGCTAGACTTTATCAAATCACTTCATGACATCCTCACCTGTGATCTGGCCAAGTTTCCAAGTAAACACAAAGTGATCCCCCAGAAGAGGTTTCCTTTAGGAGATGAAGGTGATATTTTGGAGGTTCATGTACCTGGACCTGTGAATTATCCATGGCCCTGACAAAGATGGACGATTCAACAGTTGCCGAGCGGATAGTGTCAGTGCGCCCAAGGTGAAACATCCGCAGGGAAGCACTTTCATAGGTTGCACACAGCTCCGTGTAAATCCTGACGGGAGAAACAAGCACAACAAGATGGTGAGGGAGGGTGGATTCCTGTAGGTCAGGCAATGGGTGGGGGGGAGCTGAAATGGACAGTTACTGGGGGCTCTGCAGAGGGTTTGAGAAGCATGGGCAGTAATGGTACCTTATCTTTTATCACCCTCTGTGTAATCCCTCTTCCTGAAGGCGATGACTTGCTGGCGACACAGCCCCCCCACTGTCCTCTGACTAAGGATGATCAATTTTGGATTTATTCCTTGAGGTTAACACATAGCCTTTCACCTTTACATCCATGTGGTTAAACTGTAACACTCATCCAGTGGAAGAATACAAAAATCAAAGTTTGCTCTGCTTCCAAATAACAGACACCGTGGAAAGGTTCAGGAATTTAAATAAGAGGTCGACTATGTGGAGGGGTTGTCCACACAGGACTAAGTGTGTTGTACTTAAATGCATGCAGTATATGAATCAAAGTTTGAATGTTGCTAGAAATGTGGTAAAAGTTCTGGTGCAAAAACATTTCTCTTTACAATAATCATTTTAGAGGCAGTATCTGATTAGTGTGAAGTACAACATGCAGTGAGTGAGTCAGGAATACCTCGGGAAAAGTAGGTAATTTTGAGGCTGCAGTTCCTGCAGCTGTTCCTAATGGAGTTGGTGGGGGAGGGTTTGGCTTCCCCACCTCAGGTCTGAGTCTGTTTTAGACTCATCGATACAGATTGATCAATAACTCCATTCTCTCTATACTCAATCAACCACTAGCATGGCAGAAAGCAAATCCGATGGGTTTTTAAAACTTGTTTCACCGGATGTGAGCATCACTGACAAGGCCAGTGCTTGTTCTCTATCCCAACTGCCCCGTGAACCGAGTGTTTCGCTTGGCCATTTCGGGGGGGGAGTTAAGAGTCACCTACATTGCTGTGGGTATGGAGTCATGTGCATGGCCAGACCAGGTGTTTCCTTCCCTTGAGGTTATTAGTGAATCATGGAGTAATAGAGATGTACAGCACGGAAACAAACCCTTTGGTCCAACTCATCCATGCTGACCAGATATCCTAGATAAATCTAGACCCAATTGCCAGCATTTGGCCCAAAACCCTCTAAACCCATCCTGATGCCTTTCAAATGTTGTACCAGCCTGCACTTCCTCCGGCAGCTCATTCCATACACGCACCACCCTCTGCATGAAAAAGTTGCCCCTTATGTCCCTTTTAAATCTTTCCTCTCACCTTAAACCTATGCCCTCTAGTTTTGGACTCCCCTACCCGGGGGAAAAGACCTTGACTATTCACCCTATTCATGCCCCTCATGATTTTATAAATTTCTATAAGGTCACCCCTCAGCCAGACAGGGTTTTTATTGAAACAACAATTGATGAGAGCAATGGTGGCTATGAAACAGAGACTGGCTTTGAATTCCAGATTTTTTTTTTTCTTTTTGTTGGAATTCCAGATTCTTTAATTGAATTTAAACCCCAACAGCACCTCTGGTGGGATCTGAACTCAAATGGTTGGTTAGTCAGAAACCAGGAATATACTTTTCTCAGGGATTTATCCCTGTGCACACAATCACAAAACTCCAGCCACACTGCTGACGTGTTCTCCATTGATTTATAAAGATAGATAATATTACATACACATAGAATATAAATCCATCAAACAACCTGTCAAGTTCTCAGCCAATTATGGATGGGGGCAGCTCCAACAACACTCAAGAAGCTTGACACCATCCAGGACAAAGCAATTCGCTTGACTGACATAACGTTCACTCCCTCTACCACCGACGCTCAGTAGCAGCAGTGTACACTATCTACAAGATGCACTGCAGAAATTCACTTAGACAGCACCTTTCAAACCCACGACCACTTCTATTTAGAAGGACAAGGGCAACAGATACATGGGAACACCACCCCCCTGCTAGTTACCCTCCAAGCCACTCAGCATCCTGACTTGGAAATATATCCCCGTTCCTTCACTGTCATTGGATGAATATCAAGAAGTTCCCTTCCTAATAGCATGAAGGGTGTAAATGCAGCATATGGACTGAAACAGTTCAAGAAGACAGCTCACCACCACCTCCTGCAGCTCAACTGGGGATCGGCATTAACAGCCAGTGACACCTATATCCCATGGAAGAACTTCTTAAAAAGAGTTGAGTATTGACATGGAGAAGGACATGGAGAAGAACATGGGAAACCAAAGGAGAAACAAAGACTCTCTCCGGATTCAGCTCTGGAATGTGTGAAGGAACGCTCTGGCCTTGGATAGGCTGCAGCACAGATGAAGCTGTATTCCCTCAACTTAGAAGTTTAATGGGTAATCTAATCAAGGTGTATAAGATGATTAAAAGATTTGATAGGGTCACTCCAGAAGAACTATCCCCTTGGGTGGGTTCGGGGGGGTGCAGGAGTCAGAGGGATCGAAAACAAGGAAGGAGCTGAGCTGGTCAGGGTGATGTCAGGGAGCAATGCTGCTGCACGTACAGCTGGCAACGTGCAGGTACACAGCTTCCACTTACAGACCTGAGAGGTCTGCCAAGCAGCAAGAAATAGTCGAGGGATTGCTGTTGCTGGTGGATCAACTGGAAATGTCATTATTGAGACAGACAGATATTCATTGGGTAAAGATAAATGCAGTTGAGATACAATCGGCAATGATTCAATCATTTGGTGGAAAGACTGGAGTCTGAATGAGCTCGCATGATCCCAAGTACAGAAAACCAGTGAAATCAGAAATGAGTAAAATAGAGGGAAGGGTACAGCACTGACACACAAATATGCAGAATGAGCAGTCAGAGCACCTCCAAACACCAAGGGAGTTCCATCAGAGGGTAAATGTAAATAAGTGGGCACAGCAGTGGGGTGGCAGGGGCTGGTTTGGAGATGGGTGGAGGGATCAAGTCAGAGTTTGATTGACCCCATGGTGGAACCAAGCAACCAATTATTTGGTTTGGTCCAGGTTACTCACCAAGTTGAGGCAGGAGATACAGTGCTGGGCCCTCCCAGTGTGGCACAGTGGCAGTGCCCCTGCCTCTGAGACATAAGGTCTAGGTTCACATCCCACCTACTCCAGAGGTGTGTCATTAATGGTCACAGGCTGTTGATCAAAATAACTGTACGAGCCTGAGATTTACTGGGGCACAGAGTCTAAAAATCAAGTGACTCTAAACTATGCCCAATTCTGGGCACCACATTTTACAAGGTCATCAAGATATTGGAGAGGGTGCAGAGTGAATTACTGACATTGGGACATGACACTGCAGTTCACGTAGAGAGACTGAGGTGGTGGTTAACGGGGGCTGAGTAGAACTGTTCAGAATCATAAAAGGTTTGGATGGAGTAAATAAATAGAAACGGTTTCCAATGGCAGCAACTGGGGTGGGGGGGACAGATTTAAGGTATTTGACAAAAACTGGAGGACAGATCAGCTTTTATGATGCTGGCAGTTTGTAATCTGGGACGCGTTGTCTGAAAGAAGCTTTAACTTTCAAAAGGGAATGAGTAAATATGGAAAGGGACAAAGTTTGCGAAGCTACAGGAAGAAAGCTGTGAGAGATGGATCAGTCTGTCTAGCAAAGAGCTGACACAGCCTCGGAGGCTTCATACCTGTAATAAGCTAGCTGCAGGACCACCTGGATAAAGGCATCTGGGCTCATCTTCTGCGACTTCACAAAGTCTTTTCCAAAGTGCTGGAACACGAAGCATTTTATATCCACATCACGCACCATCCTAGTGACAGAGATAGATAACTATTAAAATTGTCACTGTAAATATAACCCATTGTAGACCCTGAACCCTCTCAGCTCTCCTTGCAAAGTTCTCTGGGTCCTGTCAGTATATAATTTTACACTTCTTCCAGCAGGGGATGTTCAATAGCAATTTGAGACAGGCCCCCAGGTAATGTTATTTTCTCTCTGAAGCCTCCTATCCCACTGCCCAGAGCCTGATATCCAATTGCAGTGACACCACTCCCAACCCTAACCCTTAGTTGCTTTCCTTTGGGGAAATGTTGAATGAACAGAGAAAAGGGTTGGTGTAGCAGATTGCAACTACCCACTTAGTAATTAGAAAAAAAAATCCCTCCAAAATAATATGTAACACCTTCCCCAGGTGACTATAAGCAATTCTCCAAGTTAAGCACAAAAAGCAGGAGCGGGAGCAAGTCTTTCTGCTCCTTAAACTCACTCTGCTATTCACTAGGATCCTGTTAGAAACACATCTTTATGGATGATGAGAATTGGAAGATTTGGACAATTGCTGGGATGCAAAGTGTTTGCCATGTGGTTTTTTGGAAGTCAGAAATCAAAAGGTCAAGGAGAAATGAGACTTATTTCCTGTTTACTGGAAAAACTAGTAGTTTTGAGAGCTGACATCCCCAAAACTTCTAAAGAGGGATAAGAGATTATGCTGATGTCCTTAATTGCTAGACAAACAGAACGAGATTCAGAAGAAGCCTTAGCTGAAAGTTGTGTGACAACAGCCTCTGAACTGAAGTCATTGTGTTTGTCAGGATACCTTTGTCGAGTCTATTGGAAAAGGACCTCCAAGTTGGAAATAGTAAAATGTGTCGCTTCTGAAAACTGGGAGTTTGAAGAATATAGATACAAGGGAAGTATCACTCTCGATGAGCAAAAGATAACCTTTAAAGAAAACCAGCTGAAGAGATCTCTCAATGAAGTATTTTCTGTGAACCTGAGAATTTTCCAAAAGTCAATATCTCACCTTCTCAAATTCTGAATTGTTACATCAATTCAAAGACCTAGGTCTAACTGACCTTCCAAACAAAGAGAGTCTTCAATCGCTCTGTGACTCAAAGCAATCTGATCTGGTCAATAGGAAATCAAAGGAACTGTAAGAACTGAATCAATTCTACATTCCAGGCTTGAGCCCTCGACTTAGAAGTGAGTGTCGTTCCATTTTTTATCTGAATTAGTAATAACTGCAGAGTTGTGTTTCCTCCCGTTTCTGTGCATTAGGAGAACGTGCTGGGATAAAGTGAGAGTATAGTTCAAGTCTGCAAAGTAGCTACTGTAACTGATTTTGCCACTTGTTTAAAGAACAAGTTTGTTTGAATAAACAAGTGGTTTTGAGTTTTTTGAAGGAATTTGATCAAGTTTATTTTGTTCAGTAAAATAATTGACCATTTTGCTAATAAAATAAACTATTGACACATTGGTGCAGCTTCTGATTGGAAATCCATCTTAGCTTCATTTTCTTGCTCTATCGCCACATCCCTTAATATTCAGGTGTCCAAAACTGCATCAACCTTGTTCTTGAATCTACTCAATGACTGAGCATTCACACCATCTGGGGTAGAGAGTTCTGAAGATTCACCCTCAGTCTTAAATGGTAATCCCTTATTGTGAAACTGTGACCCATATTCTAGACTCCCCCAGCTTCTGTGAAACAGCCTCTTGGCATCTTCCCAGTCAAACCCTGTCGAAGGATTTCAATGAAATCACCTCTCTTTCTTCCAACCTCCAGAGCGGGCAGATCCATTCTAACCAATTGTGCCTCCCAATGGAACCTTCCCATTTCAGCAATCAGTCTGAACTGCGCTATACATCCGCAATAGCTAGAATCTCTTTCTCCAGGTAAAGGTGATGAAAACTGTAAATTACACTCTAGCTATGATCATATGAACATACAAACCGTGAGCTGGAGTAGGCCATTCGGCCCCTTGAGCATGCTCCACTATTCAATAAGATCACAGCTGGTATGATTACTTCACATTCCCACCTATTCCTCCAGAACTTCTCACTCCCTTCCTCATCAAAGGTCCATCTATCTCTGCCTTTGAACACTGCTTCAACCACCTTTTGAATCACTTGTGTGGGGAAAAAAAAATCCCTCTTGTTTTATTCCCTTGTGGGACGTTGGCATTGCTGGCTAGGCTTCTGTCTTAAACAGTCTCACCAAAGCCCCGAACAAGCAGCAACCATCCTAATGTGAAATGATATCATCAAGCCCTCATCGTGGCTGGGTCAAAAATCTGGAAACGTCTTTTGGGGGGGGGCTCGGTGAGTCTTTATATCCATATCACGCACCATCCTGGTGGCACGGTGGCTCAGTTGTTAGCATTGCTGCCTCACTGCACCAGGGGCCCAGGTTCAATCCCACCCTCAGGTGACTGTCTGTATGGAGTTCTCCCCATGTCTGTGTGGGTTTCCTCCGGGTGCTCCGGTTTCCTCTCACAGTCCAAAGATGTGCAGGTTAGGTTGGCAATGCTAAATTGCCCAGTGTCCAGGGATATGTAAATTAGGTGGGTTACAGGGAAAGGGTAGGGGGATGGGTCTGGGTGGGATGTTCTAAGGGTCGGTGTAGACTTGATGGGCTGAAGGGCCTGTTTCCACACTGTAGGGATTCTATGATGCCTAATGCACCGAGGGTGGCCCTACTCCACACAGACTGCAGTGGTTCAGGATGGTGGCTCCCCACCACAAACCCAGGGCAATAAATGACAGGTTTACTACAGCAATGCTCACAGTCTGAGAACCCAATATTAGGAGGAAACTCACATGTTGAGGTTCTGTTTCGCTTTCTCAATGTCTCTCTTTATATCAGGCGTGATGTTGAAACGGAGCTTCCGAGGCATGGCCAATGGAATCATTGGAGAACGAATCATCGCCGAGGTGTTGCTGGGGAGACACCAAATGTTCATTTAGTTACTGATTTCACAGACTCTGCAGAACAGCAATAACTTATTCAAACATTTCTGAGGAAGGGTCCCGACCCGAAATGTCAGCTTTCCTGCTCCTCTGATGCTGCCTGGCCTGCTGCGTTCCTCCAGCTCCACACTGTTATCTATGACTCCAGCATCGGCAGTTCCTACTATCTCTGAGTCATTCAAACTATCTGCTCTGTGCTGGTGTTTTTGCTCCAATCCTCACCATCTCAGCCACTACTTTATCCTTCTGTTCCTTTCTCCCACGTGTTTATCCACTTCCCCCTAAATACATCTACACCATTCACCTCGACCATACCAAGTTCTGCAATGTCATCATTTTGAGTAGAGGTTGCTCCTGACTTCCCGACTTGGAATATTGGCACGACAGCATTGCAAACTGAGAAGGATGGTTTGTGGTGTGTTGGCTCACTGTGCAGGAGATGGACCTTGGCACAGCAGTCTCTACTACCCTGGCTGCTAAGGAAGGCTGTGAGCTGGGAAGGAGCACGATTTGGAGGAAAACGCAGCTGGTCTAGTTAGAATGCTTGCAGACAATACAAAAATTGGTGGGGTTGTGGATAGGGAGGGGGATTGTCAGAGGTCACCGCAGGATATAGATCAGTTGGAGGCATTGGCAGAAGAATGGCAGAAGGAGTTTAATTCAGACCAATGTGAGGTGATGCATTTTGGAAGGTCAAGTACAGGTGGAAATTATACAGAACCCTCAGGAGTATTGATATGTAGAGGGATCTGTGTGTATAGATCCACAGATCACCGAAGGTGGCAGCGCAGGTAGATAAGGCTAAAAAAGGCCTATGGCATGCTTGCGTTCATTGGAAGGGGCATTGAGTATAAGGATAGACAAGTTATGTTGCAGCTTTATAAAACTTTAGTTAGACCAGACTCAGAATATTGTGTACTGTTCTGGTCACCACACTACCAGAAGGATGTGCACGCTTTGGAGAGGGTACAGGAAAGGTTTACCAGGATTTGCCTGGTATGGGGTATTTTAGCTATGAAGAAAGGTTGGATAGACTGAGTTTGTTTTCACTGGAACGCAGCAGGTTGAGGGGTGACCTGATAGAATTTTATGAGATTGTGAATGGCATGGATAGAGTGGAATGTATGAAGCTTTTTCCCAGGGTGGGGGTGTCAATTACAAGGGGACACAGGTTCAAGGTGCTGGGCAGTCAGGTGGGGATGTAGTTTATAAGAGACATGAGAGGCACATCTTCCACACAAAGGGTGGTGAGTGCCTGGAACGTGCTGCCAGAGGAGGTGGTGGAAGC
>NC_063359.1:39973341-39981767 GCF_021869965.1 Rhincodon typus | reverse complement strand
GGAACAGCAACTCATATTCTGCTTGGGAGCCCTGCAGCCCAATGGTATCAATGTGGACTTCACAAGCTTCAAAATCTCCCCTCCCCCTACCGCATCCCAAAACCAGCCCAGCTCGTCCCCGCCTCCCTAGCCTGTCTTTCCTCCCACCTCAAGCCCCACCCCCATCTCCTACCTACTAACCTCAGCCCGCCCCCTTGACCTGTCAGTCTCCCTACCTGCCCACCTACACTCACCTTTACTGGCTCCATCCCCACCTCTTTGACCGGTCTGTCTCCTCTCCACGTATCTTCTCCTCTATCCATCTTCTATCCGCCTTCCCCTCTCTCCCTATTTATTTCAGAACCCCCTTCTCCTCCCCCATTTCTGAAGAAGGGTGTAGGCCCGAAACATCAGCCTTCCTGCTCCTCTGATGCTGTTTGGCCTGCTACGTTCATCCAGCTCTACACCTTGTTATCTCAGATTCTCCAGCATCTGCAGTTCCTACTAACTTTGAAATATAGAGCCTTTTTCAAATTAGAAACAGCAAGAATTTGCACTTACATAAGTTTTTTATATTTATCCAAAATATATTTACACATTATAGCCAAGACTATAGGTGCCAATCTTGAAATGGCTTAAACTGCCGTTCATGGTCATGCTTTCAGTTAATTGCTGAATTCTCGCACTCTAGAAAACCCTCTTGAATTTCACTGCCTGTCTTCCCTCTTTATTTTGTAAAGATACTCCTTAAAACTGAGGGGAGGCAACGACCCAGTGGTATTATTGCTTGGTAGTTAATCCAGAGACCCATGTAAAGTTCTGGGGGACCCAAGTTCAAATCCCACCGTGGTAGATGGTGGAATTTTAATTCAATTAAAAAAATCTGGAATGAGTCCACTTTCAATTATGAATCCGTCTGGTTCACTAATGTCCTTACCTGGACTGGCATACATGTGACTCCAGACCCACAGTAATGTGGTTGTTCCTGAACTTCCCTCTGAGCAATCAGAGATGGGCAATAAATGTTGCCTACCCAGTGAAGTCCTCACCCTGTGAATGAATAAAACATATACCGCTGACCAAGATTTGGCTATCCCCTTGTTCGGCTCAGTATCAATCTCTGTCCTATGAATAATCTTTGGAAATTTTATTACATCAAAGGAGCTATGCAAGTGCAAGATTTTGTCTGTCAATTAATTAACTCATGGCTTTTAACTTCACCTACATGTCTTCATTCTGTACCACTCAATACCCTTGCCTAATAAGCAAATCCACTTACAGACGTATTTGTTCTTGCAGTTTTGTTTTTTTTAATTGAAATGTATTGATGGATACAGGACAGCAGCGATTACTTTAAAAATAAAAACAAAATTCTTAAGGTAACAAGTTTTACATCAAAAGCAATAATTCACACAAAAAAAAGGAAGAGGCACACATTTATATAATTAAAGAATGACCACTTCAGACATTTTTCCCATTCTTTTCTGCTCTTAGCCCCCAACTTACCACAGACCTCTATTTTTTAATAAAAATTTTAATAGCAGCTTCAAAAGACTGAACCCACAACTCAGTTCAAAATGGAACCAGTCCAAGTCTCAATACAAGACAAACTTAATTCAATTCCAGACAATACAACAATTTTGCAGTAAGTCATTAACAAAACTAACCAGAAACCTTATGAAGACTAGAAACTATAAAATTCATGGTCAACAGAATGGTGGCAGGAAGGGATAGCATCGACAAGTATCTGGATCAGCCTATAGTGGTTGTGTGCTAGAGTGAGGGGAGACTCTTCAGATGTTGGAGCTAGTATGGAGTCAGCCTAGACATGTCTTGGCTTGGCGACTGGTAAAGAAAGACCTAGTATTTATATGGTAATTTATGGTGATGTTTTAGTCTATACTACAGCACTTGCTCTGATATCAGTTACTTGTCCAGTGAGTTCATTTCAGTCCGGTTTAGTGAAGGCTTCCCCTGTTGTTGCTGTTGCAGCAGCTTCTTACGACAATGTACAAGTCAAAGTATTTATTTATGCCTTCAGCACCTCGCAATGCTCTCAAATGGTGTCACTGTTTACAGGAATCAAAATTGTGATTTGATTGGAGGGAAACCGGATATGTGCAGAAAATTAGAAAGTTAAAGAACTGAAATTGGGTCCAATGCATCCACACTGTCAGATTGTCACTGAAGACTTCTTTCTCCTCCTCCTTCCATATGTAAAAACCATATTCCGACCTTTACCTCCCCACAAATTGGGGAGGGTGAGTAACTTGCTCCAGACCAACTCCTATGCTCACTGAAAGGAAGTGTACAAACGTGGCAAGAAATTATTCTTCCCCTCTATTTCATTTTATGTTCCTCTCCTCCACTCTTCCTGGGCACCACACTCTCATCACTTCTACTCTCACCACCAGCATTTACAGTTCTACAGTTCTCCTAACTTGGCTCCAAACTTGCAGGTTGCATTTTCATAATGCATTCTATGAGGTATAGTTTACAAAACATACCCCTATTCTGAAAGCCAATGAACTCCACTCCCACACACAAAGGGTGACACACACAATCCAAGTGCTCAGAAAGTGCCTAATTCTCTTACACAGTAGCCTGAACCAGATATAATTGGTACACTGGGCTTTCAGAAAGAGCTACAGGTAGATTTAATAAAATTCATACTTCTGTAAGCACAGAGTTTGGAAAAATGGTGTCTGCTGGTGCACTGTGTGGATCAATGAGGTTCTTTAGCTTACTTGGGATTAATAACCTTACTTGGGATGACCTGGCTCAATCAATACTGAAGTAAACACATCTTTTCTAAACCTGATTCACATTTCAATTCCCTCAAGTGAAAGTAATATATTGGAATTAACAGAACAAAATCCAACTACGGCTTGTTACCTTTGTAAACAATAAAATTTTTGCAAACAGTAGGCTGAGGAGCGAGTCCAACCTACAGGTTTGATAACCTCAAGATGAAAAGAACAGCGCCCAATACCAGAAGTGCCACTGGCTTGTGTTTTAGCTATATGGCAGTGTGTGGCATTTTACTTTTTAAAGTGAACTTTTAATTGAGGGTTGAAGATTAAAGCAATACCTTGCTCGAAGGCCACTCAAGGAATGCTCTAACCAGTTGCACTAGCCCACATGGGATACGGTCTACACGAAAAGCAAGAGACACACTTTACAATCGGCACTGAACTAGTGACAGTGAAGTGGGATGAGGCCTTGAATATCTAGAGTCACTGCTAAAGACATCAAACGAAAACAGGGCAGCAATCAAAACCAAGAGAACATTAAATTTAAAGTCACCAAAAACAACTGTGAATGCAAAGCAGAGGATGTTATGATCGCATTATACAGAGCTATGGTCAGGTCACATTGCAAAGGCAACATTCAGTTCTACCCAAATCACTGTTCAAGTGTAGCACGCTGTTCTGGTCATGGGCAACAAGATAAAAATTAAATATTGTCAGGAGTTTGGACAAGAGAAAAGGAATTAGGTGACTACAGCTTTTCAGCCTGAAAGAGGAAGCTAGCCTATAAATGTATAATATTAAATACTACAGAAAAGGTTACATCTATATATTACTTTAAATTCAATGTTAGGAATAGGACATAGGTTCAAACTGGCTTATTAACTGCAGGACTACTATCAGCAAGCTTTTCCTGCAAAGAAGTGCTGACACTGGGAAATTTCATCCCAGTAAAGATTTGGAAGCTGAAATACTAGAATGATTTGAGAAATCACGCTGCCCGTGCAGGATATACTCTGATGAAGAGTCATCTAGACTCGAAACTGTAGCTTGCTCTCTCTCCACGGATGCTGCCTGACCTGCTGTGATTTCCATTTTTTGTTTTCAGTACAGATTCCAGCATCTGCAGTGATTTGCTCCTACACTTGATTGAATAATGGGCACCTTTATCCACAATTACCTTGGTGAGCTCGAATCACAAGTAGTTGCTCATTAGAGAGAGCGGGGCAGAAACAAGCTGTCTGACAGTGGGCTGCTTCTAAATGGATTTCCATCGCTTTCTCCAAGTTGGTAGGAATAGAATTACCACTGAATGACAAGAATAATGCTAGCTCGCACTTAGGTAAGCCCACAGATGTAGGGAGCAGTAAGATCTACAAGCAACAAAGGAGGCATGGCAAGCAATGGCCATATTACCTACAAATCATTGCCAAACGCACATTCGAAGTGCAACAGCAATGGGAAGTGCTGTGACTTTCAGCAACTACTAGAATGTATTACTGTCCCACTCCAGAGTTTCAGGGACAAATTCTAGGCTGACACAACTCATACATCACTGAGGAAGTACTGCACCGTTGCAGATACTTTAGATCTGTTGAACTAATAAGCCAGAGCCTCCTATCATCTATTTAGATGGACGGTTCTCCTGGCACTATTCTGAATTGCAGCAGGCGCTAGGGCCACTATTTAGCCCTCAATCAACTCACATGCAGAAAAGAAAGATTATCCCATTTGTGGGATTTTGCTGTGTGTAAAACAACTCCAGTATTTTCTATATTACAACAGTGACCACTCTAATAAGTACTACAATGGCTGTGAAATATTTTGGGACTTCTGAGCTCATGAATTCTGTTATGGCAACGTATACCCTCTCTTTAAAAGGGATACAATTTTACAAAGTCAGCAACTCTAGTCTGGGCCGAGATTAAAGGTGGAGGTGGAGGAGTTTGGAATTTATTCGGCCCAATCTTAAACAAAATAAAGTGCAATAGCAAATCTGATTTCTACATAACCAAATTGGCTACAACCTTTCTTAAAAAAAGAACAAACAAAACAATTAAACTTTTATTGAGCATAACGACTTACTGACATATGACCACAAAATAAAAAAGCCTGGCTGCTCACAGTACAATTTTCAAGCTGGCTCATAACTGGTGAGCCGACACAGACTCGGATTCAAAGTGTCCCTCTTCGATCTCATTCTATCAAGTACTCTCATGTCAAGTATATCTTCTATTAAGATGCAGAGTCTAAAAGGCTTGCTTCACGCACAATGATGCACTTCAACACCAAACTGCAGTAATCCGACTCCAGTCTCCGTTGTAGGGACATGAACCCTCACTCATTAGGGAAGCACGCTGCCCCAAACTCACCATGCCCAGAAACCTCATGCCTACCAGCCAGCCAAAATGGAATTTCACCTGGTCGGAGCTGGGGTCCCATACCAGGAACTGGAATACAGCCAATATCTTCACTATTACAGTCAGTCTCTCAAGCAGATACCTTCTATATATACATATCTATCTGCATTTTGTTATTTCTTTAACCTGTTTAACACTTCTAATGGGAATCTCCTCTAGATAATGACTACTGTCTGTAAAGTATTTTTCCAAAATTCAGCAACCACTTTGTTCCCTGAACAGTGTGTTGCAAATACATGTCCAGAACTCCACTATTTTTCCATAAGCCTCAATGACAATTCAAGAAGAAAAATCAGAAATTTCAACACATTAGAAATCACTGCTTAAAAGTTCTATTTTTTAAAAATACCTTAATACATTCAGTAGTCCTTTGATAATCGAAAGGAAAAGATATAGTGGCTAATTTATGAGGAGCTTCCATGTCACATTGTTGGAAACAAGAAATCCGACAGTTAAACTGAATTTGCCAGAGCAATAATCAGTATTTATCTCAGGAACCGATTGCATCAAGGGACTTAGTTTGGTTTGAAATGCCAAAGCTCAAGCAGAAAAAAATCACAAAACCCAACACTGAGCCCCTCCTTTCAGAAGCACACACACTCCTGTCTATCTTACCATGAGTAGTCTCACCTTCTATAAGTGTTGGTGTAGCACAATCCTAGTCACTCCAAAAGGCAGAAACAGAGTTTTTGTTGCTGACTCTGTTCACCATAAACAGATTTGTTCCAAGTCTCTGATACAATAGTTCAAACAAAAAAAACCTACTTCAGGTTGAAATCATCTATTGATCATAAAACATTGATAACAGATACATCAGGCCTGTTTATTTGGAGGGTTTAGGAGTAATCTAATTATATAAACCTGAGCACAATAAGCAAGTTGGACTTCTAAACAGTTCTGATGTACACTAAGAGAACCCTCCTCTCATCCCCTGCCTCTCACAGTCAGCCAGTATTATTTGGGCAATTAAATACTCAACAGCAAGGACCGTGTCTCTCTAGGGTACAATGTACTCCTGGACTGGCACAGGGAGATTAGGGACACGAGTGAGAGATACGATTCATCAAAACCTACTCCCATCACAGCATGAGGCATTCCTGGAGGTAACACAGAAGTGTGAAATCCTGTGAATGTAATTTCTTTCTAAAAAGCAGTACAAATTCACTTAAAAGTCTGATTTAGACTTTGAACCCACATTGAAATGTTTCAGAAGATTTGCTCAACTGAGTCCATCCCTCACAAAATTAAAATTATTACACATTAACAATTCCAAAAGGAACTCAAGATCTAATGAGGAACAATTTCATTACAAGATTCTCCAAGAGTTTTTCTCCCCTGCCAAATTCTTTCAGGTAGTGTGTCAGTTTAGGGACAAAGATCCCACATGTCAGAGGATCTTAGAGATGGAAGCAATGGTCACTCTTATTTTTCCTTGTTTGAGCTGCCTGTTTATTGCATTGCAAGACCGTGTGCATGCTAGAGATAAAATTGGTTGCACGTGATCTGCTTATGATATTGCAGTATATTCCAGCTTGTGGTGTACCCACATAGACTTAGGGGAACAGAGGGCAGAAGTGAGCAAGTCACCCCTTCTCATGAATGGTAGAATGAAAAAATATGAGAAACAGGATTATTTCTCCAGCAAAATGCAGTGTGGGGTGAGTAACTACAGAATAGTAGTTGAGAGTCACAACAATCCTCATCATTTGTAGCAGTGTGGTCTCCATGTGTGACTGACAGGGGATTTAATCAATTGCTGCTATTCTGGTTGGGAAAGTGGGGTCACTATTTGCAGCTTTTTCTTAATACCCTGACGATTATTACTCTCATCTTCCAGAGAGTACAGGGAGAAAGTCACATTTTCCATGATTCAGTTATATTCCACCCCCCCCCAAAACTGTGTCCTGTAGTGTTCCCACTGAAGGTGGTGGATGGTAGCACGGGTAACAGTACATTCACTGACAAGAATGACTTTAAAATCAGCTTTTTTTTTCCCCCCCAAGAGAAAGGTAAACAAAATTAGTTACTTGCTTTTTTAGGCTCAATGTTAGTCTTGGGCACTTGAAAAAAAAAAGTGCTTCAAAATTTCAAGCATTTAGCCTTTTGTGCAAGAGTGGTCAAGAAATGGGTTCCTCGTGTACTCCATCATTCTATAAATTTGACAGTGCTGTGCTGGGTGATGAGAAGTGAGCAGGCACAAGCAATGGATAGGCTTTTCCCTCTTGAGGCAGGAGGTGTTAATGCCATCTGTAGTGCTTCAGTATACAATCCTGGACATCTATCACTCTCAACTCATTTCCTGATTTATACAGCTCAGCAACAGACCAGGCAGTGCAGTAAACAAACTATACCACAGAGGGGCACTGTTGCATCAAGTTGATAGAACAAGGCTGATTCTACACCACACGCCCCCAAAATAAACACAAAGTGGAGGGAAGTGTACTTTTAATCCTGCAATCCTCAGGTTTTGCTATCAAAGACGCAGCCCTCCATCAGCTAACATCTCTGCAATGCATTAGATTCCCAAAGAATAATGTGTCATTCTTCCTGTCCCCAAACAATGCCACATCAAAACGCTGATATTCAAAAGAAAGGGCCAACTGCAATGTGTGGGGAGTATTCGGATCAAGACTCTTAATAATCTCCTCAAAACAGAGATGGGAGTGGGGAGGATGGGAAATCATCCAGGAATCAGACACAAGTCACTGATTCTTAGTGCCAAGTTGTTATGATTTGTTTCTTCCAAAAATTAATCACTTTTGTTTTATTTAAAAAAACCTGTGTGTCCAAGTTTCATACAAGACTGGCCTCTTCCAAAGGTCCATTGTCAGTGGGTAATGTCCCATTCATTTCTGTTATTGCATCAACGCCCAGGTAGCCAAGGAGAATCTCACTGCGTCTGCGTGACAATTGCACAATGTCGTCCGCCAGTGAATTCACTGTAGTGTATCGCACTTTGTCCAAATCGAACATGTCCTTCAAGTACTGAAGTATTTGTTGCTATAAGACAAAGCAACAAGTGCGCATAAAAAACAATATTCAAACAACAAACATGTTGTATAGCATACAGGAAACATCCCTATTTACCCTCATTTCCTCTGAATTACAGAATTTCTTTATCTATTTCTGCATTGTATTTTTAAAAATCATTCAATTACTGTATTGCACAATTGCTGTCATAACACCAGGTTCCACTAGGTGGCAATATTTAGCAAAACAATTCTAACTTCATTAAAGTAAATTTCCAGCAAAGACAGAAAATGTTGGAGAAACTCAG
>NC_063359.1:39962504-39973241 GCF_021869965.1 Rhincodon typus | reverse complement strand
AGGGTCCAGACCCGAAACGTCGGCTTTCCTGCTCCTCTGATGCTGCTTGGCCTGCTGTGTTCATCCAGCTCTACACCTTGTTATCTCAGATTCTCCAGCATCTGCAGTTCCTATTATTTCTGTTAACGTTTTGAGTCTAGTATGTGAAATAACTCCACAGAGGCCAGTATCCTGTCACCAAGTCGCCCTTCATTTACACGTGGAGATTCCTTGACAACTGTCCAGCTCCAACAGAGCCAGCTCTCAGAGTGAACAGAAGCTCTGAAACTCCCACTTATATCTGTCAACCAGCGCTCCCTGTCCCCAAACAGTGAACTCATATTCTAGGAGGTCCACCTGGCTGACCTTGTTACAATCACTACAGAAGTCTTCAGACGTGAAATGGATTGGAAAATGGTGTAGAGGAGCAGCAAGGGGAACAGATTGTATGGTGGCCCAGTGCAAAAGTCAAAGGGGTTGCTAATTATTGTGAAAGCAGAAACATTAGCAGCTCATACCTTTCCCCCATCAGCAGCAACATCAAAGTGGTCGGGACATGGAAAACATTGTTTTACTCGAAAACCCCTGCCACCCTCTCCATTCTCCCTCCAACTGCAAGGAACGTCCAAAACTATGGAATCACGCTACCCCCCCCTACAAGATGGCATCACCCTGTGCTTTGCAATGATGTGCGGTAGTACAGTCTCTTAGCAGTGACCAGCATAATTTTGATTTAAACCTATATTGCTGTTCCATTACCAGTGAGTCAACACATGGACTGCAGTGGTTTAAGAAGTCAGCCAACTTTCTCAAGGGACAACCAAGGGTGAATAATAAATGCCTGTCTTGCCAGTGACATCCTTAGTCCTGGAATAGTTTTGATCTTACATTACAAACAAACAAATAAAATTATTAATGTTGTGAAGATCCTGGGGTAAACACCCTTTGCCCTTCTCTCCAATACAGTGGGTGACCAAGGAGATTTTAAAAGAAGCCTCTCACCTTAAATATAGTGCAAACTTCACAGAGATGTTGTTTTGGTCCAAGAAAGCCCCAGGCAAGGACAGGACTCACGTGCTCCGAAATGGAGTAAAAATGGGAAATGAAGCCATCAGGGACCTGCAGCCATGAGGTAACACATTGTAATCACCACTTAAAACTCATCTTCAGAACATCATTCCTTTTAAATTTTGGGCCAAATTTTATTCCCATTTCACACAAGCTCACAGTGTACCCCACACATTGTGGGGGGAAGTTTTTATAATCATTGGCTCATTCACCCCCAAGCTCCCTCTGTTTACTGACCTGCAACAGTCGCCTTTTTGCTTTTAACACTGACCAACAAGCTGTGGCAAGGGCCTGTGGAATTCAAGAAATCAGAAGAGTCAAAACACAGTTTTTTTTAAAAATTATTTTTAAGGGATGGAGATGTTGCTGCCCATCCCTAATTGCCTTGAACTAAAGGAAACGCTAGGGCTATTTCAGAGAACTGTGTTAATAGTCAACCACATTGCTGCTGCTCTGGAGTCACATGTAGGACCAACCAGGTAAAGGTGGCAGATTTCCTTCAAGTGGAGTTCTTATTCCCCTGCAATCAATGGTGTTTACACGGCACATTGAGTCCAGCCTTCAATTCCAGATTTTATTAAGGAATCTAATTTACATGCCATGGGACTTCCCCTATTACTCCTAGAGTATTAGCCTGGGTCTCTGAAACACTAGTCCATAGTGCCATCATCGTTTCCCCGCACCCTGCATCTCCCTCACCCCATTATAAAGTAAGAAGAAAAGATAAGTGTATCCCAGTTCGCAAAGGTGAAGATGTGTGATGGCTGTCAGAGAATCTGCTCTGCTAACTGCTGGCCAAATTCATATGTCCATGCAGAATAAACGTACTCAATAGAGATAGAGCAGCAACAGTCCTTGATTACCATGGTTTTAAATTGTGTTTGCAGCATAACACAAATTTTACTTTACTACCCATTATTCCACTAACGCAGACTTGACTCTCAATAATGCGATTATTACCGATCACCAATGAGCTGACATATATAAGCAATGCTAAAGGTGGCCTTTCACAGATGATTTATTCCCACACCTCAGAATACATTATGACTTTTCTAAGTCTCTGTACTTGCTGTTGCAACCCACCCAGCTGTGCCTGGGACTATTCCCATCTTGATTTTCTCCACATTGTTCGTAGTTTCATAACTGGTGATAAATCTCAAGTGTAATTGTCATGATCTTTATTTCAAAATGCCCAATAACAGGAGGGCATTGATCAATTTCATTCTGTAGTAGCAGGAATGGAGGCAGCATTATTCACTAAATTGTGGCATGATGGCAGCAGCAGGGAGATCCAACCTGTTATAAAAAATGTCTGCTGACATCCGGGAACATAACCCTAACATTTACATGGGTTTCTATGGGAATAAATCTTTCCAACAATAGTTTTGCTCAATGTAGTGATTTTCAACAACATAACAGCTGCATTATTCAAGGATTACCTGTACTAAGTCTTTTGTTTCATAAAAAAAGTAAACAAAGCTCTTTTGAACTAAATGGCTTAAAGAAAATCTGGCACATACTTTGTTAACTTTGGTCAGTATACATTCACGCGGCTAAAGTACGTACTGCACCTCTCCATGTAAATATGTGTCAATGTAAAACAGAGTCTCTGGCCACTGGAGACACTGCAACGTCCGCGGGCTGGGTAGCCAGAGGGGTTGAAACAAGTCGGAGAGGGGGTAATTACAGTGTGACAAGTTAACTTGGACAGCTTCATTATAAATGTAAATATAACAATTTATAACAAAGACGGAATCAAAAATAAGGAGAGAATGCCTTGCTTTGAAATGGAGGCCGAATGGTCTCTGGGCACCCTGAATCAGTATCATTCCCCATCCTCAACCTTCACTTCACCAGGAAAATTAGGCCTGGTCACAGCAGAGAAAAAATAGACAGACACATAGGGCATATGATGGAAGGAAAGTGTGAGTAAAAGACTGGAAACATGAGATATGAGTAGTTAAACTCAATATTGGTCCAGAGCACCTTCAGTATCCTCCGACTCTGACACAGCCTCGAGACTCATGTTCTCTGGAGCGTTCTCGTGGTCAGGATGACCAACAGAGTTAGATTAGTTCATTTGTTTGCAACACATGTAGCTGGTGAATCACCTTTCCCACAATCATTGCACTGCAGTAATTCAACGTTTTTGAGAAGCGTAGTCCGCCGACACCTACACAACAGACAACAGGAAGACAACACATACAGAGACTCCAGTCACCCTTCCATACATGAAGGGAATATCTGAAATGACCACCAGGTTACTCCGCATCCGTGCCCCCCCTCCCCTCCACCCCCGCAAGGAATCATGGTAGCCCACAAACCGACAGCTACTGATGAGAATAAAGAATCCGACAACTACAACTAACAGAACCAATGTTATTTACACAATCAAAAACAAAGTTGCTGGAAAAGCTCAGCAGGTCTGGCAGCATCTGTGAAGGAAAAAACAGAGTTAACGTTTCGGGTCCGGTGACCCTTCCTCAGAACAGAGTTCTGTTGAGTTCTGAGGAAGGGTCACTGGACCCGAAACGTTAACTCTGTTTTTTCCTTCACAGATGCTGCCAGACCTGCTGAGCTTTTCCAGCAACTTTGTTTTTGATCCTGATTTACAGCATCAGCAGTTTTTATTTACAAGATACCATACAAAGACTGCCAAAAACATTACATAGGGCAAACCGGAAGGAAACCAGCCATCAGGATTAACGAAAACCAACTAGCTACCAACAGACATGACCAACTATCACTCACTTCAATACACATGGACAGAGAGGGACACCAATTCGACTGGGACAATGTAGCCATCCAAGGATAAGCCAAGCAAAAACACACACGAGAATTCCTGGAGGCCTGGGACTCAAACTGGAACTCCATTTACAAACATGTACAGCTGCACCCCATATACCAATCACTGAGAAACAAACCCGGAAGTGATGCCACCCACTCCAGCAAACCGAAACACAAATAACAAGTGGGACAGAACACTGACACTTCACCGGAGGCACAATGATGTTAGCGAGTATGGTGACGAAACGCCTGCAAACAAACTTCCCAGCTCGGTGAGCAAGTCAACAATCGCAGTGCAGCAATGCAGATCAATGTCACTTACCGTCTCCTTAAAACTATCTGAGAGCCAACGGTTCCGTAAAACAGCAACCACAGATGAAGGAGGGTTTTCCAAGTCTTCAAAGGCATCCATCAGAATGAAATCCAATACAATATCAAAAAAGCTCATGCACACAACCTGTAGATATAAGTTTTCTCCCATGAGTGAAAGAAATGGCATTTAAACCACCTCACATAACCTCATGATGTCACAAACTGCTTTACAGACAATTCTGTTATAGGAAACAAAGTGTGAGAAAGCAAGGTACAAAAGCAGCAGCAAGATGATGGCCAGATAATCAGTTACTAATGATTCAACGAGAGCGAGAAGGGCCATTCAGCCCAACTTGTCTATGCTCCACATACCTTCATTTCACCCTATCCCAATATCATCCTATCCCTTTCTCTTTCGTGTTTATCCAGCTTCCCTGTAAATGTGTTAACAGTATTTGCCTCAACCACCCCAAAAGACATTTCTCCTAAATTCCCTACTGGAATTAGCAGCAAACACAATTAAATTGATGGTCCCTAGTTCTGGTCTCCCTAGGAAGTGGTAACATTTCCATCTTTAAGTAGAGATGGGAAACATAGGAACATAGAAAATAGGATAAGTAGTAGGGTCATTCGGCCCATCAAACCCATTCTGCCGTGCAACATGAACATGATTGATCCTCTCTCTCGTTCATCTGCACTCTCCCTTTAGCTTCCAGTAATTTCTTTCTTTCCTAAATATAGTCAGTGATTTGATCTCCACAGCAATCTGTGGTAGAGAATTCCACAGATTCACTGCCCTGAATGAAGAAATTTTTTTTTCATCTCAATTCAAATGGCGTTCCTCCACATGTCCCGTGACCATGACCCCTTGTTCTAGACCCCCATAACGAGGACTCATAATTCACAAAAGAAGGTCACAGTGTGAAATTAGGGTCACACAGATGGACACATACACCTTCACAGGGTCAATAAAGGCACGATTTAGGAATGCAAGGAATTCAGGTTAATCAGATCTGATTATCCCTTGCACTTATGAAATAAATATTTCACTCGTTCTACAGCAAGAAATGCAAATGTTCCACTCCAAAGTTCACCCCCCAGCAGTCTGCCTCTCATTGGAGTTGACCCCTGTGGATGAACAATAAGGTTCTGTAAAACGTACAGCTCGTGTCATTTAAAATAAGCACATCAGCAAGGCACTGAATGGAAGTTCTCCTTCCGGTCCTAACCAGATAGCTACTAAAAAGATTTCTGGACCTACCCCTCGTCCCTCCAGCTCTCTCTTCGTTGTTGCCCAGGTCTCTTCCCTAGCTGCATACTGCAGCATTTCTTGGTAGGTCTCATAGAATCGATTCACATTCTGCAACAGGTAAAGAGGGTCAGGGATAGGAAGGGGAGGTTTTTCTTTTTATCACATTACAATGATGGGAATATCGGATTTAGCCACTGTTCCTGCCCACGTGAACCTCCTTCCTCAAACAGTTTAACTCTGTCACCAGAATCGCCCATCCCGTCACAGCTGGGAAACTGAGCAGTCAGCACCTCCTCAGGTTGCAAGGATAGTCATAAGACTGTTATATACTGCTCTTCCCACTTTACAATAGGGAAGATTCAACCTGTGAGGAAAAGGAATTGAGGTTGCTGGTCAATGATCTGAGCATGTGGAATTCAGGAGCTGTGTCCATTATCCAACAACAATATACTGCATAATTAAAAAGCCCCAAGAACTGTGGATGCTGGAAATCAGAAACAAAACCAGAAATTGTTGGAAGATCTCAGCAGGTCCTGCAGCATCTGTGGAGAGAAATCAGAGGTAACGTTTTGGATCCAGTGACACTTCCTCAGAACCTGAAGTAGGATTCACTGGGTTTGTTCTCCTTGGACAACAGTAGCTATGGGCAGATTTGATTGAGATAACAGGCCTGGATAGACTGGATGGTTCAGAACTTTTCCACTGGACCTGAAAAGTTAACTCTTATTTCCCTCCACAGATGCTGCTGGACCTGCTGAGATTTTCTAGCAATTTCTGGTTTTGTTTCAAAGTACACTGTAATCCAGGGTGTTACAACACCCATCATAGCCAGATAAAGATACCGAGTAGTTCAACTGTGCCGTCACACACTGACCTCTAATTTATTTGAAAGAAAAATTGAAAAACACTTGAATGAAACATCAGATATAAGTTGTTACACTATTTGATTCTGCACAGAATCACAGAAAGAGGCCACTTGGCCCATCATTTTGCTGGCCAAAAAAAATAAGCCACCCAGCCTAATCTCACTTCCCTCGTCCATTTCTATACAGATTATGGTTAAACCACCACCGGTCGTCTCTCTCTCTCTCTCTCTCTCCAAGATATAAGCCTTATGGTCTGGTACGACTATGACATCTTAACCATTTTTTACAAGACTTGAAAAAGTAAAGGGTTTCCTGCCCTACTGCCCTTTTAAGAAGCGACCCCAACCAGCCCCTAGGTAAGAATGTTTTTCATCTCCTCTCTAATCTACGCCTCCCATTCACCAACTCTGTTAGGGTAAACAGTTCCTTCCCTTCCAGTCTATCCAGGCCCCTCTCAATCTTGTACAACTCAATCAAATCTGGCCTCATGATCTTCTTGTCCAAGGAGAACAATCAAAGCAAATCCGATCTTTGCTCATGGCTGCAAATTTCCCGTCTTGGCCGCATCCTTGTTAATCCCTCTCTAGACCCTCTCCAGTGCAATCACATCGACAGCACATACAGCAACAATCAACAAAAGTTCCAGCAAGATAGGGTACACACAAAACTTAAAGGCTGCATGCTGCTTTAACACTCAGCCAGGACTGCCTGAAAATCCCAAAATCTATTCTCTTAATCTGACTGGGGATTGCTACTCTTCGTTGGAGAAATCCCACCCTCTATAACATCACAAAGTCCAAAATTACAGAATATCTGTGGGATTGGGCCTGGTGTTTTACCTTTCCTGCAGTGGACATCAGTCCAGTAATCATCTGCTTCCCAATTTCACTGAAGAATAGCTGGTTTGTCGCATCCTGCAGTAATACCTGTGTCAAAAACACGTTTTTGTTAGAAATGGAAGCAGCTCACAACCTGCATTGTGCGGGAGACTCACACTTCTAACATCATCTAATGTAACAGAAGCAGAAAATCCTGGAAATATTCAGCATTGCCAGGCAGCATGCACAGAGAGAGAGAGAAACAAAGGTAATGTTTCAGATTGTGTGAAAGACGTGGCCTGCTGATGGTTTCAGTATTTTGTTTTAATTTTTAAATTTTCAGCAATCACAGTATTTTGCTTTCGTATCGTCTAATACACCAGGTGCAGAGCAGCTACAGGACAGGGTTGAAGATTACAGTAGAAAATCAGACTTAAGTAAGTCCCTTACTAACTCATCTTTCCCAGTCCTCAACTAGTTAGGGATGGAATTATACTCTTTAACAAAAGGTACTTTCCTCAGCTCCCTCTTTATAACACAGGAATGTTATTAGAACATAGAACATAGAACTGTACAGCACAGTACAAGCCTCTCGGCCCACGAAGTTGTGACGAACTTTTACCCTAAACTTAAGGTCTATCTAACCTCCACCCCTACCTTATACTATCATCCATATGCCTATCTA
Organism: Rhincodon typus; assembly: GCF_021869965.1. Classification (NCBI taxonomy): domain Eukaryota; kingdom Metazoa; phylum Chordata; class Chondrichthyes; order Orectolobiformes; family Rhincodontidae; genus Rhincodon; species Rhincodon typus. Next base: position 39,965,474 of record NC_063359.1, on the reverse strand, counting down.
ATAGTCGCTTAAATGCCCCTAATGAGGCCGACTCCACTACCCTCTCCGGCAATGCATTCCATGCCCCTACCACTCTCTGAGTAAAGAACCTACCTCTGACGTCTCCCCTATATCTACTTCCACTCACTTTAAAACTATGCCCCCTCGTAATAGCTACCTCCACCCTAGGAAAAAGTCTCTGGCCGTACACTCTATCTATACCTCTGATCATTTTGTACACCTCGAATTATTATCTTAAAATTTCTTCCCTCTTCAGTTAAAGACACAGATTCTTGATGGGGTCGAGCTTCACCAACCATACAGTGCCCAATATATCATGTGCAAGTCTTTTTTTGAATGGCACCAATCCACGTCAGAGAACATCACAGTCAGACCAAAGCCTTGCCTCCCCATTTCATGTGAAAGCTGCAGACATCCAACTGGATAGCGACTAGGAGCAGGAAAACTGACTTATCATCATCCCAGCCCCTTGTAGCAAAGATTACAAAGTAACGTATTGGACAAGGAGGGGTAACCTTTCATCCAGTTAGCCTAGTCTTATAAATCTCTCCTCAGGCCACTGTCATTCTTGAACTAGCAGACTGGTGTTCTTTCTCCAAACTGGAATTCACCTATTTCTTTTTAAACTATGCCATGGCCCTCTGCCCCACTATCACTGCTAATGATAGACAGTACTCCATTAACGCACCAATTCTTACAAAAAATAAAGTTGCCTGAATTTCCTATTTTCTTTCAACTCACTAAACTTTAAACCCTGTCCCTAATTCTTGTCTTCTTTGAAGGAATAAACTTTAAGCATTTTGGAAACATACTTTAAAATACTTGATGATTCAAATAATTCTGAATTCCTCCACTGTTCCCAACCAGATTATAATTGAATCCATGTCAGAAATACTGACCCCACATCTCTCAAAGTGACACCATCTTTTTAATGTACCTCGTTTACTGTCCCTTCCTTCAACTGTCTGTATACATTGCAATCCAGCCAGGCTCTTTCCTGTAGCCCTTGCCAGTTTTAATTTAACCCAACTGTTAATAGGCAAGACATCAATGAGGGAGAACTCACTGTAACTCACACCACTACCTCTGGGGCTTCTCTATATTTCGCCAACATGTGCAGCTTCAGTGCAATTCAATGTCTTATGATGGACTTCTTCCTCTCTCTCTAGAAGTGACCAAACCTTATCTCCCTTTCACTATATCGCACTGTTCCCTGGGTTACAACAACAGGTAACCCTTCCCCTCTAACCAGCCAGATAAAGGCAAGGATGCTGACTCAACTATGTCCGTTGAGTTTACAGAAAGAGACCATTCAGCTAAATGCTCCACACAATTTCCTCCAACTTATGACAACTCACCCTATCACCATCCCTTCTATCCCTTTCTTTCCCAATGTCTATTGCTATGATCGCAGCTGATGTTGTTAAAGCCTAAAATCTAGCTTGGTAGATGATATTGTTTTTCTTTTCATTTTGACAAAGTAGTCTTTCACTGAAACAAACACAATGCTACAGATTAACACTAACACAACTTTATTTACAAAAAGAAAATATATAACTAAATAAACAAAATTAATTGACATATAAACACGTAAAAATTTCAAAATACGATACAAATACAATCTCATTAATCCTGACAGAATCCCAGTACAGTAATCAAATATCACAAGAATGCCTTTCTCTATCCCACATAGCGTTTGACTTAGCCGCAGCTTCATTTCCCAGTCTTGGGAATCTGTGAACCTCTTCATTGATTCATCATATAATTGAGCTGACATTTTCTCAGCTTCATAAAATGCCTTCAGGATTTTAACCAAACACTTCAGGTCTGGAACTTCTGAATAAGTCTCCTTACAGTGAGGTAACCTTTTTCTGAACAATTGTAAACTACTTCCCTCAGGAGCATCCGTTTCACACATCCAGCTTTAATGAAGACTCCCGCAAAATTGCCCCAAAGTGAAACTGAAGGCTTTTTGGGATAGTAGGAACTGCAGATGCTGGACAATCCGAGATGACAAGGTGTGGAGCTGGATGAACACAGCAGGCCAAGCAGCATCAGAGGAGCAGGAAGGCTGACGTTTCGGGCCTACACCCTCCTTCAGAAATGGGGGAGGGGAAGGGGGAATCTGAAATAAATAGGGAGAGAGGGGGAGGCGGATAGAAGATGGATAGAGGAGAAGATACATGGAGAGGAGACAGACAGGTCAAAGAGGTGGGGATGGAGCCAGTAAAGGTGAGTGTAGGTGGGGAGGTAGGGAGGAGACAGGCCAGTCCAGGGAGGACGGACAGGTCAAGAGGGCGGGATGAGGTTAGTAGGTAGGAGATGGGGGTGGGGCTTGAGGTGGGAAGAGGGGATAGGTGGGAGGAAGAACAGGTTAGGGAGGCGGGGACGAGCTGGGCTGGTTTTGGGATGCGGTAGGTGGAGGGGAGATTTTGAAGCTTGTGAAGTCCACATGGATACCATTGGGCTGCAGGGCTCCCAAGCAGAATATGAGCTTGCTGTTCCTGCAACCTTCGGGTAGCATCGTTGTGGCACTGCAGGAGGCCCAGGATGGACATGTCGTCTGCGGAATGGGAGGGGGAGTTGAAATGGTTCGCGACTCGGAGGTGCAGTTGTTTAGTGCGAACCGAGCGTAGGTGTTCTGCAAACCGGTCCCCAAGCCTCCGCTTGGTTTTCCCAATGTAGAGGAGGCCACAACGGGAACAGCGGATGCAGTATACCACATTAGCAGATGTGCAGGTGAACACCTGCTTGATGTGGCAAGTCTTCTTGGGGCCTGGGATGGGGGTGAGGGGGGAGGTGTAGCGCTTCCTGTGGTTGCGGGGAAAAGTGCCGGGTGAGGTGGGGCTGGAGGGAAGTGTGGAGCGGACAAGGGAGTCACGGAGAGAGTGGTCCCTCCAGAAAGCAGATAAGGGAAGGGAGCGAAAAATGTCTTTGGTGGTGAGGTCGGACTGCAGATGGCGGAAGTGT
>NC_063359.1:39948912-39962404 GCF_021869965.1 Rhincodon typus | reverse complement strand
CCCCTTCCCCTCCCCCATTTCTGAAGGAGGGTGTAGGCCCGAAACGTCAGCCTTCCTGCTCCTCTGATGCTGCTTGGTCTGGTGTGTTCATCCAGCTCTACACCTTGTTATCCCAAAGGCTTTTTCTCAAGTTATGGGCATTTCCCCCAAGTCAAATAAAAAAATTCCAGAATCCTCCATCTGAAAACCTAATACACTAGACTGCTTATTTTGTTCTCCCAGTGTAAACAAAACCCCATTACTCTCCATAAAGTCTCTATAATACGGTGTTTGAAAATAAATCATCATAGCTATAGAAATACTTACAGGCCAATCATTAAACTCCTTCAGACACACAGCCAAATTCACATGCCACTAACTCAAGTCCAAAATCTAAAATTAAATGTTAGTAAAACATAAAATACATGTACACTATGCATCTCAACTGCTCCCTGTGGTAGAATTCCACATTCTTTACCTAGGAGTCATGACAATGAATTATTTCTTATTTTTATGAATTCTCTTCTAGATTTATGAATGACTACCCTTGTGTTTCTTAGCTTTGCTCTCACCCTCAAGTGACAACATCTTCCCTACATTTACTGTATCGAGCTCCTTCAAAATTTTAAAAATTTCAATCAGGTCACACCCCCAAAAAACTTTTCTTTTCCTGTCTTGCAGCAAACGACAGACATTAGCTGGCCTATTGGTCCCAGTCAAACTTAGGAACAGGATCAGGACTGTACAACGTGGAGAAAATTCAGAAAACAAGTCCCTCACCTCATCCCCCTCCCTGATAGTCTATATATAAACACTTTGCGCGCACACATCTATGAACAGGGGAACTCCTCCTTGCACTCATCTAACACATCATTTGTCTCCTTCCCACAAATGAGCAGCCTCATCTATAGTTTTACCTCAAATGCCTGACGCACACAGTGTAGCTTCGCCAGGAAGTCCTCATCACTATAGCATTCCAGGAGCTCCGTTCTGAAACACACAAAATGGCTGTCAGCTTTACAAACAGGGACTGAAAAAGAGTTGAATCTGACAGACTGGCAGGCCGAACCCATCTCTGCCCTGTGCTCACTGCTGGGACAGCCCAGGACTTCAGCAAACAACAGCTGGTATTTATATAGCTTCCCCAAAACAATAAAATGACCTAGAGAGCTTCACAGCAGCATAAAATCAGACAAAATTTGACACCAAACAACGTAAGATTGCAGAAAGGTGGAGGGATTTAGGAAAGGAATTGTAGAGCTTGGGAGCTGAAGGAGCAGTCACCCAATAAAATGAGACAAAAGCAAATCAGAGATGCATGAAAGGCTGGAACTGAACCAAAGCAAAATTCTTCCAAGGCTGCAGGGAGGGGTTACAGTGATAGGGATGTGTTAAGCTTCAAACGATGAGAACAAGGCTGAAAATCCTGAGCTAGAGGAAACAAAGATGATAGTGGTAGTGGTGGTAGTTCGGGGTGGGGTGGATATCAGTCCAAATTCCCATCAGAGATAGCTATCTAGCAACAACAGTCACGAAGAACACATGGGCAAAGACAGGATGGAGCGGGGGACTTTGTACCTGCCACCCCAAGCACCAACAATTCACAATCCAACCTCACAGCTGTCTACTCCTGGAGATACACTGCTGCTGGGATACCCTCTCACAGAATAGGAGTTTGGGGAGGGTGAGGGGGGGAAAGCAGCGAGGAGACTGAAGCAAGATTAAGCCACATACCTGTATGATCTGCAAGCAACCCGGTCATCTCCAACAACCTTCATGGCTTCTTCATATAAAGCAGACGATCTGGACGACTGAAATCTTTTCTCATCGAATGATAAAGAATCAAATAGCTACAGATATAAAAGAAGTGTGGATCATATTTAATTTTTTTTTGCACAACACACATGGTGGCTTAAATGTTGTGATAGGACACAAGTTCCCTGAGTCAACATTCCTCTTCCTCCACATGTCCTTCTATGTCCAGTGTTGACCAGTGGAATCTGCAGTATTGTAATTTGAATCTGACCTGGAAGCTTCTGACAGACCTAAATGCAGAAGGGGAGCTGGCCTTCTCACACACTGCTTACAGCTGCTGGATCTATTTTAAGCAGTTTTATTTCTCATTGGAAGGCCCCTACAAACTCCCCCACAGGCCTCATTAGATACCAGAATCATTCAACCAAACAGATGAGAAGATGCCAGGTTCAATCCTCAGTCAGAGGGTTAACTAGAGGATGAGTTACCTCCAGACTTCCCATAATGACTCCCCTGGCCAGCCTCCCACTTTGTACTCTTTGTAAAACACCAGACCTCTGCTGCTGTGTGTCCTAATTCATATCAAGTCCCATTCACCCATCACTGCCAGTGCTTACTACACTGGCTTCATGTCTAGCAATACTTTCAAATTCTCACCTTGGTTTTCAAAAATATTGCCACAGATCCGTAACCTCCTTCAGCTTTACAACACTCAAAGACCTCTGCACTCCTCCAATTCTGGACAAGCCAATATGGTCATCACTGCACCACTGGTTGTCCCTTCAGCTAACCAGACCCAGAATCTGGAATTTCCCCCTCTAAACTGTCCACCACTCTTCAGCATACCTTCTTTCTGTTCTTCTGTTTATTCAACTTGCCCTCCAGATGTATCTATGTTACATTCATCTCATAGTCATCCCTGTGTAAAAAAGATTGTTTTCGCAAATTTCTCATTCGATTTATAACAAACAAACCGATGAAAAATTCAACATCTACCAAAACATTTGCGTTATATGGAGGAAAATGTGGCAATCAATCTGCACACAGCAAGGCTACACAGAGCATCTCTACAGCTCTATTCACAATCTCAGAACATCTCTTAATACATCACAGACAGCCAAGCACTAGAGTAACAACTGTAAAGTAGACAGACTGGTAAGCCAATTTGAACACAGCAAGGTTCCACAAACAGCACGGAGATAAAACCACCGGAAAATCTGCTTTTCGTGCGCAGTTGACTGAAACACCAGGCAGAATTCCACTGCCCTTTGCACTGGGTCCACCAGAGGTGGAGGCAAGGCCGCAGTTCACATTTTCATCTGTTAGAAAAGAACTGTTAACTCTATTACAAAGGTCGGATGTAATGCAGTTCTTTCCCCATTGGGACACTCTAGGACGAAAGGGCATAATCTCAGAGTAAGGGGGCTCCCATTAAAGACAGAGGCGAGGGTGGTGAATCTGTGGAAGTCTTTACTGCAGAAGACGGTCACAGCTGGATCGATAAGTATGTTCAAAGCTGAGATAGATAGATTTCTAATCATTTAGGGAATCAAGGTTTATGGGGAGAGGGAGGAAAGTGGAGTTGAGGATTCTCAGATCAGCCATCATCTTGAGTGCAGACTGGACTTCATTGGCCAAACAGACCACATCTGCTCCCATGGCCTATGTTCTTGCACCCATCTAGCACCTTGCAAAATGATCAGAAAAGCTTATGCTGGCTTATCGTTCAATTCAGTGAATAAAATCTCTGGCTGGGTTGTGGAAATGGTACCATTACAAAATTTCTGAAATTGGTGTTGGAGGAGGAGGATTAGATTTTCTGACTCACCAGATCACTGTGACAATGTATCAAAGCTTGTGAGTTCACAAAGCCATGATATAGTCTATCGCTCAATCTTCCAAACTGTCAATACAGACTGGTTGGATTTTGGCTGTTGGGCACTGAATGGCCAGAAATTAAACAGTCAACTACATTCAGCAAACATGACCAAAATAGGTGGCACAAAAAACTGCCAAGATACAGTTTTTTTCCAAGCATGGTAAAGTGAAATTATATTGCAAATATTAAGCTTGGCAAAATCAGTCAGTTACAGGTGGTGACAGTATGGAAGGAAAGTCTATAAGAAGGAAAGCAAAAACATGCCATGACCCTGGTGTTGTTTCAAAAGGGACCATCTCGGTAATGTTCTGTTACCATCCTAGATTGCACCAAGCAATCAGTTGCCCATTATAGCTCTTAGAGTGGATTCAAAGCCAACGTGAAGCTCTTGAACATCATTAGCTATGTCTGATGTCCAGTGGCCAGGCAAATTAGCTTTATAGCTCCTGTCACAGTTGGGATGCCACAACTATCAACATCCTTCAGCTCAGGGTGAATGAGTTGCACATTTCTGACAATGAGATAAGTGCATACGTTGGGGTGTTGGGGTAAAAAAGGGTGTTGGGGTAAAAAAGGGTTTTGGACTCAAATGTTATGGCTCACAACTTAAGAATAAATGAGCGAGGCACCAATGGCTGGACCCACTTGTGAAAACTGACCACCCGGAGAAGAGATGAGTGCAACCAGAAACCCGTGTAACATCTCACAAAACTGGGTAAACAATTTTTGGGGAGGGGGAGGGGTGGGAAAGGAGGACAACGAGGGAGGACCATACTGAATGCAATAGGTCAAATGGCCTTATTGAGTGCTGCAATGACTGGGTGGATTTGAAGGAAAGACTGATCCAAAACCACGATGCGGCAAACGCCGTGTAAATTCAAGGAGCTCAACAAGACAGAATTGTAAACTCAACTTTATGGCGAATACTCAAAGCTCACCTCTGCTGCTGAAAAGAACGAGTCCTCTGACGTCACACTAACGTCATCATCAAGATAATATTGTCCAGAATCCTCTCCATAGGGAAGGGCCAGAGCCCCAACGCACTCTGGGCAAAAGCAAAATAAAAATGTTTCTTCCATGAAACTGTACTGTGCAAGTCATGCTGAAAATCAGTAGTAATTATCCAATCTATCAATGCAAGAAACCCCCTTCCCAGTTAAAGAATTCACACTTACCAAAATCGGCAAGCAAGCTATTAGTAGGTACAGTCTCCCCAAACTCTTCCTGCAGTCGGTATGCTCGATTCAAGAGGGCTTCCAGCTTCTGTGAAAACTCCTTGTTCCTTGGTGCCTGCTCAATCATTTACATCATTTCATTTTGTTCATTTCACCCTCAACTCAAGTTCCTTTCTACCCTTCTAAAACAACATCTTTGCAAGAAAGCCTCCAGGGAGTCACATTTTGGCAGCGAGGCTCCTACAGTCATCCCCAATGGGACTTGCCAACAGCAAAGGCTGAGCATGTGACAGGTTCAGCTGACCCAACCTTGTAGATCATAGGTTCCCCACTGAGTCACAGACCAGAAGGTCCCAGGTGACTGCAACTAAGTTGGTGGTAAGGTAATGACAATTGGCCTTAGCTGTGATTTAAGAGGGTCGCAGGGAGGAATGCAAGCAGGGTTCATAATCCAAGCCATTTTGTTGAAAAATGGAACTTTTCTCTTTCTTCCCTCTGAATGATTTGGGGCATATCACTGGTTAAATTGCGTTGGAGTCTGACATTTGTTTCTCATCAACAAAAGGTTAGTATTAAATCCCCAGGGTGTATGAACACTCCAACCCCACCTCATTTTTGTTCATTTACGGAATGAGGGCGTCTCTAGCTAGGCCAGCATTTACTGCCTATCCCTAATTGTCTAGATAGCAGTTAAGAGTCAACTAAGGGTGTTATGACCTTGGCCAAAAAGAAAAGCAAAGCATTTGTAAGGTTTAGGAGGATGGGAACTGACAAAGGCGTTGAAGTATACAAGGAAAGTAGGAAAGAACTCGTGCAAGGAATTAGAAGGGCTAAGAGGGGTCATGAAAAGTCGTTAGCAAACAGAATTAAGGGGAATCCCAAAGTTATTTTCAAATATATACAATACATATAAAGAAGCAAGACAGTAGACAAGGAAAGGTTGGCCCACTCAAGGACAAAGGAGGGAATGTAGATGTGGAGCCAGAACAGGTAGGTGAGGCTTAAACAAATACTTTGTATCGGTATTCACCAAAGAGAAGGAATTGATGGAGGATAATCTCAGGGAAGGGAGTGTCGAATTTCTAAGCCAAATTGCTATTAAAAAGGAAGAGGTGTTGTGCGTCTTTATCAGTACTAAGATGGATAAGGCCCCAGGTCTTGATGGGATCAATCTAGAACATGGAGGGAGGCAAGAGAACAAATTGCTGAAGCATTGACAGACATGTTTGTATCCTCTTTGGCCACAGGTGATGTCCCAGAGGACTGGAGAATAGCCAATATTGTCCCATTAATAAGAGCAACTGATAATCCAGGAAATTACAGGCCTGTGAGCCTCACATTGGTGGTAGGGAAATTATTGGAAAGGATTCCCCGGGACAAGATCTATATGCATTTACAAGCAAATGGACTGACTAGCAATAAACAGTATGATTTTGCGCAGGGGAGTTCGTGCCTCATTAACTTGATCAAGTTTTTTGAGGAGGTGATGAAGATGTTTGATGAGGGAAAAGCAGTTGATGTTGTCTACATAGACTTCAATAAAGCCTTTGACATTGTCCCTGAAGGCAGACTGGTACAAAAGGTGAAGTCACATGGTATCAGGGGTGAGCTGGCAAGATGGATACAGAACTGGCTTAGTCACAGGAGGCAGAGGGTAGCAGTGGAAGGATGCTTTACTGAATGGAAGGTTGTGACTAGGTGTTCCACAGGGATCAGTGCTGGGACCGCTGCTGTTTGTGATCTACATAAATGATTTGGAGGGAAACGCAGCTGGTCTAATTAGTAAGTTTGCAGAAGATACAAAGAATGGTGGAGTTGTGGGCAATGAGGAGGATTGTCAGAGGATACAGCAGGATATAGATCAGTTGGAGGCATGGGCAGAAGATTGGCAGATGGAGGTTAATCTGCACAAATGTGAATGATGCATTTTGGAAAGTCAGGTACAGGTGGAAGTTATACAGCGAATGGCAGAACCCTTAGGAGTTTTGATATGCAGAGGCATCTGGGTTTGCAGGTCCACAGGTCACTGAAGGTGGCTGCGCAGGTAGATAAGGTAGGAAAAAGGCCTGTGGCATGCTTCCCTTCATTGGAAGGGGCATTGAGTATAAAGTTAGACAAGTTACGTTGCAGCTTTATAAAACTTTAGTTAGACCAGACTTGGAAAATAGTGTACAGTTCTGGTCACCACATTACCAGAAGGATGTGCATCCTTTTGAGAGGGTACAGAAAAGGGTTACCAGGATGTTGCCTGGTATGGGGGATTTTAGCTATGAAGAAAGGTTGGATAGACTGGGTTTGTTTTCACTGGAACGCAGGAGGTCGAGGAGTGACCTGATAGAAGTTTATAAGATCGTGAATGGCATGGATAGAGTGGAAAGTAGGAGGCTATTTCCCAGGGTGGAGGGATCAATTACTAGGGGACACAGGTTCAAGGTGTGGTGGGCTGGGGTGGGGGGTGTGGTTTTAAAAAGAGATGTGCCAGGCACATTCTTCATACAAAGGGTGTTAAGTGCCTGGAATGCACTGCCAGAGGTGCTGGTGGAAGCAGACAATAGCAGCATTCAACAACCACCTTGCTGAATACATCAATAGGAAGGGAACAGAAGGATACAGACGCTGTAAGTGAAGACAGTTTTAGTATGGAAGGGCAAAATGTGTCGGTGCAGGCTTGGAGGGCCGAAGGGCCTGTTCTTGTGCTTGTGTTGTTTTTTTTTTCTTTCTTTGTTCTATATTGCTTTGGATCTGGAGTCACATGTAGGCCAGACCAGGTAAGGATGGCCATTTCCTTCCCTAAAGGACATTAGTGAACCAGATGGGTTTTTCCGACAATTGACAATGAATTCATGGTCATCATGAGACTCTTAATTCTAGATTTTTATTGACTGCAAATTCTACCAGCTGTCATGATGGGATTTGAACCTGGGTCCCCAGAATATTACCCGAGTATCTGGGTTAGCAGTTCTGCAATAATACGAGTGGCCGTCATCTCCCTTCCATGATCATTTCTCCAGGGCACTGTGCCGAACAACACAACAGAAAAGTCCTAATACAGAAGGATGTTAAACTAGATGTATAAGCCAAGCACTTGTCTAAACCAGAGTGGCCAGTTTGAGAAGTGGCAGTTAAGAGTCAGTTTTGTTTCTGACTTCAGCGTCACAGACAAACACACTAGTTGCAGTTACATCGCCACTTTGGCAATCGCAGGTAAAATATTTTGGCTCCTCACCACAAACCAATGAAGCCACCTCACAACCACTACTCAGACATCCTTACGGCTACAGGAAGATATTACTGTTTTGCAGAGTTAACAGCTCTATGCGGTGTACCTCACAGCTGTCCCCAATTGCACCACTCGCTCCCAGGTTCATCAGACAATTCTTTCTTTCCGTTTCCGAGCTACTCCTCTGTCGCTTGGTAAGGGCAAGTTCCCATTTTTGCAAAGCTTCTTCAAACAGCTCCATCCCTGATCATAACATAGAATTACATAGAATTACACAGAAGGTATAGGTAAAAAAAAAAAAGGACAAATCAGTTCAATAGGTACATTCTGCCATTTATGCTTATTTCACCCTTCTTCATCTCACCCCATCACTTTATCCTTCTATTTCTTTCTCCCTTGCATTTGCCTAATTTTTATTTAACTGCATCTATATCATTCACCTTATGGATGTGAATTTCAATTTCTCACCCATCTCAGGGTAAAGTGGTTTCTCCTGAATTCCCTATTGGAATCATCAGTGACTATCCTATTTTAAAGACCCCTTATTTTACAAATGAAACATTTGGGAACTCTAAAATCAAAGGCTAGCATTAACATTGAAAATTAAGGCATTGTGTCCAACACCTGGGTTTTAAATCACCTACTTTCCTGAGCTCAGAGCAATCTGCTCCTTAACATTTGCCAATATAAGCAGAAACAATGATCAACACAAGAGGTACAATAATTAACTTAACCAACCCAGCCAGAGTACAAAAGTAGAGGAGCACCTAGTTCCCAAACAGGCAATCTAGCTGATCAAAAATCAGGTATAGCCCAGATTAAGAGAACAACAGTTCATCTGAATTGACCCTACAATCTGTTGTAAACCCAAACTGCTACTTTTAAACCTGATTTCTTGTTCTCTTCATATGTATCTGAAGATCTGAATTAACTACTCAGTTCATCAATCCTTCACAAACCATCAATAAAGTCTTAGCGGGATTAGGTGTTTCAATTCTGAGAACGGCACAGTCGGTGGCGTATCCCCGAAGGCTTTTAAGAGGTGGTTTACTAAAATGGTGTCATCAGCTGGAGTTAAGACCCAAGAGAAGTTGGATCTGTTCTCCTTAAAATAAATACATGAGGGTGAATTTTGTAGGGTCTATAGTGAAAATGAGACGAATCAGATAGCTATTGAATCAGGAGCCACAAAAAGCTAGCATCCAACTAGGTGATAGGAAGGCAATTGGAATGTCAATCTCTATTTCCAAAGGAATGGAATATAAAAATACAGAGGTCTTGCTCAGACTATAGAAGGCATTGGTCAGACCACAGCTGGAAAACACAGCAGTTTTGGTCCTCTTATAAATAAGAAAATTCTCATCCTTATTTTAAATCTCTCTCCAAGGCCTCTCCCTTCCCGATTTTTGTAATCTCTTGCCCACAGCCTCCCTGATCTCTGATCTTCTAATTTTGGACTATCGAGTTAACTCAATGTTAAATCACTCCTCCATAGAAAGCTATACATTGAGCTGCCTGGTCCCTAAGCTCTGGAAATCATTTCCTAAACATTTCTATTTCTTCTTTTGATGCAGTCCTTAAAATACAGCTCTTTAACCAAGATTCTGGCCATCTGTCACAGTACAGTATCTCCTTCTGTAACTGAGCATTTTGGCCTTGTATCACTCCTGTGAAATGCCTTGGGACAAGTTATTGCTATTATTGTTACTGTGCGGAAACATTACATTCATTTGTAATGAACACACAGAATAGAAAGATTTCCTACCAGTAATGTATAGGTTCTCAACATTGGAATCCTCTGCGGTCTCGTTCTCTTCTTGAACAGCTCCTGCTTCCCAAGCTTCAGCTGGCAGCCCTGCTGGACTTGGTGAGTTCGCTGGTCGTACCTTTCAGTGAATTATTTAACAAAGAAATGTTCAAACAAAAAAACAAAACAACTTTCATAGAAGTGACTTACTTCAGTGTCTCTAAACAGCCCAAACTATTTATAGACAATTAAACACCTGTTCTTTGAAATGCAGTCACTGCTGCTTCCATATATCTGCTGCCCTTGTATTTCTAGGTAGCAGAGGTAATGGGTTTGAAAACATATGCAGAAGGCACTTGGTAAGAAAGCTGAAGTAGGTCTTGTAGATGGTATACATTGCTGCCACTGTGTGCTGGTGGTGAGGCGAGTGAGTATTTAAGCTGGCGACTGAGGCGCTGATCAAAACTGACTCTTGGATAATACCACTGCAAATAACTCATTGCCTAAAAAGTGTCCATTCCAGCCAACATTTGCTTCCTATCATTAATGTAATATTCACTTCCTATCCATGCTGTCCCTATTCCCTTAATTCTACGGGCTTTCACTTTTTAATAATCCTCACGTGGCACATTCCAAAAGTCCATACATACAACATCTGCAGCACTATCTTCATCACTCCTCTGTCACCTCAAAGAATCCAGTCAAGTTACCCAGAGACGATATACCTTTAACAAATCCATGCCACCTCTCCTTCACTCACCAATGCCATTCCAAATGAAAACTCACTGTCACTGATAATGGTTCCTCACCCCTGGTGTTAAGCTTCCTGGTTCACCTCTTGCCCTTTTCTTGAATGGTGGTAAAACATTAATAGCCCTCCAATCCTCCAGCTCTGTATCCAATGAATGGTGAAAAATTGTGCCAATGCTCTGCTATTGCATCCATAGGAGTATTCCATCTAGGCCAGGTGACTTATCCATTTTCAGTACTGTTAGTCTTTTTCATTCATATTATCCATGAATTATTAACCTTTGCCTAACTTTCTCTCAACAGCTGCTTGGTAGTACAGGCTTCACTTACATCATGCTGGGACCAGTGAGCTGGTGAATGAAACAGCTACTGTTTAGAAGTGGCTTTAACTGAAATTTGGGTGGCAGGGGGCAGAGATCAGGACAGGGGAAACACAAGTTTACAAGGTGATATTTATAAGATGACATTGCAAGACAGCCACTTCGATAATGATGCCTTGAGTGGTATAGATGGGGCACAGTGTATATGCATATATAAACAAAAGATAGGAGAAAGGGGAAAGAAGTGCAAGAAAAGCAAAATTAATGGCTCTTAAATGGGTGTAGGATTTGTAACAAAATAGGTGAATTAACAGCACAAGTAGAGACCAATGTGTGTGATCTTATAGCCATTATGGAGGCATGCTTACAAGGGAATCAAAACTGGGAACCAAATATTCAGGAGTAGGTGGCTTTTCAGAAGGATAGGCAGGAAGGAAAGGGTGGTGGAGTCACTTTTAGTACAAGATTGATAGCAAGAAATTATGTTGAATCAGATAACGTACAATTCATATTGACGGAGGTTAGAAATAACAAGGGAAGATGACACTAGTGGGAGTAGTCTATAGCCCCTTAATCCTAACAGTAGAACAGAGAATGGATTAAGAGATACGGAGAGCATGTCAAAAAAACATGGCTGACTTTAATCTTCATATAGGTAGGGATAGTCAGATTGGCAGAGGTAGCCATGTCGAAGAATTCATAGTGTATTTGGGACAGTTTCCTACAACAAAGTTGGGGATCCAACCGTGAATGAGGCTATTTTGGATCTGGTAATGTGTACTGAGGCAGGTTTAATAAATGGTCTCAAGCATAAAAGATTCTCCTAGGGACTAGTAAGCATAAGATAAAATTTAGCATTCAGTTTTGAGAGTGAGAAACTTAGGTCAGAATCAACTGTGCCAAACTTAAAGAAAGATATTTAGTTAGGGGTGAGTTTCAGAATGAAATGGGAAAGGGGTTTATTAGGAGAGTTGAGACATTTAAGAAATTAGATCATGACTCAAAAAAAAAGCCCAGTAAGGAGGATTCCAGCAAGGGCATAAACCAATAATAGTTAACCAAGAAAATTGAGTACAATATCAAATTGAAAGGAAAAAAATACACAGTCAATAATAGTGGCAACCAGAAAACTGGAAAAGTTTCAAAACCCAATAAAAATGATAAGAAAATAAACAGAGGGAAAAAGGAGCAAGTACGATAAAAACAAACAGTAAGACCTTCTTTAAATATATAAGAAGCGAGAGAGAAGCCAGAGGAAACATTGGTCCCTTAGAGAATGAAGCTGGGGAAACAATAATGGGGAACTAAGAAATTGCAGAGGAGTTAAATAAATACTTTGTATCAGTCTTCATGGTAGAGGACACTAATTCCAAAAATATGGACTAATCAAGCTTCTAAATTTCGGGAGGGTGGAAAAATAAACACAATAACTAACGGTAAAGAAAAGGTACAAGGAAAACTAATAGGTCTCCTCAACTTCATGGTTTTAATCCTAGGATTTAAAAGAAGGTTCATTAGGCTTTTACCCAGTATGGAGGGACAGTCTTATGAGGAGAGATGGAGTAGATTAATTACAGTTTAGAAGAATGAGAGGTAATCTTATTGAAACTTAGAAGATTCTTCAGTGGCTTGTCAGGGAGATACAAGAAACTCGTTTCCCTTGCAGGAAAGTCTAGGACTACAGGGCATCATCTCAGATTTAAGACAGAGATGAAAAGGACTTCTTTTCCCCCTTCTCAGAGGATAGTGAATCTGTGAAATTCTTTACCAAAGAGAATTATCAATACTGGGTCACTGAACATATCCAAGGCTGACATGGACAGATTTTTAAACAGCAAGGGAATCAAGGGTTATGGGAACAAGGCAGGAAAGAGCTGATGATTATCAGATCAACAATGACCTCATTGAATGGCAGAGGAGACTGAATGGATGGAATATAGTCTCCTTCTGCTCCGATGTCATATGATTGCTTGGTTCTTTCAGTACAACATCCACACTACCCAGGACAACAAGGTGCAGGGCTGGATGAACACAGCAGGCCAAGCAGCATCATAGGAGCAGAGAGGCTGACGTTTCGGGCCTAGACCCTTCATCAGAAAAGGGGGAGGGGAAGGGGGTTTTGAAATAAATAGGGAGAGAGTGGGAGGCGGATAGAAGATGGATAGAGGAGAGGATAGGTGGAGAGGAAACAAACAGGTCGAAGAGGCGGGGATGGGGCCAGGAAAGGTGAGTGTAGGTAGGGAGTTAGGAAGGGGATAGGTCAGTCCAGGGAGGACGGACAGGTCAAGGGGGCGGGATGAGGTTGGTCGGTAGGAGATGGAGGTGCGGCTTGAGGTGGGAGGAGGGGATAGGTGGGAGGAAGAACAGGTTAGGGAGGCAGGGACGAGCTGGACTGGTTTTGGGATGCGGTAGGGGGAGGGGAGATTTTGAAACTTGTGAAATCCACATTGATACCATTGGGCTGCAGGGTTCCCAAGCGGAATATGAGTTGCTGTTCCTGCAACCTTCGGGTGGCATCGTTGTGGCACTGCAGGAGGCCCAGGATGGACATGTCGTCTGCGGAATGGGAGGGGGAGTTGAAATGGTTCGCGACTCGGAGGTGCAGTTGTTTAGTGCGAACCGAGCGTAGGTGTTCTGCAAACCGGTCCCCAAGCCTCCGCTTGGTTT
>NC_063359.1:39937407-39948412 GCF_021869965.1 Rhincodon typus | reverse complement strand
TGTTGTCTCGGATTCTCCAGCATCTGCAGTTCCTACTATCACTGTTCACAGTATTCCAGCTGTGGTCTGACTAGTGTCTTGTAGAGTTTTAGTAAAACCTCCCTATTTTTATACTTCATTCCGTTTGAAATAAAGACCAACATTCCTTTTGCCTTCCTTATTCCCCACTGAACGTGGCCGCTAGCTCTCTGTGATTTGTGGATGAGGATTCCCAAAATAATCTGTTCTGGAGCTTTCTGCAGTCTTCCTCCATTTAAACAATATTCACCTGCTTTATTCTTCCAGCTAAATTGCATACCATCATGTTTTCCCACATTGTATTCCATCTGCCAGGTTTTTACCCACTCCCTTATTCTGTCTATATCCCTCTGCAGACTCTGCGTGCCACTCTCACCACTTACCCTCCCACCTGTTTTAGTGCCATCTGTAAACTTGGTGATTGTACATTCACTTCCATCAGCCAAACCATTAATATTGACTGTAATTAACTGTGGCCCCAGCACTGATCCCTGTGGCACTCCACTCGTTACAGGGTGTCATCCTGAAAATGCTCCCCCTTATCTCAACAATGAGTCAGCCAGTTCTCTATTGATGCCAACATACTATACCCAACACTGTGGGCTCTAATTAAACAGACAAATGTGAGATATCTTATCAAACACCTTTTGAAGCCAAATATATTTCATCCATTGCTTACCCTTTATCTATTCTGCTTATAATGTCATCAAAGAACTGTAATAAATCTGTCAGGCATGATTTCCCCTTTATGAAGCCGTGCTGACTCTGTCTGATCATGTTATGTATTTCTAAAGGCACTGGAATTGCATCCTTTATCATAGATCTAGTATCTTCCCAAACTAAGCTAATAAAAATATTTACTTGATGTTTTCACATCATATATTTCCTACTCTCTAGCTGAATGGTGTGAGAGGGAGAGAGAGAGGGGATTAAATGCCCAGAGACAGTCATGTGTTCCGAAAAGATCCCAGAAGATCCCTCTCATGTGATTAACATTAAATTGAAGTTTAAAAAAATTCATTCATTACCATGGGCATCAGAGATGAAGCATTTATTGTTCACTTCCAATTGCCCTTGAGAAGGCTGTGGTGAACTTGGCCAAATGTTTATTTTCCATAAGAATTGCAACAATTCTAATCACACCAAATTCAGTACTTGTATCATTTAAACTAGCTGGAGTTAAAATATAAAAGTGGGGATGTTTTTGCTGCAGTTGTACAGAGCATTGGTGAGACTCCTGGAGGATTGTGAACAGCTTTGATCTCCTTACTTGAGAAAGTAGATAAGTATTTGAGAAGCAGTTCAGAGCAGGTACGTTGGGCTGAATCCTTGGGGTGGGAGGGTGGAGTTATCATATGAGGAAAGATTTTATATCCATTTAAATTTAGAAGAAATGGCACGATGGATCAGTGGTTAGCACTGCTGCCTCACAGCACCAGGGACCCGGGTTCGATTCCACCCTCAGGTGACTATCCGTGTGGAGTTTGCACGTTCTCCCTGTGTCTGCGTGGGTTTGCTCCGGTTTCCTCCCACAGTCCAAAGATGTGCAGGTTAGGGTGGATTGGCCATGCTACATTGCCTGTAGTGTCCATGAATGTGTAGCTTAGATGGGTCTGGGTGGGCTGCTCCAAGGGTCGGTGTGGACTTGTTGGGCTGAAGGGCCTGTTTCCACACTGTAGGGATACTATGATTCTAATAGGAGGTGATCTTACTAGGACATGGATGATCCTGAGGGTACCTGACAGGGTGGATGCTGAGGCAGTGTTCCCCTCCTCATGGGAGAGACTAGAATTAGATGATGCAGTTTTAAAATTCTGTAAGGAGTCTCTCATTCAAAACAGAGATGAAGAGAACTGTTTTCGCTCAAAGAGCCAGGAGTTTGTGAAACATTCAGAGATGGGGAATTGTTACAGAGCAGATCCCCCCATGCCTACTCCAGCTTGTTGAATGAACAGCTTTCCCTCTGTACCAATCTCCTGCTCTCTCCACATTATTTTTATCCAAATAAACACCCAATGCAGTGGAGGCAGGGTCCTGAGTATTTTTATGGCAGAGGCTAATGGATTCTTGATTAATGAGCGAGTCAAAGGTTATTGGTGTAGGCAGGAATTTAGACTTGACGCCACAAGCCTTTGAGACACTATCTTTTTGAGTCACAAGGTTGAGGGGCTGAATGGTCTACTCCTCCTCCTAATTCATAGATTCTTATAAAAAGATTCCACTTCCAAGTCTCCAAAATCCTCAACAAGGTTAACACTGTTCTTTTGAGGAAGGAAACGATTTGATAAACCATGTTTAGGAACAAAGATAGTGGCTGATATTATTCCATTATTATATCAGTTCCTTGACATTCAGACCAGGACCGGGACAGAGGGTGGGATTGAGGGAGGCTGGGATTGAGGACGACTGGGATTAATGGAAATGGATTGGGACATACTGAGATTAGAAAGAGTCTGGTGGGTCAGAGAATGGGAATGGAGGAGAGACTGGGATCGAAAGAGACTGGGTTTGGAACAGAGACTGGGATTAGAACTGGATTTGGAGAGAGATTGGATTTGGGAGAGACACTGGATTTGGAGAGAGGTGGGGATTGGGAGAGACTACATTGGGAGAGAAACTCAGATTGGAGAGGAGACTAGGATTGAGAAAGAGACTGGGATTGAGAGAATCTCTGGGATTGGATAGAAACTGGGATTGGAAGAGGGGCTAGATTTGGAGAGACTGGGACTGGGAGGGAGACAGGGATTGGGAGAGAGAGAGTGGGATTGGGAGAGAGAGTGGGATTGGGAGAGAAGGATTGGGAGAGAGAGTGGGACTGGGAGGAAGAGAGGGATTGGGAGAGAGACTGGGATTGGGAGAGAGAGTGGGACTGGGAGGGAGGGATTGGGAGAGAGATTGGGATCAAGAGAGAGGGATCGGAAGAGAGATTGGGATTGGGAGAGAGTGGGACTGGGAGGGAGGGATTGGGAGAGAGATTGGGATCGAGAGAGAGAGAGGGTTTGGGACAGACTGGGCTGGTAGTTTCTGATAGTGAACCCGGATTCCCTCGCACGGTCTGCTGATTCGGATTAGGATTCGCTTCGGTTGGATTTTGGGAACAGGATGAAGTTGCTGCCCGGGGCACCGCAAACACAATAAACAAACAGAAAAATCCCGAGGAACAGGAAACATCTCGCTCTCACCTGGCTCACTGGCTGTGTTTCTCTGGCCGGCAGTTTCGGAGATTCCAGCTGCTCATCCGTACTCAGGCTCGGATGGAGCTTCCAAATCACCCCGGGAGCTGCGATCCTACAGCTACGGAATATTCCCTGCCGCTTCTCTCCGCGTTCCCCTGCCTCTGGCTTCTCTCTCTCCCTGTCTGTCTCTGCAGCCCGCCCTGATTTTTCAATCTGATAATTACATTCCCCCACACACCAACAAATCTGTTTTTGGGGAGGCATCCACTGGCCAATAGGAAAACGGTGAAGTGCAAACTGTCTCACATAGTAAGAGAGAGAGAGAGTGACAGAAACAGAGAGAGATAAAGAAACAGACACAAACAGAGAGAGGGACAGAGATGGAGAAAGATAAAAGGACAGACAGAGGAAAAAGAGACAGAGAAAGAGAGTGACAGAGAGGGGGGGACAGAGACAGGGAAGGACACACACACAGTGACAGAGGGTGAGGGACAGAGAGAGAGGGGAACAGAAAGAGACACGGGCACAGCGAGAGTTACACACTGGGAGACACTCACTGTCAGACAGAGAGAGATAGACAAATCCACACACACAAAGCTTCAGTGAGGGACTTAGGAATACAGGGAGAGGAAAATACATACAGAGACTCACTTAGTGACGGGGAAAGACACCCAGGGAGACATAGTGCCAGACAGGTATGGAGAGAGAGGGGCGCAGAGTGGCACATACACAAAGGGGGACACAGGGAGAGGGAGGGAATAGAGACGTACAGGGAGATAGAGGGACACACACAGACATGCTGAGGGAGAGACACATGTAAAAGTCCAGAAAATGACATATACACACAAAGAGAAATAAAGAAAACGAACTGATTAAGACAGAGAAATATACACAGGGATAGAAAGACACACACACTCATACACACACACACATACACACAGAAATGTACACAGGGACATAGACTGAGACACTCTGAGGGGCAGAACCAGAAATTGAGACATTAACTTCAGAACTGTCACCTTCTGTTGTGCCACACAGATAGAGAATGACACACTCACATGCACAGACACAAGCTGAGGGAGAAAAAGACGGACAAACACACACACAGACATACATGCGCACACAGATACACAAATGCACAAGACAGACAGACACACACACACACACAAACACACACAGCAGACACACAGAGGTGTATATATTAAAGGACAGAGTCCAGTGGCATTTACTTTCAAAGCAACACTTGACAGACCCAAAATATCATGGGGCATATAAATCACGTTTTGCTTTTAAAATAATGCTTTGGGGTCTAACATTCCCGATGGTCACCCAGGTCAGTATAGTCCTGAGGTTTATAGAACTCTTTCACGTTGGACCAGAGACTACAGCTCCTGTCTAAGAAAATAGGAAGAATCTAGAATCAATGTTTGTTTACAGAGCAGAGTGCACTTAATGTACAGATACCTGTCACTGAGCACAAGGTTTCAGAGTATATTTGCATGGATTTTTTTAGAGGGAACACACAGTTTCGGAGTGTGTTTAAGACTAGGACTTCCTCTCAGGAACTTTGACAGCATATTAAATGAAAGATTGCGTTGCCACTGGAAGCTGTGTGTGTTTCAGATTCAAACATGTTTATTCCATTTCTCTCTCTGATCTGATGTCTCTTTTTTAATTCCTTCTTTCTGAGCAATGCACTCACATCTGACTGATAACAGAACTCTTATCTAAGCCGTACAGAGAAAGCACCGGGTTTGGTAAGACAGAAAACCGCCCTGCTCCAAGGAAGCCGAGAGATAGACCAAGTGAAACTGAGAGATAGGGCAGAAAGAAGGAAGGAGAGAGCAGCAAAAGCAAAATAGCAAGGAAAGAGAGGCAGAAGGAAGAAGATATGACGGAAAGAGAAAGAAGACAGTCATGTTTATAACAAACAGCAGCCGAGGTATTATTTCAATGAAATTGCGCTCTTAATTTGTGCTTAATATAAACAGGTCCGAAACAATCCATCCGAGTTTATTAACCCTTGTGTACCGCAATTTCTAAAATTTTAAGAATATTCTACAGATTCACAAAGAATCCCAGGGGGCAATGTTTGTGTAAATTACAAAAAAAAACCACAGATAGCAAGATTCACTCAAATAGAGATATTCTTCTCTTTCTACGTCACACGCAAGCAAACATTCATAGAGCCCACAGATATAGGCATCTGGACAAACAAACCCCACACCCATACCCACAAACACAGACAGACAGATGGACACACACACACTCACACACACACACAAACACAGACAGACAGATGGACACACACACACACCCACAAACACAGACAGACAGATGGACACACACACACACACACACAAACACAGACAGACAGATGGACACACACACACACACACACACCCACAAACACAGACAGACAGATGGACACACACACCCACACACACCCACAAACACAGACAGACAGATGGACACACACACACACACACAAACACAGACAGACAGATGGACACACACACACACTCACAAACACAGACAGACAGATGGACACACACACACACCCACAAACACAGACAGACAGACACATACACACACTCACAGACGCAAGCAGATAATGCACACACCCACAATCACTTACAGACACAAACACACACTTACACAGACAGATACACACAAACACCCCACACAGACAGAGACACAGACAGACACTCATACACCAGCACACACATGTATCCACATTCACAGACAGACAGACACAGACACTCATAGTCCCAGATACAGACTGACAGATGCACACACAGTCACAATCACAGACAAACATTCAGACAGACGGACAGACACACACTCACACACACACTCACACAGACAATCTTACACACACACACACAAACACACACACAGACACACACTCACACAGACACACACACTCACACACACAGCCACACACACTCTCACACACAGCCACACACACTCTCACACACACACACACACACACACACACACGGACATACACACTCTCACACACACACACACTGACACACACACACACACACAGACACACACACACACACACACTGACACTCACACACACACAGACACACACACACACACACATGCACCCACACAGACAGACACACACACACACAGACACACTCACACACACACATGCACCCACACAGACAGACACACACACTCTCACACACACACACACACACACACACACGGACATACACACTCTCACACACACACACACTGACACACACACATACACTCACACACACACACTCACTCACACACACACACTCACTCACACAGCCACACACACTCACACACACACATGCACCCACACAGACAGACACACACACACAGACACACTCACACACACACACTGGATATCAACATGTCATGCCTTGCTCTACATTACAGCAGTGAGTGTACATCACTCTGCTCCTGTGAGTGACTCTACTTGAAGAATGTCCCATATAATATGGAGAGTAATGCCCTGGTACAGCTCCCTGTGCTATGGGATGTAAGAGGTGAAGCCGTTATAGTCCTACTCTCTCTATCTCTTTCTCATTAGAGAGATGTGACTGGTGGTGGTTTAACCTGAGGGTCACCACACCCCAGGCGAGGGGAGGGGTTGAGAAGGAGAGTTCTTCATGCTAACTTCAGCCAATGTGGGAATTGAACCCATGTTGTTAGCATCGTTGCTATTGAGGAAGTCCAGTAAAGATTCCTGGGATGGCAGGACTGGATCAACTGGACTTGAACTCACTGGAATTTAGAAGAATGAGGGGAGATCTTATAGAAACATATAAAATCCTGATTTAAATGGACATGCTAAGTGTGGGAAGAATGTTCCTGATGTTGGGGAAGTCCAAAACTAGAGAATCACAGTCTAAGAATAAGGGGTAAGCCATTCAGGACTGAGATGAGAAAGAATTTCTTCACTCACAGTTGTGAACCTGTGGAATTCTCTCCCCCAGGAAGCTGTTGGGGATGGTTTGTTAGATATATTCAAGAGGGAGCTGGACATGGCCCTTGCGGTTAAAGGGACCAAGGGATATGGGGAGAGGGTGGGAATGGAATACTGAGATTTCATGGTCAACCTTGATTATACTGAATGGCAGTGCAGGCTCGAAGGGCCAAATGGCCTACTCCTGCACCTATTTCCTATGTTTCTATTCCGCATTGCAAACTAACCATGCAAGCTAACTGATCAGTTTGCCTGAGAGGCACCCTTCACAACTTCCCACCTCACCCGAGGCATGATGACCCTCAGGTTAAACCAGCACAAGTCATTTTTTTCTCTTTCTCTCTCTCTTGAATGAGCAAGTAGTCCTATCGTGCAGTAAGGCTATGGTGACTGACAGATGTACAGTATAAGGTGGAGGGCAGTGTGCTTCCTGGCCTCTCTGATGATATCACATGGAAAATGATCAAGTGCATCAGCAGGAAATCCATTTCCTCCATACACCCCTTTTCTCACTCCCTTCATTGTCCATCTCAACCCATCTTAGAATCCTACCCTTACCTTGGTGATAGCGTCTCCCTGCGGCTCTCCCATCCCTCTCTCACTGTGCCCCCATCGCAGGGATCACGCCAAATTCTCTGGATGGTCAGCTGATTGTTATGTTAGCTCAGTTGGTTGATCAGTTGGTTTTGGTGATGTAGAACGATACCGAAAGTGTGGGTTCAATTCCTATACTAACTAAGGTGGTCAATTTGATCTGTCAGCGAATCAAGGGTGATGGGGAAAGGGCAGGAAAGTGGACGTGAGGAATGTTGGATCAGCCATGATCCTAGTGATGGCAGACCGGGCTAGAGGGGTTGAATGGCCTACTCCTGTTCCTATTTCCATGGTCTTATGGCAGTCTTGCCCATCATATAGGTGAGGCATAAACTACAAACATATGAACCAGTGAATTAGGAGCAGAAGGAGACCCCATGAGCCTGTTCCTACACCAGTAAGATCACAGCTGATCTGTTTGTGTTTCAAATTCCCATCTAAACCCCAATAACCTTTATCCTTCTGTCTACCACCAGTCTATCCACTTCCACCTTCAACATACTCAATGAACCACCTGCACCACCTTCTGCGGTAGAGAGTCACACAACCCTCTGAGAGAAAAATTCCCCTCATTTTAAAACAGTGCCCCCTGGTTCTGGGCTGACCCACATACGGAAACATCCTTTTTTCCACCCACCTTATCAAGACTCCTCAGCATCTTATACGCTTCAATGAAATCACCTCCTCTCTCTTCTAAATTCCAGTGGAAACAAGCCCAAACTTTTCCTCATAAAACAGCCCACTCATTCCAGCTCTCAATCTGGTAAACCTCCTCGAAACTAGCTTCAATCCATTTATATCCTTCCTTCAAAAAGGAGACTAAAACTGCACAAGGTATTTCAATTATGTTTTCAGCAATGCTCTGTTTAACTGAAACATAACCTTCTTAGTGTAGTGCCCGGGTGTGTGCTACATTGTTGGGGGTCTGCTAAAGTGAATGAAATGTCAGACAGTGTCCTGTATCCCAGATCCTTTTTTGGGTCAGTATTGGATAGTTGGGGGATTGAAATGACTCCACAGAGGCCTGTATCCTGTCACCAAGTCACCCTTTATTTACACGTGGAGATTCCTTGACACTGATCCAGCTCTGTCAGAGCCAGCTCTCAGGGTGAACAGAAGCTCTGACCCTCCTGTTTATACTGGTCATCCAGGACTCCCTTATCGGACCAGGTTAAGAGCCCCAATCAGGGAACTCATATTCTGTGACGTCTACCTGGCTGAACTTGTTACAATTGCTACAGAGTCAAGCAGAAACATTCGGCCAATTTTTTCATTAAACCAACAGCAGAAAACACAAACAGATCTGGGACCCTAATCTGACATAAATTCATTTGTAACGCGTGGGATCAATCTCCCATTGCAAGTTTTCAGTGGTGTTTTCTTATCATGAACCTCTTGAATCTACAACTTCTTTTATTCACTTGTGGGATGTGGGCATCACTGGCTGGACCCAGGATTTATTACCCGTCCCTAGTTGCCCACTTGAGAAAGTGGGGATGAGCTGCTTTCTTGAACCGCTGCAGCCCATGTGCTGTGAGTTGACCCACAATGCCCTTAGGGAAGGAATTCCAGGATTTTGATCCAGTGACAGTGAAGGAACGGTGATATATTTCCAAGTCAGGATGGTGAGTGGCTTGGAGGGGAACTTGCAGGGGGTGGTGTTCCTATGTGTCTGCTACCCTTGTCCTTCTAGATGGAAGTGGTTGCGGATTTGGAAGGTGCTGTCTGAGGAACCTCAGTGAACCTCCCGAGGTAAAAGAAACACCTGCCATTAATCCTTATCTATTCCCCTCATTATTTTAAAAATATCTGAAGGTCACCTCTCAACCTCCTACACTCCAGTGAACTCTTATTGGTGATAGTCATAGCCTGGCATTTGTGTGGCGTGAATGTTACTTGCCACTAGTCAGCCCAAGCCTGGATATTGTCCAGATCTTGTTGCATGTGAACATGGACTCCTTCAGTATCTGAGGAGTCACAAATGGTGCTGAACATTGTGCAATTATCGGGGAACATCCCCATTTCTGACCTTATGATGGAGGGAATTTAATTGATGAAGCTGCTGAAGATGGTTGGGCTGAGGACACTACCCTGAGGAACTCCTGCAGAGATGTCCTGGAGCTGAGACGACTGACTCCCAACAACCACAACCATCTTCCTATGTGTCAGGTATAACGCTAACCACCAGAGCGTTTGCCCCCGATACCCATTCATTCCAGTTTTGCTAGGGCTCCTTGATGCCACACTCGGTCGAATGCAGCCTTGATATCAAGGGCTGTCACTCTCACCTCACCTCTGGAATTCAGCTGTTTTGTCCATGTTTGAACCAAGGC
The DNA here is from genome assembly GCF_021869965.1 of Rhincodon typus. Lineage (NCBI taxonomy): Eukaryota > Metazoa > Chordata > Chondrichthyes > Orectolobiformes > Rhincodontidae > Rhincodon > Rhincodon typus. The sequence continues at coordinate 39,938,315 of NC_063359.1, read as the reverse complement.
TGTAATGAGGTCAGGAGCTGAGTGGCCCTGGTGGAACCCAAACTGGGCATCACTGAGCAGGTTATCTCTGAGCAGGTGCTGCTTGATAGCGCTGTTACTGACACCTTCCATCACTTTACTGATGATCAAATGTGGCAATGTGCAGATAATCAGATTTGTTTGATCATTTCTCCCTGCCTGCCCTCCCCACTCTCCCCCTCTATTTTGTTGCCTTTCCCTCCCCATTGTCTTTGTGCTTTGTATCTCCTTTACCCTCCCTATCCCTCCTCCCCCGCTGTTTCTCTAGCCCAAAGCCCACCTTCACCCCCACATTCTCACACAATCGTGTTAGTTCCCCATTGTCACTGATGGAACCTGCCCAGATCCCTCGCTGCTGCAGACTCTGATAACTCACATAAACCTGTCTGTTCAAATCATTTGCATTGGAAATAACTTTGAATGTTTCCATCTGATTTGAGTACAACTGTTGTGAGAAACTGTTGACGGGACAGACTTTATGGAAATGACAGTCAGAACTCTGTGCAGGAGATCAAAGTTTAAATCTTACAGTGAAATCTCTGCTTGTATCAGTGTCTAACTATCACACTGAAAACAGAGACATGCGGTTGGGTGTGTGACCACCTGGTCAAAACAAAACACCCAGTTCTCCCTGTCAGTGGCAAAATTTAGCAACAGATTGAAAGGACTTTTCCCAAACATTATAAATAAACCAACAAGTTTCAGCAGATAGATCAGAAGGATGACTGTCACCTGTTCACAAATCCCAACAGTGCAGTACTCCCTCAGCACTGACCCTCCGACAGTGCGGCGCTCCCTCAGTGCTGACCCTCCGACAGTGCGGCTCTCCCTCAGCACTGACCCTCCGACAGTGCGGCTCTCCCTCAGCTCTGACCCTCCGACAGTGCGGC
>NC_063359.1:39925385-39936907 GCF_021869965.1 Rhincodon typus | reverse complement strand
TCTAGGCAGAATTTCCCTGAACACACACAGGTGGTGCCGATTTGCCTTGACTTATCCCTTACTGTTCCAGTAAGGCAACATTATATAAACAACTCATAATGTGTTCCAGTAACATGGTTTTAAAACTGCAAACATAAGAACACAGGAAATAGGAGCAGGAGTGGGCCATCAGGCTCATTGAGCAATCTCCCCCATTCAATAAGATCATGGCTGATCTTTTCATGGACTCAGCTCCACTTACTTGTCTACTCACCAGAACCCTTAATTCCTTTACTGTTCAAAAATCTATCTCTGACTTAAAAACATTCAATGAGGAAGCCTCAACTGCTTCACTGGGCAGGGAATTCCACAGATTCACAACCCTTTGGGTGAAGAAGTTCCTCCTCAGCTCAGTCATAAATCTGCTCCCCACTGTTTTGAGGCTTTACCCCCTAGTTCTAGTTTCACCCACCAGTGGAAACAATCTCCCTGCTTCTATCCTATCGAGATATACCCTTCATAGTTTTATATGTTTCTATAAGATTGCCCCTCAATCTTCTAAATTCCAATGAGTATAGTCCCAGTCTACCTAATCTCTCCTCATAAGCCAACGCCCTCAACTCTAGAATCAACTAGTGAACCTCCTCTGCACCCCGTCCAGTGCCAGTACATTGTTTCTCAAGTAAGGAGACCAAAGCTGTACACAGTACTCCAGGTATGGCCTCACCAACACCCTATACAGCTGCACTGTAACTTCGCTGTGTTTAAACTCAAACCCTCTAGCAATGAAGGACAATATTCCGTTTGCCTTCTTAATTACCTGCTACACCTGCAAACCAAGTTTTTGTGATTCACGCACAAGGAACCCAGGTTCCTCTGCACAGCAGCATGCTGCAATTTTTCACCATTTTAAATAATATTCCATTTTGCTGTTATTCCTATCAAAATGGATGGCCTCACATTTACCAACAATGTACTCCATCTGCCAGACCTTTGCCCACTCACTTAACCTACCCATATCCCTCTGCAGACTTTCAGTGTCCTCTGAACACACTACTCATCTTAGTATCATCTGTGAACTTTGACACACTACACTTGGTGCACAACTCTAAATCATTGATGTAAATTGTAAACAATTGCAGTCCCAACACTGATCCCTGAGGCACACCACGAGCCACTGATCACCAATTTGTCCCCACTCTTTGCTTCCTGTTAGTTAACCAATCTTCTATACATGCTAATAAACATCTTAAACAGTTTCCTTGGTTTAAAACAATATGTTTTCCCATTTTTAATCTACAATCCAAAAGAAAAAGTGGTCTTTACACTCTTTGAAAGAGTTAAGCCAGTCAGTCCCCTTCCTCTTTTCTCACACCTCTTAGTCCTGCAAAACATTCCTCTTTCAATTATTTACTCAATGGTAATGGTTATATTGCAGGTTTGAACATTTTATATGTTATCATATTTTCTCTCAATTTGACAAGTGTGTGTGTGTGAGTGAGAGAGAGAGTGAGAGAGAGAGAGACATGTCCAGACTCAGTGACTGCAGCTTGTCCGATTCATTATTTGTGGAGTTGTGTAATGACCAAGGGAGAACGTGCCAGAAATGTGGTTACGCAAACAAAACTGTTGCAGGGTTGAGGCTTGGTGAGTGACATCCCAAGCAGAACAACAAAGCCCTCACTTTTCTGACAATGTCACTGTCCTACCATGCCATCATCCAGACTGCCTAAGGACAACACAATGGCGAGTCTTTCACTGCGCTTCGTGCTTCTGAGTCTCCAGCTCTGGTGTGTAGGATTTACCCTGAAGCAGGTAAACGTGATGTTACATTGACAAAATACAATCTCCACCTATTAATCTTGTTCGACCGAGTTGAGATTACCGACCATGGTGGAGTTGGGGGTGCTGCTGGCGGAGAGGGATCAGATTAATTTTTGTTTATTGAACAGTCTCTGTGTTTTAGTTGAAGATTGTGATGTTTAATGTGAATCCTGTATTTGTCTCAAGTTTAACTACGCTCATCCATTCTCCCTTAGAATGTTCCAGAATTTGTTGACGATGAGTCTTATTTGGGTGATCCCTCAAGGATTGGAGGTATGATTCTCCTCACTCACTCTTTCTTCATCCCCTTAGTGGACCCCTTTGTGTTTACACATGTTAAACCAGTTAATATTACACTAAAGTAGGATTGCTTCATTGCTGTAAATGAGGAGCTTTGCTCATTTATTAAAGGGACAGGCCTGCAGGAAAAGCAAAAATGTTGAGGCAGTGGAGGGTACAAAGCCTGAGCCTTCTTCCTGCAGGAGTCTAGACAGTGAATGTTTGACTGCAAAGGCAGCGCTGGTGATTGAATACCCTCAGCTGTGGTGAGGCGGGAGATGGCTGGGCAGGATGGGTGGCTGAGTGATTACTTTTCCGTGCTGCCTCATCTGGACTCTGATACCAACAGTGACCTCTGGATGTGATCAATTTTCCATAGACCTGCGATGCTGAGGATGTCAGGAGGAGGCCAAGATGATCATCCACTTGGCACTTAAGGCTGAAGATTGTTGCAAATACTGCAGCCTTGTCTTTGGCACTGATGTGCTGGGCTCCCTTATCGTTGAGGGTGGGATCTTTGTGGACGCTCCTCGTCCTGTTGTATCTTTAATTAATCATCGTTCATGACTGGATGACTGGAATGCAAGAGCTTAGATCTGCTTCATTGGGTTGTGGGATCGCTTACCACTTACTGCTGCTGTTCAACATGCAAGTAGTCTTTTGTTGTAGCTTCACCAGGTTGACACCTCATTTTTAGGTATGCCTGATGCTGCTCCTGGCATACCCTCCTGCACTCTCCTTTGAATCAGAGCTGATCGCCTGGCTTGATGGTAATGGTAGAGTGGAGGATAGACTGGGCCATCAAACATTTGGCAATTTACCCCTAATGGTTCTTTTTATTCATTCATGGGATGAGGGCGTCACTGGCTAGGCAGCATTTATTGCCCATCCCTAATTGCCCAATAGGCCGTTTAGAGTCAACCACATTGCTGTGGGTCTGGAGTCACATATAGGCCAGACCAGGTAAGGATGGCAGTTTCCTTCCCTAATGGACATTAGTGAACCAGATGGGTTTTTCTGACAATTGACAATGGATTCATAGTCATCATTAGATTCTTAATTCCAGATATTTTATTGAATTCAAATTCCACCATCTGCCATGGCGGGATTCGAACCTGGGTCCCAGAACATTATCTGGGTCTTTGGATTAACAGTCCAGCGATAATACCACTAGGCCATTGCCTCCCCTGATTTGACCAGCTTCAGCATTCTGTATCAACTGCTGTGATATTCTGCATTAATGATTAATTAGAATATCACGTGTACCCTGGTTTGACATCACAGTATGATCATACCAGGGATAAAGAACGTCACTTACCATAAGACCATAAGATATAGGAGCACAATTAGGCCATTTGGGCTTTTGAGTTACTCCATAAATGACAGAGACAGCCTGGAGAAACTGAGGCTCATTACAGAAGGAGAGCCAAAAAGTCAAGATGTTCACCATTATGAAATATTTTGAACGAGTAAATGGGGACAAGTGAATTTCATTACTCATTGAGTTGGTAAGTAAAGAACACTAATTTATTATCACCAAAATAATGAAGGGAGTGATCAGGAGAATGGTCTTTCACGCACAACATTGCTTGGGTAGAGAGAGATCCACAAGAGACAGTGAGGGCAAGGAAAGCCCACATCTTTTAAGTAGTGAATCCTGAATATATGAAAAAAATAATAAAATGGAATGGGGCGAATACTAGATAATGGGACAATGAAGTTGGATCTTCTAGAAAGTCAGTAATGGCACAATGAGAATGAATGGGAAAGAGTCAGTCCATTGGGATGGTATACAGTGGGAGTGAATGGGAAGGGGTTTAGCATTGGGATGGTATACAGTAGGAGTGAATGGGAAGGGGTTTGGCATTGGGATGGTATACAGTGGGAGTGAATGGGAAGGGGTTTGGCATTGGGATGGTATACAGTGGAAGTGAATGGGAAGGGGTTTGGCATTGTGATGGTATACAGTGGGAGTGAATGGGAAGGGGTTTGGCATTGGGATTGTGGACAGTGGGAGTGAATGTAAAGGGGTTTGGCACTGGAATTGTGTACAGTGGGAGTGAATGGGAAGGGGTTTGGCACTGGAATTGTGTACAGTGGGAGTGAATGGAAAGGGGTTTGGCATTGGTATTGTGGACAGTGGAAGTGAATGGGAAGGGGTTTGGCATTTAGGTGGTATACAGTGGGAATGAATGGGAAGGGGTTTGGCATTGGGATTGTGGACAATGGGAGTGAATGGGAAGGGATTTGGCATTTAGGTGGTATACAGTGGGAATGAATGGGAAGGAGTTTGGCATTGGGATTGTGGACAATGAGAGTTTATATGAAGGGGTTTGAAAATCAGTATCTTGATGCAGTGTGTGTATTTCTGGGTTTATAGATAGGTTAGGATCTGGCTGATGGTAATACTGGACAAGTCCAACCCCAAAGTCAAACCTGCCTTGATAGATGATATGTTTTATTTTACAGAACTGTTCACTGTGGTGGTCAGTTACTGAACATAGTCACAAGATACTGCTAATGTGTTAGAACAGAAAAGTTTATTATGCAAGAACGGGAAATAATACAAACAATTTTACACTAAACAAGAACTGGTTGAAATGGTCCTATTGCAAATGTCAGAAATAAAAATTCAATCCTTTCACCCTCGACAATAACCTTGCTGATACTCTACTTAAACCTGAGTTAAGGGTCACCCTGGGTTAACTCTGAATTTCCCGGTTCATTTGTCATGACTGTAATCAGTTTATTTTCTGCTTATTTCTGCATTCACTCAATACTATTTCTCTTGTTAATGTCTCTTCCTGAGACCCTTGAACAAACTGGTAACACAGTTGTAAAAAAAACTTATTTTTTTGGACTGTGGACTGAAAAACAGGAAAGGAATTATGGAACACGATGTTATAGTTTAAAAATGATTTTGTGGAACTCATTTTGAGTTGTATCTACAACGTTGCCTTACTCAAGCAGTGGGGAGGATGCTAGACACCTTGGCTCTATATGAGTGAATGAATGTGTGTGTGAGCATGTGTGAGAGAGAGAGTGAGAGAGAATGAATGAGTGAGTGACTATATGTTTGTGCATGTATGTGTGAAAAAGAGTGAGTGAGTGTCAGTAAGTGAGTGAGTGTGTCTGTGAGTGTATGTGTATTCAGGGCAGTTTTACCCAGAGACTGTCCTTTGATTGGTTTTTCAGTTGTGTGGATTCAAGAGAGTTCAGCATAGTAACAACCATTTGAATGGTTCCTAGGCAAGTGGCTCCAGTCTTATATGTGGGTAATAGAGGGAGGAACATCCAGCCTGTGTTGGATAAAGCAACCCAATCACTCTCTCTCCTTCCTATGTGGAAAAGTAACAGAAAATCTCTGAGGAGCTGTTCTCACTCATCATTTCCCTGTAAACTGGTCTCTCTGCAAATACCCTTGCTGAAAGGAAAAGGGGAGGAAACATCATCAGAGACACTGATAGGGACAAGTATTCTCAAATGGTGAATGACATGCAGAATTGATATATCCACAGCTTCACATCATTAGCAAAGAATTGGAAGAAGTTAAAAAAAAGCTGAAAGAAAACGGGTCATCAACTTCTGTGATGCGGATAATCCGTGCTTCACTGACTTTCTTCTTCCTTTCCCACTTGCAGTCCTTGTATCTGTGCGTTTGTTTGTGTGTGTGGGAATTTTAAAAAGGGGTAGAGTTTCAATTGCGTAGTTATAAGTTAACAATTTATGTTTCTTTCTTGCCATTAGCTAAAAACGGTTGGTTAAAATAAATATTTCTTTTCTTGTGAATGAGAAACCTGGTATGGCAAATTGGCAGCTAAGTATATTGTACAATCCAGTGGTTTGATGAAATTTTGAAATCTGAGATGATTGTGGGAATAGGTTGGTTTGACTTCCAGTGCAGTACTCCAGTGAGACATGATATAGCTCACTGATTTCTTGACATACGTTTCTTAAACTCCTCTTCCAAGTGTTCTGTTTCTGGAGATTTTCTCTTACTGAAATTAAACCACACAGGACTTTTTTTTTGCCTGGACTGTTTCAGAGACTCTTACGCTGCATTGTTGCTGCTATAAACCTTTCCTGCGCTGATAGAAACTTGCACATTCCTTAACCTTCTGGATGATTCTGTCCTTTTCAAAATGACGTGGTTCTATCTTTCTTTCCTTGTCTCATAGAACATCTTATTGCCATGCAACAGCCCAATTTTTTTTCTTTACTATCTGTGTTTCTAAACAGTGATCTATTCACCTCAAGGGTTTGAAAAGTCTTATTTATTAAAATGAAGGTAACAAATTTCCAGGCAACCCACTATCACTCACAGAAGTCAAAAATGAAATTCAAATTATGTCTGCCCCTTCTTAACACACAACATATATAGAATTACAAACCAAAAAAGCCGTACATGATTCCATCCATCTAGAACCCAAGTTTCTAAATATCAATAGATCATGAACCTTGATTATGGTAGTTTGTGGAATGTTTGATCTGACATGTAGTGAGAGCTGCTGCACTGTACAATCACATACCACTGTTTGATTTGACATTTTGATTTACAGAGTCAGCTCCAGCAGTTATCTGGTGTCAGTGCCAGGGTCTGATCCAGAAACAATCCTGTGAGGAAGAGCTGTGTACTGTGAAGACCTTGGGGGAGACATACCAGCTGCGATTCTCTATCGAGAATAGACTTGCTTCTGACTTTTCTCTGGTCCATCATGTCTTCAACTCCTCTTACAGCACTATCAAACAATTACCAGACAATTGTGTTCAAAATGGGGAATTAGTGTGGCCCCCAGGTGTTCGGGCACTGACTACCTACTGCAATAATCACCTGGTGAGCGCATCTGTTGGTTGCAGGATAAAACTGTTGTGTTTTTGTTTGTGTGTCCAAGCATTATTAATATGCAAATGGCTAATCCCCAGCTGGTTTTCCACTGCTGGGTGTACTGCAAAAGCCTAAGACATAGGAGCAGAAGAAGGCCATTCAGCCCATCATGTCTACTCCACCATTCAAAGAAATCATGGTTGCTCTGATATTCCTCAATTCTACTGCCTTTTCCCCATTCATCCCCTGACTAATTAAAAATATTAGCCTTGAATATGCACAATGATCTAGGCTTGACAACCCTTTGCGAGAAAGATTTTCACAGATATATTACTCTCTATCAGAAGAAAATCCCCCTCGTCTCTGTCCTAAAAGGGTGACCCTTACTCTGAGATTATGCCTCTTGCCCTAGACTCTTCCCGCATCTACACTGTCAACCTCCATATGAATTTTCTATGTTTCAAAAAAGTTGCCCCTCATTCTTCTAAACTCCAATGGTTACAGGCCCAAGCTACACATCCTATCCTCATAAGAAAATGCCTCCCTATCCTGGATCAGCCTAATGAACATTTTGTGAACTGTGTCCGATGTCAATATATTTTTCCTTTGATAAAGGCCCTAAAACTTTTACGGTATTCCACTGTGATCTAACTAGTGTCTTGTATAGTTTTGACAAAACCTCTCTACTTTTATAGTCTATTCCCTTTGAAATAAATTCCAGCATTCTATTTGCCTTCCCTATTACCAACTGAACTCGGTTGTTAGCACTTTGTGATTTCTGCGCTAGGACTCCCAAATCCCCCTGCGCTGTAGCTGTCTGCAGTCTTTCTCCATTTAAATAATATTCAGTTCCTCGATTCTTCCTGCCAAATTTGGTTAGCTCAGTTGGCTGGACAACTGGTTTGCGATCCATGCAAATGCTGTTCCATGACTTGCAACAGTTTAGATAAACACATTATCCTCTTCAACAGCACAGGTTCAATTTCTGTACTGGCTAAGGTTACCATGGAGGTCCCACCTTCTCAGCCTCATTCCTTGTCTGAGGTGTGGTGATCCTCAAGCAAACCCACCACTCTCTCTCTCTCTCTCTCTCTCTCGCGCGCTCTCGCTCTCGCTCTCTAATGAGAAAGAAGCCGTGTGGTCCACTCGGACTATGAGGACTTTACCTGTACTAGTTACCTGTTCTTTGCTTCTCTCCCCCTTTAAATAAGGGTGTTACTTTAGCAACTCTCCAATCTTCTGTAAACTAGGGATTCCTGGAAGATTACTTACTAGTGCATTCACCATCTCTGTAGCTGCTTCCTTTAATATCCCAGGATGCAACCCATCAAGTTCAAAGACGTTTCAGTCTTTGGCCCCATTCGTTTCTCCAATGGTTGCTTCTCCAGTGACAGTTATTTCCTCAGCCCCTTTTGTCCTGATTACTTAGTATTTTTAGAATGCTATTGGTATCTTCTACTGTGAAGACTGATGCAAAGTATTCATTAAACTCCTCTGCTATTCCCTGTTTCCTCATTATTATCACCCCAGTCTCATTTTCTAAGGGATCTAACTTTGGCACTATCTCCTTTTTCAAATATTTAAAGAAGATTTTACTGTTCTCTTTTATATTACAAGCTAGTTACCCTCAAAGTTTGTTTTCTTTGTTTATTACTTTTTGGTCCTCTTTTGTTGGTTTTTAAAACTTTTCCAATCTTCTGGCTTATGACTAATCTTTGTCACATTGTATGTTTTTTACTTTCAATTTGAAACTGTCCTTAAATTTCTGGTTAGCCATTGTTGGCTTACCCATTCCTAGAATCCTCCTTCCTCACTGAGATATATCTCTGTTGTGAGCCATGGGCTGTTTTCTTAAATGTTTGTCATTGTTCCTCAATCATCTTTTCTGCTAAACTCCTTTCCCAGTTCACTCCAGCTAACTCTACCCTCATTCCTTAGGAACTGTCCTTATTTAAGTTTAAATCTGATTCAAAATCAGATTTAAGTTTGTCCCTCTCAAACTGAATGTTAAATTCTACCATGTTATGGTCACTATTTCCTCGGAGATCTTTTACTCTGAAGTAACTTATTAAACTTGCCTTATTACACATTAGCAGATGCAAAATAGCCTGATCCCTGGTTGGAGGCATAACATATTGTTGTATGAAACAGTGTTGAATACACTTTATGAATATTTCTTTGTGGTCAACTCTGCCAATTTGATTTTCCCAATCTGCATGAAGATTAAAGTCATCCAAGACTGATGTACCCCTTTGTTACCTGCCCTCATTATCTTCTGATTTATTCTCTGTCCCACTGCATAGCTTCTATAGACTACACTTACCAATGTCTCCTTCCCCTTGTTATTTCTTACCTCCACCCATATGGATTCTATATCTTTCAATCCCAAAATTTTCTTGCTATTGCACTGATTCTATCCCAAACCCACAGTGCTGCGCACCATCTTTTTTCCCTGTCCATCCTTTCGAAAACTCACATATCCATGAATGTTTAGTTCACAGCTTTGATCTCCTTGTAACCATGTCTGTGTAATTGCTATAAGATAATGCCCTTTAACCTGTATTTGTGCATTTAATTCATTTATTTTGTTTCAACATTTTATTCTTCCAGTGTTTTAAACCCCAGCGTCACTGTTAATCAGACATTCAGTATAAACCTGGGGTAATTCATTCAGGTCTGGGCTACCACAGCAGTGCCAAAAGAGCACTATACTGTCAGTGTATCAGTGCTGAGGGAGTGGCACACTGTTGGAGTCTCTTTCAGATGAGAGTTTAAACCAGGTCTCTGTCTACCCCCTCAGATGATATAAAAGATTGCCTGTTGGTATTTTGAAAAACACAGAACATAGAACAGTGCAGCACAGGAACGGGCCATTCAGCCCACGATGTTGTGCTGAACATGACCCAAATTAAACAAATCCCTTCTGCCCGTCCTTGGTCCGTATCCCTCCATTCCTTGCATATTCAGGTGCTTATCTAAAAGTCCCTTAAAAGCCCTTGTCGTATCTGCCTCTACGATCACCCCTGGCAGTTCATTCCAGACACTTAATACCCTCTCAGACACTTAACACTCTCTGTATAAAAAACTTACCCCTCACATCTCCTTTGAACTTACCGCCTCTCACCTTAAATGCATGCCCCTTAGTTTTAAACATTTCACCTCTGGGAAAAAGGCTCTGACCACCAACCCTATCTATGCATCTCATAGTTTCGTAGACTTCTATCAAGTGTCCCCTCAGCCTTTTCCAGAGAAAACAACCCAAGTTTTTATAGCTTCTCCTTACAGCTGACACCCTCTAATCCAGGCAGCATCCTGGTAAACCTCTTCTGCACTCTCTCCAAAGCCTCCACATCCATTCGACATTGTGATGACCAGAATTGAAGCAATATACGAAGTGTGGCCGAACCAAAGTCTTATAAAGCTGCAGCAAGACACCCTGACTCTTGTATTCAATTCCCCAACCAATAAAGGCAAGCATGCCTTTACCACCCTATCTACTTGCATGGCCACTTTCAGGGAACTATGGACCCCAAGATCCTTCTGTACATCAATGCTGTTCAGAGTCCTGCCATGAACTGTGTACTTTTTCTTAACATTTGATCTCCCAAAGCACAGCACCTCACACTTATCCAGATTAGACTTCGGAGGACAGTTCATCCCAGTGATCTAGGCTGATGATTATCTCTCAATCAACACCGTTCTATAAAATGATATAACACACACATAAGGTAGCTGTAAAACATCAATGAAGATCTCTAAAAAAAACATTAATCAATGTGATTTATTTTCAAAGCTGATGTACAATGAATTTCACCCCTCCAACCCTGCAGCATGCTCTGATATTTACAAAGGACAAGAAGATATCCATTCATGCGAAGGATTTGAAACTGGCTGGAGAAGGGGATAATATTACATCATTCGTTACATTCCATTATCTACGCTCAAATACCACCAGAACTGCTGATGACAGTAAGATGTTGAACCATTAAATTACTGGTCAGAAATATTGCAAAACTGCCAGCTTCATTCTGTTGATGGCTCTTCATCATCTCTGAATGAGAAAGTTGTAGGCTTGTGTTCTGCACCAAAGCCATGAGCAAGTATTCCAGGCTGACAGTGTAGTGCTGAGGGAATGCCACACTGTCAGATGGTCAGTACTAAGGGACTGTCGCGTTATCAATGGTCAGTGTTGAGGGAATTCCATACTGTCAGATAGTCAGTGCTGAGGGATTGCCGCACTATCGGAGGGTCAGTGCTGGGGGAGTGCCGCACTGTTGGAGGGTCAGTGCTGAGGGAGGGTCAGTGCTGAGGGACCACCGCACTGTTGGAGGGTCAGTGGTGAGGGAGGGTCAGTGGTGAGGGAGCACCGCACTGTTGGAGGGTCAGTTCTGAGGGAGGGTCAGTGCTGAGGGAGGGTCAGTGCTGAGGGAGCGCCACACTGTTGGAGGGTCAGTGCTGACAGTGCGGTGCAATGTGGGAGGGTCAGCACTGAGGGAGGGTCAGTGCTGTGGGAGCGCCACACTGTTGAAGGGTCAGCACTGAGGGAGGGTCAGTGCTGAGGGAGCGCCGCACTGTTGGAGGGTCAGCACTGAGGGAGGGTCAGTGCTGAGGGAGC